>NC_053041.3:56284104-57484104 GCF_002575655.3 Aegilops tauschii subsp. strangulata | reverse complement strand
GCACTACGAAGATATGACCGGAGGCATAAACTGTGGAGGGGGGCGCCGCACACAGCTAACAATTGTTGGTTTGTGTTCTAGGCGCCCCCTTCCCATGTATATATAGGTGGGAGGGGGAGGGGAGCTGTCATGGGGCGCCCCAAGTAGGAGGAATCCTACTTGGGGTCCTATCCCAATTCCCCCCGCCCTTTCCTTATTACCGGAAGGGGGAAAAGGGAAGGGGGAAGGGAGGAAGGAAAGGGGAGCCGAACCCCCTCTTCCTTCTCCTATTCGGCCTCCTGCCTAGGGGGGCGCCACCCTTGTGGGCTGGTGTGCTCCCCTCTTATGGCTCATAAGGCCCATTATTCCCCCCGACGGTTCCGGCAACACCCCCGGTACTCCGATAAATACCCGATACTATCCAGAACACTTCCGGTGTCCGAATACTATCATCCTACATATCAACCTTTACCTCTCGACCATTTCGAGACTCCTCGTCATGTCTGTGATCTCATCAGGGACTCCGAACAAGATTCGAACCAAATCATATAACCCATATAATACTAAATCGTCATCGAACGTGAAGCGTGCAGACCCTACGGGTTTGGGAACTATGTAGACATGACCGAGACACCTCTCAGGTCAATGACCAACAGCGGAACCTGGATGCTCATATTGGCTCCTACATATTCTACGAAGATCTTTATCGGTCGAACCGTTTATGACAACATACGTTATTCCCTTTGTCCTCGGAATGTTACTTGCTCGAGATTCAATCGTCAGTATCTTTACCGGCAAGTCTCTTTACTCATTCCGTAATGCATCATCTTGTAACTAACTCATTAGTCACTTTGCTAGCAAGATGTGCATTACCGAGAGGGCCCAGAGATACCTCTCCGATACTCGGAGTGACAAATCCTAATCTTGATCTATGCCAACCCAACAAACACCTTGGGAGATACCTGTAGAGCATCTTTATAATCACCCAGTTATGTTGCGACGTTTGATAGCACACAAGGTATTCCTCCGGTATTCGGGAGTTGCATAATCTCATAGTCAAAGGAATATGTATATGACATGAAGAAAGCAATAGCAATAAAACTGAACGATCAATATGCTAAGCTAACGGATGGGTCTTGTCCATCACATCATTCTCCTAATGATGTGATCCCACTAGTAGAAAAAGGGTCAAATGTGAAGCACATTAGTTCCCGTTTGATTTTGAGCCGGCACTAATGTGTCCATTAGTGCCGGTTCCAACGGCTAGGTGGGCGGAGATCATTAGTACCGGTTCGTGAGCAACCTTTAGTACCGGTTCGTGTCACGAATCGGTACTAATGAGGCTGCGTCAGGCTGTGGTCAGGCTGGGGCCCCACGGGCACCTTTAGTACCGGTTCGTGCCATGAACCGGTACTATAGTTTCTTAGTAAGATGTTTTTTAGTCCCACCTCGCGAAGAGAGAGGCACTAGGAGCGGTTTATAAGCCCTGAGTGAAGAGACGATGAAGGAGAGGCGCAATGCTCATCTGCACGTTGCTTAGCTTTAAGCCTTGAGGAAAAGTGTAGACTGCACGGAGCTATGTGCAGTGCAGTTTGCACTATTCCGAAAGGCTTGAAGCTAATTAACGAGCATTGTGCATCTTTTTTATCTTTAATAACTTATTACAACTCCGGACTTCTTGTGTAACGGCAAAAACTGGACGCACTTCATGTACAAACTGCAATATCTTTCGAAGTATCAGGGTTTCTAACGAGAACTCGTCTTTTACATGGGCACTTCATTTTTTTAAACTTATTACAACTCCAGACTTTTTTGCGTTCCGTACACACCATTCAAAGTGACGTCATCAATTTTCAAAACTTTCTGACATCATTTGCTATTTTTTAGTCATTTACCGATTTGTTTAGAGAGCTAAATGACCGTGAAATTGAAAATCACTACAAAATGAACTCTGAAAATGTCGAAACTTGGCATGGTATCATCATTTCACCCACATAGCATGTGCAAAAGAGTAGAGAGGGTTACGGCAAAAACTGGACGCACTTCGTGTACAAACACGACAATCTCTTTCGGAGTATCAGGGTTTCAGACGAGAACTCATCTGTTACACTGGCACTTCATTTTTTTAACTTATTACAACTCCAGACTTTTTTTGCGTTCCGTACGCACCATTCAAAGCGACGTCATCAATTTTCAACACTTTCTGACATCATTTGCTATTTTTCAGTCATTTACCGATTTGTTTAGAGAGCTAAATGACCGTGAAATTGAAAATCACTACAAAATGAACTCTGAAAATGTCGAAACTTGGCATGGTATCATCATTTCACCCACATAGCATGTGCAAAAGAGTAGAGAGGGTTACGGCAAAAACTGGACACACTTCGTCTACAAACTGGACAATCTCTTTCGGAGTATCTGGGTTTCGGACGAGAACTCATCTGTTACACTGGCACTTCATTTTTTTAAACTTATTACAACTCCAGATTTTTTTGCGTTCCGTACGCACCATTCAAAGCGACGTCATTAATATTCAACACTTTCTGACATCATTTGCTATTTTTCAGTCATTTACCAATTTGTTTAGAGAGCTAAATGACCGTGAAATTTAAAATCACTACAAAATGAACTCTGAAAATGTCGAAACTTGGCATGGTATCATCATTTCCCCCACATAGCATGTGCAAAAGAGTAGAGAGGGTTACGGCAAAAATTAGACGCACTTCGTGTACAAACTGGACAATCTCTTTCGAAGTATCAGGGTTTCTGACGAGAACTCATCTGTTACATGGGAACTTCATTTTTTTAAACTTATTACAACTCCAGACTTTTTGCGTTTCGTACGCACCATTCAAAGCGACGTCATCAATTTTCAAAACTTTCTGACATCATTTGCTATTTTTTAGTCATTTACCGATTTCTTTAGAGAGCTAAAGGACCGTGAAATTGAAAATCACCACAAAATGAACTCTGAATATGTCAAAACTTGGCATGGTATCATCATTTCACCCACATAGCATGTGCAAAAGAGTAGAGAAGGTTACGGCAAAAACTGGAGGCACTTCATGTACAAACTAGACAATCTCTTTCGGAGTATCAAGGTTTCGGACGAGAACTCATCTGTTACACTGGCACTTCATTTTTTTAAACTTATTTCAACTCCAGACTTTTTTTGCGTTCCGTACGCACCATTCAAAGTGACGTCATCAATTTTCAAAACTTTCTGACATCATTTGCTATTTTTGAGTCATTTACCGATTTGTTTAGAGAGCTAAATGACCATGAAATTGAAAATCACTACAAAATGAACTCTGAAAATGTCGAAACTTGGCATGGTATCATCATTTCACCCACATAGCATGTGCAAAAGAGTAGAGAGGGTTACGGCCAAAACTGGACGCACTTCGTGTATAAACTGGACAATCTCTTTCGGAGTATCAGGGTTTCGGACGAGAACTCATCTGTTACACTGGCACTTCATTTTTTAAACTTATTACATCTCCAGACTTTTTTTGCATTCCGTACGCACCATTCAAAGTGACGTCATGAATTTTCAACACTTTCTGACATCATTTGCTATTTTTCAGTCATTTACCGATTTGTTTAGAGAACTAAATGACCGTGAAATTGAAAATCACTATGAAATGAACTCTGAAAATGTCCAAACTTAGCATGGTATCATCATTTCACCCACATAGCATGTGCAAAAGACAAAACAAAAAATAAATAAAAAAGAAAAGACAAAAATATATAAAAAATTACTCAAAAATAAATAGCAGAAAATAAATAATGCAGAAAAGGAAAAATTATATAATTTTTTTTATATTCACAAAGAAACTAAATACAGCAAAAAAACTACTCAAAAATAAATAGATGAAAATTATATAAAAAATTGTTGGGGCGCTGCCCAGTGGGCCTGCCAGACCAAGGGTTTGCAAATACAGGCCCAGAAGGGCCAGCAGGCTCACAGGGCAGCGCGCCGAAGTTAGGCCCAGAAGCCTGCTATAGAGAGGAGTTCAAGACAGCATCCGCGCCGGGGCTTTTAAACTGGTGCGGGCGCCCCTCGGCTAGCGAGGTGGGACTAAACTTGCCCGCACCGCTCCTGCGCCAGCGCACCCCTTTAGTACCGGGTCGTGGCTCCAACCGGTACTAAAGGGGGGGCCTTTAGTACCGGTTGGCGCCACGAACCGGTACTAAAGGGGCAGTTTCCCGCCCCTTGGCCTGGCGAAAATTGGCCTTTAGTACCGGTTGGTGGCTCCAACCGGTACTAAAGGCCCCTCCTATATATATGGCACTTACGAAAAATTCAGTTTCATCGACTACCACTTCTTCTGCAACTACTTCGCGCGACATCGCCGCCGCCGCCGCGCCGTCGCCCATCGCGCGCCGCCCTCGCAGGCCCCGTCGCCCTCGCCGCCCGTCGTCGCCGTTACCGCCGTCACCCCCGCCGCCCGTCGTCGCCGTCGCCTCTGCCTCCCGTCGCCACCGCCCCGTACTACGTCGCCGTCTCTATCGCGCCGTCGCCCCCGGCCCGCCGCTCGTCGTCGCGCCGTCCCCGTCGCATCGCCGTCTCACGCCGCCGCCCGTACGCTGCCGCCCCCCGCTCGTACACACACACATACACACACACACAGACACACACACACACACACATATTGTTTTTACTTATTTTCTGTTTTCTGTTGTTTAGATGAATGTTAGATAAATTACGTAGATAAGAATGTTAGAATGTTAATGTTAGATGAATTATATGGAAAAGATGTTAAATATTAATGTCAATTTTAGATGAATTAGCTAGATATTAACTAGGTATATATATGAGATTTGAACTAGTTTAATTAATATAACTAGTTTATTTTTAGTATGAAAATTAATAGAACAAGTTAATTTTTAGTAAGAAAATTTAGGTATATGAGATTATTTGAACTAGTTGAATTAATATAACTAGTTTATTTTTAGTAAATGCTTAGTTGAACTAGTTGAATTAGTAGAACTAGTTTATTTTTAGTAAGAAAATTTAGATATCTGAGATTTGATGATCTAATTAAAATATTACTATATATAGCTACTTTATATATATTTTTTAGTAAGAAAATTAATAGAACTAGTTTATTTTTAGTAAATTCTTAGTTGAATTAATAGAACTAGTTTATTTTTAGTAAGAAAATTTAGATATCTGAGATTTGATGATCTAATTAAAATATTACTATATAGAACTAGCTACTTTATTTTAGTAAGAAAATTAATAGAACAAGTTTATTTTTATTTAATGCTGAGTTGAATTAATAGAACTAGTTGAACTAATAGAAGTAGTTGAATTAGTTGAATTAATAGAAGTAGTAAGTGTTTAATGTTTCACCTATATGAACATAGGAAATGTCATCTGACGACGAAAAAGATTTCATTAAGTGCGAATTCTGTAAGGACCAGCGCGGCCTGTGCGACAGAAATTTCCCAGTTGATGATAGGGGCTTCAGCATCAAGCTGGATGAGACCTTCGAAGTGGATACAATAAGTCACAATGACAAGTCTTTTTTCGTAATTAAGCATGACTTATATATGCTTCATTTGCTTCAACTTATAATTTTAAATTTTCACTATTCTACTAGCGCATCCCCTGCCACGCAAGAATTTTTGTCTTGGATAAGATAGGTTTCAGTACTATGGAAACTATGGAGGTAAAGAGAGTTTACCTGAAGACCGAGCATGGTTATACTTTCAACGTCAAATTATACAATGCAGACACATACACCTATTTTGAATGCAAAACTTGGCAAGCACTATGCAAGGCTTATGCATTTGAGCCTGATATGGTTATCATCTTTGATATTCGTCCGCAAGATGATATTGAAGGTAATAGAGACATCTGGGTCAATGTGCAGACGCCTCCAGTTCTACCATTATGTGCCTCAACCATATTTATATTGAAGGTAATACGGACACTAACGGCGCACCACACATGTGGTGCGCCACTACTATATACTAATGGCCCACCATGTGTTGGTACGCCATTAGTGTCCAAATACTAATGGCGCACCACATCCACGATGTGCCACTACTAACAAACTTTTTTTATTTTTTTCAAAACTAGTAATGGCGCACCAGGGATAGTGCGCAATTACTAGTTTAACTAGTAATGGCGCACCACACCCTCGGTGCGCCACTACTAACAATTTTTTTTTCAAAACTAGTAATGGCGCACCATGGGACAGTGCGCCATTACTAGTTTTAACTAGTAATGGCGCACCGTGGGCGTGGTGCGCGCCATTACTAACTTTGCCCAAAAATTCAACCGAATGCACCCCCCCCGGGTGGACCGCCTTTTCAGTTTTAGAAAAAATAAAAGAAAATGATGGAAATGTCAAAAAAAATAAAATAAAATAAGTTTCCCATGTGATATGTGGTCTAGTTGTTGGGAAAATTTACAAATATCAATTTCGACTTTATTTGCAGAATCTCTCTAGAATTTGTAAAATGGGCATAACTTTTGCATACGAACTCGGATAAAAAAGTTTTTTATATGAAAAATCATCTACTCGAAAAGATACATCCAAATTGAAACGGGGAAACCCCGTTCAACATCTTCAAAATCCCCAAAAACCTAACAGAACGAAAGATACGGGGCTTTTAAGATCTAGAGGGGGGAAAATGAAAAAAATTCAAACTTACTAGTGGCGCACCATTTGCTAGGTGCGCCACTAGTGACAGAAAAAAAATTGGTTTCAAAAGAACTTTTTTTTTTGGAATTTTTTTTCAAAATATGATACGTAATATGACCGGGAAGTTTGATTTTTTTTCAAAATTCCATCACACTCGTGAACATGAACAAAGTCCTAGACATCAACAAGGTTTAATACGATTGATATGATAGATATATCAACAAGTGCCTGTGAAGTGAGCTGCTGCTGGGGTTGCATAGAACTGCGAAGTTAAGCGTGCTTGGGCTGGAGTAGTGTGAGAATGGGTGACCTTTCGAGAAGTTTGACCACGGAGTGCGATTTGACTTGAGATTAAGCATATTGACCCGAGATTAAGCCATAGTGACCCGAGATTAAGAAAAAAACGAAAAAAAATTGAAAAAAATATTTATAAATTTTTTTGAAAAAAATGTTAGTAATGGCGCACTTCTATGTGGTGCGCCATTACTAAGTCAGATAGTAATGGCGCACCGTGTGATGTACTAATGGTGCACTGCATCGTGCGCCATTAGTATACCAGATACTAATGGCGCACCTGTGCTGCGCCATTAGAAAAAATTCTAATGGCGTGATGCTAGTGGCACACCTGTAGTGCGCCATTAGAAGGCAAAACAGGTGCGCTACTAGTAGTGCATCATTCCACTTGGTGAGCTTCTGAGCAACAAATGTATCAACTCCACATGCCTTGAAGCTGTCATATACACCTGGATAGTGATCTTCATTCTTCTTGATGTATGTCAAGCAGGATTGTCTCATAAAAGTCTTGTTGTTCCTTGGTGTGAAACCTGTAGTCCACAGCAGTCCTACTCCTGACAGCATAAGGATCAGACTGCCTCCATAACCTTAGTCCTGCATCCTTCCTGATTTTCATGTTTTCTGCCACAGGGTGTGCATCATTGTGGTCAGGGATCTTGGGCTTCAGCTTCCTCAACACAACTGAGTCATCTTCTTCTTCTTCAGCAGCAGCTTCAGGCACTAGGGCCTTGTTTTTCTCCTCAGCAGGAATGTTTCTAGTGCTTCTCTTGGGTTTAGACTTCTGAGCTGGAGCAGCAGCCTTGGGAGCAGCTTTGGGCTTAGATGGAGCAGCCCCGGATCTGATTGCATCTCCCATGAGCTTCTGAGCTTTGGGTGCTGGTGCAGCATCCTCCAGCTCTTCTTCTTCTTCAGAATCAATCCTCATTGAGGGCTTGCCAAGAACTTTCACTACTAGGAAAAGGGCTATAGATGGAATGGCCACTAATGGCGCACCAGACATTTGGTGCGCCATTGCTATGTAGCAGTGGCGCACCATCTGCTTGGTCGCCATTAGTGTGAAATACACTAATGGCGCACCAGACACACGGTGCGCCATTAGTAAGAAAAAAATTTATTTTTTATTTTTCCAGACATACTAATGGCGCACCAGGGCACAGTGCGCCATTACTAGTTCTAACTAGTAATGGCGCACCAGCCACATAGTGCGCCACTACAATTTTTTTTTTTTTTTACTTTTTGGTAAACCTACTAATGGCGCACCTCGGGACAGTGCGCCATTACTACTTTAAGCTAGTAATGGCGCACTGCTCCCTGGTGCACCATTAGTGTCTTTTTTTTGCAAAACTACTAATGGCGCACCACCAGCAGGTGCGCCATTAGTAACCAGGGTTACTAATGGCGCATTAGGTGGTGGTGCGCCATTAGTAACCTGGGACGAGCAAGATATTTTGGACAGCCACACCTACCCACTCACTTTCCCCACTTCATTCTCTCCTCCTCCTCCTCCAAGCTTGTCTCGGCTGCCTCCTCCTCCTCACCTCATTTGCACCATAAATTCATCCAAATTAAGTGGTTAAACCCCCTTTTTTGATAGGTAAGTAAGGGGTAAGCTATCTTTATGTTGTTCTCCATCCAACAACGTGCACATGCACTTTTTATGTCCTAGCTAGATCTATGTATGTTTGTGGTGTTGCATATATGTTTGTGTTTGCAGGTACCGGTATTTGAAATGCGATAGTTGCCAATATTTTGCCGGAATGTTGATTCATTTCCGTTTCGGCGAGAATTTTGGCACTATGCATTCTTTTTTGTCCTATTTTTAGGGAAAGTCATGCCAAATTTGTTCTTGGTTCTAAAATATCGTTTTGCTCTACCTCGCAGGCGACCATGGTCCGCACGATGACCGAAGGCATCGTGAATAGGTTTTTGAGCTCCGCGAAGGCCGAGATGCTTGAAAAGAACGAGACGGAGATAAGATGTCCGTGTCGAAGATGCAAGCTGAAGAGCCTTATTGCGGACCCGGATTCCGGGCAGGTGCGGGACCAACTGCTCTTGCGTGGTTTCATGGATGGCTATCGGTGGCAAGGTGATGAAGATGACTATGAAGTCGTCCATGGGGGTCGGGCAAGAAATGAGGATGGGAAGCAAGACAACCACCGCGGCTCGGGCGGGCGAGAAGACGAAGAATCTCCAGGACATGATCACGACGGTGATGCTGTACACAGTCATCATGTAGAAGATGCCGGACATGATGATGAGGAAGATGCGGGAGCAGACGAAGGGCATGATCATGAAGATGAAGATGCCGGCGGAGCAGACGACGATGGACCATCGATGGGCTGGGTGCAGGACCCTCATATTCAAGAGCTGCTTCTCAAGCAGACAGATAACGCAAGAGCCGCCACCCGAGAGAAAGCCAAGCTGGATCAACTGGAGATAGACGCGGTTACTCCATTGTATGAAGGATGCAGGCCCGAGGATACCCACCTGAAAGTAACGCTCATGGCTCTGGAGATGAAGGTAAAACACAAAATGACCGACGCCTGCTTCGACGAGAACATGTCATTCTGGCACGAACGTCTTCCCAAGGGGAACAAGTGCCCGACCAGTTTCGAGGAGGCGAAGAAAATCGTGTGTCCTCTGGATTTACCGCACGTGAAATACCATGTGTGCATGAACAATTGCATCATTTATCGGGACGAGCACGCGGAGTCTACCATATGTCCGGTGTGCGGCGTCACTCGATACAAGAAGAGGAAGAAAGCTCCTCGAGAAGTGGTGTGGTACTTTCCGATCACTCCTCGTCTGCAGCGGTATTTCGCGGACCCTAAGGTAGCAAAGCTCCTGCGTTGGCACGCGGATAGGGAGGAGAAGAAGCGAGAAGATGATGCAAATGATCCAGAGATAAATAAAAAAGACAAGATGCTGAGTCACCCTAAAGATGGGAGCCAGTGGCAAGCGTTGAACTTCAAACACCCAGAACTTGGGAACGATCCAAGGAACATCATCTTGGGCGCGAGCACCGATGGAGTCAATCCGTTTGGCAGCTAGAGAAGCACACATAGCACCTGGCCTGTGTTTGTGTGGATGTACAACCTTCCCCCCTGGTTGTGCATGAAGAGGAAGTACATTCACATGAGTATGCTAATTGAAGGGCCGAAACAACCAGGGAACGACATCAATCTGTATCTGGGGCTGCTGAAAGAGGAGCTAGACACGCTGTGGAAAACGCCAGCCAATACGTGGGACGCCGCAGAGAAAGAATATTTCCCTATGAGAGCCGCACTGCTCACGATGGTGCACGACTATCTCGGTTACGGATATCTCGCGGGGCAGGTGGTCCACGGATTTTCTGGATGCGTCAGGTGCATGGATGACACAACGTATCGCCAGCTAGATAGAGATCCCGGGTCTTCGAAAACTGTGTTCATGGGACATTGAAGGTGGCTTCGCGACGATGACCCGTGGAAGAAACGCAAGGATCTGTTCGATGGTGAAACCAAACCCCGAAGACGCCCGGGTACGAGGAGCGGCGAGGAAATAGACGAGTTGTTGAAAAATTGGAAAGATTGCCCACTGCCGGGAAAGAAGCAAAAGGCGCCAGAGCCGGGAAAGAAGCGAAAGCTTAAGGCGCCAGAGCCAATGCTGAAGGTATGGAAAACGAGGTCTGTTTTCTGGGACTTGCCGTACTGGAAGATCCACCGTGTGCCTCGCAGCCTTGATGTCATGCATATCACGAAGAACGTGTGTGAGAGTCTGCTTGGTACCCTGCTCAACATGCCAGAGAGGACCAAAGATGGGCCGAAAGCAAGGGCAGACTTGAAATCAATGGTCATCAGGGAGGAGCTTCATGCTAATGATGATGATGATGATGAGGCGAAGCAGGACACGGAAAGTCGTTGCAAAGGCAAAAAGGCGAAGAAGACCGGAAATGACTTCTCTCCCGCGTGCTTCACTCTAAGTCAGGAGGAGATCGATTAGTTTTTCACCTGCCTCGTAGGAGTAAAACTTCCTTACGGTTACGCGGGGAAGATAAGCAGATACCTAGACTCAGCGAAGCAGAAGTTCAGCAAGATGAAGTCTCACGACTGTCACGTGCTGATGATGCAGATACTTCCAGTTGCAATCCGTGGGATCATGGACGCGCACGTCCGTGAAACGCTATTTGGCCTATGCAACTTTTTCGATGTCATCTCTCGGAAGTCGGTTGGCGTGAGGCAACTCAGAAGGCTACAGGAAGAGATCGTGGTGATACTATGAGAGCTTGAGATGTACTTCCCGCCCGCATTCTTCGACGTTATGGTGCATCTGCTGGTCCATATCGTGGAGGATATCATCCAACTCGGGCCGACGTTCCTGCACAGCATGATGCCGTTCGAAAGGATGAATGGTGTCATCAAAGGATACGTTTGCAACATGTCACGTCCAGAGGGAAGCATAGCCAGGGGCTTTCTGACCGAAGAGTGCATCTCCTACTGCATGAATTATCTAGGCATCGAGAACCCCGTTGGTCTGCCCGTCAACAGGCACCTCGGCAGGCTCGCAGGATGGGGTCACCGTGAGGGTCGCCGCGAAATGCATGTCGACTTCCATGGTCGACTCGCCGACTTTGAAAGAGCAAACCTAGTCGCGCTACAACACATAGACGTGGTCGATCCTTGGGTGGTAGAGCACAAAACGTTTATTGAGAAGACGTACAATGACCGAGGCCAACAGAGGATGGACGGAGATATAATCAAAGAGCACAACTCATGTTTCACGCGTTGGTTCAAGCAGAAGCTTCTGTCGTACCCTTTACATGAGGATTCTTCCGCGGAAGAACAACTCATATTCGCCTTGTCACAGGGAGCCGAGCACAACCTGATGATGTATGAGGCGTACGATATCAACGGCTACACATTCTGCACCTAGGACAAGGACATGAAGAGCGATGGTTATCAGAACTCCGGGGTATCGATGGAATCCTACACCGGTAACGACAAGGACAGATACTACGGAAGGATCGAGGAGATCTGGGAGCTGAGCTACGCTGGCGAGAAGGTCCCGATGTTCCGTGTCAGATGGGCCAAGAGCGTCATAAAAGAAGACCGGTATTTCACCACCATGGTTATACCCGAAGCCAAATCCAAGACCGCAGGCGCGAACGTCACCGCGAAAAATGAGCCATGGGTACTGGCTTCCCAAGTGGACCAATGCTTCTTCATTACCGACCCGCCATAGCCCAGTCGTGTTGTCGTGAGGAGAGGCAAAAGGAAGATCATCGGAATGGATGGAGTCGCCAATGAGCAAGACTTCGACAAGTACGGCGACCCGAAGATGGAACATGACGACGACGATGAAGTATCAGCATACACCACAAGAAGAAGCAGGACCACCCTACCTAAAGGACGTCCGTTCAAGAGAAGAACTCCATTTATGAAAAATAAGGGCAAGAAGATTGTGAACAGATAGCTAGCTAAGATCGATTATATTTAAATTGTAGTCTTCATTTCTCGATTGTATTTCATGGGCACTTTTTGAACTCATGAATGTTTTTAAATTTCATGGACACTCGATCTCGATCCCCCTCCATCTCGATCGCTATCCCACCTCGCCAGATCCGGTCCCCCTCGCCGCCGAGCACCCCCCGCACCATCTCCCCCGCTCCACCGCCGCCGAGCACCCCCCGCACCCTCCCCGGCCCGCTCCACCGTCACAAATGAATGCAACTAAAATTGCAAAAAAAAACAAACTTGATTATATTTTCACATAACAAATTTGATGATATTTTCAAATAATAAATTTGATGATATTTTCAAAATATAAATTTGATGATATTTTAAAAAAAATTATTACCGTTTTTATAAAAAAATATTACTGTTATGATTTAAACAAGTTTGAACATATTTAAACACAAATAAATATCAAACTGCATTTTAAATGCATAAAACAAAAATTGGGGAGCCTGGGAATCGAACCCAGGACCTCCTAGTGTGTGTGCTGCGTGCTGACCAGTCGGGCTAGTGGGCGTGTTCTGATGGAGATAGGGTTAGGTGGAATATAACCTGACCAGTCGGGCTAGTAATTTCTAATGGCGCACCAGGGTGAGGTGCACCATTGCTATCGTCGTACTTATGGCGCACTTGGGGGAGGTGCGCCATTAGATAGACATCTCGCACTCCACCTATTCTCTCGCACTATGGCCTCCCTCCCTCCCTCGCCAGATCCCCCACTCGACCCCAACCGTACGCCACCGCCCCCTCCGTCTGCTGCGCCTGCACGCCGTCGGCGACGCCACCGCCGCTGTGGTCTTGCGCTGCCCCGACCCCGCCGCCCCGACCCCCGCGGGACTCCACCCCCGCCGCCCCCGCGCCCCCCGAACAAGATCGGCCGAGCACTCCTCTCCTCTCCTCCTCCCTCTGACGAGCGAGGGCCTCCTCCGACCCCTGCAGCAGCCGGCGAGCGCAGCCTCGACGTGCCCACACCCCGCCTGCCCCTGCCGTCCTCCGCCACCCGGCGACCAGCCGCGCCCGCCCAGGTACCCCTCCTCCTTCCTCCTTCCTCCCTCTCCACCCTTCCTCCCCATTCCCTCCCTCGCTCCCCTCGACCGTGGTACACAATCTGTGCGTGCAAGTGCAATCTCTGGAGCCCTTTTTTTAATTCAGTTTCGTCAGAGTATGGCCTTGATCGATTGCAGCTAGCTACCTAGGGTTAATTAACTAAATAAAGGGGTTAGTCTGGAATGGTAGGAGAAGAGAAAATCATTTCTTTGCAGCTAGGATTGTACTAAATAAAGGGGTTGTTCTGCTCCTCTTGTCCTACTCCTAGAAACATATTCAAAAACACTAGGAGTACAAAATATTTAGAAACACTGGGAGTAATTTGTTTACAAACATACTCAAAAACACTTATAGTAATCTGTTTACAAACATACTCAGAAACACTAGGAGTATTTTAGGAGTACTGTACTAATTATTCTAGGAGTACAAAATCCTGTACAGAGTAAACATCCTAGAAGTACAAAATATTCTACTCCTACGAGTACTGTAATTTTATTATTCCTGTTTGATTGTAATTTTAAATAATTGACACATGAAGCCTTTTGTTACTTGCATGTTTGTGTCCTGGAACACAAGGTGACAATATTGATGTCAATTTATATAGTTACTCCAGAAGTAAATTTCAGTTGCACATCAAATTTCCTGGAGTACTGTACTGTTCCAAACAATTTCAGCTAGAAATTTCAGTTGAACAAATTGACATAAATTTCAACTGAAAATTTCATGGAATAGCTGAACTATAATGCTATTATTCATTTATGATAGTTTGTGAGATACAGAAATAGATAAATTTAAGTTTGTAATGGCTAACAGCCAGACATGTGAATCTGTTCTTGATACTCCTTTTCCCTTTTCTTAGAATCATCATATACAAATTAGAACCTTTCTAACATCTGCATATTTCAGGTTTCCGAGGAGGTAAAGGAAGTGAAGTCCAGACAGTGCAGCAGCAGCAACACCTCCAAGGTGAGAAATATGTTCCTATTTATCTTTTTTTGCTCAAGTTCTTCAGTACATCATATCATATAGAGAAGTGCAGATCAAGTGGTGCAATCATATACATCTGGCCACTTAAGTCATCCTTCCCTTTAAGCAGAGTGATGCCTTTCGATGTCACACAATAATGTTTGTTGCAAGAACATTCTGCTCTTAGTGTTCGTTTGTTTACCAAGATCCTGCTTATATATACTGATGATGAGTCTTGTTGAAACCTTACATATGTTGGTTCCTGCTTATTTGCTCCAATGGCACAAACTTGAGCTGCTAGCATAAAAAGTGTTGCAGGTGACAGACAGTGAGGAGCTACTGTAAAAAAATTCAGTTATGGCATCTAGAATTATGTCAGTTTTGTTTTGTAACTAGAAGACCAAAGTGTTAGGAATTCTGTCCAAACTGTAGTTTTCAGTATTCTGTCCAAACTGAAAACTGTTAAAAAGACCATGTGTTTTTTGGTCAAAATCTGCATGTAAAACTGAAATAATCAGTCATAAAGAATATCCTCAAGACCATGTGTTTCTTGGATTTCTGTAATGATGATGGAACATTATAAAGCATTGTACTCTAGTGTGTATGAAGGATACAAAAAATTTAGCAACTTCTCTGATTGTATAAAGTTGTTCTTATATGGGTGAAACTTCACTTGTTTTTAGGCTAGTGCAGGGTGTTGCTTTATTGTGATGCCTCTGAATTACTTGTGATCACATTGAGAAAGACTTGCAAAGATGATGATCATCTTTTACAGAAAACAATTTCTGTAAACACGTCAGTAACTTTGCTAGTTTGCTGGGTTTTGTCTCCGACCATTGTGTCGTGATGAATTTGCAGGTACCCCGAGAGGCCCTTGAGTTTGCCGGAATGTCGATTAACTTCCGTTCTGGCAAATTCGGGTACTCCATATGTCCTATTTTCAGCAAAGGTCATGCTGAAATTTTCCGTGATTTTTAGCATGACTTTGCTAAAAATAGGACATATGGGGTACTTGCGACTAATGCATGGGCCGGGGTATCTTAGTACTTAGTTAAGTAGGATCAACTGCCCCGCCATTCTTGCTGCATTAAACCATAGGTGGCAATAGAGCCAATTGATTAGGCCCAACTTAGAATTCTCCTTAGCATCGATAAACCCTAGATGATAAACCCAACATAGGTGGCAATAGAGCCAAGTGATTAGTGCCAAGTGATTAGGCCCAACCTAGGGTGCCTCGGCATCGATAAACCCTAAATGATGAAAACTTAACTTAGCATTTAGGGTGCCTCGGCATCGACAAACCCTAAATGATGAAACCTTGGCTTCTATAGGGTGCCTCGGTGTCGATGAGAACCTAAATGATGTACGCTTAGGCTTTTAGGGTGCCTCGGCGTCGCCAAACCCTAAATGATAAAAGCTTAGCTTTTAGGATGCCTCGGTGTCGACAAACCCTAAATGATGAGACCATGATCTTGTTCCTTAACAATAACCAACTTTTTGACCAAACTTTTTTCCTATTTAGAGCGAAACATGGCCCACAATGATGAGGCCGGCGGTTCGGGCGGCAAGCAATTCTGGGAGCTGTCCCAGGAGATGGAGGAAGAACCTCACCGCTATGAGGACGCCGCGGAAGACACTGATCCTGACTACACAACCCCTAGTGGCGTCGGGGATGACACCACTGATGGTGCCGCCGAGGATGCCACCACTGATGATGGCGGCGCACGCACAGATGGCAGCCAACCGAAGAGGCAACGGAAGGACCGGCGCCCGAACGTGCTCGGCACCGTCAAGGAGGAATTTACTAAAGTGAACTCCGACGGGCATCCAATGGCGCCCAAACATGTAGTCAAGGGGTACTCGGTTCAGCTCGGGTGCATTCTCTGGAGCACCGTCTCGATCAACCCCGAGAACCTAAGGCATAAGGACCAAGGGAATTTGCGCAGCCTCCTCTTCACGAAACTGCACGAACGATACAAGTTCCCCGCTGAGTTTGCAAACACACGCCTCTCAGGGAATAAAGTGAACAGTGCCGCCCTCACGAGGATGAGCACGACCCTGTCTACATGGAGAAGCACGGTGAAGGCAATGATTGAAAAAGGTGATAGTTATGACAAGATCAAGGCGAAATATCCTTTGATGAGCGAAGATGACTACAAGGAGTTCAAGATCAAGTGCGAGAGCTGCGCAACCTCCGAATCAAGTCAGTGGGGGAAAGAAATGCGGGAGTTGAACTTAGGGGTCCACCAACTCGGTCCCGACGGTTACAGAGTGGCGGAGCCTATATGGGACAAGGAGGACGTGGAGCGTGCCGAGCAAGGCCTACCGCCCCGCTTCGAGAAATTACATGACAAGCGGACTAGGAACTTTGTCAGGGCCCGGTACAAGGAGGACCCGGTAACAAAGGAGCTAACCACGGATCCGAAGACCAGGGCGCTTGAGCTTGTTCTGGTAAGGAATACACCCCCGCGTAATTAGCTCCATATGGTTGCATTCTAATTAATGACGCCAAATTTCTAAATGGTTCACATTCCTTCCGCAGGAGGCTGAAAGCAGTAGCGCGGGGTCGTCTCAGAGCTCCCCTTTTTACACCCCTTTAAATAGGGCGTTGAACGTAATGAAAAACAAGGATAAGCTCAGTAAGCTGTCGTCAGCTGCTCGTGTGGCCGGCAAAGGCTTGTCCACAAAATGGTCGTCATACTATACCGCTGGTGGGCGAAAGGAGAAAAAGACCAGCTCGGAAAGCCAGTCGCGCGAGGTTCATGAACTCAAGGCACAAGTGGCGCGGATTCCGGAGATTGTCCAAGAGCAAGTGCAACAACAACTGGGAACGACGCTCACCGCCATTGTGCCTACCTAGATTCAGGGGCTGACGACGTGGATTGCGGGCGGCCAACAGGGGCCTCCCCCGGTTCCCAGCTTCACGCCCAGCAACTCGCACAACGCGCAGGCGGCGCCATTGGTGTCTCCGGCGGAGGCGGTATTCGTGTCTCCGGCGCCGGCACGGGCATTGGAGCTTAATGCACCCGGGGGTATGCCGGCCGGCACCTCGCCAGCAAGCGGCCCCTCCGTCAGTTGCACGCGCACGCCTGGCGTTGGCGGTGCCTCGACATTAGCCGAGCTCGACGGTATCACGGTAACTAAGCCTCTCGGCCGATGACTTCATCTCCTTGCCTTTGACTGGGCATCCCTGACGCCCTACATGTTTTCATAGGGCGCCACCGATGTTCCTTGCACTCTCCTGCACTTCGTGGGCGGCAAGTTGGTCGATGTCGGCAAGGGAAGAATCGTTCAACCGGGCAACCGTGTGTCCCACGGTAATCCGATGCCACCCACCTTGTATAGGGTTGAACTGGTTCGGGTGCTGCCAGGCTGCGACGAGTTGTTACCTCCGATTCAACCTGCTGGGGCCGGCGAAGATGATGTGATGACCCTCAGCGCCTGTGTAAGCTGGCCCCTGCTTTGGCCGAAGAGCCAGATTCGTTTGGGGGCGGGGGACACCACCCCACAGACAAGACCGCCAGTCGTGCCAGCGCCAAGCCATGGCAAGAATGCCGCAATGCTACCGGACATGCCGGACATCCCTATGGCACAGCATCTGGACATGCATATGGCACAGGATCCGGACGACGACGACAACGACGGCGGTACATTTTCCAACGTCGATAAGTACTTTGCCGAACATGGGTACGGTGACGAGTTCTGCGGGCCTCCTTCTCAAGAACCCAACCCTGAAAAAGACGACCGCGATCTAGCTGGTACGGCGGAGAAACCCAATTGCAACAGGCGTCGTCTGGCGTTCAGTTCTCAGGAGACGCCTCCAGCTGCCGCCTTCACCGAGCCTCAGATAGCTGAGGTGCCAAATATTATCAGCCCCAACACGCTCAAGAAGGTAGTCTGTGAGCAGAACTCGATCCCATTACAGCAGATCAGGAAGAAGGGACGGAAACGAAATACTAACAAGGGCGCCAGTGCGAGCCAGCCGGCACCAAGTACGATCCGTGCTCAGGACGGGCCACATTCACCTAAGGATATCTCGAGGAGGGTGCATGTGGCGGGTAGGCCGATGCTACCGACAAATATGCTCAATGCTGCAACCGGTGCTATGCGGAGTCTCCATGACAGTGTTCTTTCTTTGGAGAAGCGGCGTCTCAGAGAGAATGATGTGGCATACCCAGTTTTCGTGGCCAAGGTGCCAGAGGGCAAGGGCTTTGTGGGTAGCGCCGTCGGGGGTATGATTGTCCTGCGGTTTGATGACATCTTTGCTATGCTTAACCTTCATCCGCTGCACTACACCTTCGTTCGGCTGTTCTCGCTGAGTATGGAGATGCGGATCATTAGAGACAAGACCCCGGACATTGTGATAGTCAACCCCTTCTACATGCGTGCCAAGATCTTGGGCAACGCTGGGGACCGGCAAGTCGCGAGTTCACACCTCGAAGGCGTCATTCTGGCAAACCCAGATAAGGATAACTTCCTCGTGCCTTACTTTCCTGAGTAAGTCATCTCCTAACCGCCCCGTAACATATGATTTCTTAGATTTCGATCGTTCTTTTTTTTTCTAACATTCCGTGTTCTGTGCAGTGACACACATTGCACACTCATCCTCTTAAGCCCGAAATATTCCATGGCCACGTATTTCGACCCGGACCGTGACTCCAAGATAGACTACACAAATATCAAGAAAGTTCTTGATGATGCTCTCCCCGGCTACGCCGCATCTGGAGGCACCTTTAAGAGGCCAGTTCGTAGGTACGGTAGGCACGTGTTTACCCACAATACGACGTTCCCCTGCGTCAAGCAGCCGCCTGGCGGTCAGAAGGATGCCTACTACGCCCTCCATCACATGCGGGCGATCGTGCGGGACCATAATCACCTTCTGCTACCAAATAATCTCAAAGATTGGGCCGGAAGCTTGGCGGCAATCCAGGACGCGGACATCCGACAAGAATTCTTTCGCATCCAGTCGGAGTTTGCAGAAATCATCCATCAAGATGTTCTTCGTACCTCGGGGCAGTTCTACCTCAAATTTCAACCGTCCAACAGTGATATAGACATAACGCTACAAATGCAGGCTGACAACGCCCGCGACTTCATGACCGTCACGACAGACGGCGGCTTCATCCACGCTCTGGTCCCATGAGTCGAGTCGAAAGTAGTGATGCTATGTGTAGTTCTGAAACATTGATTAGCTCATGTTGTAGTTAAACTTTAATGAACTTGTATGTCTCTTTGGTTTGGACAGTCATTCAACTTAGATGTAATTGATGCTATTTGTTAGTAGGACCATGAATCGTGCTATTAATGTCTTGCTTTTCTCTTCCGATCCTTTTGTTGCATACTTATATGTTGCTTATGCATTGTCTGTTGTTTGGCTAGTGCATAGAGATGCCGTCGTATGTCGTGTACAAGGGTATGGTTCCCGGAGTCTACGACGACTGGGAGGAGTGTCGGAGACAGCTTCACCGTTTCAGCGGTAACATTTACAAAGGGTACACCACTAGTGCGAAGGCGGAATCTAGATACGCGCGCTATCTAGCGGGAGAGAGGAGGGAGCGTTGGAGGAACCGGATGAAGACCAGTTTCATCACGATGATGCTCATCGTGATGACCGTAGCTCTCTTCTATGTGATGGTAGTTTAGATGATCGATATCGACTTGTAATGTGAAGACAAACTCGCTACTCGCGGTCTTGAGACTTGTAATGTTCTATCTTTGTTCGGTCTTTTGAATTCGGAGACTAATATGATGAATTGTATTCGGAGACTAATCTTCTATTGTATTCGATGAATCTGCTGTTGCTGTATGGTGCTGCTTATATTCTGTCCAATAATATATTTTGTAATCTGTGCAAAAATCAGAAAAGAAAAAAAATCCCGAATATACATACTAATGGCGCATCACACCAACGTGCGCCATTAGTATGCCAAAGGATACTAATGGCGCATCACACCGAAGTGCGCCATTAGTATGCCAGAGGATACTAATGGCGCATCACCCAGCAGTGCGCCATTAGTATGCCGAAGGATACTAATGGCGCATCACCCCGCAGTGCGCCATTAGTATGGCAAAGCACATGGCTATATATGCCCCCCTGGGAGGCATACTAATGGCACACCGTGGCCTATACTAATGGTGCACTGCCTGGTGCGCCATTAGTATAACTAATGGCGCACCAGCGGTGCGCCATTAGTAAAAAATACTAGTGGCGTGGTGCTAGTGGCGCACCAGTAGTGCGCCATTAGTATGCAAAACTGGTGCGCCACTAGTAAGCCTTTTTCTAGTAGTGTTTGGTAGTAGTGGTTCTTGCCCTTTTCTTCTTCTTATCCTCACCAGCTGCTTCTTCTTCAGATTCAATGGTGAACTTCATGGTTTCACCTGTGGCAACTTTCCTTGGCTTTGACATTGGAACTCTTCTTGCTGGAGCCTTAGTTTTCAGTCCAGGCTTTGTTGCAGCAGCTGTGCCATACTCCTTTTCAGCACCTTTTTCCTTGAAGTGGCCTCATCCTCAACAGCCACATAATCTTCATCCTCTGAATCAGAAGTTTTCTTCTTCCTTGTCCTGGTAGCTGCCTTTGGCAAGTTACTTGGTGTGCTCCTGCTGCCCTCATCATAGCTGCTAGAGGGATCAGAACCCTCACTCATCTGCACCTGCTGTTCAGACTTGTTCTGGCTGTCACTCTGGTTAGACATCTTGCAGGCAAACTGTCAGCAGACGCTGTGAATAGATTATAGATCAGGTAGAGAAGATGAGCATCACAAAGTACAGGAGTTTTGCAAAACAGATGACTCAAAAACATAGTTTTAGTTCTCCACAGAAAGCATTTTGGAGCTACCGATTTGTAAACTCGGTGATACCGAAGCAGCTTTTGGAACCTAAGCTAGTGAACTCGGTCAGACCAAGTCAAAGTTCGGTGGCACCGAGACTGCTAGGGTTTCACAGAGAATCAAACTCGGTCACACCGATTTGCAATTCTCAGTCAGACCGAAAATCACATGTGCAATGGCCTAAGCCAAATCGGTGAGACCAATTTCTACAATTCGGTCGGTCCGAGATGAGTTCGGCGGAAACCTAACCCTAAATTTTCAAATCTAATCTAATCTACGTGATGCTTTCGTTGGACAGGATGATACGTGGTCAGAAACATGGCAAAGCGATGTGCTAGGAATCGGAGTTAAAGAATAGCACAAAGATCAAGTTCATACCCTATCTCGGCAGTGGACTTGCTATGGTGGCAACGGCGGGGCAGATTGCCGTTGACGGCGGCGGAGACAAGCGGCGGGAGGTCGCTGGCGGCAAGAGGACAATCCGGAGACCCGAGAAGGCAGAGCAGGTTACGCGCGGGCGAAGGGTTTCGGAAAAATTTCCAAAATTTGACCCGTCGGTATATATAACCTGACCCTGTCGGTATGACCGAGTGGAACAACTCGGTGGCACCGAGATGAAAAACTACAAGCAATTACTGCAACTCGGTGTGACCGAAATGTTCTAATCGGTTGCACCGAGATTGAAAACCTAGATCAACTTAGTGATCTCGGTAGGACCGAAAAGGATGAATCGGTCCGACCGAAATGCACAAAGAGGTTTTGGAAGTTTAAGTCTATGACGAATCAGGGACTCCGAGTGCTCCTCACACAGAGTGGCTCGAGTCTGACTTGATCAAACTTTGTGATGTAGCATGAATAGAGTTTGAGACGAGAAAAGCATAGATAGCTAAAGGGAGTTCTTAGGCATTCTTGTCCATCCATTTGGCAAAAGAGAAAAAGCCAAACAATCAAAGAAACAAATGGATGTCCTCGAATGAGCAAAATATGCATTCAACATGCTCACACAATTAAAATGGCAAATGAAATATGTGACAAAGCATGCACAAACCATCTAGCATCTATCAAACAATTGGTGATGACTAGGTCATCTATATATGAGTATATTGACTTAGGAGTCAAATGAGAACACTTGATCATAGGTCATACTCACCGTTTAAGCTCAAGTGGGGTTACCACTTTTACATAAAGTATTGTTGTGTTCACATCATTAGAGTTGCTTTGGCTCAATTGATTAGAGTAAAGCTCCCCCTAGATGTGATATCCCCCCTAAGAGGGATCAACTAACCTTGGGTTTTGTCGATGATGACTTCATGTAGGTGTTGAAGATGTGGATGCTCAATGTTGATGTAGATCATTCGGAGCAATCCTTTGGAGTGAGTTGCACTTTCAATACCTACACGGGTTAGTCCCACAAGGAACAAGCAAGGATATCCATAGACATAGAGTGATGTGTACACAAGATGTTGCCATGAAAGCATTAGGTTACCTTGTCCCTTGTCTTACCAACAAGAGGGTTTGTGACTCCTTGAACTAGTGCAAGATACGAAAGTTGTTTGCACTTGTCCTTGCCCAAAAGATAAGAGTGAAGTAGGTTGGCGGAGTCACCCTCAAGAACTCTCTAGTTCTTCTTCTTCGGGATCCACAACATCTTGATGGGAATCCTTGGAGTTGTAGTCGTACTTGATGAAGTAGAACTTGAAGTAGTCTTGGGAACCCACTTGACTAAGGCCTTAGGTGCTTCTTCAAATGCATCAATTTCCTCTTGAAGCTTGTCCTTGCCTTTTTGCTTGTGGTCTTGTGGTGAAAGATCATCTTGAGCTTGTGTTCCTTTGAAAGAAGTAGGATCATACTTCTCTTGTTGAGGAACAAACTTCGTCTTGGGGTATTAATCTTCTTCCCACTCAACTCCATTTGCATTGAACTTTCGTTCAAAACCAACACCTTTCTTGTTCTTATTGTTAGATTTAACTTGTGGCATGTAAGTAGACAAGAGTAAACGCTTGGCAATGTAAGAAGAACTTTTCTTGTGGAGATCATCATTGATTGCCTTTAAAAATTCATGTTCTTGCTCAAGGTTGAGCTTTTCAAAGCGTAGCTTATCATGAGTCTTTAAAAGTTCTCGATGATCTTCCAAGGTAGTTTCATGAGCTAACTTAAGAGTGTTTAGTTCTTTAGTTAGACGCCCAATCTCCTTCTTATCATCATCATTCGTTTTATCTTGATTAGCATGATTAATAGCAAATTCATCATAGTTTACATAACTAGAGTTGTCAACAAATAAATCATCATCTCCAAGCAAATCATCTTCATCACTATTGAAATCAACATACTCGGGGTGTGTTACCTTTGGACCTTTAGCCATGAAGCATCTTCCAATTCCTTCATTTGGTGAGTCAAATATGCCGTAGGAGTTGGTTGTCACAAGTGCTAGACCGGCAACACCTTCATCTTGAGTATATTCGGAGTCGGAGTGATAACTTCTTTCAGAGTGATTGTCGGAGTCGGAGCAGGATACCCATTCACCAACATGAGCTTGATGTCTTCTTTTTGTGTAGCTCCTTGATGACTTATCCTTCCTTTCCGAATCCTTGCTTCTCTGAGAGGGTCTTCGTTCATAACGATCATCTCTACTCCTTCTTTCTCTTGATGGTGATTCTTCTCTCCTACTCCTTCTTTCGGGAGAATCTTCTCTTCTTTTGTAGGGAGCCGTACACTCATTGGAGTAGTGTCCGGGTCTTCCACAATTGTAGCAATTACGCTAACGACTAGAAGATCTTTTGTCATTGTAGGACCTTGACTTGGAACTTCTTTCCTTGCTTCTACTCTTGTAGAACTTTTCGAAGTTCTTCACCATTAGACTCAATTATTCATTGAAGGTTTGCTTCTCACTTGATGATGTGGGAGCTTCACATGAGGCTTTGTAAGCACCACTTGACTTGTTGTGGAGCTCTTCCTTATCCTTGAGTGACATCTCATGAGCAACAATTCTTCCAATAACTTTCTTTGGCTTGAGATCTTTGTAATAGGGCATCATTTGGACCAATGTGCACACGGTATCATATTTTCCATCCAAGGCTCTTAGGATCTTCTTGATGATGAATCTATCGGTCATCTCTTCACTTCCTAAGCCAACAATCTCATTTGTGATGAGAGCAAGTAGAGTACATTTCAGCGACGCCTTCACCATCCTTCATTTTGAACTTGTCAAGCTGACTTTGAAGCACATCCAATTTGGATTCCTTGACGGATTCGGTACCTTCGTGCATGTCAATCAAAGTATCCCAAATTTCCTTTGCATTATCAAGAAGGCTGATTTTGTTGAATTCTTCAGGGCATAATCCATTGAAGAGAATATCACAATCTTGAGCCTTGTATTGTAGCATCTTCAACTATTCCGCGGTATCTTCACGGTTCGGTTCTCTCGCATCGAAGAACTCACCTTGCAAGCCAATACACACAATAGCCCAAACGGCAGGGTTATGTCCAAGAATATGCATTTTCATCTTATGCTTCCAACTAGCAAAATTTGTACCATCAAAGTAAGGACCTCTACGGTGGTAATTTCCCTCGCTAGACGCCATACTCTCATAGGTTGTGAAACCAAGGCTGTGACCAGCAAAAGCTATGGAAATCAAAGCAAATGGACACCAAAGCTCTGATACCACTTGTAGGATCGAAAGTATGTCTAGAGTGGGAGGGTGATTAGACTACTTGAATAAATAAAAATCTAGCCTTTTCCCAATTTTAGTTCTTGGTAGATTTTAGCAACTTTGCACAAGTCAAGCAATCAACCTACACATGCAATTCTAAGAGTATAGCAGCGGAATGTAAAACAATTGCACACGAAGGTAAAGGGAGGAGTTTAAGGGAGTAAACGCAATGTTGACACGGAGATTTTTTATCCGTGGTTCCGATAGGTGGTGCTATCGTACATCCACGTTGATGGAGACTTCAACCCATGAAGGGTAACGGTTGCGCGAGTCAACGGAAGGCTCCACCCACGAAGGGTCCACGAAGAAGCAACCTTGTCTATCCCACCATGGCCGTCGCCCACGAAGGACTTGCCTCACTCAGGTAGATCTTAACGAAGTAGGCGATCTCTTTGCCCTTACAAACCCCTTGGTTCAACTCCACAATCTTGACGGAGGCTCCCAAGTGACACCTAGCCAATCTAGGAGACACCACTCTCCAAGACGTAACAAATGGTGTGTTGATGATGAACTCGTTGATTCCCTGACGTTACAAATGATAGTCTCCCCAACACTCAACTCTCTCTCATAGGATTGGATTTGGTGGAAAGATGATTTGAGTGGAAAGCAACTTGGGGAAGGCTAGAGATCAAGATTTATGTGGTTGTAATGGAATATCTTGACCTCAACACAAGTGTAGGTGGTTCTCTCTCAGAAAATGTATGTTGTAAGTGTAGGCATGTTTTGATGGCTCTCTCCACGAATGAAGAGTGGGTGGAGGGGTATATATAGCCTCCACACAAAATATAACCGTTACACACAAATCACCAAACTCGGTGGGACCGAATCATGAAACTCGGTTGGACCGATTTAGTTCAAAATGTGAACGTTAGGATTTTTTGTGGGACCGACATGTCAACTCAGTGGGACCGATTTTGTTAGGGTTAGGGCATAACGTAATCTCGGTGAGACCGATTACACAAACTTGGTGAAACCGATTTTGGTAATAGACAAACAGAGAGTTGGTCAGGCAAACTCGGTGGGACTGATTCGCTCATCTCAGTTGGACCGAAACGTTACAAAAGGGAAACAGAGAGTTTGCATTGCAATCTCGGTGGGACCGATTGCTCATCTTGGTTTGACCGAAACGTTACGAAGGGAAACAGAGAGATTACAATCCCATCTTGGTGAGACCGAGATCCCTATCGGTGAGACCGAAAAGACTAGGGTTTTCTAGCAGTGGCTATGTCAACTGAACTCGGTGGCGCCGGATAGAATGTTTCGGTAGGGCCGAGTTTGACTTTAGGTTTAGGACATATGTGGATGTGACAAAGTAGTTGAGGGTTTTTGGAGCATATCACTAAGCACTTTGAGCAAAAAACTTATTAAGCAACACCTCATCCCCTCTTGATAGTATTGGCTTTTCCTATGGACTCAATGTGTTCTTGGATCACTTAAAATGAAAAATGTAGAGTCCTGAGCTTTGAGCTTGTGTCAATCCTTTGTCCTTAGAATTTTGAGGGATCCACTTTTCTCATCCATGCCATGCCAAACATTGAGCTTTCCTAAAATGTTTATCTTGAAATAGCATTAGCTCAATGAGCTATATGTTGTTAGGAATTACCAAAACCACCCAGGGATAGTTGCACTTTCATAGAGCCTTACTAGGGACACGGTGTTTTGTCTATGTATCCACACATGTATCAAATTTCCAGTTAATAAAATTCTAGCATGAATAATAAACATTTATCATGATATAAGGAAATATAAAATAACAACTTTATTATTGCCTCTAGGGCATATTTCCCTCGGTCTCCCACTTGCACTAGAGTCAATAATCTAGATTACATTATAATGATTCTTTCACCCATGGAGTCTTGGTGCTGATCATGTTTTGCTCGTCGAAGAGGCTTAGTCAATGGGTCTACCACATTCAGATCCGTATGTATTTTGCAAATCTCTATGTCTCCCTCCTTGACTTCATCATGGATGGAGTTGAAGCATCTCTTGATGTGTTTGGTTCTTTTGTGAAATCTGGATTCCTTCGCCAAGGCAATTGCTCCAGTATTGTCACAAAAGATTTACATTGGACCCGATGCACTAGGTATTACACCTAGATCGGATTTGCTGCTTCTGAAGCAGCTATGTACTCCGCTTCACGCATAGATCCCGCCACGACGCTCAGCTTGGAACTGCACCAACTGACAGCTCCACCATTCAATATTAATACATATCCGGTTTGTGACTTAGAGTCATCCTGATCAGTGTCAAAGCTAGCATCGACGTAACCATTTATGACGAGCTCTCTGTCACCTCCATAAATGAGAAACATATCCTTACTCCTTTTCAGGTACTTTAGGATGTTCTTAACCGCTGTCTAGTGATCCACTCCTGGATAACTTTGGCACCTCCCTGCCAAACTTATAGCAAGGCCCACATTAGGTCTGGTACACAACATAGCATACATGATAGAACCTATGGCTGAGGCATACGGAATGACTTTCATTTTCTCTCTATCTTTTGAAGTGGTCGTGCATTGAGTCTAACTCAATTTCACACCTTGAAACACATGCAAGAACCCTTTCTTTGACTGATCCATTTTGAACTTCTTCAAAACTTTATCAAGGTATGTGCTTTGTGAAAGTCCTATTAAGCGTCTTGATCTATCTCTGTAGATCTTGATGCCCAATATATAAACAGCTTCACTGAGGTCTTTCATTGAAAAACTCTTATTCAAGTATCCTTTTATGCTACCCAGAAATTCTATCACATTTCCAATCCACAATATGTCATCCACATATACTATTAGAAATGCTACAGAGCTCCCACTCACTTTCTTGTAAATACAGGCTTCTTTGAAAGTCTGTATAAAACCATATGCTTTGATCACCTCATCAAAGCATATATTCCAACTCTGAGATGCTTGCACCAGTCCATAGATGGATCACTGGAGCTTGCACACTTTGGTAGCACCTTTAGGATCGACAAAACCTTCTGGTTGCATCATATACAACTGTTCCTTAAGAAAGCCATTAAGGAATGCAGTTTTGACGTCCATTTGCTAGATTTCATAATCATGATCCAGAAAGAAGAATCGCTACGGGTGAGAAAGTCTCATCATAGTCAACTCCTTGAACTTGTCAAAATCCTTTCGCCACAAGTCGAGCTTTGTAGACAGTAACATTACCATCAACATCAGTCTTCTTCTTGAAGATCCATTTATTCTCTATGGCTCGCCGATCATCGGGTAAGTCAACCAAAGTCCACACTTTGTTCTGATACATGGATCCTATCTCACATTTCATGGCCTCAAGCCATTTATTGGAATCTGGGTTCATCATAGCTTCTTCATAGTTTCTAGGTTCATCATGGTCTAGGAATATGACTTCCAGAAGAGGATTACCATACCACTCTGGTGCGGAACGTGCTCTGGTTGACCTATGAGGTTCGGTAGTAACTTGATCTGAAGTTTCATGATCATTATCATTAGCTTCCTCTCTAGTTGGTGTAGGCATCATGGGAATGGTTTTTTGTGATGAGCTACTTTCCAATTCGAGAGAAGGTACAATTACCTCATCAAGTTCTACTTTCCTCCCACTCACTTCTTTCGAGAGAAACTCCTTCTCTAGAAAGTTTCCATTCTTGGCAACAAAGATCTTGCCTTCAGATCTGTGGTAGAAGGTGTACCCAATTGTTTCCTTAGGGTATCCTATGAAGACGCACTTCTCCGATTTGGGTTCAACCTTGTCAGGCTGAAGCCTTTTGACATAAGTGTCGCAACCCCAAACTTTAAGAAACGACATCTTAGGTTCCTGGCCAAACCACAGTTCGTACGGACGGTGCCCTATTTAACGTGAATGCAGTTGTCTCTAATGCATAACCCCAAAACGATAGTGGTAAATCGGTAAGAGACATCATAGATTGCACCATATCTAATAGGGATTTTTACATCTGTGCCCCTGGTTCCTTAGCCATACTCATTCATCCCCACGCTCTTAACTTTTGCTCACTTTTCCCCACTCCCTTGCCCGAAACCCTCAGAACTGGTCACAAACGGTGGATGCCGTCAGGTCAGTGCTTTGACCGTTAACTCTGACGAGTGGGGCCGCACTGACTATGTCGCCCATTGGACCTGATTAGTGGGGTCACGTCAGACGGTGCCGCTGTTCGCCCGTTGGGCCGTGGTTAGACTGTTGGCCCGTGCGCGCGCCGCAACGCCAGAAGCCTGTTATGCATGCACGACATGTCTAGCTAGTCTGCTATGCATGCACATAGCTAGCCTACATGCATGCGCCGTTCCCGCCACCACGATGCGCTGACCGGCCTCTTTTTCACGGGAGCCGCCACGGACGTAGGGATGGTTGCTGTCTGCTGGTTCGTCTCATCTCCCACGCGTGTCTCCTCGATGTAGAACATTGTTTCACACTTTTGATCCACTCACATCTATTCAACGTGGAATTTGAAACCGGTTGGCAATTAAAGTGGCATATCGATCGATCGACGTGGCTCATTTGAACGTAAGCGCGGCCGGTGCCACTGCCCTTCCCTTCCCCTTTCCCTATTTAAACCACCACCCCTCCACCTATTCTCCGCACATCCATTTGTGCCGCCCCCTTCTCTTCTTCACCCAAACCCAGAGCACTCTCAAAGCAAGGCGAGGATGCAGTACAACGGCCCCACCTTCCAGCTCCCACCGACCGTGCCGGAGAGATAGTATCTGGCCAGCATCATCGTGGAGAGGACGCTCCGCGTGTGGGCGTTCTCACGCTGGAGGGGTGCAAGGGGATTTGCCCAGTGGTTCCTCGGTGCGGGCTTCGCCCACGTCTCGGCGGGCTCGCCAGTGATGTTCCGACTGGAGGAAGTGCGTCCAAACTCCAGGACTCCACCGATAGGGCTCACCGTCACCTTCACCAACAGATTTGGTGCGTACTACCTCCTTGGCAAGGTGTTTTGGTGTGGATGCGAATTCATCGCATTCACAACCCACAACATCTTCACAAACTTCGACTGCATCTTCCCCACCCGCGACGGTATGCACAGCCTCCCCTACTATATCGGGGAGGACGACATGGAGAGGAGGAGCAGTGAAGAGGAGGTGCAGTGAAGATGATGGTGAAGGCCCGGTCTCATGAGCTTGTCTTGCCCTAGGATGTTAGTGCTTTTTATCTTTTATATATTTCTATCATAATTATGTCGTTGGTTGTACCATGAACTTGTTATCTCTGTCGTGTTATCCCCTAAGAACTATGTTATGCTTGCTACCCTTATTTGATATGTCGTTGGTTATCTATGTTTTGCTTGCTATTTCTATCTTATTTGATGTGAGATATCGCTAGATGGATATGGTGCCATACGCGAGCCCTTCTGCTAAATCAATCAATGAAAGGGTATCGCTCAATGAAAACCAGCAAGTTTTGGGGTTAGCCTTGTAAAAATTGTTGGAGGGTAGCCCATTCGTCTTGTTATATTCATGGTGTGTACTTGTGTAGGTCAAGTTTAAGTGGCCCATTTAGAGTAGGGTCAGGTTTTCGCACGCGCGGATAATGGACTAGTTGAAGTGTCAAAAAGGAAACTAAATCTAGAAAAATGAGCCATGTTGATACTGAAAAGAAGAAGAATAAAAGCTAATTTTTTTTCAATTGTTGGCGGCCCTATTCCGTATATTGTATGAACAAAAACAAGCTAGTTTTTGAATAATTTGTGGCCTATGCTATGGTTTAGGGCACCCTATGTTTTATGTAAGAAGTATGCTATGGTTGCTACTTTCTATATTATGGATGTATGCTTGCTACATGAGATATCGATAGATGGATATGGTGCCGCAGCCGAGCCCTAGACATGCTCTCTAGATGGATATGGTGGCTAATGGTGCCGCCGGACTTTATTTTAGACGTGGTTTCAGATGCATATCATGATCTACATAATTAAGTCTGACATGCTCTTAATAACAAAAACAAAAACAAAAAATCGTGTATACAATAATTTTTAGGGACCCCCTTATTTTTACTGCAACAAAACATGTTTATAATACCCGCATGTCAAAAAATCAAAGTGTTGTGCCGTAGGCTATATAGAGGAGGAAAATTCCACGATATGTACAAATAAATTTGACATGGGCAAGTCCAACAATAAAAGGATTTACCATGGCAATAATCAAGGAAAAAATAGAGCCATCGCATGCACTATTTTCTAGGCCTCTTTTATCTTTGTGGGCCTTCGACACTCAATGCAATGAGACGACCCATTTGGGCCCTAGAACTACGTTTTTTTTCTGCGGTGGGTGTTGTCTGACGAAGCTGAAGAAACTGAAAGTGTACAAAACTGACGGAACTGACATGATCCACAAATTATGCAACACAGAGCATGGAGCACATGATCCACAAATTAAGCAACACAGAGCATAGAGCACATGATCCACAAGTTTAAGCAAATCGTAGAGCACATGATCCACAAATTTAACCAAATCCTGGAGCACATGACACCACACTAATAACATCTCTAACAAGTGATGACCAGCAAGTAAGCAAATCCTAGAGCAACTACACAAAAATAAAAGGGATAAAATCCTAAATCTATCAGATTCGCCTGCTTGTTCAATTGAATCATATGCTTCAAGTTCTTGTTCATCTTCTTTATTTCCCCCTTCAGATCTGCATCCCCAACTGTCAGAGCAGCACTTTCAGAGACCGAATTCGTTGGTGCAGATGGCAGACTGAGCTCCCGGGTTGGGGCCCCATTGAATTGAATCCGCTTAACGTAGTCATCCAGCCATTCAAAATGTGTGCATTTCTTCACGATCTGAAATGAAAACATGAACCATAAATCCCAGATCGAAAAAGAAATAAAAGCAAATAGAAAAAGAAATCAGAGAAAAATCATGAGATCTAACCTGCCCCTCTGGCTTGCTCTTGCATTTCACGAACTCGCACCCACAGTTGCCATTCTTGACCTCCTTCAAAGTCAACCGTATCAGTGGCGCGCTGCGTGGGCAGTTAGGACATTGCTCCATGGGAAGTGGACCATACTGGGTCCACGAGGGGCGGGAGGCTGAAGTGGAGCTCGACATATCGCCCAAAGTCACCGGAGAAGAAGAAGCAGAGCAGTGGCTCCTCCCGTCGCTGGAGAAGAAGAAGCAGAGGAGGAGTGGTTCCTCTAGTCGCTGCATTTGTAATCAAGTTTTACCACGCAAAAGAGCCAAATATTGATTACATTTGGAGTAGGTCAAAAAAAACATGATTACATTTGGAGGACATTTCTCATGACTACAAGTTTTACCACGCAAAAGAGAACGGATTGATCACCTAACATTTATAATAGTTCAGCAAATTGTGCAACTCACACCAGAGGGAAATGGACTTCAAGTGTTGGTTCAAATTCAAAGTTTGCCTAAAATTCAAATTTTGCCTCAGTAGTTCAAATTCAAAGTTTAAAAATAGAATTATTACACCTTACAAGTTTTCACAGTAGTTCAAATTGACGACATAATCCTTATTACAGATCCTTAAAGTTCAAGTTTTATGACTTGCATTCAAGTTCAAATTCAAATCTTTGCCTTGCTCCTTGTGTTCCAGGATGGGTTAACCGTCTTGCTTCTGGTTTCCCTGGCTAGGATATTTTGTGCTTTTGAAAGCTTTGTCTTGTTGCTTCTTATCTTCACTTCTGGTGGTGGCGGTTTTGTTGAGCTTTGACGGATGAAGCAATTGATGACCAGTTGACGGTCATCTGTGGTTCAGTAATCTTTAAAGGAACTCCAGACAAAATAACTTCCTCCTCTCTTATAGCTTCAAAACCGTCATAAGCCATGGTTTCAAATTTCGCATCAGATGATGGTTCAACCGAAGTTTCTTCCTCTCTAGGACTTTTTTGTCTTGTGCCTCTAATTATCCTAGAGCTGGGTCAAACAGAAATAAGCTTAATCATATTACATAAGAGCTCCCACTTAGATAGACATCCCTCTAGTCATCTAAATGATCACGTGATCTATATCAACTAAACCATGTCTGATCATCATGTGAGATAAAGAAGTTTTCAATGGTGAACATCACTATGTTGATCATATCTACTATATGATTCATGCTCGACCTTTCGGTCTCAGTGTTCCGATGCTATATCTGCATTATGCTAGACTGCATATGCTAGGCTCGTCAAGTTTAACCCGAGTATTCTGCGTGTGCCAAACTGGCTTGCATCCGTTGTATGTGAACGTAGAGCTTATCACACCCGATCATCATGTGGTGTCTCAGCACGAAGAACTGTCGCAACGATGCATACTCAGGGAGAACACTTATACCTTGAAATTTTAGTGAGAGATCATCTTATAATGCTACCGCCGTACTAAGCAAAATAATATGCATAAAAGATAAACATCACATGCAATCAACATAAGTGATATGATATGACCATCATCATCTTGTGCCTTTGATCTCCATCTCCAAAGCACCATCATGATCACCATCGTCACCGGCTTGACATCTTGATATCCATCATAGAATCGTTGTCGTCTCGCTAGCTATTGCTTCTACGACTATCGCTACCACTTAGTGATAAAGTAAAGAAATTACATGGCGAATGCATTTCATACAATAAAGCCACAACCATAAGGCTACTGCCAGTTGCCGATAACTTTGACAAAACTTGATCATCTCATACAACGATTTATATATCATCACATCTTGACCATATCACATCACAGCAAGCCCTGCAAAAACAACTTAGACGTCCTCTACTTTGTTGTTGAAAATTTTATGTGGCTGCTACGGGCTTCTAGCAAGAACCGTTCTTACCTACGCATCAAAACCACAACGATTTTTCGTCAAGTGTGATGTTTTAACCTTCAACAAGGACCAGGCATAGTCAAACTCGATTCAACTAAAGTTGGAGAAACAGACACCCACTAGCCACCTGTGTGGGAAGCACGTCGGTAGAACCAGTCTCATGAACGCGGTCATGTAATGTCGGTCTGGGCCGCTTCATCGAACAATACCGCCGAATCAAATTATGACTTGCTGGTAAGCAGTATGACTATTATCGCCCACAACTCTTTGTGTTCTACTTGCATATAACATCTACGCATAGACCTGGCTCTGATACTACTGTTGGGAACGTAGTATTTCAAAATAAATCACCTATGATCACGCAAGATCTATCTAGGAGAAACATAGCAACGAGCGGGGAGAGTGTGTCTACGTACCCTCGTAGACCGAAGGTGGAAGCGTTTAGTAACGCGGTTGATGTAGTCGAACATCTTCGCGATCCAACAGATCCAAGTACCGAACGTACGTCACCTCCGCCATCAGCACACGTTCAGCTTGGTGACATCCCTCGAACTCTTGATCCAGTTGAGGCCGAGGGAGAGTTCCGTCAGCACGACCCCGGGGTGACGGTGATGATGAAGTTACCGGCGCAGGGCTTCGCCTAAGCACTACAACGATATGACCGAGGTGTGTAACTATGGAGGGGGGCACCGCACACGGCTAAAAGATCAACTTGTGTGTTCTAGGGTGCCCCCTACCCCCGTATATAAAGGAGGGAGAGGGAGAGGCAGCCGGCCCTAGGGGGCGTGCCAAGGTGTGGAGTCCTACTAGGACTCCCTAGTCCTAGTAGGATTCCACCTCCCACATGGAGTAGGAAAGGGGGAAGGGACAAGGAGAAGGAAAGGGGGGCCGGCCCCCTTCTCCTAGTCCTAATTGGCCTCCTTCCCAAGGGGGGCGCACCAGCCCCTTGTGGGCTGGTGTGCTTCCCTCTTATGGCCCATAAGGCCCATAACTTCTCCCGGGGGGTTCCGGTAACCTCCCGGTAATCCGAAAAATACCCGAACTTCTCCGGAACCATTCCGATGTCCGAATATAGCCTTCCAATATATCAATCTTTATGTCTGAACCATTTCGAGACTCCTCGTCATGTCCGTGATCTCATCCAGGACTCCGAACAAACTTTGGTTCATCAAATCACATAACTCATAATACAAATCGTCATCGAACGTTTAAGCGTGCGGACCCTACGGTTCGATAACTATCTAGACATGACCAAGACACATCTCCGGTCAATAACCAATAGTGGAACCTGGATGCTCATATTGGCTCCTACATATTCTACGAAGATCTTTATCGGTCAAACCGCATAACAACATACGTTGTTCCCTTTGTCATCGGTATGTTACTTGCCCGAGATTCGATCGTCGGTATCATCATACCTAGTTCAATCTCGTTACCGGAAAGTCTCTTTACTCGTTCCGTAATACTTCACCCCGCAACTAACTCATTAGTCACATTGCTTGCAAGGCTTATAGTGATGAGCATTACCGAGAGGGCCCAGAGATACCTCTCCGTAACACGGAGTGAGAAATCGTAATCTCGATCTATGCCAACCCAACAAATACCTTTGGAGACACTTGTGGAGCATATTTATAATCAAACATTTACGTTGTGACGTTTGATAGCACAAAAAGTGTTCCTCCGGTATTCAGGAGTTGCATAATCTCATAGTCTGAGGAACATGTATAAGTCATGAGGAAAGCAGTAGCAATGAAACTGTAACGATCATAATGCTAAGCTAACGAATGTGTCTTGTCCATCACATCATTCTCCTAATGATGTGATCCCGTTCATCAAATGACAACACATGTCTATGGTTAGGAAACATAACCATCTTTGATAAACGAGCTAGTCAAGTAGAGGCATACTAGGGACACTTTGTTTTGTCTATGTATTCACACATGTATCAAGTTTTCGGTTAATACAATTCTAGCATGAATAATAAACATTTATCATGATATAAGGAAATAAAATAATAACTTTATTATTGCCTCTAGGGCATATTTCCTTCAGTCTCCCACTTGCACTAGAGTCAATAATCTAGTTCACATCGCCATGTGATTTAACACCAATAGTTCACATCGTCATGTGATTTAACACTCAATAGTTCACATCGCCATGTGACCAATACCCAAAAGGTTTACTAGAGCTAATAATCTAGTTCACATCACCATGTGATTAACACCCAAGGAGTAGTAAGGTGTGATCATGTTTTGCTTGTGAGAGAAGCTTAGTCAATGGGTCTGTCACATTCAGAACCGTATGTATTTTGCAAATTTTCTATGTCTGCAATGCTCTGCATGGAGATACTCTAGCTAATTGCTCCCACTTTCAATAGTAATTCAGATTGAGACTCAGAGTCATCTGGATCGGTGTAAAAGCTTGCATCGGCGTAACTCTTTATCACCTTCATAACCGAGAAATATCTCCTTAGTCTTCTGAAGATAATTTTGACCGATGTCAAGTGATCCACTCCTGGATCAATATCGTACCCCCTTGTCAAACTCATGGCAAGGTACACAATAGGTCTGGTACACAACATAGCATACTTTACAGAACCTATGGCTGAGGCATAGGGAATGACTTTCATTCTCTTTTTATTTTCTGCCATGGTCGTGTTTTGAGTCTTACTCAGCTTTACACCTTGCAATACAGGCAAGAACTACTTCTTTGACTATTCCATTTTGAACTACTTCAAAAATCTTGTCAAGGTATGTACTCATTGAAAAAATCTTATCAAGCGTCTTGATCTATCTCTATAGATCTTGATGCCCAATATGTAAGCAGCTTCACCGAGGTCTTTCTTTGAAAAACTCCTTTCAAACACTCCTTTATGCTTTCTAGAAAATTCTACATCATTTCCGATCAACAATATGTCATTCACCTATACTTATCAGAAAGGCTGTAGTGCTCCCACTCACTTTCTTGTAAATACAGGCTTCACCGCAAGTCTGTATAAAACTATATGCTTTGATCACTTATCAAAGCATATATTCTAACTCCGAGATGCTTGCACCAGTCCATAGATGGATCGCTGGAGCTTGCACATTTTGTTAGCACCTTTAGGATTGACAAAACCTTCTTGTTGTATCATATACAACTCTTCTTTAACAAATCCATTAAGTAATGCAGTTTTGATATCCATTTGTCAGATTTCATGAAATGTGACAATTGCTAACATGATTCGAACGGACTTTAAGCATCGATACGAGTAAGAAAATATCATCGTAGTCAACATTTTGAACTTGTCAAAAACCCTTTTCGACAAGTCAAGCTCTGTAGATAGTAACACTACTATCAGCGTCCGTCTTCCTCTTGAAGTTCCGTTTTATTCTCTATGGCTTGTCGATCATCAGGCAAGTCAACCAAAGTCCATACTTTGTTCTCATGCATGGATCCTATCTCAGATTTCATGGCCTCAAGCTATTTTGCGGAATCTAGGCTCATCATCGCTTCCTCATAGTTCTTCTCTAGGAACATATCAAAAATAAACGGGGAGCTACACCGCGAGCTGTTGATCTACAACATAGTTATGCAAATACTGTCAGGACTAAGTCCATGATAAATTAAAGTTCAATTAATCATATTACTTAAGAACTCCCACTTAGATAGATATCCCTCTAGCCATCTAAATGATCACGTGATCCATATCAACTAAACCATGTCCGATCATCACATGAGATAGAGAAGATTTCAATGGTGACCATCACTATGTTGATCATATCTACTATATGATTCACGCTCGACCTTTCGGTCTCAGTGTTCCGAGGCCATATCTGCATATGCTAGGCTCGTCAAGTTTAACCCGAGTATTCTGCGTGTGCAAAACTGGCTTGCATCCGTTGTATGTGAACGTAGAGCTTATCACACCCGATCATCACGTGTTGTCTCAGCACGAAGAACTGTCACAACGGTGCATACTCAGGGAGAACACTTATACCTTGAAATTTTAGTGAGAGATCATCTTATAATGCTACCGCCGTACTAAGCAAAATAAGATGCATAAAAGAAAACATCACATGCAATCAAAATAAGTGATATGATATGGCCATCATCATCTTGTGCTTTTGATCTCCATCTCCAAAGCACCGTCATAATCACCATCGTCACCAGCTTGACACCTTGATCTCCATCGTAGCATCGTTATCGTCTCACCAGCTATTGCTTCTACGACTATCGCTACCGCTTAGTGATAAAGTAAAGCAATTACATGGCGATTGCATTTCATACAATAAAGCGACAACCATAAGGCTCCTGCCAATGCCGATAACTTTTACAAAACATGATCATCTCATACAACAATTTATATATCATCACGTCTTGACCATATCACATCACAGCAAGCCCTGCAAAAAAAAGTTAGACGTCCTCTACTTTGTTGTTGCAAATTTTATGTGGCTGCTACGGGCTTCTAGCATGAACCGTTCTTACCTACACACATCAAAACCAGAACGATTTTTTGTCAAGTGTGCTGTTTTAACCTTCATCAAGGACCGTGCGTAGTCAAACTCGATTCAACTAAAGTTGGAGAAATAGACACCCAGTAGCCACTGATACGTCTCCGTCGTATCTATAATATTTTATTGTTCCATGCCAATATTCTACAACTTTTATATGCTTTTGGCAACTTTTTATACTATTTTTTGGGACTAACATATTGATCCAGTGCCAGTTCCTGTTTTTTGCATGTTTTTTGTTTCGCAAAAAATCCATATCAAATGGAGTCCAAACGGGATAAAAACTCATGCAGTTTTTTTTAATATATGTGATTTTTGGTAAGAAGAATCAGCGCGAGACGATGCCCGAGGGGGCCATGAGGCAGGGGGCGTGCCACAGGGGATGGGCGCACCCCTGACCCTCGTGGCCACCCCATAAGGCGGTTGGTGCCCTTCTTTCGCCGAAAGAAAGCCAATATCCGAATGAAAATCGTGTCCAAATTTCAGCCCAATCAAAGTTACGAATCTCTGTGAATATAAGAAACAGTGAAAGGGCAGAATCAGGGAACGCAGAAACAGAGAGAGACAGAGTGACAGGTCCAATCTCGGAGGGGCTCTCACCCCTCCTATGCCATGGTTGCCAAGGACCAGAGGGGAAACCCTTCTCCCATCTAGGGAGAAGGTCAAGGAAGAAGAAGAAGGGGGTCCCTCTCCCCCTTTCTTCTTGTGGCGCTGGAACGCCGCCGGGGCCATCATCGTCACCGCAATCTACACCAACACCTCCGTCATCTTCACCAACATCTTCATCACCTTCCCCGATCTATCTACAGCGGTCCACTCTCCCGCAACCCGATGTATCCTCTACTTGAACATGGTGCTTTATGCTTCATATTATTATCCAATGATGTGTTGCCATCCTATGATGTCTGAGTAGATTTTCGTTGTCCTATCGGTAATTTGTGAATTGCTATGATTGGTTTAATTTGCTTGTGGTTATGTTGCTGTCCTTTGGTGCCCATCATATGAGCGCGTGCGTGGATCACACCATAGGGTTAGTTGTATGTTGATAGGACTATGTATTTGAGGGCAAGAGTGATAGAAGCTTCAACCTAGCATAGAAATTGATGCATACATGATTGAAGGGGACCAATATGTCTTAATGCTATGGATGGGTTTTACCTTAATAAACGTTAGTAGTTGCGGATGCTTGCTAATAGTTCCAATCATAAGTGCATATAATTCCAAGTCAGGGATGACATGCTAGCAGTGGCCTCTCCCACATAAAACTTGCTATCGGTCTAGTAAAGTAGTCAATTGCTTAGGGACAATTTCGCAACTCCTACCATCACTTTTCCACACTCGCTATACTAACTTTATTGTGTCTTTATCTAAACAGCCCCTAGATTTTATTTACGTGCTCTTTATTATCTTGCAAACCTATCCAGCAACACCTACAAAGTACTTCTAGCTTCATACTTGTTCTAGGTAAAGCGAACGTTAAGCGTGCGCAGAGTTGTATCGGTGGTCGATAGAACTTGAGGGAATATTTGTTCTACCTGTAGCTCTTCGTTGGGTTCGACACTCTTACTTATCAAAAGAGGCTACAATTGATCCCCTATACTTGTGGGTTATCAAGACCTTTTTTGGCGCCATTGCCGGGGACTTATAGCGTGGGGTGAATATTCTCATGTGTGCTTGTTTGCTTTATCACTAAGTAGTTTTTATTTTGTGCTCTTGTTTTCTATCTTTAGTTACGGGTAGGAAACGTAGAATACCAAAAAATTAGTTGTACCTACTACACCAATGGTTGAAGAACCACTCAAAACTTATCACACTCCTGAAGCTTTTTACTTGGATCATCTTCGATCCCTATGTGCTCGTGCTAAAACCCCAACTAGCTTAGTTGAGGGCAAATCTTTAGATGAGCATGCTTGTTATGTGTGACACCGCTTATCTCAAAAAGGGAAACTTTTACTGGATCAAATTCATTGTTTGCAATGCTATGCTTGGAATTTATGTGAAATATATGATTTTACTTGTTGTTCTGAAGACCCTAAGAAACACCTTCCCTACCAATGTGAGTTTGGTGATAATCACTACTGGAATTAGCTTATTTGCCATCTGCCCAATCTTTGCCGTCCGCTTGCTGACGGCAAAGAAGGTCTTTGCCGTCAGCCACAAGAAAACGGACGGCAAAGATGTGGCTGATGGCAAACAAAGTCTTTGCCATTAGCCAGTTCTTTCCCATCCACTGGCTGACGGTAAAGATTCTTTGCCACCCGCTAGCGGACGGCAAAGAGGTGGGTATGGGTCCAGTTATTATTTAAGCAACTCAAGCCCACCGGCCCCACCTCTTAGCCGTCCGCAAGCAGACAGCAAAGAAACTTTGCCGACCGTTGGCTGACGGCAAAGAGGCGGGTATGTTAACGGCCGTCCCGCCCCCCAGTCTTCTCTCCACTCTCTCATTCCTCCCCACCCACACCTGCGCCGCCGCCGACCCCGTCTGCCGTAGCCGGGCGCCCCGCACCCCTCCCCTGCGGCCCCCCGACCTCCACCGCACCCCCGCCGCCCCTTCCACATCGTCCCGTCCCCCTGCCCCCTCCCCTCTGTCGCCACCCCCCACCCACACCGGCTCGCGCCGCCGCCGCCGACCCCGTCCGGCGTAGCAGGCCGCCCTGCCGCCCCGCACACCTCCCCGGCCTCCACCGCGGCCCCGTCGCCTCTTCCACGTCGGGCAGCTGCGCCGCGGCCGTCCCCGCCCCGTCCCGCCGCGGCCGTCCGGCCTCCCCCTCCACCGGGTCGCCGCCTCCTCCAGCGGCCGCCGCAGCCGTCCGGCCTCCCCCACCACCAGGTGAGCTCCTCCCCCTTTTTTGTTTAATTAGTTTATTTTTGTTTCTTTTAGTTTAGTTTTAGTTTTAGTTTAGTTTATTTTAGATTAGTTTTAGTTTTAGTTTATTTTAGTTTAGTTTATTTTAGATTAGTTTTAGTTTAGTTTATTTTAGATTAGTTTTACTTTTACTTTATTTTAGATTAGTTTTAGTTTTAGTTTAGAACAAGAAGTAGAAGGAGGAGGAAGGAACATGAGGAGGGAGGAGAAGAAAGAAGAAGAAGAAGAAGAAGAAGAAGAAGAAGAAGAAGAAGAAGAAGAAGAAGAAGAAGAAGAAGAAGAAGAAGAAGAAGAAGAAGAAGAAAGAGGAGGGTAGGAGGAGGAGGAGAAGAAGAAGAAGAAGAAGAAGAAGAAGAAGAAGAAGAAGAAGAAGAAGAAGAAGAAGAAGAAGAAGAAGAAGAAGAAAGAGGAGGGTAGGAGGAGGAGAAGAAGAAGAAGAAGAAGAAGAAGAAGAAGAAGAAAGAGGAGAGGAGGAGGAGAAGAAGAAGAAGAAGAAGAAGAAGAAGAAGAGGAGGAGAAGAAGAAAAGGAAAAAAGAGACCCCGACCCGACCCCCGACACCCAATCGACACCCCGACACGACACCCCGACCCCGACACCCAACCCCCGACACCCTGACACCACACCCCGACCCCGTCCCCCAACCAACCGACACCCTGACACCACACCCCGACTACGACCCCGACCCCGACACCCTGACACCCCGACCCCGACACGATACCCCGACCCCGACCCCGACCCCGACCACAGACACCCCGACACCTGACACCCCGACCACCGACACCCTGACACCACACCCACCCTTACCCCGACCCCGACACCCTGACACCACACCCCGACCCCGACCCTGACACCCTGACACCCCGACCCCGACACGACACCCCGACCCCGACACCCCGACACCCTGACACCACACCCCGACCCCATATATATTTGTGTTGATCGGGTGTATTTTTATTATGGTCATGATTATGATATACTTAAATTATATACATATTATTATGTTCATGTCAGGTATCCAAATTTTTTATGTTTTACTAATTTCGTTTACTTTTTGTCATTGCAGGTGTTGACAGGATGGTGGGCAAGGGTCCAGAGCGCCCTGATCCTCCTGCGAGCGCTACTGGGAGGGGTGGTTCCATTATTCCAGCCTAGCCCCTCCGGAGAGCGCTGCTAGACAGTATGCAGACAGCTGCGGCGGGCGCTTCTTCTTCGGCTGGGAGAGGTCGGGGGAGGACGAAGAAGCCTGCTAGGGGTGGACGTGGCAGTGGGAGAGGTAGGAAGGCTGTTACGCGTTCCTCGCCGCCACCCTCGGCTGATTCACCCGACCATAGGAGTGCTCCGTCTGATGTGGACCCGTCTCGGACTTTGGTCCATGAGCCTCTGGTCGCTGATCCTTCCTCCCACCAGACTCGGGTCGCCGATCCTTCGCCCCATGTGAGTCCGGTCCCAGAGCCTTTGTCTCAGAAGACTCCGGTCACGGGGTCTTCGGCCCACGAGACTCCGGAGGCTAGTGGCTCGGAGGATGGTAGTGAGGACACCTTTTCAGATGATAGCTACAGCGACGATGAGCTGGTTGAGAAGGGCAAGAAGGTCTACAAGCGTGGTTGTACAAAGCTCCCGCCCGTGCCGACGACCCCCCGACCAGAGGTGGTTGATTGCGCCTAAAGGGTTGAAGTAAGTGCATTTACTATTTTTAACCTTTTGCCTTCATGTTCCTTCAAATTAGTATCTAATGCGTTGGCCTTGTCATACTACAGGGGCTGGGTACGCCCCCGTGGTGCCCGTATGCCCAACCAGGTCCTTGGTGTGCTTTGCCGGTAGTACTTCCCTGGGTGGGTCACGTTACCCGGTGAGGGTCAGGTTCCACAGCTAGCACTGACCTGGGAGCTGTACTCGGTTGCCCCGGCCCCGCCGGAGCAGAGGGTTGACGGTGTCTTGTGCGAGATGGTGGCCGATATTGTGTTCTGTTGGTTTTGGGTAATATCTCCTTTATGGAACAACAATACCTAGTGATTGTACTAATCATTGTTGTCTTGTTTGATTGCAGACCTTCTACAGGGTTTCAGAGGGAGACCAGGAGGCCGCGTGTATGGTTGTCGAAAACGAGTGCAAGCGCCTACTTCAGAACTTAAGGCACGAGGCTCGGGTGCAGGCCGTTCGAGACTACTACGCCTCGAAGGGTATTAGGAGGGGCAAGCAGAAGTGTCGTGGCAAGTTTCTGAGTAAGGAGAAGTACATGCAGGTAATTACCTATTCTTAAGGCCTTGAACTTAGTTTTCTTGATTTGATTCGTAGGCGTAGCGCTGAAATTTCTCTTGACTCACTTAGTTGCCCCGAGATGGTGTGTGGATAAGATGGACTGTTGGGAGGGGTTGGTGGATGCGTGGTGCTTTCCCCAACGGAAAGTCGAACACCAAAGGGCCAAGGATAAGCGCGACCAAATGGAAGGTGTGCCACACCATCAAGGGAGCTCCAACCTGTTTGAGTACGGGGATAACTGGGTATGTGGTTTGCTACATGATTCATGCAATTCATTCTTCATGCTAGCATTTATCCCTTCCAAAATGACTTAATTAATATGCTTAGTTAGTTAAAAAATGGCATAACTACCTCGGATAGTTCATTTCTGACATATTTAGCTCTAAAATGTCATAATAACCTTAGATAGCTCTATAAAATGACTTAATATGCTATAGTTAGCTCTAAAATGACATAATAACCTTGGATAGCTCAATAATGACATAATTTGCATACTTTTGTCAAAATGGCATAATAATCTTGGTTACCTCAAAAATGACCTAAACTTAGCTTATTTTCCTCGAAAATGACATAATAAGCTTTCTTAGCTCCAAAATGAGCTATTTACATAGCAATATCATTCTTCATGCTAGCTTGAGCCCTTAACTAATATTGTGTTCCTCTCTCTCAGGCGCACCAACACAAGAAGCCTATGCCAGGTCTGTTCGACCTCTATGGCATGGCCCATATGGCCCCATACAAGAAGGCCAAGCCATTCAGGGAGTCTGACCTAGATGATCCAGAGAGCTTCACCAACAAGACCTCCCACCACAAGCTTGTGAAGTACAGACATGAGGGGAAGGCGAGGAAAGGGGAGGACATTAACCCGAGCTAGGATCCTTTTGATACAGAGTTGGTGATGATATCTAGTGGCGGGAGGTCCCATGGCTCTCTAGCCATTGGTGATGGACTGATACGTTGTCCTAAGACTCTCCCGCAGATCAAGAAGCGCCTGAGTAGCTCAGATCCTGAGATAACTCCTCGTGCACGGCCCGCGGAGCTCGCCATGGCGGTTAGTTAAACGGACTCTGTCACCTTTCCTCCATTAATTACATTGTGTGTGCGTCCGTCGATGATTACAATGCTAACGAGGAGTGGTGTGTTGCAGGCAATTGTTGAGAAAGAGAGATTGAAGACGCAGGCGCTTGTGGAGGAGGCAAAAAGGAAGGCGGCGGAGAGGGAGAGGGACATGGAGGAGAGGACGACTAAGCTATTGGAGGCGGAGAGGAACCAGACCGACTGTGCTAACCGGGCCCTATACGAGCTCATCGTGGTACGTTTCTCGTGCATATTAGCCCAATCATGCACGTAATGTTCGCATTACTATCTAATATGACTGACGCGTGAGAACCAAATGTGTAGACCATGTGCGAGAGAAACAGTCAGGCCCGTCCGCCGATGCCCCAGATTGCTCCAGCGACCACGGTGAGTTTGATTTGAATGGTCGTTGCTTACTACTATTCACATTTCAGTTTGCGAACTTGCTAACAAGACATTATTGGAAATGATCTTTGGTGCAGCATGGCTCCCGACAAGCTTCGACCACTCCTTCTGCAAATGCCGGAACCCCGACCGGTCCTTCACCTCCGTCTGGCGCTGGCGCAGCCCCGACCATTCCTACACCTCTGTGATAACGGTATTTTTCTTCTTATTTAGCGTGTTTAGTCCATTTATGACATAATTTAGCGTATTTTGTCCACAAATGACATAATAAGATGAAGAAAATCAAGGAAGAGGAAGGAGAGAAGGAATAGGAAGAAAAGAAGAAGAAGAAGAAGATCAAAAATGGCATAATATGCTTAGTTATGTCAAAAATGGCATAATTAGCTAGTTAAGCTCAAAAATGGCATTTTTCTTCTTATTTAGCCTATTTAGTCCATTTATGACATAATTTAGCCTATTTAGTCCACAAGTGACATAATAAGATGAAGAAAATCAAGGAAGAGGAAGAAAATAAGCAATAGGAAGAAAAGAAGAAGAAGAAGAAGAAGAAGAAGAAAACTAGAAGAAGAAGAAGAAGAAGAAGAAGATCTTCTTCTTCTTCTTCTTCTTCTGCAAAACGAAGTAAGCTCTAAGTTGTATCTCATAATATGCTTAGTTAGGTCAAAAATGGCATAATGAGCTAGGTAAGCTCAAAAATGGCATTTTTCTTCTTATTTAGCCTATGTAGTCCATTTATGACATAATTTAGCCTATTTAGTCCACAAATGACATAATAAGATGAAGAAAATCTAGGAAGAGGAAGAAAAGAAGGAATAGGAAGAAAAGAAGAAGAAGAAAAAGAAGAAGAAGAAGAAGTTCTTCTTCTAGTCTTCTTCTTCTTCTTCTTCTTCTAGTTTTCTTCTTCTTCTCCAAAATGAAGTTAGCTCTAAGTTATATCAAAAATGGCATAATATGCTTAGTTCACTAAAAAATGGCACAATTAGCTAGGTTAGCTCCATTTTACCTAAGTGTGCTTACTTCTCCTTCTTCTTCATTTTCTTCTTCTTCTTATTCTGATTCTAGTCTTCGTCTTATAACTTTCTTGTTTCCCATTTTGCATATTTAATTCACTATATGGAAGCTTGCATGGACGGAGTGCTTGTTTCCCTTTTCTTTTTTTCGTTTGTATCGATGAAAAATGTTGAACTTGTTATATGGATGCATGGAACAATGTGTTGGATGAACATTGTGATGTTACTCTAATATGTATGGATGGAACTCTGTTTCTTATTATGTATGTATGTTGTCATGGATGGAGCTATGTGTTGGATACATCATATGTCTGCTGTGCATGTGAAAAAATATATATATATATGTGTGTATCTGTGTGTGAATTCCTATGAAATTAAATGGACTCAAATAAAAAAAGGGGATATGTAGCTTGTTTGTCGTCCGCTAGCAAACGGCAAAGAGCTTCGCCGTCTGCTAGCAGACGGCAAAGAGGACACGTGGCAGCTAACTGTACAACCTGGGAGCACTGGCTGCCTATTTGGTCACTTTGCCGTCTGCCAGCGGACAGCAAAGATTCAAATCACTTTGTCGTCTGCCAGCGGATGGCATAGCTGGCCACGTGGCAGCTTCCCAGTACTGCCTAGCTGAGCTCTTTGCCGTCTGTCAGCGGACGGCAAAGAGCTTTGACTCTTTGTTGTCCGCTGGCAGACGGCAAAGAGCGCCGTTAACCCCCTAACGACTCTCACGCCACCGCACCGCCGTCCGTTGTCTTTGCCGTCTGCTGGCCTCGGATGGCGGATGGCAAAATCCTTTGCCGTCCATTTCCAGGAAGCGGACGGCAAAGAAGGCCTTTGCTGGCACGTGTTCAGACGGACAGTTTGCCGTCTGCTGGTGGACGGCAAAGAGGTTTGTCGTCCGTGATCCATGGCGGATGGCAAAGAAGCTGATTCCAGTAGTGAATGGAATCGTATCTTCGTATGCTAAGGGTGTTTATAATTACTATGATGTTCAACAAATTGAAGAATTTGTTGCTTTTAAGGGTGCTTATGAAATTGCTTCTTTGATTGCAAAGTATGATGCTACTCTTTACAAATCCGAAATATTTGCCATACTTAAATATTGTTATGATAATTATGCTTCTAATGCCTATGTTAAACCATATATTGAGGACTCCTCTGCTGTCCAAGAAGAGACTAATATTTTGCAGGAGTCTATGGAAGAAGAAATTGATGAAACTGTGAGCTCATTAGATGAAAAAGATGATGAGGAGAGCGAAGAACAAAAGGAGGAAGATAAAATTAGCTACCCATTCCCACCTTCTAATGAGAGTAACTCTCCAACTCATACATTATTTAATGTCCCTTCGTTCTTACCAAAGGATGAATGCTATGATGATTGTTATGATCCCGGTGATTCTTTTGAAATATCCCTTTTTTATGATGCTTGCTATGCTTGTGGCCAAGATGCCAATATGAATTATGCTTATGGAGATGAAATTGCTACAGTTCCATATGTTAAACATGAAATTGTTGCTATTGCACCCACGCATGGTAGTCCTATTATCTGTTTGAATTCTCCGGACTACACTGTATCGAAGAAGTTTGCCCTTATTAAGGATTATATTGATGGGTTGCATTTTATTACTACACATGATGATTTTGATAGATATAATATGCATGTGCTTGCTTCTCCTACTTGCAATTATTATGAGAGAGGAACCACATCTCCACCTCTCCATGTTTCCAATATGACAAAATTGCAAGAAACTGTTTATACTATGCATTGGCCTTTACTATGTGTGCATGAATTGTTCTTTTAGGACATGCCGATGCATAGTAAGGGAGTTAGACTTTGTTGTTGCATGATATATGTTACTTTGTGCTCACTACTAAATGCCAAATCATTGTTAATTAAAATTGGCTTTGATATACCTTGGGATCCGGGTGGATCCATTACTGGAGCACTATATGCCTAGCTTAATGGCTTTAAAGAAAGCGCTGCCGGGGAGACAACCCGGAAGTTTTAGAGAGTCATTTATTTCTGTTGTGTGCTTTTATAAAGTTTAAAAATAAAAATAATGTGTCAAGATTTGCCTTTAGGATGTTTACATTGCTTGTTGGTTTGTGCGGGGCAAAACAGAAACTTTGGCTGTACTGCGCGATTTTACATTTTTTACTGGAATGTCAACCGGTTCTGAAACTTTTTGAACTATCTTTCTATACAAATTGTTTATTCTTCCTAATTTTTTCAGAAGTTTTGTAGTACCAAAGGTATGGTGAATGTTCAGATTACTACAGACTGTCCTGTTTAAGACAGATTCTGTTTTTGATGCATAGTTTGCTTGTTTTGATGAAACTATCGATTTCTATCAGTGGATTGAGCCATGGAAAAGTTATATTACAGTAGCTACAATGCAAAAACAAAATATGAATTGGTTTGCAACAGTACTTAGAGTTGTGATTTGCTTTATTATACTAATGGATCTTACCGAACTTTCTGTTGAGTTTTGTGTGGATGAAGTGTTCGAAGATCGAGGATTTCTCGATGTGAGGAGAAGGAGGAGAGGCAAGAGCTCAAGCTTGGGGATGCCCAAGGCACCCCAAGTAAATATTTAAGAAGACTTAAGTATCTAAGATTGGGGATGCCCCGGAAGGCATCCCATCTTTCTTCAACAAATATTGGTATGTTTTCGGATTCGCTTTGTTCATGTTATATGTGCAAATCTTGGAGCGTCTTTTGCATTTAGTTTTCACTTTTCTTTTATGCACCATGATAGTATGAGATAGTCCATGGTTGATTTATAGAATGCTCTTTGCAATTCACATATATCTTATGAGTATGGCTTTATAGAATGCTTCACGTGATTCACTTATATCATTTGAAGTTTGGATTTCCTGTTTCTCTTCACATAGAAGACCGCCATTTGTAGAACGCTCTTTTGCTTCACTTATATTTGTTAGAGCGTGGGCATATCTTTTGTAGAAAGAATTAAACTCTCTTGCTTCACTTATATCTATTTAGATAGATGACATGAATGGTCATTCACATGGTTAGTCATAAAATCCTACATAGAACTTGTAGATCACTGAATATGATATGTTTGATTCATTGCAATAGTTTTGCGATATAAAGATGGTGATGTTAGAGTCATGCTAGTGGGTAATTGAGAATTTGAGAAATACTTGTGTTGAGGTTTGCAAGTCCCGTAGCATGCACGTATGGTAACCGTTGTGTAACAAAGTTGAAGCATGGGGTGTTTCTTTGATTGTCTTCCTTATGAGTGGCGGTCGGGGACGAGCGATGGTCTTTTCCTACCAATCTATCCCCCTAGGAGCATACGCGTAGTACTTTGTTTCACTGACTAATAGATTTTTGCAATAAGTATGTGAGTTCTTTATGACTAATGTTGTGTCCATGGATTATAAGCACTCTCACCCTTCCATCATTGCTAGCCTCTTCGGTATCGTGCATTGCCCTCTCTCACCTCGAGAGTTGGTGCAAACTTCACCGGTGCATCCAAACCCTGTGATACGATACGCTCTATCACACATAAGCCTCCTTATATCTTCCTCAAAACAGCCACCATACACTACTGGAATCAGCTTCTTTGCCGTCTGCCATGGCAGACGGCAAAGGCATGGATCACGGACGGCAAACTTCTTTGCCGTCCGCCAGCAGATGGCAAACAGTCCGTCTGAACACGTGCCAGGGAAGGCCTTCTTTGTCGTCCGCTTCCTGGAAACGGATGGCAAAGAATTGTGCCGCCCGCCATCCGACGCCAGCAGACGGCATAGACAACGAACGGCAGTGCGCTGGCGTGACAGCCGTTCGGGGCTTAATGACGCTCTTTGCCGTCTGCCAGCGGACGGTAAAGAGTCAAATCACTTTGTCGTCCGCTGACAGACGGCAAAGAGCTCAGCTAGGCAGCTGATACGTCTCCAATGTATCTATAATTTTTTATTGTTCCATGCTATATTATATTCTGTTTTGGACATTATTGGGCTTTATTATACACTTTTATATTATTTTTGGGACTAACCTATTAACCGGAGGCCCAGCCCAGAATTGCTGTTTTTTGCCTATTTCAGAGTTTCGCAGAAAAAGAATATCAAACGGAGTCCAAACGGAATGAAACCTTCGGGAACGTGATTTTCGGAACGAACATGATCCAGAGGACTTGGACCCTACGTACAGACATCAACCAGGAGGGCACGAGGTAGGGGGCGCGCCCTCCACCCTTCTGGGGCCCACATTGCTCCACCGACGCACTTCTTCCTCCTATATATACCTACGTACCCCCAAACTACCAGATACGAAGACAAAAACCTAATTCCACCGCCGCAACCTTCTATACCCGTGAGATCCCATCTTGGGGCCTTTTTCGGAGCTCCGTCGGAGGGGGCATCGATCATGGAGGGCTTCTATATCAACACGGTAGCCTCTCCGATGATGTGTGAGTAGTTTACCTCAGACCTTCGGGTCCATAGTTATTAGCTAGATGGCTTCTTCTCTCTTTTTGGATCTCAATACAATGTTCTGCCCCTCTCTTGTGGAGATCTATTCGATGTAATCTTCTTTTGCGGTGTGTTTGTTGAGACCGATGAATTGTGGGTTTATGATCAAGTTTATCTATGAACAATATTTGAATCTTCTCTGAATTCTTTTATGTATGATTGGTTATCTTTGCAAGTCTCTTCGAATAATCAGTTTGGTTTGGCCTACTAGATTGATCTTTCTTGCAATGGGAGAAGTGCTTAGCTTTGGGTTCAATCTTGCGGTGTCCTTTCCCAGTGACAGTAGGGGCAGCAAGGCACGTATTGTATTGTTGCCATCGAGTATAACAAGATGGGGTTTATATCATATTGCATGAGTTTATCCCTCTACATCATGTCATCTTGCTTAAAGCGTTACTCTGTTCGTATGAACTTAATACTCTAGATGCATGCTGGATAGTGGTCGATGTGTGGAGTAATAGTAGTAGATGCAGGCAGGAGTCGGTCTACTTGTCTCGGACGTGATGCCTATATACATGATCATACCTAGATATTATCATAACTATGCTCAATTCTGTCAATTGCTCAACAGTAATTTGTTCACCCACCGTAATACTTATGCTCTCGAGAGAAGCCTCTAGTGAAACCTATGGCCCCGGGTCTATTTTCTATCATATTAATCTTCCAACACTTAGTTATTTTTATTGCCTTTTATTTTACTATGCATCTTTATCATAAAAATACCAAAAATATTATCCTATCATATCTATCAGATCTCACTCTCGTAAGTGACCGTGAAGGGATTGACAACCCCTTTATTTTGTTGGTTGCGAGGATTTATTTATTTGGGTAGGTGCGAGGGACTCGTGCGTGGATTGATACCTTGGTTCTCAAAAACTGAGGGAAATACTTACGCTACTTTACTGCATCACCCTTTCCTCTTCAAGGGAAAACCAACGCAGTGCTTGTCGGTGTCAAAACCGGCGGATCTCGGGTAGGGGTTCCCGAACTGTGCGTCTAAGGCGGATGGTATAGGAGGCGGGGGACACAATGTTTACCCAGGTTCGGGCCCTCTCGATGGAGGTAATACCCTACTTCCTGCTTGATTGATCTTGATGATATGAGTATTACAAGAGTTGATCTACCACGAGATCGTAAAGGCTAAACCCTAGAAGCTAGCCTATGATTATGATTGTTCTTGTCCTACGGACTAAACCCTCCGGTTTATATAGACACCAGAGGGGGCTAGGGTTACACAGAGTCGGTTACAAGGGAGGAGATCTTCATATCCGAATTACCAAGCTTGCCTTCCACGCAAAGGAGAGTCCCATCCGGACATGGGACAAAGTCTTCAATCTTGTATCTTCATAGTCGAACAGTCCGGCCAAAGCATATAGTCCGGCTGTCCGAGGACCCCCTAATCCAGGACTCCCTCAGTAGCCCCTGAACCAGGCTTCAATGACGATGAGTCCGGCGCGCAGATTGTCTTCGGCATTGCAAGGTGGGTTCTTCCTCCGAATACTCCATAGAAGATTTCGAACACAAGGATCGTGTCCGGCTCTGCAAAACAAATTCCACGTACCACCGTAGAGAGTATAATATTTCCACAAATCTAATCTGCTGACAACTTTTCATAACGTGACATCACGCCATGGCCCGGTCATTATTCGAACCGTTTTTCTCAACCAGCTACTGCACATATTGCGAGGCGGTTTTCTTGACACGTCTTGTCGAGGCAGAGATCGTGTCCCCTTATCACGGGATTCTCATTAATACGGGTAGGGGTAACCCAATCGTGTCTGCTGGTATGACCCCTCGATTTTAGGCAAGTTCCAAACGGCCACGCGGAGGACGCTTGATATTCACCCTCTTTATAACGGGGCCAAGACCTGTCCTTTTCTTCTCGCGCTGGATCTTCCCTTCCCTCACCTCGAATTCCAACACCGAAGGCTCTGGCTAAGCGCTTCGGACCTTCAATTATGTCCGGATCCAACCTTCAAGGCCGGTGGATGGCCTCCTCTGTCACAGAGGAGGACATCAAGAAGCTAAGAGAAGCCAGGTATCTGACCGCCGAAATCTCGCACAGGCTGCCTGCTCAAGGGCAGGTCATCCCCACTCCCGAACCCAACGAGAGTGTCGTATTCGTTTCCCACTTCCTCCGAGGGCTAGGCTTTAGCCTCGATCCCTTTGTTAGAGGGCTTATGTTCTATTACGGGCTCGATTTCCATGATCTCGCTCCAGATTCCATCCTTCACATCTCGTCGTTCATCCTCGTGTGTGAGGCCTTCATCCGCATCACCCCACACTTCGGCTTATGGCTCAAGACCTTCAATGTGAAGCCGAAGATGATCGATGGGCGACACGCAGAATGCAGAGGTGCTATAATAAGCAAAGGCGCCGATTCTCCTTGGCCAAAGGGTTCCTTCCCGGAGATGCCCGAATTATGGCAGCGGAAGTGGTTTTACATCACAGCTCCCCGAAGTACTAAGTGGGTAGCTGCCCCCGCCTTTCGTTCGGGCCCCCGCCACAACTGGCGTCATGGGTCAGCAAGGGGCTGGACTGGGGGCCAGTTAATGACGTGCCGACATTGCAGAGTCGCATCCGAGATCTCCTCAAGATAGATGTCAGCCTTGTCAAGGTAATGCAAGTCATGCTAGTTCGTCGGGTCCTGCCATGTCAACATCGACCTCTCCATATGTGGGAGTTCAACCCGGAAGTACCGAGAACTATTCAGCAATTCTTCGGTGTGACGCTTGAAGGGATGTATGGATTGTTCTTCGGATCACGAATAAAGTGTCCGGACACCACCGAGGATGCGGGTCTAAACTGCAATCATCCAGATACCCACGTAAGTAATTCTGCGGCCGAACACCCTGTCTTTTCATTTGTCCTAACATCATTCTGAAAAAATTTCTCTTGGCCAGGACTGGATAAGAAAGGTGAAAATGATAAGGTGTTCCGCCCCCCTTCCAGAAGGCTCACCGGATCCCGTACTAGCCAGGATGCTTGAGCTCGCACCTTATCAAGCGCCATCAGCGGAAGATAAAGGGGGGAATATAGAAGCCGAAAGCGGTCCTCACGCATTACTCATCCAAACGGGGGGAATTAGCGTCTCCGCGAAGGAGGATAATCGAGGAGAAGAATCTGAAATTCCCTCTCCCCAAGGAAGGAAAAGGACCGCCTCTGAAGACTTGGGAACAAGGGTTTCCATATGAGGGAAAAAACCTTCGGCAGGGGGCCCTGCCCCGGAGGGCATCCTTACCGCACAGTGCCCGCAAGGGAATCAGCCCTCCACCGAGCTGTAAGTGAACAAGAGTACTTTATAGTAAATATATCCTGCTTCATCTCCGAGGACAATAACCGAGACGTATGTCTTGCAGTTCAGATTGTAGCCCTTCTCGACAGAGTTCGTCTTCGGGGGATCTTCTTCCGGAGATGATAGAGAGTGAAACGCCTCCCCGTGCCTCCCCGCCTCATGAGGCGGACGACCCTGAGGTGTCGTCACAGAGGATTTCTCCTGATCCACCAAGGCCAGAAGGTAACCCTTCGGGCACCCGAAGTCCGGAGTATTCGGCTCCTAAGGAGAGCAACAGAAAGAGTCCGGGATTGTCCGGTGCACGACCGGACGCACTGATGGGTCTTCTGGAGCAAGTGGCTGTCTTAGAGGCGCATCGTACTTTAATGGGTACGGTGGTTGAGAGGGTTTCATCCGCCAAAAGTGGGTTGCATGAAGCTTTTATGAGCCTGCTAAGAGGCTTTGAGGTACGCAAAGTAATATATATATTTTTTGACGGTACCGCCACACTAGGTGTGCCCTATGCAGATAGTAGCCCCTGAGACTCTGGTTGCTATCCAATGGCGGCAAACAGAGGATCATAGTCCCAGGTAATGATCATGCTGCTTTCATGTGCAGGCGGCTGAGGGTCCGGTTGCTGGCCGGACTGGTGAGTTTGCCGAACTAAGGCGGCAACTTGATGCGGCAGATGCCGACATCGTGCTTGTAAACAAGTGGTTTGACGAGGCACAGGGTATGTATTCTCCGGTGGTCATCAGATATTAATAGGAGCATGATGCTAGTATTTGTAATATGTTGTGACTGCAGATGGAGCTGCCGCCGTGCAGACCCTTCGGGCGGAGCTTGCCCGGGCAAAGGAACAAGCCAGGAGAAGCGATGTGGCCGCCCTTAAGGCGGCCGAAGAGTTAAGAGCCGAACAAGCTGCTCATCGCCAGAGCGAAGATAAAATAGCCAAGATGGCTGTTGAGCTGAAGGATGCCGCCGACCGGTATGAGCTTCTTGAAAAGGAAAGCCAAGCGAAAGCGGCAAACCTGAAGAAATCCATGGTAGCAACCAAGGAAACCCGCTCTAAAATCAGAGCAGCGAAGGAGGAGCTTCGTCAAGCCGGAGATATCACGGCTGAGAAGCCCTTTTTGTTGCGGACGAAGTTTGGAGATCCGAAGTATGCCCCTCTGGATCAATTATTAAGTGCTGCAGACGCGTACTTGGACTTGGCAATGAGTGCTGCTGATGCGACTGAGTTTTTCAAAGATCGAAAAGATCACGAAGTGGAAAAGTTGTTCTGGTCGCAGTTCAGTGCTCCAACGCGTCCGCTGCTGTTGAATGGACAAATGGCCGAGTGGGCTGAACTCCATAGATTGTCCGGACTTGCCATGAGGTCTGTCGTGGATCATCTTTGGTCGGAAGGACCAAGGCCGAATAGTTATTTTGGTTTAGTGCAACGATTCCTTGGTGCTGTGCCGCATATCGACGCTGTAAAGAGGTCGGCGTGCATAGAGGGTGCGCGGATGGCTCTTGCCCGTGTTAAGACATACTGGGCAGGGATGGAGGCCACCGCTATTGCAACCCAGGATCCACCATAGGCCAGGTCTCGGCCGAGCACTATTTTGAAGAAGTCCTAGAAGGTGCTCGTTTAATAGAGGCTCAGTGCTCGAAGAGTATCATCTTCGAGTGACATGTATCCCAATTGTAAAAAACAATGCTATTTGGATTATAAAGATTGTGTTTATACTTTTGCCTGAAAGTATTATGATGCCTCCTGTTCGGCCGTTTATGTATGTATATAACCTGAAATTTTGCAGTCGTCGGCTTCAGCCCCCACGCATATAATGCGGCGGTGTTCGGAAAAGCGCGTATTCACACTTGATCCAACGTCTTGGTCCATTAAGGAGGTGATGGCGCGGTGAACAAGGAAATTGGACTATATAGCTTTAACACTTTCACTTAGCCATAGGAGTTTGTCGGTGGGGCTACTATATAGCCCCTGGTACTTCCGCGCTTATCCGAATACGGGGCATGTACATACATGACCGGGAAAGCGGTCCTTCGTTAATGCGGAGGAATCGCAAAGATTCCGCTGAGTCATCGAGTGGTTGACCAGTCTCGCGCTTTATCATGACAGTCAGTTTTTGGTTTTCTCTACTGAGGTGCTCGTCCAGATGAACCAGGGCACAATCATAGGAGTTCTCCCGGTGCCACCTTAGCCGATAGAGTGGAACGTAAGGTAGCAAAACACGGGAGCCGGGCAAACCTAACTATTGACCAAAGACATGATTCGGAGCTGACGCATATAAGGCCAAACTCGCGACGCCGAACACTCCCTAAGGTATTCGGTCTTTACAACATATACTGGGCTGAGTAACGCCCTCGATAATAAGCCCTGAATTTCCAGGTACGTGCATTGGTCTGACGTGTCGAAATGCCAATAACGCCAGCATCCCTCTTGGTTATGTTGAGTATCCGTAGGGTGTGAAGCAACAAGAGATAGTAAAAAAGGTTTACACAGGGTCTTAATCTAAAAAGAAACCTTTGAGCGGGGCCCTGCTGCACGTCTACGCCTGTGTCTCCGTTTTGCCGTGTCCTGGAAGGGTGTAGCACGATTATCATCTGTAAAAGAGAAAAACCCAGGTGAAAGTCCTCGTGCGAAAAAATGGTTATTCTTAATAAACCATTCAAATTCAATCTAAATAAGGTCAAGGCGAACTGTAGTCCTTTTTACATGCGGGAAGCCCCTAGCACCACCTATGGTGGTATGTCCATCCACCCAATCTCAGGTTTATCTGAGCTGTTACAGTTAGGGGTGCGCCGGACTCGTCTAGCCGTGTCCACGGTCTTGACAACCGATCATTTATTCCGGTTGGAAAGGTCGTTCGGTGTTCGGCTGCTAAAGCCGCCACACATTCTTCCGTACGTAAGGAACGCTCTGTGTGTGACACCCAAAATTTTATTTGGCCTTTTCAAAAAATTTATTAGACTTGAGGGAGGTGTTTTAAATTTTTTTTTAAAAGAACCCTCCCTTACAAAATATTTTTTTTGTCAAGGATTTTATTTGGATTCACCCCAGACTTGATTTTGGTCTTGGAGGTTCTTTCTGTGATTTGGACTCAAACCAAAATGCCTTTCACTTGGGAAAAATGCCTTTTGGTAATTTCTTTGAAAAATGCACTATGGCTTTTGGGATGGTTCTTTGCCACTTTCAACAAACCTCTCTTGCCATGACCTTGGTGCAAATCCACTCTCATAAACCTCTCCTCATCTTTGGATCATGATTTACTTCAAATCCAGCAAGTTGAACCTCTCCATATAATTATTTCCATTTATTTCTTATCAAAAACAATTTCTGCCTCATATCTTGATCCTTGGAGGTTTACAAAGGAACTACTCTTTCTGCTTTGATTTTTGCCCCCAAACCTTTTTCCCATCCTAGTCCTTTGAACCCTCAACCAAGATCCATGAAGATCCACTGGTCTTCAGTTCAAAATTTTCAAACTACACTCTCTGCAAGTTTGGACTAGATTTGCCAAATTTGATGAAATTCATTCAAATCCTTCTTCAAAAATTCTGAGAAAAATCAGGCAGCCTCTGGGTGCATTGAGAGGTCACCTCACCAAGTCCCAGCCCCAGGAAAAATTTTCTTCACACCAAATCATTTCATCGAACACCTTCAGAGCACTGTCAATATCATGTTCAGTCAAATTCAGTTAATAGTGTCTGAACCACTGTCGTTTCTTCAGTGTCCGATGCCAATCTCACCAGTGCCCCGGCGTCGCCGTGTTCCCTGTCCCCTCCCCCTTGTCCTCTGCACCACACGAGCGCCTGGATGTTTGCGGGCGTCGGCGACGTGCTGGAGGAGGTGCGCCGCCCCGTGACCGACACCAGTGGCGGCTTTGCGGCCGCCAGAGAGAGGCGTGGCGCATACGGCGCCACCCAGCGCCGCCCAAGCCACCGGAGATCGCCGCGTGGTCTTCCACTCCCCAGTGCGCGCTGCCACCCTCGTCGTGAACCGCTGGGCGCGGAGCGCGCTCTCTGCCGACGTCGTGCCCGTGCGGCCACCCCACCATGGACCGGCGCCATTACGCCATGACCGACCAAGATTAGCAGGGGAACAACACCAGTACACCTCACTGATGCTACCTGGCCACCTAAACTCCTTGCCAAGCCGCTGCCTCGCCGTAATTGCTCGCAAGAGCAACCCCGTTCACGGCCACCCCCTCGAGCCGCCTATAAATAGAGGCCCCGAGCTCCAGCTAGTACCCACACCACCTCTGCACTCCACCAAGACCCCGCCCAGCCACTGGAAGAGCCCCGAGGGAGTCTCCTTCCTCAACTCCGGCCGCCGCGACCCGCCACGGGATCCAGCTCGATTCGCTCCCGTGCGTGCACCCCTGCCTCCCATCTCTTGCCAGTAACTCTCTAGTGCATCCCTCCTTCTGACCCGCGCTTCAATTCGAGGTTTGCAGCACACCACCGGAATTCCCCACCATCGCCCGAGCCGCCGTCCGCCGGAGAAAGTGTCGCCGTCGACGTGGTGCTCTCCGACGCCCAAGTCCACCACCCACCGACGCGGAAGGACACGCTGATACTCTTGGTACACTCCGATCTCCCTGACTCGCCGTGGTTCAACGCCGGCGACCACCGCAGCCTTCGGGCGCCGGCGAGGTTTTCAAACCTGACATGTGGACCCCCCACGTCAGCCTCTCTTCTTTCCCCCCCGAAGCGTTTTCTGTTGGCGCCTTCGGGCAGAGTACGCTTTCTCTATGGGCTGACGCATTTCTATTCGAACCGTTTTATGTTTTCTCAGTTTAGCCCCTGGAACTTTTCTGTTTCATTACAGATGAGTCCCTGGACAGAAACTCTTATAACTTTTTAATAAAAAGTGATTTCTGAGTGATTCGATTTTGACAGTCTTATAATTTTGTCTAGTTTTTTATGGGATTTATTTGAAAAAAATTTGGAACAACTTTTATGCACTCGTTGGTTTTCACGTTAGTATGCATTTTTCACTATACCGTAGGTTCCGGGAGAGGTGACGGAGCCGCGAACTTCGCTGAGCTAGACTCCGACTTCTCCGAACCAGGCAAGCATGTTTGAACCTTTGATATGATAGGTGTTTTGCATGTTTGCGTGAAAGGTTGTGCATGGCATATGAGCATCGGTGAGTATCTCGTTGCATGTGAGGCAACTACCCGTTTGTTCCAAAGTTACTGAGATCTCTGATGAGAGATGGCCTAGTCATGTGGTGACATGAAGGGCAGTGAGGTGGTACTGTTGTAGCATGCCAGCCTTACATCTTCTGTTTAAATTCCGACGTTAACGTGGACGGAGTCACGTTATCGTTCTTCCCCCTTCCGTGCTACCACATGTTTTCTGCCAGAATGCGGTTTAGTAAGTTGGTAACCTCTTTCCATGTACACACCAAACAGAGGGGCCGGGATGAGGGTTCCATGGCCCTGGATTAAAGCCAGTCATCCGGTCAGGGGGCATGGGTGTTTCCGGTTGGGACCGAGAGGGGGGCACCCCTTAGAGCACGCGTATAGAAATTTGATCCCATGCTACGCGAGGTTGTAGCCTCCCCGTCTCAAGGTTTGTCTTGAATGTTGCCGAGGGTGATTCCTGGCTTCGGAATGTTGAATGGGTGTGCACTGGTTAGACGTGTTTCTTCCAAAACACCGTAAACGGAACTAGTCCCCGTGACTACTGAAATCCGTTGGCTGTGGTTAAAGTACAAACTCTGCAGAGTCAAATCCTTCCAAGTCACCATATCCACGGTCAAGTATCGTGATCAGTGTACCCATGTCTATGTCATAACCTCGTGGTACAATTTTCCTTCCGGTAAGCGAGCATGAGTAGTAAACTTGGCTGAACGTTATTATTGTGGATGGACTAACCCTGTAGTTTATCTCATGCCTGATTATTCTCTTGATATGATTTAAAATCCATGAGCTACTATGTTATGAATATAAGCCCTTTATGTGATGTCGCTCAGACGTCCGACTGTGGCATGTTTGTCTTTTACTTTCAATATAAGCCCTTTATGTGATGTCGCTCAGACGTCCGACTGTGGCATGTTTGTCTTTTACTTTCAATATAAGCCCTTTATGTGATGTCGCTCAGACGTCCGACTGTGGCATGTTTGTCTTTTACTTTCAATATAAGCCCTTTATGTGATGTCGCTTCAGACGTCCGACTGTGGCACGCACTGTCATTTATTTTTCCAGTATAAGCCCTTTATGTGGTGTCGCCCCGACGCCCGACTGCGGCATTATTTTTATTCTTGCATTTTCTTCTCGAGGAGTCCTTCAGACCCTCGTTTGGCACCCAGTATATTGTTTTGGGATTTCGGGAGGACTACCGCCCGACTTCTCTTTTATTTCCCGTATAGTTTTATCTCTGTGTCTCAGTGCACTTGTTGACCTGTGCCTATGCATCATGTTTACATTTGTTATATCTTATGTCCGAACTGTATTGCGAGTACTTTCATAGTACTCACCTGGCTTGTTGATTTGGCCAGATGTTGACGAAGGCGATCTCATGGATGAAGAATTTGATAGTGAGTCCGACGCCTAGAGGAGTCCCAGTCAGCCCCGTGCGATCTTGGATATTGGTCACTTGTATAATATACGCTTCCGCCACCCGCAATAAATCTCCTCGAGCTTCACTCCGATGCTCGAAGGGTTGTAGTCTTTAGGAGTCATATCACCCGCTCCGCTGTGATATTTCCACCACCGTTGTTATCGTGAGTTAGTAGTAATTCCACCATATCCGCCGTTATGTTTTATCGGCGTGCATGTAATAAACTGTTGAGCAGTCTCCGCTCAACCTTGTATTATATTCAGTACTCCTGGTATTTGTCTTCTGTGACCAAGATATTGTCTACCAGTGAGAAGGAATTCTTCTTTACTGGTCCGTAAAAGGGATTGGTCTCTCAATAAATATTTTATTGAAAAACCGGTCGTGACACTGTGTTTCCACTAACTATGATGATGCCTCGTGGACCGGGCATCTTAAGCTTAAGATAAGCGTAATGCGGTACTGCATTAAAACGAGCGAAGGCCGTTCTTCCGAGTAGTGCTTGATGGCCGCTTTGGAATGGAGCGATGTCGAAGGTTAACTTTTCACTTCGGAAGTTGTCGGGAGAACCGAATACAACCTCTAGTACTAGAGAGCCCGTGCAGCGGGCCTCTGGGCCTGGTATTACTCCCTTAAAGGTAGTATTGCTTTGGCTGATTCTTGTCTGGTCTATCCCCATTTTGTGGACTGTGTCCTGATATATCAGATTAAGACTACTACCGCCATCCATAAGGACTCGGGTGAGATGGTATCCGTCAATTATTGGGTCTAGTACCAAGGCAGCCGATCCTCCGTGCCGGATACTGGTCAGGTGATCCCTGCGATCAAAAGTGATCGGGCAGGCCAACCAAGGGTTGAACTTGGGGGTGATGGGCTCCACGGCGCATGTGTCTCGGAGTGCGTGTTTGCTGGCGAGGCTCATCCTTGTCTTTACTTGGTGTCTCCCTCCCCTTGTGTTTGGCGTTTAGCTTGCCGGCCTGCTTGAAGACCCAGCATTCTCTTTTGGTGTGATTTGCAGGTTTGTCGGAGGTGCCATGAATCTGACATAATCTCTCTAGAATCTTGTTTAGGCTGGACAGTCCATCTCTGCTGCCTTTGAATGGCTTTTTCTGTTGACCGGGCCGACAGCCCCTGAATCCGGCGTTCACCGCCATGTTGTCTGGGCTGTCTTCATTGTTTCGATGCTTGCTTTTATTGCGTCGTGATTTTCCATTGCCATCCCTGGCTTCGGATGTGCTTGGGTCGCTGGTGCCGCTACGCGCCAGCCAACTATCTTTGCCCGCGCAAAAGCGGGTCATAAGGCTTGTTAGGGCTGCCATTGTCCTCGGTTTTTCCTGGCCGAGGTGTCTGGCGAGCCATTCATCCCGGACACTGTGTTGGAAAGCTGCTAAGGCTTCGGCGTCCGGACAGTCGACGATTTGAATCTTCTTAGTGAGGAATCAGTTCCAAAGCTTTCGGGCAGACTCTCCTGGCTGTTGAATTATGTGACTTAAATCGTCTGCATCTGGAGGTCAGACGTAGGTCCCTTGAAAATTAGCCCTAAAAGCATCCTCAAGCTCTTCCCAACTTCCAATTGAGTAGTCGGGGAGGCTCTTCAGCCAGTGCCGAGCTGGTCCTTTCAACTTGAGGGGCAAGTATTTGATGGCGTGGAGATCATCTCCGCGAGCCATGTGGATATGAAGGATAAAGTCCTCAATCCAGACCCCAGGGTCTGTCGTCTGTCGTATGCCTCTATGTTCACGGGTTTGAATCCCTCTGGAAATTCGTGATCCAGCACCTCATCGGTGAAGCATAGGTGGTGCGCGGCACCCCTGTATTTGGATGTGTCATGGCATTTTGACGGTTGTAGTGTTCGGTTTTTATTCTGTGCCGGAGCGCGCTTCCTAGATCCATAGATGGACCTGGTCATAACGGCTTTTTGGTGCAACCTCACGTAAATCGTGTGCTGACTTATGTGTGACATCGTAAGCCGCCCTATCGCGGCCACGGGGTGGTCGATCCGGATGAACGGCCATTTTATTTTTCGGCTGTATAGGCTCTAAAGCGTCGTCATCGAATTCAGGCAGCAACTTGCGCTTTGGATAGCTCTTTGTGTGGCGACTGCCGCCGTACTTTTCTTCAGTGTCGAGCACTTTGTTCCATCTACTGTTGAGTGTATTTTACGCGGCCTTAAGCCTTTGCTTCTGCTTCTTTAGACTCCTTGCGGTGGCAATAAGCCTTCTATTGAGGTTCTCTTGCTCCAAGTGCCTTTCCGGGATGACGTGTGCATCGTCGTTCGGACCGTTCTCCTCTCCGGAGACAGGTTGATTAGCTTTACCCACGGCGTCGCCGTGATCGGACAGCGGCTCCGTACTATGTTCGCTGTCCGCTGGTTCATCCTGCTCTGTCGCTGGATCCATGTGGTGGTCGTTTCCTATGGAGTCGACCGGGGTATTATTCTTTCTTGCGATGTTATCGTTGTTTTTGCTAAGGCGGGGTTTGGAGCAGCGCCTACGCCATCGCATTGGTTGCTTCTCGAGGGAACTATCCTTCGCTGCATCCTTCCGTTCCTCATCATTGTTTTCTTTGGGTGTATCCACCATATATATATCGTGTGATGAAGTGGCTGTCCAGTGCCCTGTGGGCCGTGGTTCCTGTTCCTCTCCTGCATCATCGTCCATACCGTCGATGTCTTCGGAGTCGAAATCAAGCATGTCGGTTAAATCGTCGACAGTGGCTACTAAGTGGGTGGTGGGTGGGGAACGAATTTGTTCGTCGTCCGCTTCCCACTCGAGCCGGACATAGTTCAGCCGAGGGTCTCCTGACAAGGAGAGTGACTTTAAAGAATCTAGCATGTCGGCCAAGGGCGAGTGCTGGAAAATATCCGCGGAGGTAAACTCCATAATCGGCACCCAATCAGATTCGATAGGCACAGACGTAGGCGGTTCGGAGCCCGTGGCCGGGGACGAATCCAAGTGTCCGGCAACACAGGTCTCGTAGGAGGTGAAGTCAGTATTCGGCTCTATCGCCGCTGAGTGTGCGGCCTATGTGGCGGGGTCCATCCACCCGTCCTCGGACGGCGCGATCTGCTCCGGATCGAGGGACGGAGTTGCCACGGGGGTGATCTCCCGAACACTGTCCGGCGGCAGAGCTAAGTCATGCTCGTCCTGACTGTGCGACGCACTTGAGACGGGTTCGAATCCGTCGAAGATCAAGTGTCTGCGGATGTCGGCAGTATAGTTTAAGTTTCCAAACCTGACCTGACGGCCAGGGGCGTAGCTCTCGATCTGCTCCAGATGGCCAAGCGAGTTGGCCCGCAGTGCGAAGCCGCTGAATACGAAGATCTATCCGAGGGGAATAGCCTCACCCTGGATCGCATCGTTGCCGATGATCGAAGGAGCCATCGAGCCTTATGGTGACGACACAGTGGAACTCTCAATGAAAGCACCAATGTCGGTGTCAACAACGGCGGATCTCAGGTAGGGGGTCCCGAACTGTGCGTCTAAGGCGGATGGTAACAGGAGGCGGGGGCCACAATGTTTACCCAGGTTCGGGCCCTCTCGATGGAGGTAATACCCTACTTCCTGCTTTATTGATCTTGATGATATGAGTATTACAAGAGTTGATCTACCACGAGATAGTAGAGGCTAAACCCTAGAAGCTAGCCTATGATTATGATTGTTCTTGTCCTACGGACTAAACCCTCCGGTTTATATAGGCACCGGAGGGGGCTAGGGTTACATAGAGTCGGTTACAAGGGAGGAGATCTTCGTATCCTTATTGCCGAGCTTGCCTTCCACGCAAAGGAGAGTCCCATCCGGACACGGGACGAGGTCTTCAATCTTGTATCTTCATAGTCCAACAGTCCGGCCAAATCATATAGTCTGGCTGTCCGAGGACCCCCTAATCGAGGACTCCCTCAGTGCTCAAGAGGTAGCAAGAAGGATTTCTGGCGCCGTTGCCGGGGAAGCTTACGCAAGGTCAAGTCAAGATTTGGACTCCCGACAACGAGCCATTTCTGGCGCCGTTGCCGGGGAGTCTACGCAAAAGTCAACATACCAAGTACCCATCACAAACCCTTATCTCCCGCATTACATTATTTGCCATTTGCCTCTCGTTTTTCTCTCCCCCACTTCACCCTTGCCGTTTTATTTGCTCTCTCTTTTTCGTTTGCCTCTTTTTCGTTTGCTTGTTGTTATGGCTAGTCCGCTATCTGTTCCTTTGTCCCCGGAGTCTGAAGTTCTTCACTTTAAACAAAGACAAGGAGAAAATTTAAAAGATGCTTGGTATAGGATGATGGAATCTTATCGTAATTGCACCTTAGAGGTGAGTTTTAGAATTTCGCTTCGCAGTTTATACGTTGGACTAAATATGTCCCATAGACAACTCTTGGATTGTGTTGCCAAAGGAAATTTTACTGAAATTGATCCCAGTGTTGCGCATGAAATCATAGAGGGGGTAGTGGGAACACAACCTCAACAAAAGGGGCCACAACATACCCAGGAAGAGACACAAGTTTTTGAAAAAAATGTTTTGCAAAGTAACTAAGATTTTACAAAAGTCTCTTGAACCTCTTAAGAGCGTTAGCGGAAATATTCACCGCATCAATATGTTGATTACCCTTTGCAACAAGCGGTTGGATTCTTTAGATCTAAATATTTCCGAATATGAAGGGAAACGTAAAGAACCTCCCGGATTCGAGCTTGATTCCGCTAAAAAATTGAAAGCCAAAGATGGCAATACCTAGATCTATCCTTGCTTTTATGCCTAGCTAGGGGCGTTAAACGATAGCGCTTGTTGGGAGGCAACCCAATTTTATTTTTAGTTTTTTGCTTTTTGCTTCTGTTTAGTAATTCTTTGATCTAGCCTCTGGTTAGATGTGTTGTTATGTTTTAATTAGTGTTTGTGCCAAGTTTAACCTATAGGATCTTCTTGGATGATAGTTATTTGATCTTGCTGAAATTGAAGAAACTTTCTGTTCACGAAAATAATTGTTAAAAATCACCAAAACGTGATAAAATATTGATTCCAATTGCTTCTGATCAATAAACAAATTGTCTAGGTCGTCCTATTTTAGCTGAATTTGTGGAGTTCCAGAAGTTTGCGTTAGTTACAGATTACTACAGACTGTTCTGTTTTTGACAGATTCTGTTTTTCGTGTGTTGCTTGCTTATTTTGATAAATCTATGGCTAATAAAATAGTTTATAAACCATAGAGAAGTTGGAATACAGTAGGTTTAACACCAATATAAATAAAGAATGAGTTCATTACAGTACCTTGAAGTGGTGTTTTGTTTTCTTTCGCTAACGGAGCTTACGAGATTTTCTGTTAAGTTTTGTGTTGTGAAGTTTTCGATTTTTGGGTAAAAGATTTGATGGACTATGGAACAAGGAGTGGCAAGAGCCTAAACTTGGGGATGCCCAAGGCACCGCAAGATAATCTAAGGACACCAAAAAGCCAAAGCTTGGGGATGCCCCGGAAGGCATCCCCTCTTTCGTCTACTTCTATCGATAACTTTACTTGGAGCTATATTTTTATTCACCACATGATATATGTTTTGCTTGGAGCGTCTTGTATTATTTGAGTCTTTTCTTTTTAGTTTACCACAATCATCTTTGCTGGACACACCTTTTGAGAGAGACACACATGATTCGGAAATTATTAGAATACTCTACGTGCTTCACTTATATCTTTTGAGCTATATAGTTTTTGCTCTAGTGCTTCACTTATATCTTTTAGAGCACGGTGGTGGTTTTGTTTTATAGAAACTATTATTCTCTCATACTTCACTTATATTATTTTGAGAGTCTTAAACAGCATGGTAATTTGCTTAAATAATCCTAATATGCTAGGTATTCAAGACTAGTAAAAAACTTTCTTATGAGTGTGCTGAATACTAAGAGAAGTTTGATGCTTGATGATTGTTTTCAGATATGGAGATAGTTATATTAAAGTTGTGCTAGTTGAGTAGTTGTGAATTTGAGAAATACTTGTGTTGAACTTTGCAAGTCCCGTGGCATGCACGTATGGTAAACGTTATGTAACAAATTTGAAACATGAGGTGTTCTTTGATTGTCCTCCTTATGAGTGGCGGTCGGGGACGAGCGATGGTCTTTTCCTACCAATCTATCCCCCTAGGAGCATGGGCGTAGTGCTTGGTTTTTGATGACTTGTAGATTTTTGCAACAAGTATGTGAGTTCTTTATGAATAATGTTGAGTCCATGGATTATACGCACTCTTACCCTTCCATCATTGCTAGCCTCTTCGATACCGTGCATTCCCCTTTCTCACATTGAGAGTTGGTGCAAACTTCGCCGGTGCATCCAAACCCCGTGATATGATACGCTCTTTCACACATAAACCTCCTTATATCTTCCTCAAAACAGCCACCATACCTACCTATTATGGCATTTACATAGCCATTCCGAGAAATATTGCCATGCAACTTTCCACCGTTCCGTTTATTATGACATGCTCATCATTGTCATATTGCTTTGCATGATCATGTAGTTGACATCGTATTTGTGGCAAATCCACCGTTCATAATTTTTCATAGATGTCACTCTTGATTCATTGTTATCCCGGTATACCGCCGGAGGCATTCATATAGAGTCATACTTTGTTCTAGTATCGAGTTGTAATCATTGAGTTGTAAATAAGTAGAAGTGTGATGATCATCATTCATAGAGCATTGTCCGAAAAAAAGGCCAAATAAAAAAAGGAAGGCCCAAAAAAGGGACAATGCTACTATCCTTTTTTTCCACACTTGTGCTTCAAAGTAGCACCATGATCTTCATGATAGAAAGTCTCTTGTTTTGTCACTTTCATATACTAGTGGGAATATTTCATTATAGAACTTGGCTTGTATATTCCAACAATCGGCTTCCACAAATGCCCTAGGTCTTCGTGAGCAAGCAAGTTGGATGCACACCCACTTAGTTTCTTTTGTTCAGCTTTCATGCATTTATAGCTCTAGTGCATCCGTTGAATGGCAATCCCTACTCCTTGCATTAACATCAATCGATGGGCATCTCCATAGCTCATTGATTAGCCTCGTTGATGTGAGACTTTCTCCTTTTTTGTCTGCTCCACATAACCCACATCATTATATTCTATTCCACCCATATTGCTATATCCATGGCTCACGCTCATGTATTGCGTGAAGGTTGAATTTTTTTTGAGATTAATAAAGTATGAAACAATTGCTTGGCTTGTCATCGGGGTTGTGCATGATGAGAGCATTCTTGTGTGATAGAAATGGAGCATGACTAAACTATATAATTTTGTAGGGATGAACTTTCTTTGGCTATGTTATTTTGAGAGGACATAATTGCTTAGTTAGTATGCTTGAAGTATTATTACTTTTATGTCGATATTAAACCTTTATCTTGAATCTTTCGGATCTGAAATTTATACCACAATTAGGAGAATTACATTGAAATTATGCCAAGTAGCATTCCACATCAAAAATTCTGTTTTTATCATTTACCTACTCGAGGACGAGCAGGAATTAAGCTTCGGGAGGCTTGATACGTCTCCAACGTATCTATAATTTTTTATTGTTCCATGCTATATTATATTCTATTTTGGACATTATTGGGCTTTATTATAGACTTTTATATTATTTTTGGGACTAACCTATTAACCGGAGGCCCAGCCCAGAATTGCTGTTTTTTTGCCTATTTCAGAGTTTCGCAGAAAAAGAATATCAAACGGAGTCCAAACGGAATGAAACCTTCGGGAACGTGATTTTCAGGATGAACGTGATCCAGAGGACTTGGACCCTATGTCAAGACATCAACCAGGAGGGCACGAGGTAGGGTGCGCGCCTACCCCCCTGGGCGCGCCCTCCACCCTCGTAGGCCCCATGTTGCTCCATCGACGTACTTTTTCCTCCTATATATACCTACGTACCCCCAAACTACCAGATACGGAGCCAAAAACCTAATTCCACCGCCGCAACCTTCTGTACCCGTGAGATCCCATCTTGGGGCCTTTTCCGGAGCTCCGCCGGGGGGGGCATCGATCACGGAGGGCTTCTATATCAACACCGTAGCCTCTCCGATGATGTGTGAGTAGTTTACCTCAGACCTTCGGGTCCATAGTTGTTAGCTAGATGGCTTCCTCTCTCTTTTTGGATCTCAATACAATGTTCTCCCCCTCTCTTGTGGAGATCTATTCGATGTAATCTTCTTTTCCGGTGTGTTTGTTGAGACCGATGAATTGTGGGTTTATGATCAAGTTTATCTATGAACAATATTTGAATCTTCTCTGGATTCTTTTATGTATGATTGGTTATCTTTGCAAGTCTCTTCGAATTATCAGTTTGGTTTGGCCTACTAGATTGATCTTTATTGCAATGGGAGAAGTGCTTAGCTTTGGGTTCAATCTTGCGATGTCCTTTCCCAGTGACAGTAGGGGCAGCAAGGCACGTATTGTATTGTTGCCATGGAGGATAACAAGATGGGGTTTATATAATATTGCATGAGTTTATCCCTCTATATCATGTCATCTTGCTTAAAGCGTTACTCTGTTCTTATGAACTTAATACTCTAGATTCATGCTGGATAGCGGTCGATGTCGATGTGTGGAGTAATAGTAGTAGATGCAGGCAGGAGTCGGTCTACTTGTCTCGGACGTGATGCCTATATACATGATCATACCTAGATATTCTCATAACTATGCTCAATTCTGTCAATTGCTCAACAGTAATTTGTTCACCCACCGTAATACTTATGCTCTCGAGAGAAGCCTCTAGTGAAACCTATGGCCCCCGGGTCTATTTTCTATCATATTAATCTTGCAACACTTAGTTATTTTTATTGCCTTTTATTTTACTTTGCATCTTTATTATAAAAATACCAAAAATATTATCCTATCATATCTATCAGATCTCACTCTCGTAAGTGACCGTGAAGGGATTGACAACCCCTTTATTGCGTTGGTTGCGAGCATTTATTTGTTTGCGTAGGTGCGAGGGACTCGTGCGTGGCCTCCTACTGGATTGATACCTTGGTTCTCAAAAACTGAGGGAAATACTTACGCTACTTTACTGCATCACCCTTTCCTCTTCAAGGGAAAACCAACGCAGTGCTCAAGAGGTAGCAGCAGCACTGGGCAGATGCCATGTGGGCAGCTACGCCGTCCGCCAGCGGACGGCAAAGTGATTTGAATCTTTGCCGTCTGCTGGCAGACGGCAAAGTGACCAAATAGTCAGCCAGTGTTCCCAGGTTGTACAGGTAGCTGCCACGTGTCCTCTTTGTCGTCCGCTAGCAGACGACAAAGAGCTTCGCCGTCTGCTAGCATACGGCAAAGAGGCTACATATCCCCTGTTTTTATTTGAATCCATTTAATTTCACAGGAATTCACACACAGATATACATATTTTTTTTCACATGCACAGCAGCATATGATGTATCCAACACATAGCTCCATCCATGACAACATACAGACATAATAAGAAACAGCGTTCCATCCATACATACTACAGTAACATCACAATGTTCATCCAACACATTGTTCCATGCATCCATATAACAAGTTCCACATTTTTCATCGATACAAAGAAAAAAAGAAAAGGGAAACAAGCACTGCATCCATGCAAGCTTCCATATAGTGAACTAAATCTGCAAAATGGGAAACAAGAAAGTTAGAAGAAGAAGACTAGAATCAGAAGAAGAAGAAGAAGAAAATGAAGAAGAAGAAGAAGAAGAAGAAGAAGAAGAAGTAAGCATACTTAGGTAAAATGGAGCTAACCTAGCTAATTATGCCATTTTTGAGTGAACTAAGCATATTATGCCATTTTTTATATAACTTAGAGCTAACTTCATTTTGGAGAATAAGAAGAAAACTAGAAGAAGAAGAAGAAGAGGAAGACTAGAAGAAGAACTTCTTCTTCTTCTAGTCTTCTTCTTCTTCTTCTTCTTCTTCTTTTCTTCCTATTCCTTCTTTTCTTCCTCTTCCTTGATTTTCTTCATCTTATTATGTCATTTGTGGACTAAATAGGCTAAATTATGTCATAAATGGACTAAATAGGCTAAATAAGAAGAAAAATGCCATTTTTGAGCTTACTGTAACATCCCAAATTTTCAATTTGGTATGTTATACATAGATCATCATTGCATATCATGTTTTATTGCATTTTGACAAAATCCTCGATAAATCCTAAGCAACTCAAGGACCCTCGGAGAGAGTTGGGGATTTTCTGGAATTTTCGTATTGGATTTTCATCAAATAATAAGACGAGGATTTTGGTTTTAATTATTTTCTCTCCGGAGAGTATTTCATTTTAAAAATAAACGAGAGGAGAAAATATGACTTCTCCAAAACAATTGAAATACTGGAGGTAAAATGTTAAAATCATTTATTGGAATTTATTTGGATTTTATTTGCAATTTTTATTGCATTAAAAATATTGCATGTTTTCAATATATTTATTTTGTGTTAAAAAATGTTCACCCTATTCTAGATTTTCTAACTAGACGGGGAAAATTTATTTTATATTTTTCTGACTTTTATTTATTTTTCTACGATTTTTTTTTCCGCAGAACGAATTTAAAAAAAAAAGAGAACGCGCGACGCCCGACTGGGCCGAGCCCAGCCGAGCGCCAGGCCACCGGCCCGCTCGCGCCCTCTCCTCCTTCCGCACGGGAGAGCGCCGCCGCCGTGTCCTCCATGGACACGGGACCGAGCCGCCGCCGGAGCTTGCCCCCTCCTCCAAGCTTGCTCCCCCTGCCTATATATACCCCCCTCTCTCTCTCCTCTCACCCCGCCCGTCGCCGCCGCCGCCGCACTTGCGCCCGCCGCCGCTGCCGGAATCCCGAGCCGCCGCCGCCGCCGTTCATCGCCGGAACCGCGCCCCTCGCCGCCCCTCGCACCCCCCCCCCCGAGCCCGCACCCCGCGCCCCTTGCCGCCCCTCGCCCGGAGCCCCGCCGGAGCAGCCCCGACGAGGTACTGCCTCGCTGCCCGTTCGTCGTTGCCGGTTTTTGTTAAAAAAAACCCTTCGTTTAAAAAAAACCCTAGATCGGTTTTTTTTCGGTTTTATTATTTTGCGAGCGTTCACCGAACCGTTCGTTTTAACGAACGCGTTCGTCGGTTTTTCTCTGATAACGAACGTCCGTTCTTTAACCGTTCGTCCGTTTTTCTTTTTCGTCGGATTTTTCTGCGATTATCTCAGATTCGATTTCTGATCGAATCTTCGTTTCTGTTTAACTTCTCGCTCGTTTATCGGAATCAGGCGATTCAAGCGCCTAAAGTTTCGTCTCGAAATTCTCTTTCCGTTTAACCTACTCAAACAAGTTTTTGCTACAGTAAAATTTGACCTAGATCCAGATTATCAAACGAAGCTTCTTTCTTTCGCAGTTTGACTTTCGTTGCATCGTTCGAGTTGATTTTTTTTGCAAACCGGAGTTCTTAAGTTGAACTTTCTGGTTGGATCTTTCATTCGAGTTTTACCTGTGCATTAGATGAGTACTGATTGTATGTTTGTTTGTTTGCGATAGAGTACCCGGAGTGTGCCGCTTGTTACTTCGAATCGCTAGGTTTTGCGGATCATCAGCAAGGCAAGTAACACTTTGATCATACCTTTCCATACCCAGTTTTTATTGCATTAGATCAATCCTCAAACATTGCATGACTAGGACCTAATTAAATTGTGGGTATTGGGAAGTAGTTGAGGTAGTACCTATTACCTGTTTTCTTATCAAACCCTTGGGAGTTACTTCTACGTTTGCTATTATATTGCCATGCTATGCTCGTAGACGTGGATTGGGTTTGAGAGATTTCCATGACAGATGTGAGATTGTTAATTAATGGTTTACTTAAGGTAGCAACTAAAACTCACATCTGGGTGGATTGAGGTACCTGGGTATTCCGGGATTGCCTGTTTTTCTTTTGGACCGCCACCCAGGTTCAAAGGGATCATGAGATTATTCATGCTAGAAACTTCCGTGTGCAGCCGCAAGTTATTATGGGCTCTAGCATAGTTGACTAAGTTGTGTGAACTCTTACAGTGGTAGACTAGCAGATGTAGGGGAAAGTAGGTGTAACGGTCTACCCATACGTAAGGTGCAAACACTTCTGAAAGACTGTGTCTCAGTCATCCGTTTCTCAAACATCATGTAGTGCGAGAATCAAGCGGAGGCGATCGAGTCTTGTGGGGAAAAGTGCACAAACCTCTGCAGAGTGTACAAACTAATCATGGTTAGCCGTGTCCCCGGTTATGGACAACTTGAGTATCTAGTACTTGGATTATCATGTGAATCTCATCACTATGTTACTTTTAATTAATTTTGTTGGGTTATTGATGACATTTAATTGGGATTGAGATGCTGTCAACCATCTCAATGTTTCACAACCACCATGATAGTTAAATAAAATTTATTCCTTTGAAGTAGGATAAAATTGGCTTTTCGCAAAACTGTAACCATAGAGCTTTCCACCAGCCATATATGCATGTAGTATAGCATTATTATTGTTCATTACCCTCTATGTGTTACTTTGCCAGCATATTCTATGTGCTGACCCGTTTTCGGGCTGCAACGTTTCATGTTGCAGACTTTTTAGACGACGAGTAAGGTGCCTTAGGTCGTGGTCTTATACTCAGTGATGCCGCTGGAGTTGATGGACTCACTTATCTTCCAAGTCTTCCGCTGTTATCGTTGTTAGATGGCCTTAAGCCATATTTATCATACTTATTCTCTTCGGAGATATTCGATGTAATAAGTGTGTGATTGCTACTCTGTTATAAATCCTCCATTTGTACTGTGCGTGTCAGCATTACTGATCCAGGGATGACACTGGTGCACAGCAGCACAGACCATTTGAGGTTTGGTCGCTACACTTACCTACCTAATTATGCCATTTTTTTTCCTAACTAAGCATATTATGCCATTTTTGATATAACTTAGAGCTAACTTCATTTTGGAGAAGAAGAAGAAGAAGTCTTCTTCTTCTTCTTCTAGTCTTCTTCTTCTTCTCCTTCTTCTTCTTCTTCTTCTTCTTCTTCTTCTTCTTTTCTTCCTATTCCTTCTTTCCTTCCTCTTCCTTGATTTTCTTCATCTTATTATGTCATTTGTGGACTAAATAGGCTAAATTATGTCATAAATGGACTAAACACGCTAAATAAGAAGAAAAATACCGTTATCACCGAGGTGTAGGAATGGTCGGGGCTGCGCCAGTGCCAGACGGAGGTGAAGGACCGGTCGGGGTTCCGGCATTGGCAGAAGGAGTGGTCGATGCTTGTCGGGAGCCATGCTGCACCAAAGATCATTTCCAATAATGTCGCATTAGCAAGTTCGCTAACTGAAATGTGAATAGTAGTAAGCAGCGACCATTCAAATCAAACTCACCGTGGTCGCCGGAGCAATTTGGGGCATCGGCGGAGGGGCCTGACCATTTTTCTCGCACATGGTATGCACATTTGGTTCTCACGACTTAGTCATATTAGATAGTAATGCGAACATTACCTGCATTATTGGGCTAATATGCACGAGAAACGTACCACAATGAGCTCGTATAGGGCCCGGTTAGCGTTGTCGTTCCAGTTCCTCTCCTCCTATAATAGCTTAGCCGTCCTCTCCTCCATCTCCCTCTCCGCTGCCTCCCTTTTTGCCTCCTCCACAAGAGCCTGCGTCTTCAATCTCTCTTTCTCAACAATAGCCTGCAACACACAACTCCTCGTTAGCATTGTAATCATCGACGGACGCACACACAATGTAATTAATGGAGGAAAGGTGAGAGAGTCTGTATAACTAACAGCCATGGCGAGCTCCACGGGCCGTGCACGAGGCGTTATCTCAGGATCTGAGCTACTCAGGCGCTTCTTGATCTGCAGGAGAGTCTTAGGACAATGTATCAGTCCATCACCAATGGCTTGAGAGCCATGGGACCTCCCGCCACCAGATATCATCACCAGCTCTGTATCAAAAGGATCCTGGCTCGGGTTAAAGTCCTCCCCTTTCCTCGCCTTCCCCTCGTCTCTGTACTTCACAAGCATGTGGTGGGAGGACTTGTTGGTGAAGCTCTCTGGATCATCTAGGTCAGACTCCGTGAATGGCTTGGCCTTCTTGTACGGGGCCATATGGGCCATGCCATAGAGGTCGAACAGACTTGGCACAGGCTTCTTGTGGTGGTGCGCCTGAGAGAGAGGAACAAAATATTAGTTAAGGGCTCAAGCTAGGATGAAGAATGACATTCCTATGTAAATAGGTCATTTTCGAGGAAAATAAGCTAAGTTTAGGTCATTTTCGAGGTAACCAATATTATTATGCCATTTTTGACCAAAGTATGCTAATTATGTCATTATAGAGCTATCCAAGGTTATTATGTCATTTTAGAGCTAATTATGTCATGAATGAACTAGCTAAGATTACTTTAGTTTGTTATTGAGCTATCGAAGGTAGTTATGCCATTTTTTTAGTAACCTTATCATATTAAGTCATTTTATAGAGCTATCTAAGGTTATTATGTCATTTTATAGATAATTATGTCATGAATGAACTAGCTAAGATTAGTTTAGGTCGTTATTGAGGTATCGAAGGTAGTTATGCCATTTTTGAACTAACTAAAGCATATAAAGTCATTTTATAGAGCTATCTAAGGTTATTATGTCATATTGGAGCTAAATATGTAATAAATGAACTATCCAAGGTAGTTATGCCATTTTTTAACTAACTAAGCATATTAAGTCATTTTGGAAGGGATAAAAGCTAGCATGAAGAATGAAATTGCATGAATCATGTAGCAAACCACATACCCAGTTATTCCCGTACTCAAACAGGTTGGAGCTCCCTTGATGGTGTGGCACACCTTCCATTTGGTCGCGCTTATCCTTGGCCCTCTAGTGTTCGAATAGCCATTCGGGAGAGCACCACGCATCCACCAACGCCTCCCAACAGTCCATCTTATCCACACACCATCTCGGGGGCACCTAAGTTAGTCAAGAGAAATTTCAGCGCTACGCCTACGAATCAAATCAAGAAAACTTAGTTCAAGGCCTTAAGAATAGGTAATTACCTGCATGTAGTTCTCCTTACTAAGAAACTTGCCGCGACACTTCGTCTTGGCCCTCCTAATACCCTTCGAGGCGTAGTAGTCTCGAACGGCCTACACCCGAGCCTCGTGCCGTAAGTTCTGAAGTAGGCGCTTGCACTCGGTTTCGACAACCATAGACGCGGCCTCCTGCTCTCCCTCTGAAACCTTGTAGAAGGTCTGCAATCAAACAAGACAACACTGATTAGTACAATCACTAGGTAATCACTAGGTAGTGTTGACTTTTAATTCTGTAAAGGATAAATTACCCAAAACCGACGGAACACCATGTCGGCCACCGTCTCGCACAAGACACCGCCGACCATCTCCCCCGGCGGGGCCGGGGCAACCGAGTACAGCTCCCAGCTCAGTGCTAGCTGTGGAACCTGACCCTCAGCGGGCAACGTGGCCCACCCAGGGAAGTGCTGCCGGCAAATCACACCAAGGACCTGGTTGGGCCTGCGGACACCACGGGGGTGTACCCAGCCCCTGCAGTATGACAAGGCCAACGCATTAGATATTAATTTGAAGGAACATGAATGCAAAAGGTTAAAAAAAAATTAAATGCACTTACTTCAATCCTTTAGGCGCAATCAACCACCTCTGGTCGGGGGTCGCCGGCACGGGCAGGAGCTCTGTACAGCCACGCTTGTAGACCTTCTTGCCCTTCTCAACCAGCTCAGCGTCGCTGTAGCTAACATCAGAAAAGGTGTCCTCGCTACCATCACTATGGCCACTAGCCTCCAGAGTCTCGTGGGAAGAAGCCTTCGGGATCGGAGTCTTCTGGGACGAAGACCCCATGACCGGAATCTTCTGGGACGAAGACCCCGTGACCGGATTCTTCTGGGACGAAGACTCTGGGACCGGACTCACGTGGGGCGAAGGATCGACGACCCGAGTCAGGTGGGACAAAGGATCCGCGACCGGAGGTTCATGGACCGGAGTCCGAGACGGGTCCACGTCAGACGGAGCAGTCCTGTGGTCGTGAATCAGCCTTCCTACCTCTCCCGCTGCCACGTCCACCTCTACCAGCCTTCTTCGTCCTCCCCCGACCTCTCCCAGCCAAAGAAGAAGCACCCGCCGCAGTTGTATGCATACTGTCTAGCAGCGCTCTCCGGAGGGGCTGGGCTGGAATAATGGAACCACCCCTCCCAGTAGCGCTCGCAGGAGGATTGGGGCGCTCTGGACCCTTGCCCACCATCCTGTCAACACCTGCAATGACAAAAAGTAAACGAAATTAGTACAACATAAAATTTTTGGATACCTGACATGAACATAATAATATGTATATAATTTAAGTGTATCATAATCATGAACATAATAAAAATACACCCGATCAACACAAATATATATGGGGTCGGGTGATACGTCTCCAACGTATCTATAATTTTTGATTGCTCCATGCTATATTATCTTCTGTTTTGGACATTATTGGGCTTTATTATTCACTTTTATATTATTTTTGGGACTAGCCTATTAACCGGAGGCCCAGCCCAGAATTGTTGTTTTTTGCCTATTTCAGAGTTTCGCAGAAAAAGAATATCAAACGGAGTCCAAAAGGAATGAAACCTTCGGGAACGTGATTTTCGGAACGAACATGATCTAGAGGACTTGGACCCAACGTCAAGAAATCAAACAGGAAGCCACGAGGTAGGGGGCGCGCCTACCCCCCAGGCGCGCCCTCCACCCTCGTGGGCCCCACGTTGCTCCACCGACGTACTCCTTCCTCCTATATATATATCTACGTACCCCCAAACGATCAGATACGGAGCCAAAAACCTAATTCCACCGCTCCAACCTTATGTACCCGTGAGATCCCATCTTGGGGCCTGTTCCGAAGCTCCGCCGGAAGGGGCATCGATCACGTAGGGCTTCTACATCAACACCATAGCCTCTCCGATGAATTGTGAGTAGTTTACCTCAGACCTTCGGGTCCATAGTTATTAGCTAGATGGCTTCTTCTCTCTTTTTGGATCTCAATACAATGTTCTCCCACTCTCTCGTGGAGATCTATTCGATGTACTCTTCTTTTGCGGTGTGTTTGTTGAGACCGATGAATTGTGGGTTTATCATCAAGTTTATCTGTGAACAATATTTGAATCTTCTGAATTCTTTTATGTATGATTGGTTATCTTTGCAAGTCTCTTCAAATTATCAGTTTGGTTTGGCCTACTAGATTGATCTTTCTTGCAATGAGAGAAGTGCTTAGCTTTGGGTTCAATCTTGCGGTGTCCTTTCCCAGTGACAGTAGGGGCAGCAAGGCACATATTGTATTGTTGCCATCGAGGATAACAAGATGGGGTTTTTATCATATTGCATGAATTTATCCCTCTACATCATGTCATCTTGCTTAAAGCGTTACTCTGTTCTTATGAACTTAATACTCTAGATGCATGCTGGATAGCGGTCGATGTGTGGAGTAATAGTAGTAGATGCAGGCAGGAGTCGGTCTACTTGTCTCGGATGTGATGCCTATATACATGATCATACCTAGATATTCTCATAACTATGCTCAATTCTGTCAATTGCTCAACAGTAATTTGTTCACCCACCGTAAAATACTTATGCTCTTGAGAGAAGCCACTAGTGAAAACTATGGCCCCCGGATCTATTTTCCATCATATTAATCTTCCATCCACAAGTTATTTCTGACGCCGTTTTTATTACTTTCTTTACTTTGCATCTTTATCACAAAAATACCAAAAATATTATCTTATCATATCTATCAGATCTCACTCTCGTAAGTGACCGTGTATGGATTGACAACCCCTTATCGCGTTGGTTGCGAGGATTTATTTGTTTGTGTAGGTGCGAGGGACCCGCGCGTAGCCTCCTACTGGATTGATACATTGGTTCTCAAAAACTGAGGGAAATACTTACGCTACTTTGCTGCATCACCCTTTCCTCTTCAAGGGAAAACCAACGCAGTGCTCAAGAGGTAGCAAGAAGGATTTCTGGCGCCGTTGCCAGGGAGGTCTACGCAAAAGTCAATATACCAAGTACCCATCACAAACCCTTATCTCCCGCATTACATTATTTGTCATTTGCCTCTCGTTTTCCTCTCCCCCACTTCACCCTCGCCGTTTTATTCGCCCTCTCTTTTTCGTTTGCCTCTTTTTGCCAGTCCCTTGTTTGCTCATGTCTTGGATTGCTTGTTTGTCATGATGGCTCAAGATAATACCAAATTATGTGACTTTACCAATACCAACAATAATGATTTCCTTAGCACTCCGATTGCTCCTCTTACCGATACTGAATCTTGTGAAATCAATGCTACTTTGTTGAATCTTGTCATGAAAGATCAATTCGCCGGCCTTCCTAGTGAAGATGTCGCTACTCATCTAAATAGCTTCGTTGATTTGTGTGACATGCAAAAGAAGAAAGATGTTGACAATGATATTGTTAAATTGAAGCTATTTCCTTTTTCGCTTAGAGATCGTGCTAAAGCTTGGTTTTCGTCTTTGCCTAAAAATAGTATTGATTCTTGGAATAAGTGCAAAGATGCTTTTATCTCTAAGTATTTTCCTCCCGCTAAGATCATCTCTCTTAGAAACGACATTATGAATTTTAAGCAACTTGATCATGAACATGTTGCACAAGCTTGGGAGAGGATGAAATGAATGATACGTAATTGCCCCACTCATGGTTTGAATTTGTGGATGATTATACCAAAAATTTATGCCGGATTGAATTTTACTTCTAGAAATCTTTTAGATTCGGCCGTGGGAGGCACTTTTATGGAAATCACTTTAGGAGAAGCTACTAAACTCCTAGATAATATTATGGTTAATTATTCTCAATGGCACACTGAAAGATCTACTAATAAAAAAGTGCATGCGATAGAAGAAAGTAATGTTTTGAGTGGAAAGATGGATGAACTTATGAAATTATTTGCTAATAAAAGTGTTTCTTCTAATCCTAATGATATGCCTTTGTCCACTTTGATTGAGAATAATAATGAATCTTTGGATGTGAATTTTGTTGGTAGGAATAGTTTTGGTAACAACGCGTATAGAGGAAACTTTAATCCTAGGCCTTATCCTAGTAATTCCTCTAATAATTATGGTAATTCCTACAGCAATTCTTATGGAAATTTTAATAAGATGCCCTCTGAATTTGAGACTAGTGTTAAGGAATTTATGAGTTCGCAAAAGAATTTCAATGCTTTGCTTGAAGAGAAATTGCTTAAAGTTGATGAATTGGCTAGGAACGTTCATAGAATTTCTCTTGATGTTGATTCTTTAAAACTTAGATCTATTCCTCCTAAGCATGATATCAATGAGTCTCTCAAAGCCATGAGAATTTCCATTGATGAGTGCAAAGAGAGAACCGCTAGGATGCGTGCTAAGAAAGATTACTTTATGAAAGCGTGTTCTTCAAATTTCTATGAAAATAAAGATGAAGATCTAAAAGTTATTGATGTGTCCCCTATTAAATCTTTGTTTTTCAATATGAATCTTGATAATCATGGGACTGAATATGATCCATCTTTACCTAGAAGGCGTTCCAAAAATTCGGAGTTTTTAGATCTTGATGCTAAAATTGATAAAAGTGGGATTGAAGAGAACAAAACTCTAGATGTTAATGAACCTACTATTTTGGATTTCAAGGAATTTAATTATGATAATTGCTCTTTGATAGATTGTATGTCCTTGTTGCAATCCGTGCTAAATTCTCCTCATGCTTATAGTTAAAATAAAGCTTTTACCAAACATATCGTTGATGCTTTGATGCAATCTTATGAAGAAAAACTTGAGTTGGAAGTTTCTATCCCTAGAAAACTTTATGATGAATGGGAACCTACTATTAAAATTAAAATTAAAGATCATGAATGCTATGCTTTGTGTGATTTGGGCGCTAGTGTTTCCACGATTCCATAGACTTTGTGCGATTTGCTAGGTTTCCGTGATATTGATGATTGCTCTCTAAACTTGCACCTTCTGGATTCCACTATTAGAAAACCTATGGGAAGAATTAATGATGTTCTTATTGTTGCAAATAGGAACTGTGTGCCCGTAGATTTTATCGTCCTTGACATAGATTGCAATCCTTCATGTCCTATTATTCTTGGTAGACCTTTCCTTAGAACGATTGGTGCAATTATTGATGTGAAGGAAGGGAATATTAGATTCCAATTTCCAATAAAGAAAGGCATGGAACACTTCCCTAGGAAGAAAATAAAATTACCATATGAATCTATTATAAGAGCCACTTATGGATTGCCTACCAAATATGGCAATACCTAGATCTATCCTCTCTTGTATGCCTAGCTAGGGGCGTTAAACGATAGCGCTTGTTGGGAGGCAACCCAATTTTATTTTTAGTTTCTTTTTTTGCTTTTTGCTTCTGTTTAGGAATAAATATTTGTTCTAGCCTCTGGTTAGATGTGTTTTTATGTTTTAATTAGTGTTTGTGCCAAGTTTAACCTATAGGATCTTCTTGGATGATAGTTATTTGATCTTGCTGAAATTGAAGAAACTTTCTGTTCACGAAAATAATTGTTAAAAATCACCAAAACGTGATAAAATATTGATTCCAATTGCTTCTGATCAATAAACAAATTGTCTAGGTCTTCCTATTTTAGCTGAATTTGTGGAGTTCCAGAAGTTTGCGTTAGTTACAGATTACTACAGACTGTTCTGTTTTTGACAGATTCTGTTTTTCGTGTGTTGCTTGCTTATTTTGATAAATCTATGGCTAATAAAATAGTTTATAAACCATAGAGAAGTTGGAATACAGTAGGTTTAACACCAATATAAATAAAGAATGAGTTCATTATAGTACCTTGAAGTGGTGTTTTGTTTTCTTTCGCTAACGGAGCTTACGAGATTTTCTGTTAAGTTTTGTGTTGTGAAGTTCTCAAGTTTTGGGTAAAAGATTTGATGGACTATGGAACAAGGAGTGGCAAGAGACTAAACTTGGGGATGCCCAAGGCACCGCAAGATAATATAAGGACACCAAAAAGCCAAAGCTTGGGGATGCCCCGGAAGGCATCCCCTCTTTCGTCTACTTCGATCGATAACTTTACTTGAAGCTATATTTTTATTCACCACATGATATATGTTTTGCTTGGAGCGTCTTGTATTATTTGAGTCTTTGCTTTTTAGTTTACCACAATCATCTTTGCTGGACACACCTTTTGAGAGAGACACACATGATTCGGAAATTATTAGAATACTCTATGTGCTTCACTTATATCTTTTGAGCTATATAGTTTTTGCTCTAGTGCTTCACTTATATCTTTTAGAGCACGGTGGTGGTTTTGTTTTATAGAAACTATTATTCTCTCATACTTCACTTATATTATTTTGAGAGTCTTAAACAGCATGGTAATTTGCTTAAATAATCCTAATATGCTAGGTATTCAAGACTAGTAAAAAACTTTCTTATGAGTGTGCTGAATACTAAGAGAAGTTTGATGCTTGATGATTGTTTTCAGATATGGAGGTAGTTATATTAAAGTTGTGCTAGTTGAGTAGTTGTGAATTTGAGAAATACTTGTGTTGAAGTTTGCAAGTCCCGTGGCATGCACGTATGGTAAACGTTATGTAACAAATTTGAAACATGAGGTGTTCTTTGATTGTCCTCCTTATGAGTGGCGGTCGGGGACGAGCGATGGTCTTTTCCTACCAATCTATCCCCCTAGGAGCATGCGCGTAGTGCTTGGTTTTTGATGACTTGTAGATTTTTGCAACAAGTATGTGAGTTCTTTATGAATAATGTTGAGTCCATGGATTATACGCACTCTTACCCTTCCATCATTGCTAGCCTCTTCGATACCGTGCATTCCCCTTTCTCACATTGAGAGTTGGTGCAAACTTCGCCGGTGCATCCAAACCCCGTGATATGATACGTTCTTTCACACATAAACCTCCTTATATCTTCCTCAAAACAGCCACCATACCTACCTATTATGGCATTTACATAGCCATTCCGAGAAATATTGCCATGCAACTTTCCACCGTTCCGTTTATTATGACATGCTCATCATTGTCATATTGCTTTGCATGATCATGTAGTTGACATCGTATTTGTGGCAAAGCCACCATTCATAATTTTTCATACATGTCACTCTTGGTTCATTGCATATCCCGGTACACCGCCGGAGGCATTCATATAGAGTCATACTTTGTTCTAGTATCGAGTTGTAATCATTGAGTTGTAAATAACTAGAAGTGTGATGATCATCATTCTAGAGCATTGTCCCAAGTGAGGAATCTATCTATTATATATAAAAAGTGCTTTACGGGCTACCAGAAAAAAGATAAATACCTAGAAAATCCCACAATAATTAGAAATATCTGTCCGTTAATCTGGTAGCCTTGGAAACAACTGTCAATATTAGCCGATGGATGTTCGTAAACAATTCCTTATGAAAAAAGGTTAAGGGAATACATCACGTCACGTTAAAAAGAGTCCACACACCTCCTATAAAAAGAGCCCACACACCTCCTCACGTTAGAAAAAGAGTCCACACACTTTCTATATAAAAAAAGGAGTCCACAAACCTCACGTGACCCAATTCAGGCCAAAAAAATTAACCAAACAAATTGCCCACAAATTGGATCTTAAAAAAAAAACAGCCTAGCACCTAGGGTAAAAATAGCACGCCCGCAAAATACCTATCTATCATCTCCATGCACTGGCGGCGGCCATGCCGGTCGATGAAGTCACCGGCGAGATGGATGAAGCCTCTCCTTGGGCTGATCATGTGCCCTGAGCTTCAACCCATATATAGCTTCTCTCCCCGGATGCCTCCTCTCTATTGTTGACGTCCTCTGCGCTACGATGGATGGCGGGGTACAAGACGTACAGATCTCGAGGGAAGATGAATGTCTCACTTCGCCGTGGGCTCTGGTGGTTGAACCGCAAGTTGAGCCGACATTATCTGAATCAGGTATCGTCGTGCTGATCGATTTTTTGAAGGTAAGCATCCGTCCAATTTTTGGTTCACAGATGTATGATAAATCAACCCATATATTCCAAAGAAAGGGAAGGAAAAGGATGAAGTGGTTACAAAGTACATCGACGTGAACCCAATCTGAAACCAAGGCATAAACCTTGTCGTGTTCCATAGTAGCCGGACACAGGCTCAAGCCTCAGGAGGATCACCGGACATACTGTCTGCAGATCAACATGCATGCAACATACGAAGGAGAGAGGTGGGCAGTCCAAATTTTGATAATTTCAAGCAGGTATTAGGCCATCAACAGTTGTAAGAATCTCCATAGGATGTATTCAGCTGTAGACTAAGAAACTATATTTTGTTGATCAGGTAAGTTACATCAGACAGATCATGTATTAGGCCCCCAACAGCTGCCAGGATCTCCAGCCGAGCAAAGGAAGCTCAGTAGCATATTCCTACGGTCATTGGACTGCTGCCTTATTATTTCTGGTATAAGCACTAATCTATGTGTAAGCTATGTACTCTTTTTGTTACTTCGCCCTGCACCTACAAGCTGAATTTGCTCTATTCTTCTATCCTATATCTGCTGTTAGCTAAATATCTTTATTGATTTTAGTTCTGTTATCCCTACAATTAGCATTTGGAATGGAGCACATAATATTATTCAGAACAGTCTCAATTAATGTTAGAGACTTATTTGTCAATAGCTAGTGGTTTTAGTTCTGCCTTCACCATCGCAAATGATCCGTGAAAGCAGGGCCGGTCCTAAGATTTTAGGGGCCCGGGGCGAAGCTTAAGCTCGGGGCCCCTTAGAGTATGTTACCAAAACCGATTTCCTGGCCATTCCCCCCGCTTTCATTTGATCCCAAGATTAAATCTCACAGAAATTACAGACGAGGATGAAAAATTTGAAGCGCTGCCAATTCCAGCGCCCTCCAGAAAATCACGGACCGGTTTCTTTTCATTGATGAGCGCTTGCATCTGCTCTTGCAGAGAACAAACACTATCCAATCTAATCGGAAAAGCATCTATACATTGCAATTAGCACTAGAGGTAGAGACTTTTAGACAGATGTTGTAACTGTTAATTTTTATGTATTTCCCATAAGCATCGTACAAAGACCTATGTCTTGGACGTGCCCTTAGTAATTGGAAATTAGAGCAAATCTATAAAAATACCTTGATAAAATCTTATTGATTCACGTTCAACTAGTAATGACAAACCCCGATGAGATCTATCCCTAATACCTAATCGATCTATCATCAATTACCTATTTCAGCAATGAAAACTAAATATTGATTATCGTTCATATTTTTTAGTAATTATTATGGAAAAATCGCTAGGGCATGGGTACCTGTTCAAGAATCAGCTTCTAATCTCTTGGTGGAGGGACCGGTGATGGGCATCTTTGGCTGAAGCTGTTTGCAGCCGTATGCGCGATTGGCATCCCTCGTCACCTGCCGGTCAACTGTTTCTCGCGGTCATGACGCCTAAAAGGAGGAGGAGACGACGATCAGGGCGAGGCTGCGGCATGACCGGCGAAAGGGCAGCGAAGCATCCTGTGGCAGCCGCCGACATCCGCGAGATCATAACTGATGCGTCACTAGCCACGGAATCGATCCACGATCGCTCCTATCTCTTTTTTTGAGACAAACGATCGCTCCTATCTGCTCCGCAAGGCCTGGACATGCATTATAATCGTGTGTACCCATTAACTTGGGCCAAAATACACATTTTTCAGTCCACGCCACAGCAGGCCTACAACAAAACATATCCCTGGGTGGGGGCCCCTCCCTTTCGGGGGCCCGGGGCGGCCGCCCCCCCTGCCCCCCCCCCCCCCCCCCCCCCCCATCAGGACCGGGCCTGCGTGAAAGAGATTTTTTTCATCTTTTATATATGTGCAATATCGACTATTAAGCTAACTATGCATACATAATAATCTATTGATTATTTGTCTCTTGCTGGACTGATATATTATGGATTCAGATTTTGTACTTTTTTGCAGGTTGAGAGAGAGAGAGAGAGAGAGAGTGGGGGGGTTGAAGACGACATCTCATCCGGGCTGCCTCACTTGGGACAATGCCATCCCATTGCATAAGCAAACATTACCCAAACCTACTCTTATGGACAATGGTGCAAGTACATTATGCACAAAAAATAGGTACATTGCATAACCTATGTATATCTAAATATCAAAGAAAACCTAACATATCTTAGGCAGGAAAAAGGCTCATATATATTTAATTGTTACCATATTTGGTTCAAGTTTGCTTTCTACACAAATAAAGTAAGAGTAGGTAATATGGCGTTGTATGACAAATTACATATGCATGTATCTCCCATCGCTCAAATGTCTGATCCGGCTCTATGTGGTGTCTCATTGTTTTTTTTTTAGAAAAGGAGGACGACCCCCGGCCTCTGCATCTGGACGATGCATACGGCCATTTTATTAATTATTGACACAAGACCTTACAGAGTCATACAACAATAAGCTTAAAGCCATAAAACTAAGCAACATCTGTCGCTATCCCTATCCAGTTGATGTAGGGGCGCTAAAAGTCTTGGCGTAATACCAAACAGACCTCGCAGCCAAACCTAACATCTAAGACTTGAGGTCCCAACCAGGACGCCTGCCGGGTATGGGCACCCATCAGTCTGGCGTGCTACTCAACCAAGACGCCTGCCGGGTATGAGGCCGCCGCAGCCACCTGCCACCAATCCATCTTGAGAGATGTACTGCTACATCAACCTTGCCCGGTCTAACTGCCGCCGACACCACCACAACGCCAGGCAGCGTCACCCTCCTGCGCGAGTCCTTCTCCGCTCATCAGGCGCCGAGTCTCCACTGCGCCACGCCGCCGAGATCCGCCGTCATCAATGGAGCAGAGGAAACACCGCTCCTCCTCTTGTCCCCTCCAACCAGCACTTGCTCCAAAACGATGCCCCCATGAGAAAGAACGATACCGAAGGTGTCTCATTGGTTACTTTTGTTAATTTTTTTATTAGCTCTGAAGCTGGATGATGGATTGCCCAGCCGATGCTTTTCTTGCCATCGATCAGATGGATGTACCCACAATCCGGAGGCATGTTAACTAATTCCTAATGTTGCCTGGATGCACACGTACTGACGTACAAGAGGACTTGATGGAATCTTACCGGATGGGAAAACGCCCAAAAGCTACACACACGTGAGTGGATTTGATTGCAAAAGAATCCTGTAGTGATTTACTCTAACGTAGGCTACTTAAATATACTCCTAATTGGCGATTGTTTTAATATCACAGATGGACAGGAAACCATACATCGTGGTTAATTCCAGCTTGCTGCATCTCACGTTGTTCATGTAGGTGTAGTTGGGATGTGTTTTTTTTTTTATGGATTTGTTGGGATGTGTTCTAACTCCTCTTACTTTGTGGCTTGAATATGATTTTTCAAACCTTATTGCCTCAATATAAAATTTAATATTTGTGGTTTGGAAGTAGAATATTACAATTAGGACTAATTATATTGGTAGATGTATTTTCTTTGATATAAAGCAGTATATCAATACTAGAAATTTATGATGTGATGGTTCATGTACAGGCTGACCCATTGTTTAGGTGACGTCAGCCTTCTGGATTTGAGTTAGGAAAAGGATATGTTGTCCTGTTGGATTCAGGAGCACCATGAGTGATTAATCAAAATGCAATAGGGATGTCCATAAGAAATATGTTACTACAAAAATCAGAAACATCTATCTGTTTATTTAACAGAGTAAAGTAAATAGGATATATATAAGAGAACACAATTACCTACCAATGCCATTATAATCGTAATAGCACCAGAGTTTTATTTGGCAATTTTTTTGAAAAGTTGGATCTATACGGTTGTCGAAAGAGATGGGTCAACTAAAAAAAGATGGGTCTATATCGCTAAACTTTTGCCTTGCCCTAGAGGCGAACCACCAAATTGATCTTGACCCATTGCTTTGTTGATGTCATCGCCTGGCTGCTGAGGATAGAGGGAAATTTGTAAAATCTCCTCCATAGTTCACTGGTGTTAGGCCTCCATCTTCCTTGCCCTTCTATCTGATCTATACTGCTACAGGTCAGAGACGACGGACTTCGTCATGTTGGGCTGTATGCTATGAAAAATTTGATCCACACAGGTGTAGCTCACATTCATGTGTATGTGGTAATTGATCCTTATAGGTTATGTTAGCTTGGTTCAGGATTTCATCATGAAGGAATTAAGTCTAGCTTGCTTCGTCATCTTGCTGGTAGTACTACATATGCCTGTGGGGCAGTGCCAAAAGAGGTTGCAGGTAAGCATGCTTCTCCTCTTCCAGATCCCTCCACAATCAAACTTAAAACACTAATAATGAGCCCATATATGTTCCACATGACTGTAGAGAAACGACTATATAAACAAGCACTGATGCTGCATATATGTTCCACTCATATACACAAGCCCTGACTCCTATGAACGAGGGTAGTGTTTATTTGACACCAAATGATCTATTTAATTGTTAATCCATGACTAATTCTGCTACAATCTTACTCTTGATTGATTTTATAATGTACAAAATTTCCAATTGCCGTATTCATCATAATGTCAAATTGTTCTCTTTCATTCAGACATTTTCAGGGATGTAGTTAAACACAAGCAGGGATAGTAACATTGTGCAATCACGTTTGTGGTTTGATAGGTGCGCGCTTATCCACGGCGTCAGGTTGACATTCTAGGGTACAAAATAAAGGCCATAGAGCACACTCACTTGATCAGTGTATTCAGCAAGATACTCCTAGAGGCCCAATACGTCGGACTACAGGAGGAAGTGCCAACCATTGGTAACACAAGACAATGGGTATGACAATGAAGCAAGACCATGGATCAGCCGAATTGGCTGTGAAGCAAGCAACAACATGTAGAAACGAGCTTCTATATTTTCTGGCCAAGCACATCAACAGACTCACCATCATACTTCGTCAACCTAATGCAAACCCTCAATTTCTTAATGTTTGGTATGTATCTTTCTAGCATTAGATCGAAAACGTGGTCTTGTGGACAACTATTGTAATACAAACTTTTGTTCAGTTGCGATACTACTTAATAAAAGGTTAGGAGAATGATGTTATGTTAAACTTAGGATTTTATTATAATTAAGTTACATGTCGAACTTGTAAAGTAAACGTACATAGGTAAATGTGCAGTTTAGCTACAGAAATGTTTCCTAATGAAACTATCTTCTCTTTACACACAAGGCAATTAGCCAAAGTACAAACACTCTCTGTGAAAATAAGTCAATTATTTGTTCTGCATGCACCATAGCCCTTTTACGTACAAGATACAACTTCATATATTATTCAAGAGTTTATTGTAATTGGCTATCCAAATGGATTTTACAGATTATAAATATCATTAACATAGACTTATGAACATTAAGAGATGATGGATCCTTCTAATATTATGCCCGTGCAAGTAAGATGATTTGGAAGGCAAGAAAATTCATGTTGTATGGGTATGGTCTACCAAGTTCATGTTTGTCGACTCCTTAAAGAGAGTTGTTTTTTCCAGTACTCTCTGATGTCATACTTTTAATGGAAGAAGTGTTGGGGAACGTAGTAATTTTAAAAAATTTCCTACGCACACACAAGATCATGGTGATGCATAGCAACGAGAGGGGAGAGTGTTGTCCACGTACCCTCGTAGACCGACAGCGTAAGCGTTATCACAACGCGGTTGATGTAGTCGTACGTCTTCACGATCCGACCGATCAAGTACCGAACGTACGACACCTCCAAGTTCTACACACGTTCAGCTCGATGACGTCCCTCGAACTCTGATCCAGCCGAGTGTTGAGGGAGAGTTTCGTCAGCACGACGACGTGGTGACGATGATGATGTTCCACCGACGCAGGGCTTCGCCTAAGCTCCGCAACGGTATTATCGAGGTGTAATATGGTGGAGGGGGGCACTGCACACGGCTAAAATATCGTATATCAAGTGTGTCGAGAGGTGCCCCCCTGCCCCCGTATATAAAGGAGCAAGGGGGAGGCCGGCTGCCCTTGGGGCGCGCCAAGGAGACGGGGGGAGTCCTCCTAGTCGGAGTAGGACTCCCCTTTCCTAGTCCAACTAGGAAGAGGGGGGGGGCAAGGAAAGAGAGGGAGAGGGAGAGTGAAAGGGGGCTGCGCCCCCCTCTCCTAGTCCAACTAGGACTCCTCCTGGGAGGGGGCGCGCCACCTCCTGGCTGCTGCCCTCTCTCTCCACTCAAGGCCCACCAAGGCCCAATACTTCCCCTGGGGGTTCCGGTAACCCTCCGGCACTCCGGTTTAATCTGAAACTTCTCCGGAACACTTCTGGTGTCCGAATATAGTCATCTAATATATCAATCTTTATGTCTCGACCATTTTGAGACTCCTCGTCATGTCCGTGATCACATCCGGGACTCCGAACAACCTTCGGTACATCAAAACATATAAACTCATAATATAACTGTCATCGTAACTTTAAGCGTGCGGACCCTTTGGGTTCGAGAACTATGTAGACATGACCGAGACACCTCTCTGGTCAATAACCAATAGCGGGACCTGGATGCCCATATTGGCTCCCACATATTCTACGAAGATCTTTATCGGTCAGACCGCAAAACAACATACGTTGTTCCCTTTGTCATCGGTATGTTACTTGCCCGAGATTCGATCGTCGGTATCTCGATACCTAGTTTAATCTCGTTACTGGCAAGTCTCTTTACTCGTTCCGTAATACATCATCCCGCAACTAACTCATTAGTCACAACGCTTGCAAGGCTTATAGTGATGTGCATTACCGAGTCGGCCCAGAGATACCTCTCCGACAATCGGAGTGACAAATCCTAATCTCAAAATACGCCAACCCAACAAGTACCTTTAGAGACACCTGTAGAGCACCTTTATAATCACCCATTTACGTTGTGACGTTTGGTAGCACACAAAGTGTTCCTCCGGTAAACGGGAGTTGCATAATCTCATAGTCATAGGAACATGTATAAGTCATGAAGAAAGCAATAGCAACATACTAAACGATCGGGTGCTAAGCTAACGTAATGGGTCATGTCAATCACGTCATTCTCCTAATGAGGTGATCCCGTTAATCAAATGACAACTCATGTCTATGGCTAAGGCAATTGCACCAATATTGTCACAAAAGATTTTCATTGGTCCCGATATACTAGGCATGACACCTAGATCGGATATGAACTCCTTCATCCAGACTCCTTCATTTGCTGCTTCCGAAGCAGCTATGTATTCCGCTTCACACGTAGATCCCGCCACAACACTTTGCTTAGAACTGCACCAACAGACAGCTCCACCGTTCAATGTAAATACGTATCCGGTTTGCGATTTCGAGTCGTCCGGATCAGTGTCAAAGCTTGCATCAACGTAACCTCTTACGATGAGCTCTTTGTCACCTCCATAAACGAGAAACATATCCTTAGTCCTTTTCAGGTATTTTAGGATGTTCTTGACCGCTGTCCAGTGATCCACTCCTGGATTACTTTGGTACCTCCCTGCTAAACTTATAGCAAGGGACACATCAGGTCTGGTACACAGCATTGCATACGCCTATGGCTGAAGCATAGGGAACATCTTTCATCTTCTCTCTATCTTCTGCAGTGGTCGGGCATTGAGTCTTACTCAATCTCACACCTTGTAGTACAGGCAAGAACCCTTTCTTTGCTTGATCCATTTTGAACTTCTTCAAAACTTTGTCAAGGTATGTGCTTTGTGAAAGTCCAATTAAGCGTCTTGATCTATCTCTATAGATCTTAATGCCTAATATATATGCAGCTTCACCGAGGTCTTTCATTGAAAAACTCTTATTCAAGTATCCCTTTATGCTATCCAGAAATTCTATATCATTTCCAATCAGTAATATGTCATCCACATATAATATCAGAAATGCTATCGAGCTCCCACTCACTTTCTTGTAAATACAGGCTTCTCCAAAAGTCTGTATAAAACCAAATGCTTTCATCACACTATCAAAACATTTATTCCAACTCTGAGAGGCTTGCACCAGTCCATAAATGGATCGCTGGAGTTTGCACACTTTGTTAGCTCCCTTTGGATCGACAAAACCTTCCGGTTGCATCATATACAACTCTTCTTCCAGAAATCCATTCAGGAATGCAGTTTTGACATCCATTTGCCAAATTTCATAATCATAAAATGCGGCAATTGCTAACATGATTCGGACAGACTTAAGCATCGCTACGGGTGAGAAGGTCTCATCGTAGTCAATCCCTTGAACTTGTCGAAAACCTTTCGCAACAAGTCGAGCTTTATAGATAGTAACATTACCACCAACGTCAGTCTTCTTCTTGAAGATCCATTTATTTTCAATGGCTTGCCGACCATCGGGCAAGTCAACCAAAGTCCATACTTTGTTCTCATACATGGATCCCATCTCGGATTTCATGGCTTCAAGCCATTTTGCGGAATCTGGGCTCACCATCGCTTCTTCATAGTTCGTAGGTTCGTCATGGTCTAGTAACATGACCTCCAGAACAGGATTACCGTACCACTCTGGTGCGGATCTTGATCTAGTTGACCTACAAGGTTCAGTAATAACTTGATCTGAAGTTTCATGATCATTATCATTAACTTCCTCACTACTTGGTGTAGGTGTCGCAGAAACTGATTTCTGCGATGATCTACTTTCCAATAAGGGAGCAGGTACAGTTACCTCATCAAGTTCTACTTTCCTCCCACTCACATCTTTCGAGAGAAACCCCTTCTCTAGAAAGGATCCATTCCTAGCAACGAATATCTTGCCTTCGGATCTGTGATAGAAGGTATACCCAGCAGTCTCTTTTGGGTATCCTATGAAGACACATTTCTCCGATTTAGGTTCGAGCTTATCAGGTTGAAGTTTCTTCACATAAGCATCGCAACCCCAAACTTTAAGATACGACAACTTTGGTTTCTTGCTAAACCATAGTTCATAAGGCGTCGTCTCAACGGATTTCGATGGTGTCCTATTTAGAGTGAATGCAGCCGTCTCTAAAGCATAACCCCAAAACGATAGCGGTAAATCAGTAAGAGACATCATAGATCACACCATATCTAATAAAGTACGATTACGACGTTCGGACACACCATTACGCTGTGGTGTTCTGGGTGGCGTGAGTTGCGAAACTATTCCGCATTTTTTCAAATGTAGACCAAACTCGTAACTCAAATATTCTCCTCCACGATCAGATCGTAGGAATTTTATTTTCTTGTTACGATGATTTTCAACTTCACTCTGAAATTCTTTGAACTTCTCAAATGTTTCAGACTTATGTTTCATTAAGAAGATATACCCATATCTGCTCAAATCATCTGTGAAGGTGAGAAAATAACGATATCCGCCACCAGCCTCAATATTCATCGGACCACATACATCTGTATGTATGATTTCCAACAAATCTGTTGCTCTCTCCACAGTACCGGAGAACGGTGTTTTGGTCATCTTGCCCATGAGGCACGGTTCGCAAGTACCAAGTGATTCAAAATCAAGTGATTCCAAAATTCCATCAGTATGGAGTTTCTTCATGCGCTTTACACCGATATGACCTAAACGGCAGTGCCACAAATAAGTTGCACTGTCATTATTAACTCTGCATCTTTTGGCTTCGACATTATGAATATGTGTATCACTACTATCGAGATTCATTAAAAATAGACCACTCTTCAAGGGTGCATGACCATAAAAGATATTATTCATATAAATAGAACAACCATTATTCTGTGATTTAAATGAATAACCGTCTCGCATTAAACAACATCTAGATATAATGTTCATGCTCAACGCTGGCACCAAATAACAATTATTTAGGTCTAAAACTAATCCCGAAGGAAGATGTAGAGGTAGCGTGCCGACGGCGATCACATCGACTTTGGAACCATTTCCCACGCGCATCGTCACCTCGTCCTTAGCCAATCTTCGCTTAATCCGTAGCCCCTGTTTCGAGTTGCAAATATTAGCAACAGAACCAGTATCAAATACCCAGGTGCTACTGCGAGTATTAGTAAGGTACACATCAATAACATGTATATCACATATACCTTTGTTAACCTTGCCATCCTTCTTATCCGCCAAATACTTGGGGCAGTTCCGCTTCCAGTGACCAGTCTGCTTACAGTAGAAGCACTCAGTTTCAGGCTTAGGTCCAGATTTGGATTTCTTCTCCTGAACAGCAACTTGCTTGCTGTTCTTCTTGAAGTTCCCCTTCTTCTTCCCTTTGCCCTTTTTCTTGAAACTAGTGGTTTTACTGACCATCAACACTTGATGCTCCTTCTTGATTTCTACCTCCGCTGCCTTTAGCATTGCGAAGAGCTCGGGAATAGTCTTATTCATCCCTTGCATGTTATAGTTCATCACGAAGCCCTTGTAGCTTGGTGGTAGTGATTGAAGAATTCTGTCAATGACGCAATCATCCGGAAGATTAACTCCCAGTTGAATCAAGTGATTGTTATACCCAGACATTCTGAGTATATGCTCACTGACAGAACTATTCTCTTCCATCTTGCAGCTATAGAACTTATTGGAGACTTCATATCTCTCAATCCGGGCATTTTCTTGAAATATTAACTTCAACTTCTGGAACATCTCGTATGCTCCATGACGTTCAAAACGTCGTTGAAGACCCGGTTCTAAGCCGTAAAGCATGGCACACTGAACTATTGAGTAGTCATCAGCTTTGCTCTGCCAGATGTTCATAACTTCTGGTGTTGCTCTTGCAGGAGGCCTGGCACCTAGCGGTGCTTCCAGGACGTAATTCTTCTGTGCAGCAATGAGGATAATCCTCAAGTTACGGACCCAGTCCGTGTAATTTCTACCATCATCTTTCAACTTTGCTTTCTCAAGGAACGCATTAAAATTCAACGGAACAACAACACGGGCCATTTATCTACAATTAACATAGACAAGCAAGATACTATCAGGTACTAAGTTCATGATAAATTTAAGTTCAATTAATCATATTACTTAAGAACTCCCACTTAGATAGACGTCCCTCTAATCATCTAAGTGACTACCTGATCCAAAGCAACTAAACCATGTCCGATTAACACGTGAGATGGAGTAGTTTCAATGGTGAACATCACTATGTTGATCATATCTACTATATGATTCACGCTCGACCTTTCGGTCTCTGTGTTCCGAGGCCATATCTGTATATGCTAGGCTCGTCAAGTTTAACCTGAGTATTCCGCGTGTGCAACTGTTTTGCACCCGTTGTATTTGAACGTAGAGCCTATCACACCCGATTAACACGTGGTGTCTCAGCACGAAGAACTTTTGCAACGGTGCATACTCAGGGAGAACACTTTTATCTTGAAATTTTAGTGAGAGATCATCTTATAATGCTACCGTCAATCAAAGCAAGATAAGATGCATAAAAGATTAACATCACATGCAATCAATATAAGTGATAGGATATGGCCATCATCATCTTGTGCTTGTGATCTCTATCTCCGAAGCACCGTGCTTGTGATCTCCATCTCCGAAGCACCGTCATGATCACCATCGTCACCGGCGCGACACCTTGATCTCCATCGTAGTATCGTTGTCGTCTCGCCAAATAATTGCTTTTACGACTATCGCTACCGCTTAGTGATAAAGTAAAACTATTACATGGTGATTGCATCTCATACAATAAAGCGACAACCATATGGCTCCTGCCAGTTGCCGATAACTCGGTTACAAAACATGATCATCTCATACAACAAATTATATCACATCATGTCTTGACCATAACACATCACAACATGCCCTGCAAAAACAAGTTAGACGTCCTCTACTTTGTTGTTGCAAGTTTTATGTGGCTGCTACGGGCTTAGCAAGAACCGTTCTTATCTACGCATCAAAACCACAACGATAGTTTGTCAAGTTGGTGCTGTTTTAACCTTCGCAAGGACCGGGCGTAGCCACACTCGGTTCAACTAAAGTGAGAGAGACAGACACCCGCAGTCACCTTTAAGCAACGAGTGCTCCGAACGGTGAAACCAGTCTCGCGTAAGCGTACGCGTAATGTCGGTCTGGGCCGCTTCATCTCACAATACCGCTGAACCAAAGTATGACATGCTGGTAAGCAGTATGACTTATATCGCCCACAACTCACTTGTGTTCTACTCGTGCATAGCATCAACGCATAAAACCTGGCTCGGATGCCACTGTTGGGGAACGTAGTAATTTTAAAAAATTTCCTACGCACACACAAGATCATGGTGATGCATAGCAACGAGAGGGGAGAGTGTTGTCCACGTACCCTCGTAGACCGACAGCGGAAGCGTTATCACAACGCGGTTGATGTAGTCGTACGTCTTCACGATCCGACCGATCAAGTACCGAACGTATGGCACCTCCAGGTTCTACACACATTCAGCTCGATGACGTCCCTCGAACTCCGATCCAGCCGAGTGTTGAGGGAGAGTTTCGTCAGCACGACGACGTGGTGACGATGATGATGTTCCACCGACGCAGGGCTTCGCCTAAGCTCCGCAACGGTATTATCGAGGTGTAATATGGTGGAGGGGGGCACTGCACACGGCTAAAATATCGTATATCAAGTGTGTCGAGAGGTGCCCCCCTGCCCCCGTATATAAAGGAGCAAGGGGGAGGCCGGCTGCCCTTGGGGCGCGCCAAGGAGAGGGGGGGAGTCCTCCTCCTAGTAGGAGTAGGACTCCCCTTTCCTAGTCCAACTAGGAAGAAGGGGGGGAAGGAAAGAGAGGGAGAGGGAGAGGGAAAGGGAAAGGGGGCTGCGCCCCCCTCTCCTAGTCCAACTAGGACTCCTCCTGGGAGGGGGCGCGCCACCTCCTGGCTGCTGCCCTCTCTCTCCCCTCAAGGCCAACCAAGGCCCAATACTTCCTCGGGGGGTTCCGGTAACCCTCCGGCACTCCGATTTAATCCGAAACTTCTCCGGAACACTTCCGGTGTCCGAATATAGTCGTCCAATATATCAATCTTTATGTCTCGACCATTTCGAGATTCCTCGTCATGTCCGTGATCACATCCGAGACTCCGAACAACCTTCGGTACATCAAAACATATAAACTCATAATATAACTGTCATCGTAACTTTAAGCGTGCGGACCCTTTGGGTTCGAGAACTATGTAGACATGACCGAGACACCTCTCTGGTCAATAACCAATAGCGGGACCTGGATGCCCATATTGGCTCCCACATATTCTACGAAGATCTTTATCGGTCAGACCGCAAAACAACATACGTTGTTCCCTTTGTCATCGGTATGTTACTTGCCCGAGATTCGATCGTCGGTATCTCGATACCTAGTTTAATCTCGTTACTGGCAAGTCTCTTTACTCGTTCCGTAATACATCATCCCGCAACTAACTCATTAGTCACAACGCTTGCAAGGCTTATAGTGATGTGCATTACCGAGTCGGCCCAGAGATACCTCTCCGACAATCGGAGTGACAAATCCTAATCTCAAAATACGCCAACCCAACAAGTACCTTTAGAGACACCTGTAGAGCACCTTTATAATCACCCATTTACGTTGTGACGTTTGGTAGCACACAAAGTGTTCCTCCGGTAAACGGGAGTTGCATAATCTCATAGTCATAGGAACATGTATAAGTCATGAAGAAAGCAATAGCAACATACTAAACGATCGGGTGCTAAGCTAACGTAATGGGTCATGTCAATCACGTCATTCTCCTAATGAGGTGATCCCGTTAATCAAATGACAACTCATGTCTATGGCTAAGAAACATAACCATCTTTGATTGACGAGCTAGTCAAGTAGAGGCATACTAGTGACACTCTCTTTGTCTATGTATTCACACATGTATTATGTTTCCGGTTAATACAATTCTAGCATGAATAATTAACATTTATCATGATATAAGGAAATAAATAATACTTTATTATTGCCTCTAGGGCATATTTCCTTCAAGAAGTTCACAACACTGAACACATATAAGACAAAATTATTTTCACAAAAGTATACTATTATAAGTGACATCCCATTTCGTCCCAATTTTTCTTTACACAAATCAAGTAATACATTCTCATTATTGAACTTTCTAAAGTTCTAGCCCGCGCATCGAGTGGGCCACTTTGCTAGTATAAAAAATAGAGAGAGAAATGCCATAAAAAAAGAGAAGGCCCTAAAAAATGAGAGAAAAAGAGAGAAGGGACAATGTTACTATCCTTTTACCACACTTGTGCTTCAAAGTAGCACCATAATCTTCATGATAGAGAGTCTCTTGTTTTGTCACTTTCATATACTAGTGGGAATTTTTCATTATAGAACTTGGCTTGTATATTCCAACAATGGGCCTCCTCAAGTGCCCTAGGTCTTCGTGAGCAAGCAAGTTGGATGCACACCCACTTAGTTTCTTTTGTTGAGCTTTCATATATTTATAGCTCTAGTGCATCCGTTGCATGGCAATCCCTACTCCTTGCATTAACATCAATCGATGGGCATCTCCATAGCCCATTGATTAGCCTCGTTGATGTGAGACTTTCTCCTTTTTTGTCTTCTCTACATAACCCCCATCATCATATTCTATTCCACCCATAGTGCTATGTCCATGGCTCACGCTCATGTATTGCTTGAAGGTTGAAAAAGTTTGAGATTACTAAAGTATGAAACAATTGCTTGGATTGTCATCAGGGTTGTGCATGATGAGAGCATTCTTGTGTGACGAAAATGGAGCATGACTAAACTATATGATTTTGTAGGGATGAACTTTCTTTGGCCATGTTATTTTGAGAGGACATAATTGCTTAGTTAGTATGCTTGAAGTATTATTATTTTTATGTCAATATTGAACTTTTATCTTGAATCTTTCGGATCTGAATATTCATACCTCAATTAAGAAGATTTACATTGAAATTATGCCAAGTAGCATTCCACATCAAAAATTATGTTTTTATCATTTACCTACTCGAGGACGAGCAGGAATTAAGCTAGGGGATGCTTGATACGTCTCCAACGTATCTATAATTTTTGATTGCTCCATGCTATATTATCTTCTGTTTTGGACATTACTGGGCTTTATTATTCACTTTTATATTATTTTTGGGACTAACCTATTAACCGGAGGCCCAGCACAGAATTGATGTTTTTTGCCTATTTCAGAGTTTCGCAGAAAAAGAATATCAAACGGAGTCCAAACGGAATGAAACCTTCGGGAACGTGATTTTCGGAACGAACATGATCTAGAGGACTTGGACCCTACGTCAAGAAATCAAACAGGAAGCCACTAGGTAGGGGGGCGCGCCTATGCCCCCCCCAGGCGCGCCCTCCACCCTCGTGGGCCCCACGTTGTTCCACCGACGTACTCCTTCCTCCTATATATACCTACGTACCCCCAAACGATCAGATACGGAGCCAAAAACCTAATTCCACCGCCGCAACCTTCTGTACCCATGAGATCCCATCTTGGGGCCTGTTCCGGAGCTCCGCCGGAAGGGGCATCGATCACGGAGGGCTTCTACATCAACACCATAGCCTCTCCGATGAATTGTGAGTAGTTTACCTCAGACCTTCGGGTCCATAGTTATTAGCTAGATGGCTTCTTCTCTCTTTTTGGATCTCAATACAATGTTCTTTCCCTCTCTCGTGGAGATCTATTCGATGTAATCTTCTTTTGCGGTGTGTTTGTTGAGACCGACGAATTGTGGGTTTATGATCAAGTTTATCTATGAACAATATTTGAATCTTCTGAATTGTTTTATGTATGATTGGTTATCTTTGCAAGTCTCTTCGAATTATCAGTTTGGTTTGGCCTACTAGATTGATCTTTCTTGCAATGGGAGAAGTGCTTAGCTTTGGGTTCAATCTTGCGGTGTCCTTTCCCAGTGACAGTAGGGGCAGCAAGGCACGTATTGTATTGTTGCCATCGAGGATAACAAGATGGGGTTTTTATCATATTGCATGAATTTATCCCTCTACATCATGTCATCTTGCTTAAAGCGTTACTCTGTTCTTATGAACTTAATACTCTAGATGCATGCTGGATAGTGGTCGATGTGTGGAGTAATAGTAGTAGATGCAGGCTGGAGTCGGTCTACTTGTCTCGGACGTGATGCCTATATACATGATCATGCCTAGATATTCTCATAACTATGCACTTTTCTATCAATTGCTCGAGAGTAATTTGTTCACCCACCGTAATACTTATGCTCTTGAGAGAAGCCACTAGTGAAACCTATGGCCCCCAGGTCTATTTTCCATCATATTAATCTTCCATCCACAAGTTATTTCTGACGCCGTTTTTATTACTTTCTTTACTTTGCATCTTTATAAAAAAAATACCAAAAATATTATATTATCATATCTATCAGATCTCACTCTCGTAAGTGACCGTGTAGGGATTGACAACCCCTTATCACGTTGGTTGCGAGGATTTATTTGTTTGTGTAGGTGCGAGGGACTCGCGCGTAGCCTCCTACTGGATTGATACCTTGGTTCTCAAAAACTGAGGGAAATACTTACGCTACTTTGTTGCATCACCCTTTCCTCTTCAAGGGAAAACCAACGCAGTGCTCAAGAGGTAGCATCGGGGTGTGGTGTCGGGGTGTCGGGGTGTCGGGGCCGGGGTGTCGTGTCGGGGTCGGGGTCGCGGTGTCAAGGTGTCACGGTCGGGGTCGAGGTGTGGGTAGGGGTGTGGTGTTAGGGTGTAAGGGGTCGGGGGTAAGGGTGGGTGTGGTGTCACGGTGTCGGTGGTCGGGGTGTCAAGTGTCGGGGTGTCGGTGGTCGCGGTCGGGGTCGGGGTGTGGTGTCAGGCTGTCGGGGTGTCGGGGTCGGGGTGTCGTGCCGGGGTGTCGTGTCGGGGTTGGGGTGTCAGGGTGTCGGGGTCGGGGTCGGGGTCGAGGTGTGGGTCGGGGTGTGGTGTCAGGGTGTCGGTTGCTCGGGAGTCGGGGTCGGGGTGTGGTGCCAGGATGTCGGGGGTCGGGGGTCGGGGTTGGGTTGTCGTGCCGGGGTGTCGGGGTGTCGGGTGTCGGGGGTCGGGTTGGGGTCGGGGTCTCTTTTTTCCTTTTCTTCTCTTCTTCTTCTTCTTCTTCTTCTTCTTCTTCTTCTTCTTCTTCTTCTTCTTCTTCTTCTTCTCCTCTCCTCTTTCTTCTTCTTCTTCTTCTTCTTCTTCTTCTTCTCCTCCTCCTCCTCCTCTCCTATTTCTTCTTCTTCTTCTTTCTCCTCCTCCTCCTCTTCCTCCTCTTCTTCTTCTTCTTCTTCTTCATCTCCTCCTCCTTTTTCCTCTTCTTCTTCTTTTCTTCTTCCTTCTTCTCCCTCCTCCTGTTCCTCCCTCCTCCTTCTACTTCTTCTTCTAAACTAAAACTAAAACTAATCTAAAATAAAATAAACTAAAACTAAAACTAATCTAAAATAAACTAAACTAAAATAAACTAAAACTAAAACTAATCTAAAATAAACTAAAACTAAAACTAAAACTAAAAAAGAAACTAAACTAAAAGAAACAAAAAGAAACTAATTAAACAAAAATGGGGGAGGAGCTCACTTGGTGGAGGGGGAGGCCGGACGGCTGCGGCGCCACTGGAGGAGGCAGCGACCCGGTGGAGGGGGAGGCCGGACGGCCGCGGCGGGACGGGGCGGGGACGACCGCGGCGCGGCTGGCCAACGTGGAAGAGGCGGCGGGGCCGCGGTGGAGGTCTGGGAGGGATGCGGAGTGGCAGGGCGGCCAGGTACGCCGGACGAAGTCAGCGGCGGCGGCGCGGGCCGGTGTGGGTGGGGGATGGCGACGGAGGGTAGGGGGCGGGGGGGGGGGGCGACGTGGAAGGGCGGCGTGGGTGCGGTGGACGTCGGGAGGCCGCAGGGGAGGGGTGCGGGGCGGCCGGCTACGGCAGACGGGGTCGGCGGCGGCGGCGCGGGTGTGGGTGGGGAGGGAATGAGAGAGTGGAGTGAAAAGACAGAGGACGGGGGCGGGACGGCCGTTAACGTACCCGCCTCTTTGCAGTCAGCTAACGGTCGGCAAAGATATTTGCCGTCCGCTTGCGGACGGCAAAGGGGTTGGGCCGGTGGGCTTGAGTTGGTTAAACAATTACTAGACCCACCCACCTCTTTGTCGTCTGCTAGCGGACGGCGAAGATTCTTTGCCGTCAGCCAGCGGACGGCAAAGAATTGCCTGATGGCAAAGACCTTGTTTGCCATCAGCCACATCTTTGTCGTCCGTTTTCCTGTGGCTGACGGCAAAGACCTTGTTTGCCGTCAGCAAGCGGACGGCAAAGAAGCTAATTCCAGTAGTGATACCTACCTATCATGTCATTTCCATAGCCATTCCGAGATATATTGCCATGCAACTTCCATCATCATCATATACATGACTTGAGCATTTATTGTCATATTGCTTTGCATGATCGTAAGATAGCTAGCATGATGTTTTCATGGCTTGTCCGTTTTTTGATGTCATTGCTACGCTAGATCATTTCACATCCCGGTACACCGCCGGAGGCATTCATATAGAGTCATATCTTTGTTCTGGTATCGAGTTGTAATGTTGAGTTGTAAGTAAATAAAAGTGTGATGATCATCATTATTAGAACATTGTCCCATGTTCGGTTATCAAAATAAAAGTGGCCAAAGAAGCCCCCAAAAAAAACAGGGAGAGGCCAAAGAAGCCTAAGAAGAGAGAAAAAATAAAAAAAGAGAGAAGGGACAATGTTACTATCCTTTTTACCGCACTTGTGCTTCAGAGTGGCACCATGTTCTTCATATAGAGAGTCTCTTGAGTTATCACTTTCATATACAAGTGGGAATTTTCATTATAGAACTTGGCTTGTATATTCCAATGATGGGCTTCCTCAAATGCCCTAGGTCTTCATGAGCAAGCAAGTTGGATGCACACCCACTTAGTTTCAGTTTGTGCTTTCATACACTTATAGCTCTAGCGCATCCGTTGCATGGCAATCCCTACTCCTCTCATTGACATCAATTGATGGGCATCTCCATAGCCCGTTGATTAGCCGCGTCGATGTGAGACTTTCTCCATTTTTTGTCTTCTCCACACAACCTCCATCATCATAGTCTATTCCACCTATACTGCTATGTCAAGGCTCACGATCATGTATTGCATGAAAGTTGAAAAGGTTTGAGAACATCAAAAGTATGAAACAATTGCTTGGCTTGTCATCGGGGTTGTGCATGATTTGAACATTTTGTGTGATGAAGATGGAGCATAGCCAAACTATATGATTTTGTAGGGATGAACTTTCTTTGGCCATGTTATTTTGAGAAGACACGATTACTTTATTAGTATGCTTGAAGTATTGTTGTCTTAATGTCAAAAGATAGACTATTGTTTTGAATCACTCGTGTCTTAATATTCATGCCATGATTAGATTACATGATCAAGATTATGCTAGGTAGCATTCCACATCAAAATTTATCTTTTTTATCATTTACCTACTCAAGGACAAGCAGGAATTAAGCTTGGGGATGCTGATACGTCTCTGTTGTATCTATAATTTTTTATTGTTCCATGCCAATATTCTACAACTTTTATATACTTTTGGCAACTTTTTATACTATTTTTTGGGACTAACATATTGATCCAGTGCCAAGTGCCAGTTCCTGTTTGTTCCATGTTTTTTGTTTCGCGGAAAATCCATATCAAACGAAGTCCAAACGGGATAAAAACTCACGGAGATATTTTTTGGAATATATGTGATTTTTGGGAAGAAGAATCATCGCGAGACGATGCCCGAGGGGGCCACGAGGCAGGGGGCGCGCCCCAGGGGGTGGGCTCGCCCCTGAACCTCGTGGCCACCCCATAAGGCGGTTGGTGCCCTTCTTTTGCCGCAAGAAAGCCAATATCCGGATAAAAATCGTGTCCAAATTTCAGCCCAATCGGAGATACGGATCTCCGTGAATATAAGAAACGGTGAAAGGGCAGAATCAGGGAATGCCATGGGAGCCATTGACCAGAGGGGAAACCCTTGTCCCATCTAGGGAGAAGGTCAAGGAAGAAGAAGAAGGGGGGCCCTCTCCCCCTCTCTTCCGGTGGCGCCGGAACGCCGCCGGGGCCATCATCGTCACCGCAATCTACACCAACACCTCCATCATCTTCACCAACATCTTCATCACCTTCGCCCATCCATCTACAGTGGTCCACTCTCCCGCAACCCGCTGTACCCTCTACTTGAACATGGTGCTTTATGCTTCATATTATTATCTGCCATCCTATGATGTCTGAGTAGATTTTCGTTGTCCTATCGGTAATTGGTGAATTTCTATGATTGGTTTAATTTGCTTGTGGTTATGTTTCTGTCCTTTGGTGCCCATCATATGAGCGCACGCGTGGATCACATCATTGGGTTAGTTGTATGTTGATAGGACTATGTATTGGAGGGCAAGAGTGACAGAAGCTTCAACCTAGCATAGAAATTGATGCATACAGGATTGAAGGGGGACCAATATGTCTTAATGCTATGGTGGGGTTTTACATTAATGAACGTTAGTAGTTGCGGATGCTTGCTAATAGTTCCAATCATAAGTGCATAGAATTCAAAGTCAGGGATGATATGCTAGCAGTGGCCTCTCCCACATAAAACTTGCTATCGGTCTAGTAAAGTAGTCAATTGCTTAGGGACAACTTCGCAACTCCTACCACCACTTTTCCACACTCGCTATACTAACTTTATTGTGTCTTTATATAACAGCCCCTAGATTTTATTTGCGTGCTCTTTATTATCTTGCAAACCTATCTAGCAACACCTACAAAGTACTTCCAGCTTCATACTTGTTCTAGGTAAAGCGAACGTTAAGCGTGCGTAGAGTTGTATCGGTGGTCGATAGAACTTGAGGGAATATTTGTTCTACCTTTATCTCCTCGTTGGGTTCGACACTCTTACTTATCGAAAGAGGCTACAATTGATCCCCTATACTTGTGGGTTATTAGCCACCTGTGTGCGAAGCACGTCGGTAGAACCAGTCTCATGAACGCGGTCATGTAATGTCGGTCTGGGCCACTTCATCGAACAATACCGCCGAATCAAAGTATGACATGCTGGTAAGCAGTATGACTATTATCGCTCACAACTCTTTGTGTTCTACTCGTGCATATAACATCTACGCATAGACCCGGCTCTGATACCACTGTTGGGGAACGTAGTATTTCAAAAAATTCACCTACGATCACGCAAGATCTATCTAGGAGAAGCATAGCAACGAGCGGGGAGAGTGTGTCTACGTACCCTCGTAGACCGAAAGTGGAAGCATTTAGTAACGCGGTTGATGTAGTCGAACATCTTCGCGATCCAACCGATCCAAGTACCGAACGCACGTCACCTCCGCGATCAGCACACGTTCAGCTCGGTGACGCCACTCGAACTCTTGATCCAGTTGAGGCCAAGGGAGAGTTCCGTCAGCACGACGCCGTGGTGACTGTGATGATGAAGTTACCGACCCAGGGCTTCGCCTAAGCACTACGACAATATGATCGAGGTGTGTAACTATGGAGGGGGCACCGCACACGGCTAAAAGATCAACTTGTGTGTTCTAGGGTGCCCCCTGCCCCCGTATATAAAGGAGGGAGAGGGAGAGGTAGCCGGCCGTAGGGGGGCGTGCCAAGGTGTGGAGACCTACTAGGACTCCCTAGTCCTAGTAGGATTCCACCTCCCACACGGAGTAGGAAAGGGGGAAGGGACAAGGAGAAGGAAAGGGGGGCCGGCCCCCTTCTCCTAGTCCTAATCGGCCTCCTGCCCAAGGGGGGGCGCACCAGCCCCTTGTGGGCTGGTGTGCTTCCCTCTTATGGCCCATAAGGCCCATAACTTCTCCCGGGGGTTCCGGTAACCTCCCGGTACTCCGGAAAATACCCGAACTTCTCCGAAATCATTCTGATGTCCGAATATAGCCTTCCAATATATCAATCTTTATGTCTCGAATTTCGAGGCTCCTCGTAATGTCCGTGATCTCATCCGGGACTCCAAACAAACTTCGGTTCATCAAATCACATAACTCATAATACAAATCGTCATCGAACGTTTAAGCGTGCGGACCCTACAAGTTCGAGAACTATGTAGACATGACCGAGACACATCTCCGGTCAATAACCAATAGCGGAACCTGGATGCTCATATTGGCTCCTACATATTCTACGAAGATCTTTATCGGTCAAACCGCATAACAACATACGTTGTTCCCTTTGTCATCGGTATGTTACTTGCCCGAGATTCGATCGTCGGTATCATCATACCTAGTTCAATCTCGTTACCGGCAAGTATCTTTACTCGTTCCGTAATACTTCACCCCGCAGCTAACTCATTAGTCACATTGCTTGCAAGGCTTATAGTGATGAGCATTACCGAGAGGGCCTAGAGATACCTCTCCAAAACACGGAGTGACAAATCTTAATCTCGATCTATGCCAACCCAACAAATACCTTTAAAGACACTTGTAGAGCATCTTTATAATCACCCATTTACGTTGTGGTGTTTGATAGCACAAAAAGTGTTCCTCCGGTATTCAGGAGTTGCATAATCTCATAGTCTGAGGAACATGTATAAGTCATGAACAAAGCAGTAGCAATGAAACTATAATGATCATAATGCTAAGCTAACGAATGTGTCTTGTCCATCACATCATTCTCGTAATGATTTGATCCCGTTCATCAAATGACAACACATGTCTATGGTTAGGAAACATAACCATCTTTGATAAACGAGCTAGTCAAGTAGAGGCATACTAGGGACACTTTGTTTTGTCTATGTATTCACACATGTATCAAGTTTTCGGTTAATACAATTCTAGCATGAATAATAAACATTTATCATGATATAAGGAAATAAAATAATAACTTTATTATTGCCTCTAGGGCATATTTCCTTCAGTGGTCTAGTCAGCAGAGGAGAACAGAGTCTGAACCCTGGGTCTACTATGTTCCATTGGTCTTTTCCCAAGAGTGCAAGCACATTTTCAGCATAAGCAGCCCTAAATTTGGCAACAGAGAAATATTCAGAGCAATACTGATCTACTTCACCATCTTCACCTCCAATAACAGTCATGAGATGTAGGGCATGTATGCACGGTTTCCCGCGGATCTGCCATTGCCTACAACTGCATTCCTTAGTTGCAAGGTTCACTGGATATCTCCATTCCCTATTTTTATTGTCAGTCTATGTCACCTCAGCCTCGTATGTCGACGGTCGAATGCATTTCATCATTAGTCCTCTTGCCTTGGCATGCAATGCCTTAATCAGAGATGGGAGCATAAGATGGCCAACATATTGTGTTTCTGCAATTCTTTTATGAAGAGCCATCTTTACCTTGATCATCTGCCTGATCTTATCAAATACTTGCCACAACAAAAGCCCTTTCATTGACTTGAACTTTGCATTGAAACAATCAGCGAGGTTAATGGTCACATAGTCTACTTTGCAGATTTCATTGAATTTTCTTCTTGACCACAGCTTTCCATGATGTTCATCCATCTACTCCTTCACAAAGGATTATGAGCATACAACACTCTCGAATGGTGCTCATGCTTCCTCAAGCGGCATGTGTATGATGCTGGCCATAGATTCTCATCATAAACTTTGCCTTTGAATTTCTTTTTAAAATTATGTGCTAGGTGTTGCATACATTCCCTATGTTCCACTCCAGGGAATACAATTTCTACAGCAGTTTCTAAACCCTTGCAAGCATCTGTGTGTATAACTAAACCTGAGGGTGTACCTATAATGTTGCGCAACTGCTGCAGAAACCAGACCCAACTCTCCTCACACTCTACCTCCAACACACCAAATGCAACAGGGAATAGCCAGTTGTGTCCATCAACTGCAGAAGCTGCTGCTAGCTGGCCTCTCCATCTTCCATTCAAAGCAGTTGCATCGATAGCCAAATAGGGCCTACAGCCATTCAGAAACCCCTGCCAGCAAGCCTTGAAACAAACAAAAGCCCTCCTGAAGCACTCCTTCTCCATTGCCTTCCCTTTTAATTTGTACTTAACTGTATGCTTGTCAATCTCTACAACACTCCCTGGACGAGCCGTCTCCACTTCAGCTTTGAAGGTGTAAACCAACTGAAAACTCTCATTCCATGGACCATTAATCCTATCAAGAGCCCTTTCCTTAGCATAGAAAATCCTCATGTACTATATATTAATCTTGTACTTCTCAAATAGCTTCCCATGGACTGCTGTTGGACCAATTGTTGGTGTTTCCCTCACCCAATCCAAGATTGCATCTGCCACCAACCTAGTCTTTGCAAGCTTAGATTTGTCCTTTCCCCCTCCCCCTCCAGGTGGGAAAATGTGCCCGTGTTGGTTGCTTTTTATCTGAAACAAAATGAAAAATGATGTCAAATACAATTAAGAAACAGTACACATGATCTGAATATAGAATGGATAAATAATCTGATAAAAAGATTCACTTGTAATACCTGAATCAATTTGCTCTTTAGCATAGTGGATGCATGCAACCTCCACCTACCCCTATCATAAGGGCAATGAACGGTGAGTCTTCCTGGCTCACTCCTATCAACCTCATAAGAGTTTTCAATGAGAATGCAATATGTAGTCACTGCATTACGACAGTCCACCATCGATTCGAATACGGTTCCTGGAGTAAGGTCAGGATTCTCCCTGTTCCACTCAATTGTTGGCATGTCCTCACCATCATATTCTTGTAAAACTAAGGAGTCGATGTTCTCCTCCCTCTCTTCATCGTCCGTGTCATCAAATCTAGCACTGCTGCTAGGCTCCTCTGGATATTCATCTTCCACTGCCTGTTGACTGACTCTATCTACCAGTTCAGGGAATAGAATCTCATCCTCATCGTCATGTTGAGGCACTTCCTCGTCAGGCTATGCATCTACTTCTACATCAGGTGCAGAAGGGAGAGGAAAAGTGGCAGAATTAGCGGCAGCCGACATGTTGTGGCTTTCAGAACCACTAGGTTTACTTGGTCTTGACCTACAAGGAGTGCGAGGACGCTCGCTATTAGCAGAGACAGATGATGTCTAAACACCCTTCAGGATACGTTGTTTGCGTGCCTAAAGCACACCAATATGGATTTTACTGAAACAGCTGTAAGCATTCAAACTAAATAGCAATCCCAGATGCTCATCACAAGTTAATGGGACAAATCTCTGCTCGGTACTGTCGAAATATCTCAGTTCAACAGCATCGGCAGGGCTCCACGGATACTCACAAAAGAGTGCCTCACGGAAATCTGTGAACGAAACGCTGGTTTCTACCACTTTAGGATAGAAAAATCTGGAAATCATACACGGTTTAGTTCCACGCAGCTCGCTAGTTTCCATTCTAATCGCCAGCCGAAAAGCAAGTGCAGGATCAACCCTATTCAATTGAAATAAGATAAAGGGCGCAGTTAGGCCAAAAAATTCAGATAAATTGCACTGATTCACGCAAACGGTGGTCAAATACAGCCTAATTTATGGATCTCCTAATCAATTTGAGAGGAAAACAATGCTTACGCAGGTGGAATCTATGAATTATCAGCCTCTGATTCGACCCAATCATCTCCACGGTTGATGGGCCGGACGGGGTGCCCCCCCCGACATCGCTTCCAAATCCTAGATGGGGAGAGAGGGTAGATGCGGTGGAGGCGGCATGACTGCGGCGGAGGCGGCACGACGACGGCAGAGGCGGCACGACGGTGGCAGAGGGGGCGGCGCGGAAGCGACTAGATCTAATTCAGGTCACAGTGAGTGTCAGTTTCACCGCCCCACTAGTTAGCACGTAACGTTCAAAATGTGGACTCCGCCCAACGCGGCCCCACTCGTCACAGTTAACGGTCAAGCCATTGACCCGACGGCAACGTCCGCTGTGGCCAGTTCTGAGGGTTTCGGGTAAGGGAGTGGGGAAAAGTGAGCAAAAGTTAAGAGCGTGGGGATGAATGAGTAGAACTAAGGAACCAGGGGCACAAAAATAAAAAACCCTATCTAATAAAGTACGGTTACGACGTTCGGACACACCATTATGCAGTGGTGTTCCAGGTGGCGTGAGTTGTGAAACTATTCCACATTGTTTTAAATGAAGGCCAAACTCGTAACTCAAATTTTCGCCTCCGCGATCAGATCGTAGAAACTTTATTTTCTTGTTACGATGATTCTCCACTTCACTCTGAAATTCTTTGAACTTTTCAAATGCTTCAGACTTGTGTTTCATTAAGTAGATGTACCCATATCTGCTCAAATCATCTGTGAAGGTTAGAAAATAATGATACCCCCCGCGAGCTTCAACACTCATCGGACCGCATACGTACATCGGTATGTATTATTTCCAATAAGTCATTAGCTCGCTCCATTGTTCCGGAGAATGGAGTTTTAGTCGTCTTGCCCATGAGGCATCGATCGCAAGTATCAAATGATTCATAATCAAGTGATTCCAAAAGCCCATCTGCATGTAGTTTCTTCATGCGTTTTACACCAATATGACCTAAACGGTAGTGCCACAGATATGTTGCACTATCATTATCAACTTTGCATCTTTTGGCATCAATATTATGAATATGTGTATCACCACAATCGAGATTCAATAAAAATAGACCACTCCGCAAGGGTACATGACCATAAAAGATATTACTCATTTAAATAGAACAACCATTATTCTCTGATTTAAATGAATAACCATCTCGCACTAAACAAGATCCAGATACAATGTTCATGCTCAACACTGGCACCAAATAACAATTATTCAGGTCTAAAACTAATCCCGAAGGTAGATGTAGAGGTAGCATGCCGACGACGATCACATCGACCTTGGAACCATTCCCGATGCGCATCATCACCTCGTCCTTAGCCAATCTTCGTTTAATCCATAGCCCCTGTTTCGAGTTACAAGTATGAGCAACCGAACCAGTATCAAATACCCAGGCACTACTACGAGCATTAGTAAGGTACACATCAATAACATGTATACCAAATATACCTTTGTTCGCTTTGCCATCCTTCTTATCCGCCAAATACTTGGGGCAGTTCCGCTTCCAGTGACCAGTCCCTTTGCAGTAGAAGCACTCAGTTTCAGGCTTGGTTCCAGATTTGGGCTTCTTCCTGGGAGTGGCAACTTGCTTGCCATTCTTCTTGAAGTTCCCCTTCTTAACCTTACCCTTTTTCTTGAAACTAGTGGTCTTGTTAACCATCAAGACTTGATGCTCCTTCTTGATTTCTACCTCCACAGCTTTGAGCATAGCGAAGAGCTTGGGAATTGTCTTATCCATGCCTTGCATATTATAGTTCATCACGAAGCTTTGTAGCTTGGTGGCAGTGATTGAAGAACTGTGTCAATAACACTATCATTTGGAAGAGTAACTCCCGACTCAGTCAAGAGATTATGATACCCAGACATTTTGAGTATGTGTTCACGGACAGAACTGTTCTCCTCCATCTTGCAGCTATAGAACTTGTTGGAAACTTCATATCTCTCAACTCGGGCATTTGCTTGAAATATTAACTTCAATTCCCGGAACATCTCATATGGTCCATCACATTCAAAACGTCTTTGAAGTCCCGATTCTAAGCCGTAAAGCATGGCACACTGAACTATTGAGTAGTCATCAGAGCGAGCTTGCCAGACGTTCATAACATCAGCATCTGCTCCTGCAGCAAGCCTTTCACCTAGTGGTGCATCAAGGACATAATTCTTCTGTGCAGGAATGAGGATAATCCTCAAGTTATGGACCCAGTCCGTGTAGTTTCTACCATCATCTTTCAACTTAGCTTTCTCTACAAACGCATTAAAATTCAAGGGAACGGTAGCACGGGCCATTGATCTACAACATAGATATGCAAAAACTATCAGGACTAAGTTCATGATAAACTAAGTTCAATTAATCATATTACTTAAGAACTCCCACTTAGACATCCCTCAAGTCATCTAAATGATACGTGATCCAAATCAACTTAACCATGTCCGATCATCACGTGAGACGGAGTAGTCATCAATGGTGAAAATCTCTATGTTGATCATATCCATTGTTCAGGAAATCGGTAACTGGTAGTTGCTCGGTCGGCTTGGGACTAATGATTAATTGGTGAATCAGCCTATTAACTGGATTAACCGGTCCACCATTAATCGGTAGATTAAATAGGAACTTGCCAACATATATCTAGTTTTTTACGTATTATCTCATACTCTCATGTTCTCAGCTATGTAATCTACCAAAATATGCTACTGTTTGGTCGAATCCTAACAATCGAGGAGCGAGAGGAGGACGGGAGGGGTTACAGGGAAAAATTTTGGGCCTTGTTTGCCCACAAGTTAATGGGTCAGCATCGATTAATCGCCCTAACAACTGATTAGTCGGTCTAACAGGCCAATTAATCAGCCCCACAAGTTAACACAATGAATAAGCGCTATTCAATTCGGCCACCCTACGAGTAGCGAATAGCTGGCCCGTTAACTGATTAATCGGACGAATTCTTGAACAATGATCATATCTAGTATATGATTCACGTTTGACCTTTCTGTCTCAAGTGTTCCGAGGCCATGTCTGTACATGCCAGGCTCGTCAAGTTTAACACGAGTATTCCGCATGTGCAAAACTGTCTTGCACCCGTTGTATGTGAACGTAGAGTCTATCACACCCGATCATCACGTGGTGTCTCAACACGACGAACTGTCGCAACAGTGCATACTCGGGGAGAACACTTATACCTTGAAATTTTGTTAAGGGGTCATCTTATAATGCTACCGCCGTACTAAGCAAAATAAGATGCATAAAAGATAAACATCACATGCAATCAAAATATGTGACATGATATGGCCATCATCATCTTGTGCTTTTGATCTCCATCTCCAAAGCATCGTCATGATCTCCATCGTCACCGGCTCGACACCTTGATCTCCATCGTAGCGTCGTGGTTGTCTCGCCAACTATTGCTTCTACAACTATCGCTAATGCATAGTGATAAAGTAAAGCAATTACATGGCGTTTGCATTTCATATAATAAAGAGACAACCATAAGGCTCCTATCGTTTGTTAGATGTCTTACAAAACATGATCATCTCATACAATAACGTTTATCACACCATCTCTTGAGCATATCACATCACAACAAGCCCTGCAAAAACAAGTTAGACATCCTCTACTTTGTTGTTGCAAGTTTTACGTGGCTGCTACAGGCTTCTAGTAAGAACCGTTCTTACCTACGCATCAAAACCACAACGGTGATTTATCAAGTTTGCTCTTTTAACCTTCAACAAGGACCGGCCGTAGTCAAATTCGATTCAAACAAAGTAGGAGAAACAGACACCCGCCAGCCACCTTTATGCAAAACTAGTTGCATGTCTGTCGGTGGAACCGGCCTCATGAAAGTTGTCATGTAAGGTTGGTCCGGGCCACTTCATCCAACAATACCACCGAATCAAAATAAGACATTGGTGGTAAGCAGTATGACGATCACCGCCCACAACTCTGTGTTCTACTCGTGCATATCTTCTACGCATAGACCTGGCTCGGATGCCACTATTGGGAACCGTAGCATGCAATTTCAAAAAAAATCCTATGCTCACGCAAGATCTATCTAGGAGATGCATCGCAACGAGAGGGGGAGAGTGTGTCCACGTACCCTCGTAGACCAAAAGCGGAAGTGTTTAATAACGCGGTTGATGTAGTCGAACTTCTTCTAGATCCGACCGATCAAGCACCGAACGTACGACACCTCCGAGTTCTGCACACGTTCAGCTCGATGACGTCCCTCGTCCTCTTGATCCAGCAAAGGTGTCGAGGAAGAATATGAGTTCCGTTAGCACGATGGCATGGTGACGATGATGGTGATGTGATCCGCATAGGGCTTCACCTGAGCACTACGAAGATATGACCGGAGGCGTAAACTGTGGAGGAGGGCGCCGCACACGGCTAACAATTGTTGGTCTATGTTCTAGGCGCCCCCTCCCCACGTATATATAGGTGGGAGGGGAGGGGAACTGCCATGGCGCGCCCCAAGTAGGAGGAATCCTAATGGGGTCCTATCCCAATTTGCCCCCCCCCTTTCCTTATTAGCGAAAGGGGAAAAGGGAAGAGGGAAGGGAGGAAGGAAAGGGGGGCCGAACCCCCTCTTCCTTCTCCTATTCGGCCTCCTGCCTAAGGGGGGCGCCACCCCTTGTGGGTTGGTGTGCTCCCCTCTTATGGCCCATAAGGTTCATTATCCCCCCGGCGGTTCCGGCAACCCCCTCGGTACTCCGATAAATACCCGACACTATCCGGAACACTTCCGCTGTCCGAATAATATCATCCTATATATTAATCTTTACCTCTCGACCATTTCGAGACTCCTGGTCATGTCCGTGATCTCATCTGGGACTCCAGACAACATTCAGTCACCAAATCACATAACTCATATTATACTAAATCGTCATTGAACGTTAAGCATGCGGACCCTACGGGTTCGAGAACTATGTAGACATGACCGAGACACCTCTCCGGTCAATAACCAACAGTGTTACCTCGATGCTCATATTGGCTCGAACATATTCTATGAAGATCTTTATCAGTCGAACCATTTATGACAACATACGTTATTCCCTTTGTCATCGGTATGTTCCTTGCCTGAGATTCGATCGTCGGTATCTTCATACCTAGTTCAATCTTGTTACCGGCAAGTCTCTTTACTCGTTCCATAATACATCATCTTCTAACTAACTCATTAGTCACTTTGCTTGCAAGGCTTCTTATGATGTGCATTACCGAGAGGGCCCAGACTACCTCTCCGATCCTCGGAGTGACAAATCCTAATCTCGATCTATGCCAACCAAACAAACACCTTCGGAGATACCTGTAGAGCATCTTTATAATCACCCAGTTAGGTTGTGACGTTTGATAGCACACAAGGTATTCCTCCGGTATTCGGGAGTTGCATAATCTCATAGTCAAAGGAATATGTATATGACATGAAGAAAGCAATAGCAATAAAACTGAACGATCAATATGCTAAGCTAACGGATGGGTCTTGTCCATCACATAATTCTCCTAATGATATGATCCCGTTCATCCAATGACAACACATGTCTATGGATAGGAAATTTAACCATCTTTGATTAACGAGCTAGTCTAGTAGAGGCTTACTAGGGACACGGTGTTTTGTCTATGTATCAACACATGTATCAAGTTTCCGGTTAATACAATTCTAGCATGAATAATAAACATTTATCATGGTATAAGGAAATATAAAATAACAACTTTGTTATTGCCTCTAGGGCATATTTCCTTCAAAATGGGATCCCCTTGCCTCAAGCTTCTACAGTTGGCAAAGAAGGGACCGTAAACCCGTTTACAAACACCGCGGTGTGACCACCAGTAACCATATGCATGATACGATGCACATACACACCATCAAAGCCCCTAGATAACAAAACATTTCTAAGAAAGGACCATCTAACACAACCATACGCTTTCTCAAAATCCAGTTTGAGAATGAGGGCTTGACGTTTCTTGACCCGGAACTTATGCATGATCTCATGAAGGCTAGCAATGCCATCCAGAATAAACCTCCCTTTAATGAACGCTGATTGCGTAGGCGAAATAACCCAATGAGCAATAGGGGAAAGACGAGTGGCAAGACCTTTATAAGGGAATTTGGTAATGTTGTTAATCAACGCAATCGAATGGAATTGGCTAATAGAATTAGCCCCTTTAACTTTCGGGATTAAAGAGAGGATCACATAATTCAATCTAGAAATATTCACCGTATCCAGACAGAAACCATGGATGATCGCGTAAACGAGATCCTTAAGCAAGGGCCAATATTTCATAAAGAAGATAATCGAAAAGCCATCTAGGCCTGGGGCAGAATTGAAGTTAATGCGGCCAAAACCTCATCCGAGTAGGAAAGCGGAATAGAGAGAGGCACATTCTCGTTAGAGGCCGGCCAAAAATCCAAACAAAGAGTAAGAGGAGACGGGGGTTGGGCAGCCAACATATTAGAATAAAAAGACACAATATGAGCCATAATAAGATTCGAATCAGAGGACAGCGTCCCATCTACCATCACGGAGGAAATCAGACATCTACGACGCCTACCATTAGCAAGAGCAAAAAAGTACTTAGTCACCAATCCCCCTTTCAAAATCCAGTTCAAATTGCCACGCTGCTTCCAATAGGCTTCCTCCGCGGCATGAATACCAGAAAGGAGAGCTTCAAGAGCATATCTATTAGCCCACCCAACATCATCAAGACCAACCGAGTCACTAATAGCGTCAAGCGATTTTATTTGCGCCAACAGAGAAACATTCTCCCTTTTAGCGTCAGCAGCATGATTGGCACCCTAGCCTTTCAAAAATTGTCACAAAAGACGCGAAAGATAACTCCAATCATCCAAAGGGCCGAACGAGTGACAAATCGAGCTAAGGATAAGATTGATCTTGGAGGAGATAAGGTCATGAAAGCCCAGGAACTCCAACCAGGACGCGTCAAAGTGAAAGCAAGAGGTGACCCTAGCAACAAAGAACACGGACATGAGAGGACAAGTACTAAGAGCATGAACTAGCTAAATCACCCCTGCTGCTCTCTCTCAAGTAAAATAGCATAGAACATGTATAGCTCTCCTGATTCATCATACTGGAGCACGCAGATGAACCTGTCTCCTAATCGTGGGCTGCACTTCTCATTGCTGTCCCCTAGTACTTCTCTGGGATCATTAACAATTTTGCTCCAATCTTTCACTATTAAGCATTCATCGCTTTTAGAAATCCTGAATGCACTCATGTGCAATGTAGGATATCTTGGCCGTAAGCTAACCATTGACATGTGACCTTTAGTCTCGATCCACTGAGGCACAACTGTCATCGGGAGTCCCTGTTGAAGAACATCGTATAGTAATTAATATACTTAACAATGAAAGTTTAGCAAAAAAATAATGTATGCAAAAGATGCACTGAGGACAAATAGTAAAAATCTTACCATCTTTCCTAAATAGATGTGACCGTAGTTCAATACGATCACTATTGGTCACACGTTTTGAGTACTAACATTTCTAAGTGCAGGAAGAAAATTTGTCTTGACAGTATGAAGATCCTCAAGCCATGAAACATAATGACTTATCTTCTCGCTGTTTAGTTCAGCTCTGGGACAGTAGTAGGTCATGTCTACCAAGCGCCGGACATGTTTGCTTGAATGGAAATAAGCTGCCAATAGAAATTAGTTGTCAACTATTTTTGAATAAACAATATCAAAGACATAAATATGGTTGAGAAACTCACATAATGGTAGAACTGAAGGCGTCTGCACATCGACCCAGATGTCTCTATTACCTTCAATATCATCTTCCGGACGAATATCAAAGGTGATAACCATATCAGGCTCAAATGCATAAGCCTTGCATAGTGCTTGCCAAGAGCATTCAAAATAGATGTACGTGTCTGCATTGTATAATTTGACGTTGAAAGTATAACCATGCTCAGTCTTCAGGTAAACTCTCTTTACCTCCATACTTTCCATAGCACTGAAACCTATCTTATCCAAGACAAAAATTCTTGCATGGCAGGGGATGCGCTAGTAGAGTAGTGAAAATTTAAAATCATAAGTTGAAGCAAATGAAGCATATATAAGTCATGCTTAATTACGAAGAAAGACTTGTCGTTGTGACTTACTGTATCTACTTCAAAGGTCTCATCCAGCTTGATGTTGAAGCGCCTATCATCAACAAGGAAATTTCTGTCGCACGGGCCGTGCTGGTCTTCACAGTATTCGCACATAATGAAATCTTTTTCGTCGTCACACGACATTTTCTATGTTCATATAGGTGAAACATTAAACACTTACTATTTCTATTAATTCAACTAACTCAACTACTTCTATTAATTCAACTAATTCAACTAAGCATTTACTAAAAATAAACTTGTTCTATTAATTTTCTTACTAAAATAAAGTAGCTAGTTCTATATAGTAATATTTTAATTAGATCATCAAATCTCACATATCTAAAATTTCTTACTAAAAATAAACTAGTTCTACTAATTCAACTAATTCAACTAAGAATTTACTAAAAATAAACTAGTTCTATTAATTTTCATACTAAAAATAAACTAGTTATATTAATTGAACTAGTCCAAATCTCATATATATACCTAATTAATATCTAGCTAATTCATCTATCAATTGGCATTAATATTTAACAACTTTTCTATCTAATTCATTTAACATTAAGATTATAACATTCTTATCTACGTAATTCATCTAACATTAATCTAAACAACAGAAAACGGAAAATAAGTAAAAAAAAATGTGTGTGTGTGTCTGTGTGTGTGTATGTGTGTGTACGAGCGGGGGGCGGCGGCGTACGGGCGGCGGCGCGAGACGGCGACGTGACGGGGACGACGCGACGACGGGCGGCGGGCCGGGGGCGACGGCGCGATCGAGACGGCGACGTATTACGGGGCGGCGGCGACAGGCGGCGAGGGCGACGGCGGGGACGGCGACGACGGGCGGCGGGGGCGACGGCGCGCGGCGGGGCCGGCGAGGGTGGCGCGCGATGGGCGACGGCGCGGCGGCGGCGGCGATGTCGCGCGAAGAAGTTGGAGGAGAAGTGGTGATCGATGAAACTGAATTTTTCGTAAGTGCCATATATATAGGAGGGGCCTTTAGTACCGGTTGGAGCCACCAACCGGTACTAAAGGCCAATTTTGGCCAGGTCAAGCGGCGGGAAACGGCACCCTTTAGTACCGGTTTATGACACCAACCGGTACCAAAGGCCCACGCATTAGTACTGGTTGGAACCACCAACCGTACTAATGGTTGTGCGCTGCCACCCGCGGTGCACAATGTTTAGTCCCACCTCGCCGAGCGAAGGGCAGCCGCATTGGTTTATAAACCGAGCCGCGGCTGCTCCTTCGAACTCCTTCATATAGCAGGCTTCTAGGACTAACTATGGCGCACTGCCCTGTGAGCCTGCTGGCCCTTCTGGGCCTGAATTTGCACACCCTAGGTCTGGCAGGCCCACTCGGCAGTGCCCCAACAATTTTTTATATAGTTTTTTCTTTTCTGCATTATTTATTTTCTTCTAATTATTTTTGAGTAATTTTTTTATATAGTTTTTTTTCTGTTTTATTTATTTTCTTCTATTTATTTCTGATTAGTTTTTTTGCTGTATTTAGTTTCTTTGTGAATATTTTTGCTTTAGCTCTCTAAACAAATTGGTAAATGACTGAAAAACAGCAAATGATGTTAGAACGTGTTGGAAATTGATGACGTCGCTTTAAATGCTGCATACTGAACGCAAAAATATTCTGGAGTACAAATAAGTTTAAAAAAAATTGAAGTGCCCGCGTAACAGATGAGTTCTCGTCCGAAACCCTGATACTCCGAAAGAGATTGTCCAGTTTGTACATGAAGTGCGCCCAGTTTTCGCCGTGACCCTCTCTACTCTTTTGCACATGCTATGCAGGTAAAATGATGATACCATGCCAAGTTCCAACATTTTCAGAGTTCATTTTGTAGTGATTTTCAATTTCACGGTCATTTAGCTCTCTAAACAAATTGGTAAATGACTGAAAAACAGCAAATGATGTCAGAACGTGTTGGAAATTGATGACGTCGCATTGAATGCTGCATAGTGAACGCAAAAATAGTCTGGAGTTCAAATAAGTTTAAAAACATTGAAGTGCCCGTGTAACAGATGAGTTCTCGTCCCGAAACCCTGAAACTCCGAAAGAGATTGTCCAGTTTGTACACGAAGTGCGTCCAGTTTTTGCCGTGACCCTCTCTACTCTTTTGCACATGCTATGCGGGTGAAACGATGATACCATGCCAAGTTCCAACATTTTCAGAGTTCATTTTGTAGTGATTTTCAATTTCACGGTCATTTAGCTCTGTAAACATATCGGTAAATGACTGAAAAACAGCAAATCATGTCGGAACTTGTTGGAAATTGATGACGTCGCTTTGAATGCTGCATACTGAAAGTTCAGTTGTCTGGAGTTCAAATAAGTTTAAAAAAATGAAGTGCCCGTGTAACAGATGAGTTCTCGTCCGAAACCCTGATACCCCGAAAGAGATTGTCCAGTTTGTACACGAAGTGCGTCCAATTTTTGCCGTGACCCTCTCTACTCTTTTGCACATGCTATGCGGGTGAAATAATGATACCATGCCAAGTTTCAACATTTTTAGAGTTCATTTTGTAGTGATTTCCAATTTCACGGTCATTTAGCTCTCTAAACAAATCGGTAAATGACTGAAAACAGCAAATAATGTGAGAACGTGTTGGAAATTGATGACGTCGCTCTGAATGCTGCATACCGAACGCAACAATAGTCTGGAGTTCAAATAAGTTTAAAAAACATTGAAGTGCCCGTGTAACAGATGAGTTCTCGTCCGAAACCCTGATACTTCGAAAGAGATTGTCCAGTTTGTACACGAAGTGCCTCCAGATTTTGCCATGACCCTCTCTACTCTTTTGCACATGCTATGCAGGTGAAATGATGATACCATGCCAGGTTCCAACATTTTCAGAGTTCATTTTGTAGTGATTTTCAATTTGACGGTCATTTAGCTCTCCAAACAAATCGGTAAATGTCGGAAAAACAGCAAATGATGTCAGAACGTGTTGGAAATTGATGACGTCGCTTTGAATACTGCATACTGAACGCAAATAGTCTAGAGTTCAAATAAGTTTAAAAAACATTGAAGTGCCCGTGTAACAGATGAGTTCTCGTCCGAAACCCTGATACTCCGAAAGAGATTGTTCAGTTTGTACACGAAGTGCGTCCAGTTTTTGCCGTGACCCTCTCGACTCTTTTGCACATGCTATGCGGGTGAAATGATGATACCATGCCAAGTTCCGACATTTTCAGAGTTCATTTTGTAGTGATTTTCAATTTCACGGTCATTTAGCTCTCTAAACAAATCGGTAAATGACTGAAAAACAGCAAATGATGTCAGAATGTGTTGAAAATTGATGACTTCGCTTTGAATGCTGGATACTGAACGCAAAATAGTCTAGAGTTCAAATAAGTTTAAAAAAATTGCAGTGCCCGTGTAACAGATGAGTTCTCGTCCGAAACCCTGATACTCCGAAAGAGATTGTCCTGTTTGTACATGAAGTGCGTCCAGTTTTTGCCGTGACCCTCTCTACTCTTTGCACATGCTATGCGGTTGAAATGATGATACCATGCCAAGTTCCAACATTTTCAAAGTTCATTTTGTAGTGATTTTCAATTTCACGGTCATTTAGCTCTCTAAATAAATCGGTAAATGACTGAAAAATAGCAAATGATGTCAGAACGTGTTGGAAATTGATGACGTCGCTTTAAATGCTGCATACTGAACGCAAAAATAGTCTGGAGTTCAAATAAGTTTAAAAAACATTGAAGTGCCCGTGTAACAAAGGAGTTCTCGTCCGAAACCCTGATACTCCGAAAGAGATTGTCCAGTTTGTACACGAAGTGCGCCCAGTTTTCGCCGTGACCCTCTCTACTCTTTTGCACATGCTATGCGGGTGAAAGGATGATACCATGCCAAGTTCCAATATTTTCAGAGTTCATTTTGTAGTGATTTTCAATTTCACGGTCATTTAGCTCTCTAAACAAATCGGTAAATGACTGGAAAATAGCAAATGATGTAAGAACGTGTTGGAAATTGATGACGTCGCTTTAAATGCTGCATACTGAACGCAAAAATATTCTGGAGTACAAATAAGTTTAAAAAAAATTGAAGTGCCCGTGTGACAGATGAGTTCTCGTCCGAAACCCTGATACTCCGAAAGAGATTGTCCAGTTTGTACACGAAGTGCGCCCAGTTTTCGCCGTGACCCTCTCTACTCTTTTGCACATGCTATGCAGGTAAAATGATGATACCATGCCAAGTTCCAACATTTTCAGAGTTCATTTTGTAGTGATTTTCAATTTCACGGTCATTTAGCTCTCTAAACAAATTGGTAAATGACTGAAAAACAGCAAATGATGTCAGAACGTGTTGGAAATTGATGACGTCGCTTTGAATGCTGCATAGTGAACGCAAAAATACTCTGGAGTTCAAATAAGTTTAAAAACATTGAAGTGCCCGTGTAACAGATGAGTTCTCGTCCCGAAACCCTGAAACTCCGAAAGAGATTGTCCAGTTTGTACACGAAGTGCGTCCAGTTTTTGCCGTGACCCTCTCTACTCTTTTGCACATGCTATGCGGGTGAAACGATGATACCATGCCAAGTTCCAACATTTTCAGAGTTCATTTTGTAGTGTTTTTCAATTTCACGGTCATTTAGCTCTGTAAACATATCGGTAAATGACTGAAAAACAGCAAATCATGTCGGAACTTGTTGGAAATTGATGACGTCGCTTTGAATGCTGCATACTGAAAGTTCAGTTGTCTGGAGTTCAAATAAGTTTAAAAAAATGAAGTGCCCGTGTAACAGATGAGTTCTCGTCCGAAACCCTGATACCCCGAAAGAGATTGTCCAGTTTGTACACGAAGTGCGTCCAATTTTTGCCGTGACCCTCTCTACTCTTTTGCACATGCTATGCGGGTGAAATAATGATACCATGCCAAGTTTCAACATTTTTAGAGTTCATTTTGTAGTGATTTCCAATTTCATGGTCATTTAGCTCTCTAAACAAATCGGTAAATGACTGAAAACAGCAAATAATGTGAGAACGTGTTGGAAATTGATGACGTCGCTCTGAATGCTGCATACCGAATGCAACAATAGTCTGGAGTTCAAATAAGTTTAAAAAACATTGAAGTGCCCGTGTAACAGATGAGTTCTCGTCCGAAACCCTGATACTTCGAAAGAGATTGTCCAGTTTGTACACGAAGTGCCTCCAGATTTTGCCATGACCCTCTCTACTCTTTTGCACATGCTATGCAGGTGAAATGATGATACCATGCCAGGTTCCAACATTTTCAGAGTTCATTTTGTAGTGATTTTCAATTTGACGGTCATTTAGCTCTCCAAACAAATCGGTAAATGTCGGAAAAACAGCAAATGATGTCAGAACGTGTTGGAAATTGATGACGTCGCTTTGAATACTGCATACTGAACGCAAATAGTCTAGAGTTCAAATAAGTTTAAAAAACATTGAAGTGCCCGTGTAACAGATGAGTTCTCGTCCGAAACCCTGATACTCCGAAAGAGATTGTTCAGTTTGTACACGAAGTGCGTCCAGTTTTTGCCGTGACCCTCTCGACTCTTTTGCACATGCTATGCGGGTGAAATGATGATACCATGCCAAGTTCCGACATTTTCAGAGTTCATTTTGTAGTGATTTTCAATTTCACGGTCATTTAGCTCTCTAAACAAATCGGTAAATGACTGAAAAACAGCAAATGATGTCAGAATGTGTTGAAAATTGATGACTTCGCTTTGAATGCTGGATACTGAACGCAAAATAGTCTAGAGTTCAAATAAGTTTAAAAAAATTGCAGTGCCCGTGTAACAGATGAGTTCTCGTCCGAAACCCTGATACTCCGAAAGAGATTGTCCTGTTTGTACATGAAGTGCGTCCAGTTTTTGCCGTGACCCTCTCTACTCTTTGCACATGCTATGCGGTTGAAATGATGATACCATGCCAAGTTCCAACATTTTCAAAGTTCATTTTGTAGTGATTTTCAATTTCACGGTCATTTAGCTCTCTAAATAAATCGGTAAATGACTGAAAAATAGCAAATGATGTCAGAACGTGTTGGAAATTGATGACGTCGCTTTAAATGCTGCATACTGAACGCAAAAATAGTCTGGAGTTCAAATAAGTTTAAAAAACATTGAAGTGCCCGTGTAACAAAGGAGTTCTCGTCCGAAACCCTGATACTCCGAAAGAGATTGTCCAGTTTGTACACGAAGTGCGCCCAGTTTTCGCCGTGACCCTCTCTACTCTTTTGCACATGCTATGCGGGTGAAAGGATGATACCATGCCAAGTTCCAATATTTTCAGAGTTCATTTTGTAGTGATTTTCAATTTCACGGTCATTTAGCTCTCTAAACAAATCGGTAAATGACTGAAAAATAGCAAATGATGTAAGAACGTGTTGGAAATTGATGACGTCGCTTTAAATGCTGCATACTGAACGCAAAAATATTCTGGAGTACAAATAAGTTTAAAAAAAATTGAAGTGCCCGTGTGACAGATGAGTTCTCGTCCGAAACCCTGATACTCCGAAAGAGATTGTCCAGTTTGTACACGAAGTGCGCCCAGTTTTCACCGTGACCCTCTCTACTCTTTTGCACATGCTATGCAGGTAAAATGATGATACCATGCCAAGTTCCAACATTTTCAGAGTTCATTTTGTAGTGATTTTCAATTTCACGGTCATTTAGCTCTCTAAACAAATTGGTAAATGACTGAAAAACAGCAAATGATGTCAGAACGTGTTGGAAATTGATGACGTCGCTTTGAATGCTGCATAGTGAACGCAAAAATACTCTGGAGTTCAAATAAGTTTAAAAACATTGAAGTGCCCGTGTAACAGATGAGTTCTCGTCCCGAAACCCTGAAACTCCGAAAGAGATTGTCCAGTTTGTACACGAAGTGCGTCCAGTTTTTGCCGTGACCCTCTCTACTCTTTTGCACATGCTATGCGGGTGAAACGATGATACCATGCCAAGTTCCAACATTTTCAGAGTTCATTTTGTAGTGTTTTTCAATTTCACGGTCATTTAGCTCTGTAAACATATCGGTAAATGACTGAAAAACAGCAAATCATGTCGGAACTTGTTGGAAATTGATGACGTCGCTTTGAATGCTGCATACTGAAAGTTCAGTTGTCTGGAGTTCAAATAAGTTTAAAAAAATGAAGTGCCCGTGTAACAGATGAGTTCTCGTCCGAAACCCTGATACCCCGAAAGAGATTGTCCAGTTTGTACACGAAGTGCGTCCAATTTTTGCCGTGACCCTCTCTACTCTTTTGCACATGCTATGCGGGTGAAATAATGATACCATGCCAAGTTTCAACATTTTTAGAGTTCATTTTGTAGTGATTTCCAATTTCACGGTCATTTAGCTCTCTAAACAAATCGGTAAATGACTGAAAACAGCAAATAATGTGAGAACGTGTTGGAAATTGATGACGTCGCTCTGAATGCTGCATACCGAACGCAACAATAGTCTGGAGTTCAAATAAGTTTAAAAAACATTGAAGTGCCCGTGTAACAAATGAGTTCTCGTCCGAAACCCTGATACTTCGAAAGAGATTGTCCAGTTTGTACACGAAGTGCCTCCAGATTTTGCCATGACCCTCTCTACTCTTTTGCACATGCTATGCAGGTGAAATGATGATACCATGCCAGGTTCCAACATTTTCAGAGTTCATTTTGTAGTGATTTTCAATTTGACGGTCATTTAGCTCTCCAAACAAATCGGTAAATGTCGGAAAAACAGCAAATGATGTCAGAACGTGTTGGAAATTGATGACGTCGCTTTGAATACTGCATACTGAACGCAAATAGTCTAGAGTTCAAATAAGTTTAAAAAACATTGAAGTGCCCGTGTAACAGATGAGTTCTCGTCCGAAACCCTGATACTCCGAAAGAGATTGTTCAGTTTGTACACGAAGTGCGTCCAGTTTTTGCCGTGACCCTCTCGACTCTTTTGCACATGCTATGCGGGTGAAATGATGATACCATGCCAAGTTCCGACATTTTCAGAGTTCATTTTGTAGTGATTTTCAATTTCACGGTCATTTAGCTCTCTAAACAAATCGGTAAATGACTGAAAAACAGCAAATGATGTCAGAATGTGTTGAAAATTGATGACTTCGCTTTGAATGCTGGATACTGAACGCAAAATAGTCTAGAGTTCAAATAAGTTTAAAAAAATTGCAGTGCCCGTGTAACAGATGAGTTCTCGTCCGAAACCCTGATACTCCGAAAGAGATTGTCCTGTTTGTACATGAAGTGCGTCCAGTTTTTGCCGTGACCCTCTCTACTCTTTGCACATGCTATGCGGTTGAAATGATGATACCATGCCAAGTTCCAACATTTTCAAAGTTCATTTTGTAGTGATTTTCAATTTCACGGTCATTTAGCTCTCTAAATAAATCGGTAAATGACTGAAAAATAGCAAATGATGTCAGAACGTGTTGGAAATTGATGACGTCGCTTTTAATGTTGCATACTGAACGCAAAAATAGTCTGGAGTTCAAATAAGTTTAAAAAACATTGAAGTGCCCGTGTAACAAAGGAGTTCTCGTCCGAAACCCTGATACTCCGAAAGAGATTGTTTAATTTGTACACGAAGTGCGTCCAGTTTTTGCCGTGACCCTCTTTACTCTTTTGAACATGCTATGCGGGTGAAATGATGATACCATGCCAAGTTCCAACATTTTCAGAGTTTATTTTGTAGTGATATTCAATTTCACGGTCATTTAGCTCTCTCAACAAATCGGTAAATAACTGAAAAACAGCAAATGATGTCAGAACGTGTTGGAAATTGATGACGTCACTTTAAATGCTGCATACTGAACGCAAAAATAGTCTGGAGTTCAAATAAGTTTAAAAAACATTGAAGTGCCCGTGTAACAGATGAGTTCTCGTCCGAAACCCTGATACTCCGAAAGAGATTGTTCAGTTTGTACACGAAGTGCGTCCAGTTTTTGTCGTGACCCTCTCTACTCTTTTGCACATGCTATGCAGGTGAAATGATGATACCATGCCAAGTTCCCACATTTTCAGAGTTCATTTTGTAGTGATTTTCAATTTCACGACCATTTAGCTCTCTAAACAAATCGGTAAATGACTGAAAAACAGCAAATGATGTTAGAACGTGTTGGAAATTGATGACGTCACTTTGCATGCTGCATACTGAACGCAAAAATAGTCTGGAGTTCAAATAAGTTTTAAAAACATTGCAGTGCCCGTGTAACAGATGAGTTCTCGTCCGAAACCCTGATACTCCGAAAGAGATTGATCTGTTTGTACACGAAGTGCGTCCAGTTTTTGCGGTGACCCTCTATACTCTTTTGCACATGCTATGCTGGTGAAATGATGATACCATGCCAAGTTCCAACATTTTCAGAGTTCATTTTGTAGTGATTTTCAATTTCACGGTCATTTAGCTCTCTAAACAAATCGGTAAATGACTGAAAAACAGCAAATGATGTCAGCACGTGTTGAAAATTGATGACGTCGCTTTGAATGCTGCATACTGAACGCAAATATAGTCTAGAGTTCAAATAAGTTTAAAAAAATTAAAGTGCTCGTGTAACAGATGATTTCTCGTCCGAAACCCTGACACTCCGAAAGAGATTGTCCAGTTTGTACACGAAGTGCGTCCAGTTTTTGCCGTGACCCTCTCTACTCTTTTGCACATGCTATGCCGGTGAAATGATGATACCATGCCAAGTTCCAACATTTTCAGAGTTCATTTTGTAGTGATTTTCAATTTCACGGTCATTTAGCTCTCTAAACAAATCGGTAAATGACTGAAAAACAGCAAATGATGTCAGAACGTGTTGGAAATTGATGACGTCGCTTTAAATGCTGCATACTGAACGCAAAAATAGTCTGGAGTTCAAATAAGTTTTAGAAACATTGAAGTGCCCGTGTAACAGATGAGTTCTTGTCCGAAACCCTGATACTCCGAAAGAGATTGTCTAGTTTGTACACGAAGTGCGTCCTGTTTTTCCGTGACCCTCTCTACTCTTTTGCACATGCTATGCAGGTGAAATGATGATACCATGCCAAGTTCCAACATTTTCAGAGTTCATTTTGTAGTGATTTTCAATTTCACGGTCATTTAGCTCTCTAAACAAATCGGTAAATGACTGAAAAATAGCAAATGATGTCAGAACGTGTTGGAAATTGATGACGTCGCTTTGAATGCTGCATACTAAACGCAAAAATAGTCTGGAGTTCAAATAAGTTTAAAAAACATTGAAGTGCCCGTGTAACAGATGAGTTCTCATCCGAAACCCTGATACTCCGAAAGAGATTGTCCAGTTTGTACACGAAGTGCGTCCAGTTTTTGCCGTGACCCTCTCTACTCTTTTGCACATGCTATGCGGGTGAAAGGATGATACCATGCCAAGTTCCAACATTTTCAGAGTTCATTTTGTAGTGATTTTCAATTCCACGGTCATTTAGCTCTCTAAACAAATCGGTAAATGACTGAAAAACAGCAAATGATGTCAGAACATGTTGGAAATTGATGACGTCGCTTTGAATGCTGCATACTGAACGCAAAAATAGTCTGGAGTTCAAATAAGTTTAAAAAACATTGAAGTGCCCGTCTAACAGATGAGTTCTCGTCCGAAACCCTGATACTCCGAAAGAGATTGTCCAGTTTATACATGAAGTGCGTGCAGTTTTGAAGTGAGTGGAGAGAGTGAGGGGCGGCCGGAGGGGGAGGACCGGCGCGGGGGATTGGGGGGGGAGACCGAGTGAGTGGAGAGAGTGAGGCCGTAAACATGTAAAAATATACATAAAAAATACATTGATTATCAATGATCTTTTTGTATACAATTTGAATTGTCAATATGAGTCCTCAACGGTTTAGAAACCGGTGAAGACTCATATTGCGACCACAAATTCTACACATAGAGTTCAATGAAGACCAAGTGATTGTGATAGTTTGAGAAGTAACATATTTAAGGTGGTAAAAATCTTGCCAGGGGAGCAAGGTGGGACTAAAAACAGCCTGCCACAACCTCTTTACTATCGGTTCATGCCACGAACCGGTACTAAAGGGGTTGGCCGGGCCCCAGCCTCTTTAGTACCAGGTCATAATGAATTTTCTGATACCTTCCTTCATCCATAGATCAGTGTTATGCTTCTGTCCCGTGATGAAGAAGGATAGAAGAATGGTAAGATAGGATCGTATTAGTGAGCCGTGGGAAAAGAGTTTTTTCGTACCTTGATTGGACCCACCCAAAAGCAACAGGAATCCCTTTCTCCTCCTATAAGGAAATCTCGTCGTTTCACTCTTCTTCAAGTACCATTGGATTAGTTCGTGGCAAGAACCGGTACTAAAGGTTTGCACTGAACCGGTACTAAAGATGTCCTCCCGCCTAGCCGTTTGAACCGGCACTAATGGACACATTGGTGCCGGCTCAAATGCAAACCAGGACTAATGTGTCTCACATTTGACCCTTTTTCTACTAGTGACTCTGCCCGACCGGTGATGGGGAAGGACAGGTGTTCCAGCCGGGACCGCGAGTATCCAGCACCAGATGACCCAAGCGTCCGGTGAGCCGACGCTATGGCGTCGCGGCGGGGAGTGGAGTGGAGTGGAGTGGAGTGAAGTGGAGGGGATTGGAATGAAGTGGCTAGGGTTTGCTCCGGCGAGAGGATGTGGACAAATATTAGTGGGGTCGGGTGGGCTAGCATAGGCCGGGTCTAGCATGGCGGGCTTGCCCGAGCGCCCCATATCCGCCCCATATTTGGGCTGGATATGGGGGGTGCCGGTCAGCCCGGGCTTTTGAGACCCCTTTGAGGCGTCTGTCTGGGTCGAAAAAATGTGACCGGTCAGTGACTGAGCAGCCCACCCGAACGTATGAGGTGGGTTTGAGAGGTCTGGCTGTAGATGCTCTAACTCGGGCAAAAACCAAACAACATCGTTAGCTCACTGCTCACCCATGTTTGATGCGCTGTGAAAATAGTGGAAACAATTTCAAAGAAAAGACCATCCACTTGTTTTCTTTTCTTTTTTTGAAATTGGACCACTTTGGGTGCCATTACTCAAACTGGCTCAGCTAGATCGCTGCTAACACCCGTACATTGTCTGGCACGGCCTCCAACCTGGCCATTGCATCCCATCGCAGCTAGGGCATGCGCCACTTTATTACATTCACGATTCACGGGAGACAAAAGCAAAAACTATGGAACTGAAGTTTAGGCGGATAAACTGACGAATGTCTCGAAAGATGACACCCTCTAGGGATCGGTCATAGTCCCTGCCTTGCAGGGCTCGTAGGAGGATTTGACAGTCAGATTCCAGGACTGAAACGCCCCAAGATGCCGCAGCCGACAGCGCCTGGGAACACGCCTCAGCTTCAGACTGGACCATCCACGTGAATTAACAAGGGTCAGGGAAGAGATGCGTGGGAATTAATTGATCTCCTTATTCGTTTTCCCTTTCTCTTCTCAACTCTCTCACTCTCCAACCAAACAACTAAGTGTTGAGCATATGTCTGTAATTTGAGGCGCACCACATCTCCAGCTTCAAAGGAACGAGCTATAGTGCTTGCGAGCAGGAATTTGAGCAAACAATAGTGTTATTCGTTGATTCCAAGCAAGCTTGTTGTGAGGTGCAATGGCGCAAGAGTGTTTCTGAGAGAGGGGGGGTGGGGGGTGGGGGATGATGTGCGGTCATTACCAGAACGGGCTGCCTCCTCCCCTAGAAAAGTTTAGGGTTCCTTTGCCCCCCGCCAGCGCCGCTGTCGGTCCGCCTCATCTCCGGTGGCCTTGGGGCCATGGCAGCACAGTGGATCTCGGCCCTTGCGGCGGAAGAGCACTGTTTTCAGTTGTTTCTCCGCGTTTTGTTAGGGTTTGTGCAGTCAACATTCGTGCAACATCATGTAGAACATAATCATCAGAATATCAAATAAGTCAAATACATTACCAGACAACAATCGGTTCCTCCGTATCCCCAAGAACTAAGGAAATTGCTCAGACATAGTTGCACATGCATAACTGATATGTCCATATGAATCACAGATGAATGGTTAAAGCGGTTTGAGTACGAACCCACAACAAGTTCTAGGATTACAACGAGATTGGTGAGAGAGTCAGCGGCGATGGCGTGAATGACGATGAAGGTGGATGATCTTGAAGTCTTGGTCTTCGTACTCGAGTTATTGGTGTGGTGGGTGCCCTTCTGCTGATTTCCGCTCCGGGTCCCTTTCAGTGGTGGGGTTTCCGGTAATGTTTCGTATGTTGGAGGTTATCTGATTGTCAACTCTGAGATCCGCTTACATGGGGTCGAAACTACTTGACAAAGTTGGGTGGGAAAACCTAATACGACCGGTGGTACAATAGGGTGCGCTCGTACCAGTGATAGTATTCTCTTCTTGAATCTCATAATGATGTGTGGTTTCCTCTTATGCCCCCCCCCCCCCCCCCCCCCCCCCCCCCCCCGCGCCCCTCCATAAGGATGCTATGGCGTCCAATCATCATATTTCTCACGAAATATGGAGGTTTTCTAATACATACTCTAATACTCTTGATTCTTGTGAAATCAGGCAAAATGGGCTGATGGACGCCAGCTCGACGCGGCTAGGTGGGCCCCACCCGAAGTCCGTCTCGTACGCCATGAACCGGTGAGACGACCCCACCGTGCTCGCCCTCCCCGGCGGCAGCGCCATGTGGTACTTCAACACCTCTCCGAAGTTGGCGAACAGGTTTTCCCCTGCCGCCTCCAAGCCGTCGCGGATCGTCTCCTGGATGGCTGCGGCGGCGTGGGCAAGGCCGTCGTTATGCTCAACGAGGTGGCGCGGTGGCATCAAGTTCGCCGCTCTCGCTCTCGCGTAGCATGGCTTGACACAGTTCCCAAAGAAGCCCTTGTCGATAGGGGGCCGGTGGAGACGGCCCCGGCATCCGCGTGCACCATCAGGAAGGCGTCGTCGTCATCATGGATCATGTGTGACGACATCTTGGCGCCGACGATGCACGTCCAGGCCAGCGACGAGATAGCGACGTAGGCGCTCGCCGTTTGGCAGCTTTTGTGAAAGGCGTTGCTTCAGCGACTGGATCTCGTCGGCGACGAGGAGGGAAGGTTTTGGTGCGCCGGCACGCAGTACTCGACGACCACCGATGTCCGAGCTGTTCGACGAAAGTGCACACATGCATCAGTGGAATAAATCGCCGACCGTGATTCATGAATGGTAAATAAAATTATTGAACACAGATAGACCAAAGGTACTTCCTCGGATCCTCGCAAAAAAAGTACTCCCTCCGTTCCAAAATAGATGACCCAACTTTATATTAACTTTAACAGTTTTGCTACGTCTCAGTCGACTTAGACTTCGTTATGTCTCAGTCGATGTTATATTCCATTGATCTTGCATTAAGATTCGTACAAAAATTTCTTTTAAGTTTTTTTTTTCTCATATACTATATCACTTGAGTGAGATTTGTTTAAGTCTCAGTCGACTGAGACCTAGACACACCCTAACTTTAATACAAAGTTAGATCATCTATTTTGGAACGGAGGGAGTAGTACTGTACTCCCTCTAACCCATATTTAATTGCTGCTCTAATATACTATCTGACAATTAATATGAGTCAGAGGGAGCAGTACTCTCTCTTGCATCTAGAGAAAAAGAAAGTCCCCCAGAAAAAGAGGAAACAACAATTCCCAGTTTCTCAGGCATATATCGAAGCACGATAATTTTAGACTGCAAGATTGAGCAAGTCGTTTTAGATATATGTTGATTTAATTTTCTACTCCTAAGTCGTTGAGTAATCGAATAATTACCGTAGGAAGCATTGGCGCTCTCAACCGCAAGATCCAGGCGGTGAGCTCCTCTTCCCTGCGGTGGCGAATCGCCGTCCGGTCGAACGGCGGCGGCGGCATGAGGTCGCCCGGCACGGCGGTGAGCAAGTCTCCACGCGACGCGGCGGACCACCACCTCAGGAACTGCCAAAACGACTTGCCATCGGCCACGGCGTGGTGGAGGGACACGCCCACGGCCACCACGCCTCTGCCGTCGCCAGCCGGCCTCGTGACCTGCACGGCGAGCACCGGCGCCGGAAGCTTCCCGGCATCATCGAGTTCCGGCACCAACCACGCGAACGCCTCGGTGTCGTGCTCCTCGTCGCCGGCGAGGCGGCGCAAGGCGTCGGCGCCTGGCAGGAACTCGGCCTCCACGAACTTGACGCGCGAGGATGAGACGGCGGAGGGGGAGCAGTCCAGGACGACGTGGCCGGAGGCGGGCCGGAAGGCCAGCTTGCCAGCGAGCGGGAGGAAGACGTGGAGCGTGGCAGCCAGGGAGGAGCGGAGCGAGCCGGCGATGAACGGGAAGGGCGGGAGGCCGGGGCCGTCGTAGAAGAAGAGGCGCTGGATCGGCCCCGTGGCGACGTGGAAGGAGTCGAGGAAGGAAAGCTTCATGATGGTGTGGTCGTCGGCCAGCGGCCACAGGTTGGTGGTCTGGCGGTCAGGCTGGACGTGGGTGACGCTGAGAATTCGCACCTGGTCAGCGGTTGCCCCCATGATCGCTCGATGCAGGAAGAAGCTGGTGATCTAAGCTAGAGCGGCGGGTCGAACGTACCAAGTCTCGCGCTTGCTAGTAGCTAGCTCTCTCTGATGGAGCAGTATGGACGACGTACCAACGTGTCAACTCAAGACTGTATGTGATGACACTGGGATGCATTAATTCATCGTAACACCAAGGGGCATTCTGCTTTTGATCATGCACTGCACTGCAACACGATTACACGACGACGCTGGGCCACAAGCAAAAGGGTCATACCGGGCGGCCGGCGGCGGAGTAGCGACGTTGATCATGCAATTGTACGTTTGTCTCTGGTGTCTGCTCCTTGCTCTGCCGCGTGTGTGCGTGCATGTCCGGCAAGGCAAGATGGACTTAAAAAATTGCCGCCGAACCGGTCGATAGGTGCGTGCCTATCACGTTTCAGTTAGACGTGACCAATTATGTATACATTTTTACACACGGTACAGACGCAATCATATCTATCTGTAACACCAAGTTTGTTGTTTGTTATTTTCAAAAAAAGCGTGCTACGCGTTGGGCGGCGGATCTTATTAAAAGACCCGTCGCCTCGTGAGCCATCGGATCTGGCATATTGAGCGGGCGAGCGTCATCTTGTTCCATTGCATAACATGTTCTGTTGAAGGAAATTTCTTCAACAAGTGTCATGCTGCAGAAATTTTTACAACAAAGGTCAAGTTACAATTTTTTTTCGCAACACAGATCTTGTTATAGTTTCTTGTTTTGCAACATGGGTCTTGTTGCAAATTACCGAAGTCGGTCGTGGAGGCTGCCATGGTAGCAGGGGCGCCCTTGGGTGAGTTGATCCAGCGAGGCATGTCGTGGGTGGTAGTACCTAGCCAGATTCGGCAACAGAGCGTTCATGGGTGGCTGTGCTTAGCCAGATCTGGCGATAGCGTGGCACCCATCGGTCGCGTCCGGAGAAGAGGAGTGCAGATGCGCTCTGCGGCAGCGTGAGGACGACGTAGGTGGACCAATCCAGTAGCTAGGCGTCCCTGCTGATCATGGGGAATGAGCCTAGAACGGGCGGCCTTGTGTCTAATCTGCAACAATCCCCTTGTTGCGGTCAAAGAAATTGCAACTGGAGCCAAGTTGTAAACTTGAATCTGGGGCAACTGATCAAACGAGATCCGATGGCGATGAAGATGGTGGACACGCCCAGAAAGATCAGTTCGCTGTCTACAAACATTCCCCCCAAGAAATGAGAAGCTTGTTGTCAGTTCTATACTTCTATGGTTTTATTGCTATAGTTTGCTGATCGTGAATCTGGTCGATTTGACTTTTTTCTTCTATTTTCTTGTCTATGGAAATTCAATTTTGGAGCTTGAGTTACATGGAGTTCGTTTTAAAAAATCAAAACAAATGTTTCAATGCTTCAAAAAATCTGAAAAAATCCACAGATCATATGGATGTATATTGGATACTTGCAAAATTTAATAACGAAATACATTGGCACGAGCGCTACCCAAAAAATATCGAGTTGGGGTGCGGAGGAAGGGAGCTAGCTAGAGAGAAGATCGGGGCGACCGTGGCTCGACTGGCTGGGACGGCGAGGCGGTGTCGTGTGGCGGAGATGGGCGCGCGGTAGGCCGAGGAAGGTTTGGGGGGGTGGGGGGGGGGGGGGGGGGGGGGGGGGGGTGTCAGCGACGGGGTGAAGGCAGACAGAAGAAGTAGTACGGTGCAGTGGACTTCCACTGATATTGAAATTTTGTTCGGTCGACTAACACACAGCCCTCCCGTTAATTAGACGTAATCAAATTACATAATGATCATATCTTTTTATTACATGGTAATACGTACGTGTCTCATTCATAAATTACAATAGTATCTACTCATCACCAATTACATGACGCCACGACACTGCGTATACATGTGATGCTCTCATGCGATGGAAGCCTGCGACAGGAAGCTGGCCTCGAAGCCGTCCACGTGCTCCCGGCCAAGCGCCACGGACACCTGCACCGCGCCGCCTCGCGCTCCCACCAGCATCGCTATCTCCGCCGCGCTGAGCATCGACACGATCTCCACTCGGCTCGGCTCCCCCCACCCGAAGTCCACCTCGTACGCCATGAACCGGTGCGATGACCCCTGCCTAGCCAGCCTTCCCGCCGGGATCCTTTGGATGGTCTCCGCCCACCGGTCGGCGTCGCCCAGCGGGTCCTCCTCCTCCACGTGCTCGCGGATCGCACGCCGCACCGCCGCAGCCGCGCGTGCGAGTGCGTGGTTGTTGTCGTGGCCGCAGAGGCCGCCTGTCCTGGCCCGCGCGTAGCAGAGCTTTACGCAGTTGCCGAAGAAGCCGGGGTCTAGAGGCGGGCGCAGGCGCCGACGGCAGTCCGCGGGGAACAGCAAGTACACGTCTTCGTCGTCAGTAGCCCCGTGGTTCGCGTGCTTGGCGCGGGCGAAGGATGTCCAGAGCAGGGACGCGATGGCGACGAACGTGGTCGGAGGCTCCGGCGGCTGGTCCTTGTCGCTTTGTTGCAGGATGCGGCGCTTGAGCGACTGGATTTGGGAGGCGGTGAGCAGGTAGGTCCTCCTGCTCTGCCGAGTCCAGTCCAGCTCTGGGAGTGTGTTCACCGTGGGCAGATCCGGCGCCGAGAGCTGGGCGAACTGGCGAGTAGCCACCTCTGCTTTGGGGTGCCGCAGGATCCCCGCCCGGTCGAACGTCGGCGGTGGCACGACCCCTGCCAGTGCCAGCGAGCCCTCTCGCGACGCGGTGGCCCACGCCCGCATGAACTGCCAAAGCGACTGCCCGTCAGCCACCGCGTGGTGCATCGACACCCCGACGGCCACGGCGCCTGCCCCGCCCTCATCGCCTCGCCCTGCCGGTGCCGGCCGCGTGACCTGGACTGCAAGCACGGGCGCCGGCAGCCTGCGCACCTCGAGCTCCGGCACGAGCTGTAAGAACGCCTCGGTGTCGTGCTCGGTGTCCCGCGCGAGCCGGCGCATGTCGGCGCCGTCGCCGGAGTACTCTGCCACGACGAACCTCACGCCTGGACCGACAGCATCGGAGGAGCAGTCAATGGCGACGTCGCAATCGGGGCAGGCCGCAAGCTTGCCTGCGAGCGGGGTGAAGACGGCGAGCGTGGCGGTGAGGGAGGACCGCAGGGAGCGGACGAGCGCCGGGAACGACGGGAGGTCGTCGCCCTCATAGAAGAAGAGGCGCTGGATCGGGGGGAGCGAGAGGAACAGGGTGTCGAAGAGTGAGAGCCTGATGGGGCCGTGATCCGACAGCGGACCGGTGGGAATGATCTCGGGCCGGACATGGGTGGTCTCGAGAGCTCGCACGCGGACGTTCATGGCAGCACCACGGCACCAAGAAGTACTAGCTACAGCTCACTGCTGGATGGTAAGTGGTTTATTTTGTTGCACCGATGATGATGTTGCTTATGAGCCGCTGGTTCGTCGTCCGATCGCACGCGCTGCCGGAGCCACCCGTTGGTCGTGAATTCGACCGTGAGCTGTTGTCCGTTTGCATCACATGCATGGTCGCCTTCATTCAAGATGCTGGGTGCCGTCACGACTCTAGTGAGGTCGACTGAAGGAAGAGGCCGGATAAGAAAAGGGCATGAAGGTTGAAGGATGTGAGAGCATCTCCAACAGGCGCCGAACGCGCCACGCGCTAAAAGCTGCTTTGCCGCGTGTCCATCGTCTGGTTTGGCGCGGCGCGCAGTGCTGGCTCCAGCAGGCGCGCTAAAAAGCAGCGCGCCCAGCTCCAGCAGGCGCGCTAAAAATGCAGCGCGCGCTTATTCTACAATATTTTTTAAATTATAATTTTGCATAGATAAAAAACGATACAAAGGTATTTTACATCGGTGCCACTAGATAGATAGTTCGAAAGCATACATAGATAGAACTACGGTGCAACTAGATAGAAACTACTACGGCATACATAGATAGAAACTACTCCAAGTCGCTACCATCATCACCATCATCATCCTCGTCGGTGTTGTCCGAGGTATCGAGCCATATGTCGTCCCAACGTTCATCGTCTGACGTGAAGATCGACCTCCCACCTGCTTCAACAATATCGCACTGCGTATTCGCCAATGCCTTTCGCCGATGCCGGTCCTCCCGCACCACGCGGCGCCTTGCCGTCCTCTCTGCCCAGTAGGCACGCTCGTCGGTGACGTCCTCCGGGTGGCGACGGCGCCACTCCGCCATGGCTCGCTCGTCCTCCTCGGCGACGAGGAGGCGGCGCTGCCGCCGAGCGTGGTTGGCACGGTCCATGTCGGTGATGAGACGCGGCGGAGGGGCGACGCGCTGCGCCTACTCGCGCGTGAAGACGTCGCGGAAGTTCATCCGCGACCGGGGCCTCTCTAAGCGCCACGCCGCCGCGTCGTACGCGCGGGCCGCCTCATGCGCGCTCCGGACGTCGCCGGCCCGGATCTCGGCGGAGTACCAGCCGTTGGGGCGCTCGCGGACGCCGCGGTAGCCCGAAGAACCCCGGCAGCGCGGCGGCATGGTGGCGCGGAAAGCGGCGAAGCGGCGAGGTGGCGAAGCGGCGAGGTTGCGAGGGGAGGGCGCGTGGGTGTGTTCTGTGCGCGTGGCGAGTGCGGGATTTTATAGGCGTGCGTGAAGCGGCGCGCCAAATCTACCGCGCCGCGTGCCGCTTTCTCCCGCGGGCGCGCAAACGCTTCCCGCGCGCGGTAAGTTCCCGCCACCGCTGGAGCGTGCGGAACCAGCCGGCGCGCGCTAAAACCAAACTTTACCGTGCGGGCGCGCCTTTTGCCGCGCCTGTTGGAGATGCTCTGAAGAGGATTGATTCATTACGTACCGGTTTGCATGCATGGTCGCCTTCATTCAAGATGCTGGGCGCCGTCACGACTGTAGTGACGCAGACTGAAGGAAGAGGATATGAAAATGACGGAACTAGGCATAATGTTGTCTCAATATCTACTGTTTTCAACAGAAGTAAAAATAAATACAGATATCCCAGCAATGAATACAAAATGGACAGGAAGCATATGCCTGGTCGGGGAAAAACAACTCTTGAACCGTGAATATGTGCGCGTTTTGGTTCTCGGGTGCATCTGCACCCCGCGGTGAACAGTAAAATCATTAAAAAATATTATTTTAAAAAAAATCAATTCGTTGTTTTTTGCAAAAGAAAAAAACTAAATTTGTTTGTGATGCGAGATGCTCATGTGCATGAAGTCCGTGCCAAATTTCCAGCAGTTTGGACATTTCGGTAGCTCGTAGGAAAAAAAGACAAATTTTGGGTCTGCGAGGAACTTCTGAAAATAGCACTGCTCATTTTGGCTTTTTGGTCATGAGCTCCTCATATGTCATTTAGCCATGAAATTTTGCACGCACCTGGCGCACTGAATCATTTTGCATCCAAATAATCTAGTTTTTCTTGTTTCTGCTATTTTTTTTTATTTTACTATTCACTGGATGCAGATGAGCCCGGGCAATGAATATCCAAAAACTAGTTTAATTTACTAAGATGGTGTTGGGAACGCAGTAATTCAAAAAATTTCCTACGATCACGTAAGATCTATCTGTTGGGGAACGTAGTAATTTTAAAATTTTCCTACGCACACGCAAGATCATGGTGATGCATAGCAACGAGAGGGGAGAGTGTTGTCTACGTACCCTCGTAGACCGAAAGCGGAAGCGTTTATCAACGCGGTTGATGTAGTCGTACACCTTCAGGATCCGTCCCGATCAAGTACCGAATGTACGGCACCTCCGCGTTCAGCACACGTTCAGCTCGATGACGTCCTCGCCTTCTTGATCCAGCAAGAGGGGCGGAGTAGTAGATGAGTTCCGGCAGCACGACAGCGTGGTGACAGTGTTGGTGAAGAACAATCTCCGCAGGGCTTCGCCTAAGCACTACGAAAACTATGACGGAGGATAAACTAGAGGGGACGGGATTGCCGGCACACGGCTTGGTGTTTCTTGATCTGTCTTGGGTGCTAGCCCTACCCCTCTATTTATATGTTGAGCCCAGGGTCGAAACTTGGAGTAAAAGCCTCCTCAAAGTCGGTTTTGCCCGAAAGGCAAGAGTCCTTCTCGGACTCCAGGGCTAGACGCCAGGGTTCCCGGCGTCTACCCCCTAGACGCCAGGGTTCCTGGGGTCTATCCTCAAGTCTCCGCAAAACTTCCTTTTGCACTTTCCAAAAGCCTCGTGGGCTTTCCCCTTTGGCCCAAATAAAGTGTTCTCGTACCAAACATTTCGGGAGACATCCTGAACCCCTTCCGGTGAATTTCGGAACCCTTCCGGAGATCAAACACTACTATCCCATTTATTAAACTTTACCTCCGGACCATTCCGGAGCTCCTCGTCATGTCCATGATCTCATCAGGGACTCGGAACAACATTCGGTCACCAACATACATAACTCATATAATACTATATCGTCAACGCACGTTAAGCGTGCGGACCCTACGGGTTCGAGAACTATGTAGACATGACCAAGACACCTCTCTGGTCAATAACCAATAGCGGAACCTAGATGCCCATATTGGCTCCTACATATTCTACAAAGATCTTTATCGGTCGAACCGCATAACAACATACGTTGTTCCCTTTGTCATCGGTATGTTACTTGCCCTAGATTTGATCGTCGGTATCACCATACCTATTTCAATCTCGTTACCAGCAAGTCTCTTTACTCGTTCCGTAATGTATAATCCTGCAACTAACTCATTAGTCACATTGCTTGCAAGGCTTATAGTGATGTGCATTACCGAGAGGGCCCAGAGATACATCTCCGACAATCGGAGTGACAAATACTAATCTCGATCTATGCCAACTCAACAAGTACCATCGGAGACACCTGTAGAGCACCTTTATAATCACCCAGTTACATTGTGACGTTTGGTAGCACACAAAGTGTTCCTCCAGTATTCGGGAGTTGCATAATCTCATAGTCATTGGAACATGTATAAGTTATGAAGAAAGCAATAGTAATATACTAAACGATCAAGTGCTAAGCTAACGGAATGGGTCAAGTCAATCACATCATTCTCTAATGATGTGATCCCGTTAATCAAATGACAACTCATGTCTATGGCTAGGAAACTTAACCATCTTTGATTCAACGAGCTAGTCAAGTAGAGGCATACTAGTGACACTCTGTTTGTCTATGTATTCACGCATGTACTAAGTTTCCGGTTAATACAATTCTAGCATGAATAATAAACATTTATCATGATATAAGGAAATATAAATAACTTTATTATTGCCTCTAGGGCATATTTCCTTCAGTCTCCCACTTGCACTAGAGTCAATAATCTAGATTACACAGTAATGATTCTAACACCCATGGAGTCTTGGTGCTGATCATGATTTGCTCGTGAGAGAGGCTTAGTCAACGGGTCTGCAACATTCAGATCCGAATGTATCTTGCAAATCTCTATGTCTCCCTCCTTGACTTGGTCGCGGATGGAATTGAAGCGTCTCTTGATGTGCTTGGTTCTCTTGTGAAATCTGGATTCCTTTGCCAAGGCAATTGCACCAGTATTGTCACAGAAGATTTTCATTAGTCCCGATGCACTAGGTATGACACCTAGATCGGATATGAACTCCTTCATTTGCTGCTTCCGAAGCAGCTATGTATTCCGCTTCACACGTAGATCCCGCCACGACGCTTTGCTTAGAACTGCACCAACTGACAGCTCCACCGTTCAATATAAGTACGTATCTGGTTTGTGACTTAGAGTCATCCGGATCAGTGTCAAAGCTTGCATCAACGTAACCATTTACGATGAGCTCTTTGTCACCTCCATAAACGAGAAACATATCCTTAGTCCTTTTCAGGAATTTCAGGATGTTCTTGACTGCTGCCCAGTGATCCACTCCTGGATTACTTTGGTACCTCCCTGCTAAACTAATAGCAAGGCACACATCAGGGTCTGGTACACAACATTGCACACATGATAGAACCTATGGTTGAAGCATAGGGAATGACCTTCATTTTCTCTCTATCTTCTGCAGTGGTCGGGCATTGAGTCTGACTCAACTTCACACCTTGTAACACAGGCAAGAACCCTTTCTTTGCTTGATCCATTTTGAACTTCTTCAAAACTTTATCATGGTATGTGCTTTGTGAAAGTCCAATTAAGCGTCCTGACCTATCTCTATAGATCTTGATGCCCAATATACAAGCAGCTTCACCGAGGTCTTTCATTGAAAAACGCTTGTTCAAGTATCCTTTTATGCTATCCAGAAGTTCTATATCATCTCCAATCAACAATATGTCATCCACATATAATATTAGAAATGCTACAGAGCTCCCACTCACTTTCTTGTAAACACAGGCTTCTCCAAAAGTCTGTACAAAACCATATGCTTTGATCACACTATCAAAACATTTATTCCAACTCCGAGATGCTTGCACCAGTCCATAAATGGATCGCTGGAGCTTGCACACTTTGTTCGCATCCTTTGGATTGATAAAAACTTCGGGTTGCATCATATACAACTCTTCTTCCAGAAATCCATTCAGGAATGTAGTCTTTACATCCATTTGCCAAATTTCATAATCTTAAAATGCAGCAATTGCTAACATGATTCGGACGGACTTAAGCATCGCTACGGGTGAGAATGTCTAATCATAGTCAACTCCTTGAACTTGTCGTAAACCTTTCGCAACAAGTCGAGCTTTGTAGACAGTAACTTTACCGTCAGCGTCAGTCTTCTTCTTGAAGATGAATTTATTCTCGATGGCTTGCCGATCATCGGGCAAGTCAACCAAAGTCCACACTTTGTTCTCATACATGGATCCCATCTCAGATGTCATGGCCTCAAGCCATTTTGCGGAATCTGGGCTCATCATCGCTTCCTCATAGTTCGTAGGTTCGTCATGGTAAAGTAACATGACCTCCAGAACAGGATTACTGTACCACTCTCGTGCGGATCTTACTCTGGTTGACCTATGAGGTTTGGTAGTAACTTGATCTGAAGTTACATGATCATCATCATTGGCTTCCTCACTAATTGGTGTAGGAGGCACAGGAACAGATTTCTGTGATGAACTACTTTCCAATAAGGGAGCAGGTACAGTTACCTCATGAAGTTCTACTTTCCTCCCACTCACTTCTTTCGAGAGAAACTCCTTCTCTACAAAGGATCCATTCATAGGAATGAATGTCTTGCCTTCGGATTTTGATAGAAGGTGTACCCAACAGTCTCCTTTGGGTATCCTATGAAGACACACTTCTCCGATTTGGGTTCGAGCTTATCAGGTTGAAGCTTTTTCACATAAGCATCGCAGCCCTAAATTTTAAGAAATGACAACTTGGGTTTCTTGCCAAACCACAGTTCATAAGGTGTCGTCTCAACGGATTTAGATGGTGCCCTATTTAACGTGAATGCAGCCGTCTCTAAAGCATAACCCCAAAACGATAGCGGTAAATCAGTAAGGGACATCATAGATCGCACCATATCTAGTAAAGTACGACTACGACATTCGGACACACCATTACGCTGTGGTGTTCCGGGTGGCGTGAGTTGTGAAACTATTCCGCATTGTTTCAAATGAAGACAAAACTCGTAACTGAAATATTCTCCTCCTCGATCAGATCGTAGAAACTTTATTTTCTTGTTACCATGATTTTCCACTTCACTCTGAAATTCTTTGAACTTTTCAAATGTTTCAGACTTATGCTTCATCAAGTAGATATACCCATATCTGCTGAAATCATCTGTGAAGGTGAGAAAATAACGATACCCGCCGCGAGCCTCAACATTCATCAGACAACATACATCAGTATGTATGATTTCCACCAAATCTGTTGCTCGCTCCATTGTTCCGGAGAAAGGAGTTTTAGTCATCTTGCCCATGAGGCATGGTTCGCAAGTACCAAGTGATTCATAATCAAGTGATTCCAAAAGTCCATCAGAATGCAGTTTCTTCATGCGCTTTATACCAATATGACCCAAACGGCAGCGCCACAAATATGTTGCACTATCATTATCAACTCTGCATCTTTTGGCTTCAATATTATGAATATGTGTGTCACTACTATCGAGATTCAACAAAAATAGACCACTCTTCAAGGGTGCATGACCATAAAAGATATTGCTCATATAAATAGAACAACCATTATTATCTGATTTAAATGAATAACCGTCTCGCATCAAACAAGATCCAAATATAATGTTCATGCTCAACGCTGGCACCAAATAACAATTATTCAGGTCTAAAACTCATACCGAAGGTAGATGTAGAGGTAGCGTGCCGACCGCGATCACATCGACTTTGGAACCATTTCCCACGCGCATCGTCACCTCGTCCTTAGCCAATCTTTGCTTAATCCGTAGTCCCTGTTTCTAGTTGCAAATATTAGCAACAGAGCCAGTATCAAATACCCAGGTGCTACTGCGAGCATTAGTAAGGTACACATCAATAACATGTATATCACATATACCTTTGTTCACCTTGCCATCCTTTTTATCTGCCAAATACTTGGGGAAGTTCCGCTTCCAGTGACCAGTTCCTTTGAAGTAGAAGCACTCAGTCTCAGGCTTAGGTCCAGACTTGGGCTTCTTCACTTGAGCAGCAACTTGCTTGCCGTTCTTCTTGAAGTTCCCCTTCTTCCCTTTACCTTTTTTCTTGAAACTGGTGGTCTTGTTGACCATCAACACTTGATGATCCTTCTTGATTTCTACCTCCGCAACCTTTAGCATTGCGAAGAGCTCGGGAATTGTCTTATCCATCCCTTGCATGTTATAGTTCATCACGAAGCTCTTGTTGCTTGGTGGCAGTGATTGAAGAATTCTGTCAATGACATTATCATCAGGAAGATTAACTCCCAGTTGAATCAAGTGATTGTTATACCCGGACATTTTGAGTATATGTTCACTGACAGAACTATTCTCCTCCATTTTGCAGCTGTAGAACTTATTGAAGACTTCATATCTCTCAATCCGGGCATTTGCTTGAAATATTAACTCCAACTCCTGGAACATCTCATATGCTCCATGACGATCAAAACGTCGTTGAAGTCCCGGTTCTAAGCCGTAAAGCATGGCACACTGAACTATTGAGTAGTCATCAGCTTTGCTCTGCCAACATCTGGCGTTGCTCCTGCAGCGGCTTTGGCACCTAGCGGTGCTTCTAGGACGTAATTCTTTTGTGCAGCAATGAGGATAATCCTCAAGTTACGGACCCAGTCCGTGTAGTTGCTACCATCATCTTTCAACTTAGCTTTCTCTAGGAACGCATTAAAATTCAACGGAACAACATCATGGGCCATTTATCTACAAGATAGACATGTAAAATACTATCAGGTGCTAAGTTCATGATAAATTAAAGTTCAATTAATCATATTACTAAAGAACTCTCACTTAGATAGACATCCCTCTAATCATATAAGTGATCACGTGATCCATATCAACTAAACCATGTCCGATTATCACGTGAGATGGAGTAGTTTTCAATGGTGAACATCACTATGTTGATCATATCTACTATATGATTCACGGTCGACATTTTGGTCTCAGTGTTCCGAGGCCATATCTGCATATGCTAGGCTCGTCAAGTTTAACCTGAGTATTCTGCGTGTGCAAAACTGGCTTGCACCCGCTGTGTGTGAACGTAGAGCTTATTGACGGTGTCCTGGACTAGGGGGTACTCACCACGTCATCTTCCGATCAGTTAGATTGGGCCGAGGACCCCCATGGCCGTATACTCTTGGGCCAGTTCGGACAGTCCCTGCCGCATACAAGGAAGACTCCACAAGACTTGGCGCCCAAGACAAGGACTCTCTTAAACCCTAGGCCTCCGGTGTGTTATATAAACCGAGGCCAAGCTAGTCAATAGACAATCTCATATTCATTACTACAATCTCGTGGCAGATACATGTACTCTGTACTACGCCCATATGAATACAATCAAAAGCAGCATGTAGGATATTATCTCATCAAGATAGCCCGAAGGTGGGTAAAACCCCGTGTCCATGTAACCATCGCTCCAAGGCGCCTAGCTTAGGACCCCTACTATGAGATACGCCGGATATTGAACCGACATTGATGCTTTCATTTAGAGCCTGCTAGGTGATCGACACGGATTGATGGATAATCAGGTGATATTTTTTCAGCCAGATCTGTTCTGTACTAGTTAGTTTTTGTGAGAATCATCGCTAGTTTTCGAGCTTTGTTCATAGATTAGATTGAGATCAAGGTCTAAAATTTTGCTGCCAGATGCCTTGTTATCCGGCGTTCTACCTCGGTTTCGGTATTGGTAGACGGCGTGGTCTAGTCAAAGATCAACTAGCAGCTGGCCACATTGTCGTATGTAGCGCTGGATCACAGAGCCGAGGACAAATCCTCGCACGGGGGGCAGCGGCCATCCAAGGGGAGATTCCTTTCCTTTTTTGTTTCTTTATTCCCTTTTTTGATTCGGCACCTAAGCCGTCGCTGGACGCTAGTAGTATTTTTGCTATGGAAGGCCTAGACCAAAGTACTAATGCGATGGACTCCTAGTATTTTGCACGATACCCTAGATTTGATCGGTTGGATTATAGTAATTCAAGTACTACTACTTCACGTTTGGATTAGAAACTAGTCTCTTCTTGGTACTAGCTTGTACTAGTTGGTACATACCGCTTCTTTTTATATGCTTCGGTCTACTGTGATCATCGCTCATTAAACAGGTTTAAATTTTCCTGACTATTCGTTTATCACACGAAATTATTACACACAGAATATTTTCTGTCCGTTTGTACTGCATTATTTTTTGCAGAGATATTTTGTTGATGCATGTACATGTGTTTCCTGTTCAAAGAGTATTCTCTACGGGTCAGCATTTTTTGTGCTGCAGGTCTTGCAATCAGGTCTACACTGCGGGCCGTCAGCGACCCGATATGCTGTTGCTGCCCTGTGCGCACTGCGTCCGTAACTCGGGCACCCGTGCGAATTCGGATTTTGTCATCCCGCCACGCCAACGCCCAGTGTCGACAATGGCCTCGCGCAACGCCACATCTCTTTTAATAATTTATTTTACATAAAGAATTTCGTAAAGAATTTTTATTTATTTATTTTTGCTATTTGCTTTGTGCTACTTCATGCATGCAGATAATCGGCCTCGACTATGCCACGCCGCTGGCCGCACGGCCACCTCGGCAGGGTGACATCGTCGCCCACCTCCATCGACCGAATTGTGTTGTCGCCTTGGAGCGCTGCCCTGTGTTGGCAACCCCGCATCATCGCTTCATCAACCTACTCGGCCGGAGATTCCAGTGTCACCCGGCGACCTGCTCCATCACCTCGGCTAGACTGGGGGCTTCACCTCTTCGGAGTGCCGAGCTCTTCGCTCGGCCACATCAGGCTTGGGGGCTGAGACCTTGTCCCGCACCAAGCTCGGACCGCGTCATCAATGCCAAACACATTAATCAGCTAAGTCGCTTTCATGCTAAAAAACTTTCAGTTTTAAATTTTGTTCGGTTCGGCCAAGCATTTTACTTTGTTGGCAAAAAGTTGTGTGTGAAAAACTTCCTTGTCAAAACTTTGTTTGTGACACACAAATTCAAATACCTTGTTTACTTGAGGGCTTCCTCTATGAAGCCTTTCCTCTTGCATATGATTATACTTGTATGGCTTCATTCCTTGTCCGTGTATTATGCCACAATATGCACCATGTTGACTTAAGTGTTCCACAAGCTGGGTTGCCTTGCTCCTGTGTTTACCCCTACGTTCCCGATTGTTCGGCTACGGAGTAAAGGGAGCACCTCTGCGATTGTCACGATCGGGTCATCCGAGCTCGGACCTCAGACTGGATAATGCCGAAAGCTAGCGCTCTTATTGTTTTCAATCATGGTCGGCACACAACAGAACTCATGAATACAAAAAATCTATTGCACAAGTCTCATAGTAACAATGAGCAACCAAAGAAAGGTATCGGTGGGGGTACTATTTTCTTCGAAGATGCTTCTTACACTTCGTCAGTAATATAGCATAAGTTCCCTGAGCGCGCTTTGTCTGTTACAGCCTTATGGCTTGATTGCCTGGTTATCGGAAACACCGTCGATATTCTCGAAAGGTGGAGTACATAACACTTTTGGCCCTTGACCGAAGAGGGAGAAGCCGACGGTCGGTTAAGACGCGTTTAAAGTTCGGGTGAACATAGATATGATATAAGTACTTCGGTACATACAATCATTATACATAAAATTCTTCTACCCAAGTCACTTGGGGGCTCTTAAATTTACATGAGCCATTTTATAATCAGTATTTTCTTCTTAATCATTGCAAAGTCTTTTTCTATCACTCCCTTTTTCGACGGGAGTGTGTGGTCAATAGCTGAAAAGCCTAATTTCTCTCTCAAAGCTGCTAGAGTTTAGTTTGCTAAACTGGCCTAATGAGAAGTACTCCGCCTTCGGGATAGAAGGTTCAAGCCGTAGGCTGACCCGCTTGAAGTCTTGTGATAGGATGTGTCATGTTAAAGCACGATAGAAGCACAATTTCTTTCTCTCTAAGACCAATTTCGATTTGGCATCGAATACTTGATCTAGTTCAGACGACCAGTTTTTACTGAAGTTTTTGGTTTTCCAAGCCCATGGCACTTTTAAACTATTTCTGTGTTTCCAGCATTAGTCTCGCAGTGCAACGCCGGACACCTTTAGAGATTCGGCAAAAACATGCTCGGATATTGCTATATATGCATTGTTTTCGAATTGTGTCTTCGGTCAATAGTTGGGTTGCCCGGCTCCTGTGCTTGCCGCCTATGTTCCGCTTTGTTCGGCTAGGTGCGCAAAGGGAGAACCACTGTGATTGTGCTTCCAGCTAGCATGGTTAAGCGCCTCAGTGGAGAAAGCCGAAAACTGACTGTCACAATAAGCGTAAACTGGTCAGCGATCCGATGACTGTATTAAACTATAAAGATCGATAGAGGTCACCCCGTGTTAAATAATGGTCCGTTCATAACATTGACCGAAGTGTTTACGGCTTGACCTCGACTGTCGCCGAACACTAACCGGGGGCTAGTAACCGGCCTCCCAACTTTAAACTCCTATGACTAAGTGAAAGTTATAAAGACCGCATATCTGATTGCCTCGTTTGCGCTAACACAACCGCCTTCGGGCACCGAGAGGTCGGCTAAGGGTTGTTTTGTTATTACGACAACACCCTGCGTAGCATCTACAAGGGGGTGGAAGCTGACGATGGGCCACTTTCAACTGATAAACGGTCGCAACGGAGTCAAAATAAACATATCATCGGCGTTTGTATTTCATATATGAGGGCTGCCTTCCGCAATCATCGTTATAAAGCCATAAATATGCATCAATTTGACTTAAGATTTTGGCCAAGCTGGGTTGCCTGGCTCCTGTGCTTACCCCTACGTTCCCGATTGTTCGGCTAGGCGGTAAAGGGAGCACCTCTGTGATTGTTACTACCGGGTCATCCGAGTTAGTACCTCAGACTAGGTGAAGCCAAAAGCTAGCGATCTTAAAAGATATAATTGGTTGGCAACGACGGAAGTAAAAACTTTGGTTCATTTAGACAACATTGTTCAGAAACTTTCTCCGAACTAAATCCTCAATATTTTCCTCCCACATTGATCGGAGCTGAGGTTTCATGATCATGCTTAGCATGACAACCCAAAGAAAGGAACCGATAGCGGGACTATTTTCTTTGGCAGATGTTTCTTACGTTAAAAAGTAATATAACATATCTCTCCGCGTACCTTTGTTTATAAAACCGTATAGCCGGATTGCCTTGTTTGTCGTAAATTTTTGCCCTAATAAAGGCTTTATAAAGTGGGACAAACACTCCCCGGCTACTGGCCGAGGAGGTTGAAGCCGATGCTCGGTCAACAAAGTTTAGTACAGTGCGGATCCGAGCATTAATGATGTAGAGTACTTGGATACATAGAATCATTACACATAATTTGTGATTTTACTTCGGATATCGATCCTTAATTCGGCCACCCGTGCCCACATTAAGGATCGGGGGCTACTGGGCTTCGGGCTTATCATTTTCTAATATCAAAGGGGCACATCGATCCCCTAATCTGGTCTTGCCACTCGACCAGTGTCTTGGGAACAATCAGCCCATGACCAAGGTGCTGAACCACCTCGAAAGCATTTTGGGATATAGCTCGGATGCAAGTGGCTGGCTCCATAGAGGGCATTTCCGGCATTAAGCTCGGCTAAACTCCTTCAACTTTTTTGAACCAAGGTGATCTATGACACCTCGGATACAGTCCGGCGTTGGAGCTTGGACATAGTCCGGTGTTGGAGCTCGGATGCAGTCCGGCATTGGCGCTCGGCTGTAACAAGACTCTTCGAATACATTCCGGCGTTGGAGCTCGGAAGCGGTCCGACATTGGTGCTCGGCTGCAAAAGATACCTCGAAAGCAGTCCGGCATTGGAGCTCGGACGCAAGAGGACACTGCCGCCCGGGAACAACTTCAAACCCGAGGTGTGGCATAAAAATAACAAGGCATTGATAAAGGCCGGAAACTTAAAGGGGCTCCTCGGATACCCGACGTGTAACCTCTTTGGATGCACTTCGGCGATCCTCAAGATCGAAGATGAAAAGATTTGTTGAACCAGTTTTCAAGACCGACGACCGAAGAGGAATAACAGTTTGGAAGAATCGAGGAGCGTCCCCAACTTGAAGACCGGTTCAGGGGGCTACTGACGGTGTCTTGGACTAGGGGGTACTCACCACGTCGTCTCCCGATCAGTTAGATTGGGCCGAGGACCCCCATGGCCGTATACTCATGGGTCAGTTCGGACAGTCCCTGCCGCATACAAGGAAGACTCCACAAGACTTGGCGCCCAAGACAAGGACTCTCCTAAACCCTAGGCCTCCGGTGTGTTATATAAACCGAGGCCAGGCTAGTCAATAGACAATCTCATATTCATTACTACAATCTCGTGGTAGATACATGTACTCTGTACTACGCCCATATGAATACAATCAAAAGCAGCATCTAGGGTATTATCTCATCAAGAGAGCCCGAAGCTGGGTAAAACCCTGTGTCCATGTAACCATCGCTCCAAGACGCCTAGCTTAGGACCCCTACTACGAGATACGCCGGATATTGAACCGACACTTATCACACCCGATCATCACGTGTTGTCTCGGCACGATGAACTTTCGCAACGGTGCATACTCAGGGAGAACACTTGTACCTTGAAATTTAGTTAGAGATCATCTTATAATGCTACCACCGAACTAAGCAAAATAAGATGCATAAAGGATAAACATCACATGCAATCAATACAAGTGATATGATATGGCCATCATCATCTTGTGCCTTTGATCTCCATCTCCAAAGCACCGTCATGATCACCATCGTCACCAGCACGACACCTTGATCTCTATCGTAGCATCGTTGTCGTCTCGCGAACTATTGCTTCTACGACTATCGCTACCGCTTAGTGATAAAGTAAAGCAATTACATGGCGATTGCATTTCGTACAATAAAGCGACAACCATATGGCTCCTGCCAGTTGCCGATAACTCCGTTACAAAACATGATCATCTCATACAATAAAATTTAGCATCATGTCTTGACCGTATCACATCACAACATGCCCTGAAAAAACAAGTTAGACGTCCTCTACTTTGTTGTTGCAAGTTTTACGTGGCTGCTACGGGCTGAGCAAGAACCGTTCTTACCTACACATCAAAAGCACAACGATTTTTCGTCAAGTATGTGTTGTTTTAACCTTCAACAAGGACCGGGCGTAGCCACACTCGATTCAACTAAAGTTGGAGAAACTGACACCCGCCAGCCACCTGTGTGCGAAGCACGTCGGTAGAACCAGTCTCGCGTAAGCGTACGCGTAATGTCGGTCCGGGCCGCTTCATCCAACAATACCGGCGAATCAAAGTATGACATGCTGGTAAGCAGTATGACTATTATCGCCCACAACTCACTTGTGTTCCACTCGTGCATATAACATCTACGCATAAACCTTGCTCGGATGCCACTGTTGGGGAACGTAGTAATTTAAAAAAAATCCTACGCACACGCAAGATCATGTTGATGCATAGCAACAAGAGGGGAGAGTGTTGTCTACGCACCCTCGTACACCGAAAGCGGAAGCGTTTATCAACGTAGTTGATGTAGTCGTACACCTTCAGGATCTGTCCCGATCAAGTACCGAACGTACGACACCTCCGCGTTCAGCACACGTTCAGCTCGATGACGTCCTCGCCTTCTTGATCCAGCAAGAGGGGCGAAGTAGTAGATGAGTTCCGGCAGCACGACGGCGTGGTGACGGTGTTGGTGAAGAACAATATCCGCAGGGCTTCGCCTAAGCACTACGAAAACCATGACGGAGGATAAACTAGAGGGGACGGGATTGCCGGCACACGGCTTGGTGTTTCTTGATCTGTCTTGGGTGCTAGCCCTACCCCTCTATTTATATGTTGAGCCCTGGGTCGAAACTTGGAGTAAAAGCCACCTCAAAGTCGGTTTGGCCCGAAAGGGAAGAGTCCTTCTCGGACTCCAGGGCTAGACGCCAGGGTTCCCAGCATCTACCCCCTAGACGCCAGGGTTCCTGGCGTCTAGCCTCTGCTCTCCGCAAAACTTCCTTTTGCACTTTCCAAAAGCCTCGTGGGCTTTCCCCTTTGGCCCAAATAAAGTGTTCTCGTACCCAAACATTTCGGGAGACATCCGGAACCCCTTCCGGTGAACTCCGGAACCCTTCCAGAGATCAAACACTACTGTCCCATATATTAAACTTTACCTCCGGACCATTCCGGAGCTCCTCGTCATGTCCATGGTCTCATCAGGGACTCCGAACAACATTCGGTCACCAACATACATAACTCATATAATACTATATCGTCAACACACGTTAAGCGTGCGGACCCTACGGGTTCGAGAACTATGTAGACATGGCCGAGACATCTCTTTGGTCAATAACCAATAGCGGAACCTCGATGCCCATATTGGCTCCTACATATTCTATGAAGATCTTTATCGGTAGAACCGCATAACAACATACGTTGTTCCCTTTGTCATCGGTATGTTACTTGCCCTAGATTTGATCGTCGGTATCACCATACCTAGTTCAATCTCGTTACAGGCAAGTCTCTTTACTCGTTCCATAATGCATAATCCCGCAACTAACTCATTAGTCACATTGCTTGCAAGGCTTATAGTGATGTGCATTACTGAGAGGGCCCAGAGATACCTCTCCGACAATCGGAGTGACAAATCCTAATCTCGATCTATGCCAACTCAACAAGTACCATCGGAGACACCTATAGAGCACCTTTATAATCACCCAGTTACGTTGTGACGTTTGGTAGCACACAAAGGTTCTTCCGGTATTCGGGAGTTGCATAATCTCATAGTCATAGGAACATGTATAAGTTATGAAGAAAGCAATAGCAATATAGTAAACGATCAAGTGCTAAGCTAATGGAATGGGTCAAGTCAATCACATCATTATCTAATGATGTGATCCCGTTAATCAAATGACAACTCATGTCTATGGCTAGGAAACTTAACTATCTTTGATTCAACGAGCTAGTCAAGTAGAGGCATACTAGTGACACTCTGTTTGTCTATGCATTCACACATGTACTAAGTTTCCGGTTAATACAATTCTAGCATGAATAATAAACATTTATCATGATATAAGGAAATATAAATAACAACTTTATTATTGCCTCTAGGGCATATTTCCTTCAGTCTCCCACTTGCACTAGAGTCAATAATCTAGATTACACAGTAATGATTCTAACACCCATGGAGTCTTGGTGTTGATCATGTTTTGCTCGTGAGAGAGGCTTAGTCAATGGGTCTGCAACATTCAAATCCGTATGTATCTTGCAAATCTCTATGTCTCCCTCCTTGACTTGATCGCGGATGGAATTGAAGCGTCTCTTGATGTGCTTTGTTCTCTTGTGAAATCTGGATTCCTTTGCCAAGGAAATTGCACCAGTATTATCACCAAAGATTTTCATTGGACCCGATGCACTAGGTATGACACCTAGATCGGATATGAACTCCTTCATCCAGACTCCTTCATTTGCTGCTTCCGGAGCAGCTATGTATTTCGCTTCACACGTAGATCCCGCCACGACGCTTTGCTTAGAACTGTACCAACTGACAGCTCCACCGTTCAATATAAATACGTATCCGGTTTGTGACTTAGAGTCATCCGGATCAGTGTCAAAGCTTGCATCAACGTAACCATTTACGATGAGCTCTTTGTCACCTCCATAAACGAGAAACATATCCTTAGTCCTTTTCAGGAATTTCAGGATGTTCTTGACCGCTGCCCAGTGATCCACTCCTGGATTACTTTGGTAGCTCTCTGCTAAACTAATAGCAAGGCACACATCAGGTCTGGTACACAGCATTGCATACATAATAGAACCTATGGCTGAAGCATAGGCAATGACCCTCATTTTCTCTCTATCTTCTGCAGTGGTCGGGCATTGAGTCTGACTCAACTTCACACCTTGTAACACAGGCAAGAACCCTTTCTTTGCTTGATCCATTTTGAACTTCTTCAAAACTTTATCAAGGTATGTGCTTTGTGAAAGTCCAATATATAAGCAGCTTCACCGAGGTCTTTCATTGAAAAACGCTAGTTCAAGTATCCTTTTATGCTATCCGGAAATTCTATATCATTTCCAATCAACAATATGTCATCCGCATATAATATTAGAAATGCTACAGAGCTCCCACTCACTTTCTTGTAAACACATGCTTCTCCAAAAGTCTGTACAAAACCATATGCTTTGATCACACTATCAAAACGTTTATTCCAACTCCGAGATGCTTGCACCAGTCCATAAATGGATCGCTGGAGCTTGCACGCTTTGTTGGCATCCTTTGGATTGATAAAACCTTCGGGTTGCATCATATACAACTCTTCTTCCAGAAATCCATTCAGGAATGCAATCTTTACATCCATTTGCCAAATTTCATAATCATAAAATGCAACAATTGCTAACATGATTCGGACGGACTTAAGCATCGCTACGGGTGAGAATGTCTCATCGTAGTCAACTCCTTGAACTTGTCGAAAACCTTTCGCAACAAGTCGAGCTTTGTAGACAGTAACATTACCGTTAGCGTCAGTCTTCTTCTTGAAGATCCATTTATTCTCGATGGCTTGCTGATCATCGGGCAAGTCAACCAAAGTCCACACTTTGTTCTCATACATGGATCCCATCTCAGATGTCATGGCCTCAAGCCATTTTGCGGAATCTAGGCTCATCATCGCTTCCTCATAGTTCGTAGGTTCGTCATGGTCAAGTAACATGACCACCAGAACAGGATTACCGTACCATTCTGGTGCGGATCTTACTCTGGTTGACCTATGAGGTTCGGTAGTAACTTGATCTGAAGTTATATGATCATCATCATTGGCTTCCTCACTAATTGGTGTAGGAGTCACATGAACAGATTTCTGTGATGAACTACTTTCCAATAAGGGAGCAGGTACAATTACCTCATCAAGTTCTACTTTCCTCCCACTCACTTCTTTCGAGAGAAACTCCTTCTCTACAAAGGATCCATTCTTAGGAATGAATGTCTTGCCTTCGGATCTTTGATAGAAGGTGTACCCAACAGTCTCCTTTGGGTATCCTATGAAGACACATTTCTCCGATTTGGGTTCGAGCTTATCAGGTTGAAGCTTTTTCACATAAGCATGGCAGCCCTAAACTTTAAGAAACGACAACTTGGGTTTCTCGCCAAACCACAGTTCATAAGGTGTCGTCTCAACGGATTTAGATGGTGCCCTATTTAACGTGAATGCAGCCGTCTCTAAAGCATAACCCCAAAACGATAGCGGTAAATCAGTAAGGGACATCATAGATCGCACCATATCTAGTAAAGTACGATTACGAAATTCGGACACACCATTACGCTGTGGTGTTCCGGGTGGCGTGAGTTGCGAAACTATTCTGCATTATTTCAAATGAAGACCAAACTCAAATATTATCCTCCTCGATCAGATCGTAGAAACTTTATTTTCTTGTTACGATGATTTTCCACTTCACTTTGAAATTCTTTGAACTTTTCAAATGTTTCAGACTTATGCTTCATTAAGTAGATATACCCATATCTGCTCAAATCATCTGTGAAGGTGAGAAAATAACGATACCCGCCGCGAGCCTCAACATTCATCGGACCACATACATCAGTATGTATGATTTCCAACAAATTTGTTGCTCGCTCCTTTGTTCCGGAGAAAGGAGTTTTAGTCATCTTGCCCATGAGGCATGGTTCGCAAGTACCAAGTGATTCGTAATCAAGTGATTCCAAAAGTCCATCATAATGGAGTTTCTTCATGCGCTTTATACCAATATGACCCAAACGGCAGTGCCACAAATATGTTGTACTATCATTATCAACTCTGCATCTTCTGGCTTCAATATTATGAATATGTGTGTCACTACTATCGAGATTCAACAAAAATAGACCACTCTTCAAGGGTGCATGACCATAAAAGATATTACTCATATAAATAGAACAACCATTATTCCCTGATTTAAATGAATAACCGTCTCGCATCAAACAAGATCCAGATATAATGTTCATGCTCAACGTTGGCACCAAATAACAATTATTCAGGTCTAAAACTAATCCCGAAGGTAGATGTAGAGGTAGCGTGCCGACGGCGATCACATCGACTTTGGAACCATTTCCCACGCGCATCGTCACCTCGTCCTTAGCCAATCTTTGCTTAATCCGTAGTCCCTGGTTCGAGTTGCAAATATTAGCAACAGAACCAGTATCAAATACCCAGGTGCTAGTGCGAGCATTAGTAAGGTACGCATCAATAACATGTATATCACATATACCTTTGTTCACCTTGCCATCCTTTTTATCCGCCAAATACTTGGGGCAGTTCCGCTTCCAGTGACCAGTCCCTTTGTAGTAGAAGCACTCAGTCTCAGGCTTAGATCCAGACTTGGGCTTCTTCCCTTGAGCAACAACTTGCTTGCCATTCTTCTTGAAGTACCCCTTCTTCCCTTTACCCTTTTTCCTGAAACTGGTGGTCTTGTTGACCATCAACACTTGATGCTCCTTCTTGATTTCTACCTCCGCAGCCTTTAGCATTGCGAAGAGCTCAGGAATTGTCTTATCCATCCCTTGCATGTTATAGTTCATCACGAAGCTCTTGTTGCTTGGTGGCAGTGATTGAAGAATTCTGTCAATGACACTATCATCAGGAAGACTAACTCCCAGTTGAATCAAGTGATTGTTATACCCAGACATTTTTAGTATATGTTCACTGACAGAACTATTCTCCTCCATTTTGCAGCTGTAGAACTTATTGGAGACTTCATATCTCTCAATCCGGGCATTTGCTTGAAATATTAACTTCAACTCCTGGAACATCTCATATGCTCTATGACGTTCAAAATGTCGTTGAGGTCCCGGTTCTAAGCCATAAAGCATGGCACACTGAACTATCGAGTAGTCATCAGCTTTGCTCTGTCAGACATTCATAACATCTCGCATTGCTCCTGCAGCGGGTTTGGCACCTAGCGGTGCTTCCAGGACGTAATTCTTCTATGCAGCAATGAGGATAATCCTCAAGTTACGGACCCAGTCCGTGTAGTTGCTACCATCATCTTTCAACTTAGCTTTCTCTAGGAACGCATTAAAATTCAACGGAACAACAGCACGGGCCATCTATCTACAACATAGACATGCAAAATACTATCAGGTACTAAGTTCATGATAATTAAAGTTCAATTAATCATATTACTAAAGAACTCCCAATTAGATGGACATCCCTCTAACCATATAAGTGATCACGTGATGCATATCAACTAAACCATGTCCGATACTCACGTGAGATGGAGTAGTTTTCAATGGTGAACATCACTATGTTGATCATATCTACTATATTATTCACACTCGACCTTTCGGTCTTAGTGTTCCGAGGCCATATCCGCATATGCTAGGCTCGTCAAGTTTAACCCGAGTATTCTGCGTGTGCAAAATTGGCTTGCACCCGTTGTATGTGAACGTAGAGCTTATCACACCCGATCATCACGTGGTGTCTCGGCATGACGATCTTTCGCAACGGTGCATTCTCAAGGAGAACACTTGTACCTTGAAATTTAGTGAAAGATCATCTTATAATGCTATCGCTGAACTAAGCAAAATAAGATGCATAAAGGGTAAACATCATAGGCAATCAATATAAGTGATATGATATGGCCATCATCATCTTGTGCCTTTGATCTCCATCTCCAAAGCACCGTCATGATCACCATCGTCATCAGCGCGACACCTTGATCTCTATCGTAGCATCGTTGTCGTCTCGCGAACTATTGCTTCTACGACTATCGCTACCGCTTAGTGATAAAGTAAAGCAATTACATGGCGATTGCATTTCATACAATAAAGTGACAACCATATGGCTCCTGCCAGTTGCCGATAACTCCGTTACAAAACATGATCATCTCATACAATAAAATTTAGCATCATGTCTTGACCGTATCACATCACAACATGCCCTGAAAAAACAAGTTAGACGTCCTCTACTTTGTTGTTGCAAGTTTTACGTGGCTGCTACGGGCTGAGCAAGAACCGTTCTTACCTACACATCAAAAGCACAACGATTTTTCGTCAAGTATGTGTTGTTTTAACCTTCAACAAGGACCGGGCGTAGCCACACTCGATTCAACTAAAGTTGGAGAAACTGACACCCGCCAGCCACCTGTGTGCGAAGCACGTCGGTAGAACCAGTCTCGCGTAAGCGTACGCGTAATGTCGGTCCGGGCCGCTTCATCCAACAATACCGGCGAATCAAAGTATGACATGCTGGTAAGCAGTATGACTATTATCGCCCACAACTCACTTGTGTTCCACTCGTGCATATAACATCTACGCATAAACCTTGCTCGGATGCCACTGTTGGGGAACGTAGTAATTTAAAAAAAATCCTACGCACACGCAAGATCATGTTGATGCATAGCAACAAGAGGGGAGAGTGTTGTCTACGCACCCTCGTACACCGAAAGCGGAAGCGTTTATCAACGCAGTTGATGTAGTCGTACACCTTCAGGATCCGTCCCGATCAAGTACCGAACGTACGACACCTCCGCGTTCAGCACACGTTCAGCTCGATGACGTCCTCGCCTTCTTGATCCAGCAAGAGGGGCGAAGTAGTAGATGAGTTCCGGCAGCACGACGGCGTGGTGACGGTGTTGGTGAAGAACAATATCCGCAGGGCTTCGCCTAAGCACTACGAAAACCATGACGGAGGATAAACTAGAGGGGACGGGATTGCCGGCACACGGCTTGGTGTTTCTTGATCTGTCTTGGGTGCTAGCCCTACCCCTCTATTTATATGTTGAGCCCTGGGTCGAAACTTGGAGTAAAAGCCACCTCAAAGTCGGTTTGGCCCGAAAGGGAAGAGTCCTTCTCGGACTCCAGGGCTAGACGCCAGGGTTCCCAGCATCTACCCCCTAGACGCCAGGGTTCCTGGCGTCTAGCCTCTGCTCTCCGCAAAACTTCCTTTTGCACTTTCCAAAAGCCTCGTGGGCTTTCCCCTTTGGCCCAAATAAAGTGTTCTCGTACCCAAACATTTCGGGAGACATCCGGAACCCCTTCCGGTGAACTCCGGAACCCTTCCAGAGATCAAACACTACTGTCCCATATATTAAACTTTACCTCCGGACCATTCCGGAGCTCCTCGTCATGTCCATGGTCTCATCAGGGACTCCGAACAACATTCGGTCACCAACATACATAACTCATATAATACTATATCGTCAACACACGTTAAGCGTGCGGACCCTACGGGTTCGAGAACTATGTAGACATGGCCGAGACATCTCTTTGGTCAATAACCAATAGCGGAACCTCGATGCCCATATTGGCTCCTACATATTCTATGAAGATCTTTATCGGTAGAACCGCATAACAACATACGTTGTTCCCTTTGTCATCGGTATGTTACTTGCCCTAGATTTGATCGTCGGTATCACCATACCTAGTTCAATCTCGTTACAGGCAAGTCTCTTTACTCGTTCCATAATGCATAATCCCGCAACTAACTCATTAGTCACATTGCTTGCAAGGCTTATAGTGATGTGCATTACTGAGAGGGCCCAGAGATACCTCTCCGACAATCGGAGTGACAAATCCTAATCTCGATCTATGCCAACTCAACAAGTACCATCGGAGACACCTATAGAGCACCTTTATAATCACCCAGTTACGTTGTGACGTTTGGTAGCACACAAAGGTTCTTCCGGTATTCGGGAGTTGCATAATCTCATAGTCATAGGAACATGTATAAGTTATGAAGAAAGCAATAGCAATATAGTAAACGATCAAGTGCTAAGCTAATGGAATGGGTCAAGTCAATCACATCATTATCTAATGATGTGATCCCGTTAATCAAATGACAACTCATGTCTATGGCTAGGAAACTTAACTATCTTTGATTCAACGAGCTAGTCAAGTAGAGGCATACTAGTGACACTCTGTTTGTCTATGCATTCACACATGTACTAAGTTTCCGGTTAATACAATTCTAGCATGAATAATAAACATTTATCATGATATAAGGAAATATAAATAACAACTTTATTATTGCCTCTAGGGCATATTTCCTTCAGTCTCCCACTTGCACTAGAGTCAATAATCTAGATTACACAGTAATGATTCTAACACCCATGGAGTCTTGGTGTTGATCATGTTTTGCTCGTGAGAGAGGCTTAGTCAATGGGTCTGCAACATTCAAATCCGTATGTATCTTGCAAATCTCTATGTCTCCCTCCTTGACTTGATCGCGGATGGAATTGAAGCGTCTCTTGATGTGCTTTGTTCTCTTGTGAAATCTGGATTCCTTTGCCAAGGAAATTGCACCAGTATTATCACCAAAGATTTTCATTGGACCCGATGCACTAGGTATGACACCTAGATCGGATATGAACTCCTTCATCCAGACTCCTTCATTTGCTGCTTCCGGAGCAGCTATGTATTTCGCTTCACACGTAGATCCCGCCACGACGCTTTGCTTAGAACTGTACCAACTGACAGCTCCACCGTTCAATATAAATACGTATCCGGTTTGTGACTTAGAGTCATCCGGATCAGTGTCAAAGCTTGCATCAACGTAACCATTTACGATGAGCTCTTTGTCACCTCCATAAACGAGAAACATATCCTTAGTCCTTTTCAGGAATTTCAGGATGTTCTTGACCGCTGCCCAGTGATCCACTCCTGGATTACTTTGGTAGCTCTCTGCTAAACTAATAGCAAGGCACACATCAGGTCTGGTACACAGCATTGCATACATAATAGAACCTATGGCTGAAGCATAGGCAATGACCCTCATTTTCTCTCTATCTTCTGCAGTGGTCGGGCATTGAGTCTGACTCAACTTCACACCTTGTAACACAGGCAAGAACCCTTTCTTTGCTTGATCCATTTTGAACTTCTTCAAAACTTTATCAAGGTATGTGCTTTGTGAAAGTCCAATATATAAGCAGCTTCACCGAGGTCTTTCATTGAAAAACGCTAGTTCAAGTATCCTTTTATGCTATCCGGAAATTCTATATCATTTCCAATCAACAATATGTCATCCGCATATAATATTAGAAATGCTACAGAGCTCCCACTCACTTTCTTGTAAACACATGCTTCTCCAAAAGTCTGTACAAAACCATATGCTTTGATCACACTATCAAAACGTTTATTCCAACTCCGAGATGCTTGCACCAGTCCATAAATGGATCGCTGGAGCTTGCACGCTTTGTTGGCATCCTTTGGATTGATAAAACCTTCGGGTTGCATCATATACAACTCTTCTTCCAGAAATCCATTCAGGAATGCAATCTTTACATCCATTTGCCAAATTTCATAATCATAAAATGCAACAATTGCTAACATGATTCGGACGGACTTAAGCATCGCTACGGGTGAGAATGTCTCATCGTAGTCAACTCCTTGAACTTGTCGAAAACCTTTCGCAACAAGTCGAGCTTTGTAGACAGTAACATTACCGTTAGCGTCAGTCTTCTTCTTGAAGATCCATTTATTCTCGATGGCTTGCTGATCATCGGGCAAGTCAACCAAAGTCCACACTTTGTTCTCATACATGGATCCCATCTCAGATGTCATGGCCTCAAGCCATTTTGCGGAATCTAGGCTCATCATCGCTTCCTCATAGTTCGTAGGTTCGTCATGGTCAAGTAACATGACCACCAGAACAGGATTACCGTACCATTCTGGTGCGGATCTTACTCTGGTTGACCTATGAGGTTCGGTAGTAACTTGATCTGAAGTTATATGATCATCATCATTGGCTTCCTCACTAATTGGTGTAGGAGTCACATGAACAGATTTCTGTGATGAACTACTTTCCAATAAGGGAGCAGGTACAATTACCTCATCAAGTTCTACTTTCCTCCCACTCACTTCTTTCGAGAGAAACTCCTTCTCTACAAAGGATCCATTCTTAGGAATGAATGTCTTGCCTTCGGATCTTTGATAGAAGGTGTACCCAACAGTCTCCTTTGGGTATCCTATGAAGACACATTTCTCCGATTTGGGTTCGAGCTTATCAGGTTGAAGCTTTTTCACATAAGCATGGCAGCCCTAAACTTTAAGAAACGACAACTTGGGTTTCTCGCCAAACCACAGTTCATAAGGTGTCGTCTCAACGGATTTAGATGGTGCCCTATTTAACGTGAATGCAGCCGTCTCTAAAGCATAACCCCAAAACGATAGCGGTAAATCAGTAAGGGACATCATAGATCGCACCATATCTAGTAAAGTACGATTACGAAATTCGGACACACCATTACGCTGTGGTGTTCCGGGTGGCGTGAGTTGCGAAACTATTCTGCATTATTTCAAATGAAGACCAAACTCAAATATTATCCTCCTCGATCAGATCGTAGAAACTTTATTTTCTTGTTACGATGATTTTCCACTTCACTTTGAAATTCTTTGAACTTTTCAAATGTTTCAGACTTATGCTTCATCAAGTAGATATACCCATATCTGCTCAAATCATCTGTGAAGGTGAGAAAATAACGATACCCGCCGCGAGCCTCAACATTCATCGGACCACATACATCAGTATGTATGATTTCCAACAAATTTGTTGCTCGCTCCTTTGTTCCGGAGAAAGGAGTTTTAGTCATCTTGCCCATGAGGCATGGTTCGCAAGTACCAAGTGATTCGTAATCAAGTGATTCCAAAAGTCCATCATAATGGAGTTTCTTCATGCGCTTTATACCAATATGACCCAAACGGCAGTGCCACAAATATGTTGTACTATCATTATCAACTCTGCATCTTCTGGCTTCAATATTATGAATATGTGTGTCACTACTATCGAGATTCAACAAAAATAGACCACTCTTCAAGGGTGCATGACCATAAAAGATATTACTCATATAAATAGAACAACCATTATTCCCTGATTTAAATGAATAACCGTCTCGCATCAAACAAGATCCAGATATAATGTTCATGCTCAACGTTGGCACCAAATAACAATTATTCAGGTCTAAAACTAATCCCGAAGGTAGATGTAGAGGTAGCGTGCCGACGGCGATCACATCGACTTTGGAACCATTTCCCACGCGCATCGTCACCTCGTCCTTAGCCAATCTTTGCTTAATCCGTAGTCCCTGGTTCGAGTTGCAAATATTAGCAACAGAACCAGTATCAAATACCCAGGTGCTAGTGCGAGCATTAGTAAGGTACGCATCAATAACATGTATATCACATATACCTTTGTTCACCTTGCCATCCTTTTTATCCGCCAAATACTTGGGGCAGTTCCGCTTCCAGTGACCAGTCCCTTTGTAGTAGAAGCACTCAGTCTCAGGCTTAGATCCAGACTTGGGCTTCTTCCCTTGAGCAACAACTTGCTTGCCATTCTTCTTGAAGTACCCCTTCTTCCCTTTACCCTTTTTCCTGAAACTGGTGGTCTTGTTGACCATCAACACTTGATGCTCCTTCTTGATTTCTACCTCCGCAGCCTTTAGCATTGCGAAGAGCTCAGGAATTGTCTTATCCATCCCTTGCATGTTATAGTTCATCACGAAGCTCTTGTTGCTTGGTGGCAGTGATTGAAGAATTCTGTCAATGACACTATCATCAGGAAGACTAACTCCCAGTTGAATCAAGTGATTGTTATACCCAGACATTTTTAGTATATGTTCACTGACAAAACTATTCTCCTCCATTTTGCAGCTGTAGAACTTATTGGAGACTTCATATCTCTCAATCCGGGCATTTGCTTGAAATATTAACTTCAACTCCTGGAACATCTCATATGCTCTATGACGTTCAAAATGTCGTTGAGGTCCCGGTTCTAAGCCATAAAGCATGGCACACTGAACTATCGAGTAGTCATCAGCTTTGCTCTGTCAGACATTCATAACATCTCGCATTGCTCCTGCAGCGGGTTTGGCACCTAGCGGTGCTTCCAGGACGTAATTCTTCTATGCAGCAATGAGGATAATCCTCAAGTTACGGACCCAGTCCGTGTAGTTGCTACCATCATCTTTCAACTTAGCTTTCTCTAGGAACGCATTAAAATTCAACGGAACAACAGCACGGGCCATCTATCTACAACATAGACATGCAAAATACTATCAGGTACTAAGTTCATGATAATTAAAGTTCAATTAATCATATTACTAAAGAACTCCCAATTAGATGGACATCCCTCTAATCATATAAGTGATCACGTGATGCATATCAACTAAACCATGTCCGATACTCACGTGAGATGGAGTAGTTTTCAATGGTGAACATCACTATGTTGATCATATCTACTATATTATTCACACTCGACCTTTCGGTCTTAGTGTTCCGAGGCCATATCCGCATATGCTAGGCTCGTCAAGTTTAACCCGAGTATTCTGCGTGTGCAAAATTGGCTTGCACCCGTTGTATGTGAACGTAGAGCTTATCACACCCGATCATCACGTGGTGTCTCGGCATGACGATCTTTCGCAACGGTGCATTCTCAAGGAGAACACTTGTACCTTGAAATTTAGTGAAAGATCATCTTATAATGCTATCGCTGAACTAAGCAAAATAAGATGCATAAAGGGTAAACATCATAGGCAATCAATATAAGTGATATGATATGGCCATCATCATCTTGTGCCTTTGATCTCCATCTCCAAAGCACCGTCATGATCACCATCGTCATCAGCGCGACACCTTGATCTCTATCGTAGCATCGTTGTCGTCTCGCGAACTATTGCTTCTACGACTATCGCTACCGCTTAGTGATAAAGTAAAGCAATTACATGGCGATTGCATTTCATACAATAAAGTGACAACCATATGGCTCCTGCCAGTTGCCGATAACTCCGTTACAAAACATGATCATCTCATACAATAAAATTTAGCATCATGTCTTGACCGTATCACATCACAACATGCCCTGAAAAAACAAGTTAGACGTCCTCTACTTTGTTGTTGCAAGTTTTACGTGGCTGCTACGGGCTGAGCAAGAACCGTTCTTACCTACACATCAAAAGCACAACGATTTTTCGTCAAGTATGTGTTGTTTTAACCTTCAACAAGGACCGGGCGTAGCCACACTCGATTCAACTAAAGTTGGAGAAACTGACACCCGCCAGCCACCTGTGTGCGAAGCACGTCGGTAGAACCAGTCTCGCGTAAGCGTACGCGTAATGTCGGTCCGGGCCGCTTCATCCAACAATACCGGCGAATCAAAGTATGACATGCTGGTAAGCAGTATGACTATTATCGCCCACAACCCACTTGTGTTCTACTCGTGCATATAACATCGACGCATAAACCTGGCTCGGATGCCACTGTTGGGGAACGTAGTAATTTCAAAATTTTCCTACGCACAAGCAAGATCATGGTGATGCATAGCAACGAGAGGGGAGAGTGTTGTCTACATACCCTCGTAGACCGAAAGCGGGAGCGTTTATCAACGCGGTTGATGTAGTCGTACACCTTCAGGATCCGTCCCGATCAAGTACCGAACGTACGGCACCTCCGCGTTCAGCACACGCTCAGCTTGATGACGTCCTCGCCTTCTTGATCCAGCAAGAGGGGCGAAGTAGTAGATGAGTTCCGGCAGCACGACGGCATGGTGACGGTGTTGGTGAAGAACAATCTCCGCAGGGCTTCACCTAAGCACTACGAAAACTATGACGGAGGATAAACTAGAGGGGACGGGATTGCCGGCACACGGCTTGGTGTTTCTTGATCTGCCTTAGGTGCTAGCCCTACCCCTCTATTTATATGTTGAGCCCTGGGGTCGAAACTTGGAGTAAAAGCCTCCTCAAAGTCGGTTTTGCCAGAAAGGCAAGAGTCCTTCTCGGACTCCAGGGCTAGACGCCAGGTTTTCCGGCGTCTACCCCCTAGACGCCAGGGTTCCTGGCATCTAGCCTCTGGTCTCCCCAAAACTTCCTTTTGCACTTTCCAAAAGCCTCATGGGCTTTTCCCTTTGGCGCAAATAAAGTGTTCTCGTACCCAAACATTTCGGGAGACATCCGGAACCACTTCCGGTGAATTCTGGAACCCTTCCGGAGATCAAACACTACTATCCCATATATTAAACTTTACCTCTGGAACATTCCGGAGCTCCTCGTCATGTCCATGATCTCATCAGGGACTCCGAACAACATTCGGTCACCAACATACATAACTCATATAATACTATATCGTCAACGAACGTTAAGCGTGCGGACCCTACGGGTTTGAGAACTATGTAGACATGACCGAGACACCTCCCTGGTCAATAACCAATAGCGGAACCTGGATGCCCATATTGGCTCCTACATATTCTACGAAGATCTTTATCGGTCGAACCGCATAACAACATACGTTGTTCCCTTTGTCATCGGTATGTTACTTGCCCGAGATTCGATCGTCGGTATCACCATACCTAGTTCAATCTCGTTACCGGCAAGTCTCTTTACTTGTTCTGTAATGCATCATCCCGCAACTAACTCATTAGTCACATTGCTTGCAAGGCTTATAGTGATGTGCATTACCGAGAGGGCCCAAAGATACCTCTCCGACAATCGGAGTGACAAATCCTAATCTCGATCTATGCCAACTCAACAAGTACCATCGGAGACACCCGTAGAGCACCTTTATAATCACCCAGTTACGTTGTGACGTTTGGTAGCACACAAAGTGTTCCTCCCGTATTCGGGAGTTGCATAATCTCATAGTCATAGGAACATGTATAAGTTTTGAAGAAAGCAATATACTAAACGATCAAGTGCTAATGTAACGGAATGGGTCAAGTCAATCACATCATTCTCTAATGATGTGATCCCGTTAATCAAATGACAACTCATGTCTATGGCTAGGAAACTTAACCATCTTTGATTCAACGAGCTAGTCAAGTAGAGGCATACTAGTGACACTATGTTTGTCTATGTATTCACACATGTACTAAGTTTTCGGTTAATACAATTTTAGCATGAATAATAAAAATTTATCATGATATAAGGAAATATAAATAACAACTTTATTATTGCCTCTAGGGCATATTTCCTTCACTATCTAGGAGATGCATAGCAACGAGACGGGAGAGTGTGTCCACGTACCCTCGTAGACCGAAAGCGGAGGCGTTTAGTAACGCGGTTGATGTAGTCGAACGTCTTCACGATCCAACCGATCCAAGTACCGAACGTACGGCACCTCCGTGTTCAGCACACGTTCAGCACGATGATGTCCCTCGAGCTCTTGATCCAGTTGAGGACAAGGGAGAGTCCGTCAGCATGACGGCGTGGCGACGATGATGATGACGTTACCGGTGCAGGGCTTCGCCTAAGCACTACGACGATATGACCGAGGTGTTAAACTGTGGAGGAAGGCACCGTACACGGCTAAGAGATTGTCTGTTGTGCTTTGGGATGCCACTGGCCACGTATATAAAGGAGGGAGGGAGCAGTAGCGGAGCCAGGGCGAGCGGGGGCCAGACCCCCCTATCGGTCGGCCCCCCTCAACGATACTCAGCGGGGACTCACGTTGAATTCACACGAGGATATGTTGCCTAGTTGTACGCCTATTGCTAATTAGTATCTGGCCATTAGCATTTTTTTAGCGATCTGCCATTAGTAAACAGGTAGGCCTGACTTCTACGTATCTGGTTTTGAACAGCCCAAAGCCCAAAATTGATAGCCCAGGCCACGTAATACAATCGGGTCGATCTCCTGGTGTGTGCACGTATTCTTATCGATTGGACAAATACAGGGCATTGACACAACACATGGCTTTGCCCTCCGTTTGCTCAACTCCATCCTCGGTCGTTTCTGCCGCCGCCGTCGCCGCGGCGGAGTTGGGGCTTCATCGAGCGGCAGACCAGCATCAGCGACGACCTGAATGATGAAGGATTCCGCTCGCCGGTATGAGTCAACCACAACTCCACAGGCTGATCTACTAATTGGCAAGCATCTCCCCTGTGGGCTCTCACAGCACGGCTTGTGGGTTTATCTAATCTCAACCTAAGGTATGCTACATAGATATATTATTAATTTTACATTTGGATTATTCAAAACTACTACTCCCTTTGTACCGAAATACTTGTAGTTGGGGAAACAAACTACAAATATTTCAGTACAGAGGGAGTAGTTAGAATCAATTACAAATGATATATTTATTTTTTCAGTAACTAGAAGTCTAGATTGCATAAACTGATTGAAGCCAAATTGTTTAACTACTCACTCTACTGATGAGAATGCAGAGCGACATGTATATATTTTAGAAGTGAAATCACTACAAAGCTTGACTTAGATGGTTTGATGGACCTGTTGTGACTTGTGCGTAGATATACATGTAAGCGAATAAAAAATATGTACCTATTTCAGTGTAATTGCCAAACAAATATTGTCATTGTTTGTTTGGTAACAACACTATATTTAAGAATTGATATATGTTTGTGTTGCATTTCTTGCACGTGCATTTTTCTCTTGCCCCCCCCCCCCCCCCCCCATGTTCAAATCCTGGCTCCGCCCCTGGGAGGGAGAGAGGCCGGCGGCCAGGAGGGGTGCGCCAAGGGGGGAGTCCTACTTGGACTCCTAGTCCAAGTAGGATTCGCCCCCCCCCCCCCTTTCATTTCTTCCACCGGAGGGAAAGGAAGGAGGGGAGAAGGAGAAGGAAAGAGCGGGCTGCGCCCCCACCCCTTGTCCAATTCGGTTTGGGCAGGGGGGAGGCGCGCGCCACCTCATGGCCCTTCTTCCCTCTCTCCACTAAAGCCCACTAAGGCCCATTAACTTCCCCGGGGGTTCCGGCAACCCCTCGGTACTCCGGAAAAATACTAGGATCACTCAGAACCATTCCGATGTCCGAATATAACCTTCCAATATATGAAAATTTACCTCTCGACCATTTCAAGACTCCTCGACATGTCTGTGATCTCATCCGGGACTCTGAACAAACTGCGGTCATCAAATCACATAACTCATAATACAAATCGTTATCGAATGTTAAGCGTGCGGACCTTACGGGTTCGAGAACTATGTAGACATGAACGAGACACATCTCCGGTCAATAACCAATAGCGGAACCTGGATGCTCATATTGTCTCCTACATATTCTACGAAGATCTTTATCTGTCAAACCGCATAACAACATACGTCATTCCCTTTGTCATCGGTATGTTACTTGCCCGAGATTCGATCGTCGGTATCATCATACCTAGTTCAATCTCGTTACCGACAAGTCTCTTTACTCATCCCGTAATGCACCATCCCGTAACTAACTCATTAGTCACATTGCTTGCAAGGCTCATAGTGATGTGCATTACCGAGAGGGCCCAGAGATACCTCTCCGATACACGGAGTGACAAATCCTAATCTCGATCTATGCCAACTCAACAAACACCATCGGAGACACCTGTAGAGCATCTTTATAATCACCCAGTTACGTTGTGACGTTTGATAGCACACAAGGTATTCCTCCGGTATTCGGGAGTTACATAATCTCATAGTCAGAGGAAAATGTATAAGTCATGATGAAAGCAATAGCAATAAAACTAAATGATCATTATGCTAAGCTAACGGATGGGTCTTGTCGATCACATCATTCTCTAATGATGTGATCCCGTTCATCAAGTGACAACACATGTCTATGCTTAGGAAACTTAACCATCTTTGGTTAACGAGTTAGTCGAGTAGAGGCATACTAGGGACACTCTGTTTATCTATATATTCACACATGTACTAAGTTTTTGGTTAATACAATTCTAGCATGAATAATAAACATTTATCATTATATAAGGAAATATAAATAACAACTTTATTATTGCCTCTAGGGCATATTTCCTTCAGTCTCCCACTTGCACTAGAGTCAATAATCTAGATTACATAGTAATGATCTAACACCCATGGAGTCTTGGTGCTGATCATGTTTTGCTCATGGAAGAGGCTTAGTCAACGGGTCTGCAACATTCAGATCCGTATGTATTTTGCAAATCACTATGTCTCCCACCTTGACTTGATCACGGATGGAATTGAAGCATCTCTTGATGTATTTGGTTCTCTTGCGAAATCTGGATTCCTTCGCCAAGGCTATTGCTCCAGTATTGTCACAAAAGATTTTCATTGGACCCGATCCAATAGGTATTACACCTAGATCGAATATGAACTCCTTCATCCAGACTCCTTCATTTGTTGCTTCCGAAGCAGCTATGTACTCCGCTTCACATGTAGATCCTGCCACGACGCTCTGTTTGGACCTGCCCAACTGACAGCTCCACCATTCAATATAAATACGTATCCGGTTTGTGACTTAGAGTCGTCCGGATCAGTGTCAAAGCTTGCATCGACGTAACCATTTACGACGAGGTCTTTGTCACCTCCATAAACGAGAAACATATCCTTTCTCCTTTTCAGGTATTTCAGGATGTTCTTGACCGCTGTCCAGTGATCTACTCCTGGATTACTTTGGTACCTCCCGGCCAAACTAATAGCAAATCACACATCAGGTCTGGTACACAGCATTGCATACATGATAGAACCTATGGCTGAGGCATAGGGAATGACTTTCATTTTCTCTCTATCTTCTGCAGTGGTCGGGCATTGAGTCTGACTCAACTTCACACCTTGTAACACAGGCACGAACCCTTTCTTTGCTTGATCCATTTTGAACTTCTTCAAAACTTTATCAAGGTGTGTGCTTTGTGAAAGTCTAATTAAGCGTCTTGATCTATCTCTATAGATCTTGATGCCTAATATATAAGCAGCTTCACCGAGGTCTTTCATTGAAAAACTCTTGTTCAAGTATCCTTTTATGCTATCCAGAAATTCTATATCATTTCCAATCAACAATATGTCATCCACATATAATATTAGAAATGCTACAGAGCTTCCCACTAACTTTCTTGTAAATACAGGCTTCTCCAAAAGTCTGTATAAAACAATATGCCTTGATCACACTATCAAAACGTTTATTCCAACTCTGAGATGCTTGCACCACTCCATAAATGGATCGCTGGAGCTTGCACACTTTGTTGGCATCCTTTTGATTGATAAAACCTTCTAGTTGCATCATATACAACTCTTCTTCCAGAAATCCATTCAGGAATGCAGTTTTTACATCCATTTGTCAAATTTCATAATCATAAAATGCGGCAATTGCTAACATGATTCGGACAGACTTAAGCATCGCTACGGGTGAGAAGGTATCATCGTAGTCAACTCATTGAACTTGTCGAAAACCTTTCGCAACAAGTCGAGCTTTGTAGACAGTAATATTACCGTCAGCGTCAGTCTTCTTCTTGAAGATCCATTTATTCTCTATGGCTTGCCGATCATCGGGCAAGTCAACCAAAGTCCACACTTTGTTCTCATACATGGATTCCATCTCATATTTCATGGCCTCAAGCCATTTTGTGGAATCTGAGCCCATCATCACTTCCTCATAGTTCGTAGGTTCGTCATGGTCAAGTAACATGACCTCCAGAACAGGATTACCGTACCACTCTGGCGCGGATCATACTCTGGTTGACCTACGAGGTTTGGTAGTAACTTGATCTGAAGTTTCATGATCATCATTATTAGCTTCCTCACTAAGTGGTGTAGGAATCACTAGAACTGATTTCTGTGGTAAACTACTTTCCAATTCGGGAGAAGGTACAATTACCTCATCAAGTTCTACTTTCCTCCCACTCACTTCTTTCGAGAGAAATTCCTTCTCTAAAAAGGACCCATTCTTAGCAACGAATATTTTGCCTTCGGATATGTGATAGAAGGTGTACCCAACAGTCTCCTTTGGGTATCCTATGAAGACACATTTCTCCGATTTGGGTTCAAGCTTATCAGATTGAAGTTTTTCCACATAAGCATCACAGCCCCAAACTTTAAGAAACGACAACTTAGGTTTCTTGCCAAACCACAGTTCATATGGTGTCGTCTCAACCGATTTAGATGGTGCCCTATTTAACGCGAATGCAGCCGTCTCTAAAGCATAACCCCAAAACGATAGCGGTAAATCAGTAAGAGACATCATAGACTGCACCATATCTAATAAATTACGGTTACGATGTTCGGACACACCATTACGCTGTGGTGTTCCATGTGGCGTGAGTTGTGAAACTATTCCACATTGTTTCAAATGAAGACAAAACTCATAACTCAAATATTCACCTCCACGATCAGACCGAAGAAACTTTATTTTCTTGTTACGATGATTTTCCACTTCACTCTGAAATTCTTTGAACTTTTCAAATGTTTCAGACTTATATTTCATTAAGTAGATATATACCCATATCTGCTTAAATCATCTGTGATGGTCACAAAATAACGATACCCGCCGTGAGCCTCAACACTCATCGGATCGCATACATCAGTATGTATTATTTCCAACAAGTCAGTTGCTCACTCCATTGTTCCGGAGAACGGAGTCTTAGTCATCTTTCCCATGAGGCATGGTTCGCAAGCATCAAGTGATTTATAATCAAGTGATTCCAAAGGCCCATCAGCATGGAGTTTCTTCATGCGTTTTACACCAATTTGACCTAAACGGCAGTGCCATAAATAAGTTGCACTATCATTATTAACTTTGCATCCTTTGGCTTCAATATTATGAATATGTGTATCACTACAATCAAGATTCAACAGAAATAGACCACTCATCAAGGGTGCATGACCATAAAAGATATTATTCATATAAATAGAACAACCATTATTCTCTGATTTAAATGAATAACCGTCTCGCATCAAACAAGATACAGATATAATGTTCATGCTTAACGCTGGCACCAAATAACAATTATTCAGGTCTAAAACTAATCCCAAAGGTAGATGTAGAGGTAGCGTGCCGACGGCGATCACATCGACATTGGAACCATTTCCCACGCGCTTCATCACCTCGGCCTTAGCCAATCTTCGATTAATCCGTAGCCCCTGTTTCGAGTTGCAAATATGAGCAACAGAACCAGTATCAAATACCCAGGCGCTACTACGAGCATTAGTAAGGTACACATCAATAACATGTATATCAAATATATCTTTCACTTTGCCATCCTTCTTATCCGCCAAATACTTGGGGTAGTTCCGCTTCCAGTGACCAGTCCCTTTGCAGTAGAAGCACTCAGCCTTAGGCTTAGGTCTAGACTTGGGCTTCTTCACTTGAGCAGCAACTTGTTTGCCGTTCTTCTTGAAGTTCCCCTTCTTCCCTTTGCCCTTTTTCTTGAAACTAGTGGTCCTGTTAATCATCAACACTTGATTCTCCTTCTTGATTTCTACCTCCGCAGCTTTTAGCATCGCGAAGAGCTCGGGAATTGTCTTATCCATCCCTTGCATATTATAGTTCATCATGAAGCCTTTATAGCTTGGTGGAAGTGATTGAAGAACTCTGTCAATGACACTATCATGAGGAAGATTAACTCCCAGGTGAGTCAAGTGGTTATGATACCCAGACATTTTGAGTATATGTTCACTGACAGAACTATTCTCCTCCATTTTGTAGCTATAGAACTTGTTGGAGACTTCATATCTCTCAACTCGGGCATTTGCTTGAAATATTAACTTCAACTCTTGGAACATCTCATATGCTCCATGACGTTCAAAACGTCTTTGAAGTCCCGATTCTAAGCCGTAAAGCATGGCACATTGAACTATCGAGTAGTCATCAGCTTTGCTCTGCTAGACGTTCATAATGTCCAGAGTTGCTCCTGCAGCGGGTCTTGCACCTAGCGGTGCTTCCAAGACATAATTCTTCTGTGCAGCAATAATGAGGATAATCCTCAAGTTACAGACTCAGTCCGTGTAGTTGCTACCATCATCTTTCAACTTAGCTTTCTCTAGGAACGCATTAAAATTCAAGGGAATGGTAGCATGGGCCATTGATCTACAACAACATAGACATACAAAAACTATCAGGTACTAAGTTCATGATAAATTAAAGTTCAATTAATCATATTACTTAAGAACTCTGAAAGTGCATTATATCGACTAGAGGGGGGGTGAATAGGCGACTGAGGAATTTGCAGGTGAGGAAATTCCTTAGCAAAGAACTACTAGCAGCGGAATAAGTACTCAAAAGTAAACATAACAGAACACAAGCATGGTCAGCATGATGAAATAAAGACAAGCACAGAGTACAGAAAGCGTAATCACAGGATAACACAGGATGAAGACAAACAGAATGAAGAAATTGAACTGAGGAAATTGAGAAAGTCTTCAGTCAAAGTCTTCAAACACAGATATGAACAAGCGCACAACACGGTTATGAGGAAATGAAAGAGTTGAGGAAATAGAACCAGTAGGCTTGGTGAAGACAATGATTTGGTAGACCAGTTCCAACTGCTGTCTCAGTTGTACATCTGGTTGGAGCGGCTAGGTATTTAAACCTGAGGACACACAGTCCTCACCGTATTTTCCTTGAGCTAAGGTCACATAGACCTCACCCAATCACTCGTGGTAAGTCTTCAGGTGACTTCCGAACCTTCACAAACTTGGTCACTCGGCGATCCACAATTCCTCTTGGATGCTCTAGACCATGACGCCTAACCGTCTGGAAGAAGCGCAGTCTTCAAAGGTAACAAGCGTCGGATCCACGCAGGATCAATCTCTTCAGTGATGCTCAATCACTTTGGGTTTGTAGGTGTTTGGGTTTTCCTCACTTGATGATTTTCGCTCAAAGTCCTCGGAGGATGGGATGCTCTCAAATGACAAGTGTCAGTTTCTCTCGGAGCAGCCAACCAGCTAGTGGTTGTAGGGGGCGGCTATTTATAGCCTAGGGAGCAGCCCGACATGATAAGACATAAATGCCCTTCAATAATAATGACCATTAGGTGGGTAGATATTTTGGGACAGCTGGCGCATAGCACAGCAACGGTCGGAAATTTCAGTATCAAATTCCTCAGGGCTATCATGTTCCTCACTGTGTAGGCAATCCGCACTGGCGAATTCCTAACTCCTCAGTTAGAACAAATTCCTCAGAGACCAGAAGAACTTCGTCTCTGTCACTGAAGAATATGACTGAACTGTATGAGATTTCCAATGGCTTCACTCGAAGGTATTGGTAGGTGTAGGATTTCGAGTTGAGCATCACATGGAAATTTTTCCTTAGTATTTCCTCGACCCCCTTTAACAGTACGGTGTTTCCTATGACTCAAGAAAGAGAAAATGAAACTACGAAAACAAAAGTCTTCACGCTTCATGTTCCTCGAATGAATACCAAGTCTTCAAGGTCACACCAATTTCTTCACTTTCAAAGTCTTCAGAAAGTCTTCAGAAATCCAAAGTCTTCCGTCGAAGAACTTCAATTTTAGGGGTCGACTTTCTCTGTAAATATCAAACTCCTCATAGACTTACAGACCTGTGTACACTAATAAACACATTAGTCCCTTAACCTATAAGTCTTCAATACACCAAAATCACTAAGGAGCACTAGATGCACTTACAAACTCCCACTTAGATAGACATCCCTCTAGTCATCTAAATGATCACGTGATCCATATCAACTAAACCATGTCCGATCATCACGTGAGATGGAGTAGTTTTCAATGGCGAACATCTCTATGTTGATCATATCTACTATATGATTCACGTTCGACCTTTCGGTCTCAGTGTTCCGATGCCATATCTGCATATGCTAGGCTCGTCAAGTTTAACACGAGTATTCTGCGTGTGCAAAACTGGCTTGCACCCGTTGTATGTGAACGTAGAGCTTATCACACCCGATCATCACGTGGTTTCTCGGCACGACGAACTGTAGCAACGGTGCATACTCAGGGAGAACACTTATACATTGTAATTTAGTAAGAGATCATCTTATAATGCTACCGCCCTACTAAGCAAAATAAGATGCATAAAGGATAAACATCACATGCAATCAAAATATATGACATGATATGGCCATCATCTTCTTGTGCGTTTGATCTCCATCTCCAAAGCACCGTCATGATGTCCATCGTCACTGGCTTGACACCTTGATCTCCATCATAGCATTGTTGTCGTCTCGCCAACTATTGCTTCTACGACTATCGCTACCGCTTAGTGATAAAGTAAAGCAATTACATGGCGATTGCATTTCATACAATAAAGCGACAACCATAAGCCTCCTGCCAGTTGCCGATAACTTTTACAAAACATGATCATCTCATACAACAATTTATATCTCATCACGTCTTGACCATATCACATCACAACATGCCCTGCAAAAACAAGTTAGACGTCCTCTACTTTGTTGTTGCAAGTTTTACGTGACTGCTACGGGCTTCTAGCAAGAACCGTTCTTACCTACGCATCAAAACCACAACGATTTTTCGTCAAGTGTGTTGTTTTAACCTTCAACAAGGACCGGCCATAGTCAAAGTTGACTCAACTAAAGTTGGAGAAATAGACACCCGCCAGCCACCTGTGTGCGAAGCACGTCGGTAGAACCAATCTCATGAACGCGGTCATGTAATGTCGGTCTGGGCCGCTTCATCCAACAATACCTCTGAATCAAAGTAAGACGTTAGTGGTAAGCAGTATGACTAGTATCGCCCACAACTCTTTGTGTTCTACTCGTGCATATAACATCTACGCATATACCTGGCTCGGATGCCACTGTTGGGGAACGCAATAATTCAAAAAAATTCCTACGATCACGCAAGATCTATCTAGGAGATGCATAGCAGTGACGGGAGAGTGTGTCCACGTACCCTCATAGACCGAAAGCGGAAGCGTTTAGTAACGCGGTTGATGTAGTCGAACGTCTTCACGATCCAACTAATCCAAGTACTGAACGTACGGCACCTCCGTGTTCAGCACACGTTCAGCATGATGACGTCCCTCGAGCTCTTGATCCAGTTGAGGACGAGGGAGAGTTCCGTCAGCACGACGGCGTGGCGACGGTGATGATGACGTTACCGGCGCAAGGCTTCGCGTAAGCACTATGACGATCTGATCGAGGTGTTAAACTGTGGAGGGGGGCACCGTACACGGCTAAGAGATTGTCTATTGTGCTTTGGGGTGCCCCCTAGCCACGTATATAAAGGAGGGAGGGAGAGAGGCCGGCGGCCAGGAGGGGCGCGCCAAGGGGGGGAGTCCTACTTGGACTCCTAGTCCAAGTAGGATTCCCCCCCCCTTTTCCTTTCTTCCACCGGGGGAAAGGAAGGAGGGGAGAAGGAGAAGGAAGGAGGGGGCCGCGCCCCCACCCCTTGTCCAATTCGGTTTGGGCAGGGGGGAGGCCTGCGCCACCTCGTGGCCCTTCTTCCCTCTCTCCACTAAAGCCCACTAAGGCCCATTAACTTCCCCGGGGGTTTCGGTAACCCCTCGGTACTCCAGAAAATACCCGGATCACTCGGAACCATTCCGATGTCCGAATATAACCTTCCAATATATGAATCTTTACCTCTCGACCATTTCGAGACTCCTCATCATGTCCGTGATCTCATCCGGGACTCCGAACAAACTTCGGTCATCAAATCACATAACTCATAATAGAAATCGTCATCGAACGTTAAGCGTGCGGACCCTACGGGTTCGAGAACTATGTACACATGACCGAGACACATCTCCAGTCAATAACCAATAGCGGAACCTGGATGCTCATATTGGCTCCTACATATTCTACGAAGATCTTTATCGGTCAAACTGCATAACAACATACTTCATTCCCTTTGTCATCGGTATGTTACTTGCCTGAGATTCGATCGTCGGTATCGTCATGTTGGAAATATGCCCTAGAGGCAATAATAAATTGGTTATTATTATATTTCCTTGTTCATGATAATCGTTTATTATCCATGCTAGAATTGTATTGATAGGAAACTCAGATACATGTGTGGATACATAGACAACACCATGTCCCTAGTAAGCCTCTAGTTGACTAGCTCGTTGATCAATAGATGGTTACGGTTTCCTGACCATGGACATTGGATGTCGTTGATAACGGGATCACATCATTAGGAGAATGATGTGATGGACAAGACCCAATCCTAAGCCTAGCACAAGATCGTGTAGTTCGTTTGCTCAGAGCTTTTCTAATGTCAAGTATCATTTCCTTAGACCATGAGATTGTGCAACTCCCGGATACCGTAGGAATTCTTTGGGTGTACCAAACGTCACAACGTAACTGGGTGGCTATAAAGGTGCACTACAGGTATTTCCGAAAGTGTCTGTTGGGTTGGCACGAATCGAGACTGGGATTTGTCACTCCGTGTAAACGGAGAGGTATCTCTGGGCCCACTCGGTAGGACATCATCATAATGTGCACAATGTGACCAAGGAGTTGATCACGGGATGATGTGAGTTACGTAACGAGTAAAGAGACTTGCCGGTAACGAGATTGAACAAGGTATAGGGATACCGACGATTGAATCTCGGGCAAGTAACATATCGATAGACAAAGGGAATTGAATACGGGATTGATTGAATCCCCGACATCGTGGTTCATCCGATGAGATCATCGTGGAACATGTGGGAACCAACATGGGTATCCAAATCCCGCTGTTGATTATTGGCCGGAGAATGTCTCGGTCATGTCTGCATGGTTCCCGAACCCGTAGGGTCTACACGCTTAAGGTTCGATGACGCTAGGGTTATAGGGAAAGTATGTACGTGGTTACCGAATGTTGTTCGGAGTCCCGGATGAGATCCCGGACGTCACGAGGAGTTCCGGAATGGTCCGGAGGTAAAGATTTATATATGGGAAGTCCTGTTTTGGACACCGGAAAAGTTTCGGGTGATATCGGTAATGTACCGGGACCACCGGGAGGGTCCCGGGGGTCCACCAAGTGGGGCCACCAGCCCCAGAAGGCTGCATGGGCCAAGTGTGGGAGGGGACCAGCCCCAGGTGGGCTGGTGCGCCCCCCACCAAGGCCCAAGGCGCAGGGAGAGTGGGAGGGGGCAAACCCTAGGTCCAGATGGGCCTTAAGGCCCACCCTAGTGGCGCCCCCCCTCTCCTCCCCTTGGCCACCCCCTAGATGGGATCTAGGGCTGGCCGCCACCCCTTGGGGTGGAACCCTAGAGGGGGCGCAGCCTCCCCTCTTCCCCTATATATAGTGGAGGCAAAGGGGCAGCCCAACACACGAAGTTCTCCTTCTCTTGGCGCAGCCCTACCTCTCTCCCTCCTCCTCTCCCGCGGTGCTTGGCGAAGCCCTGCGGGATTGCCACGCTCCTCCATCACCACCACGCCGTCGTGCTGCTGCTGGATGGAGTCTTCCCCAACCTCTCCCTCTCTCCTTGCTGGATCAAGGTGTGGGAGACGTCACCGGGCTGCACGTGTGTTGAACGCGGAGGCACCGTTCTTCGGTGCTTAGATCGGAATCAACCGCGATCTGAATCGCTACGAGTACGACTCCTTCATCCGCGTTCTTGCAACGCTTCCGCATCGCGATCTACAATGGTATGTAGATGCACTCTCCTTCCCCTCGTTGCTAGATTGCTCCATAGATTGATCTTGGTGTTGCGTAGAAAATTTTGTATTTCTGCTACGTCTCCCAACACATCATACCTAGTTCAATCTCGTTACCGGCAAGTCTCTTTACTCGTTCCGTAATGCATCATCCCGTAACTAACTCATTAGTCACGTTGCTTGCAAGGCTCATAGTGATGTGCATTACCGAGACGGCCCAGAGATACCTCTCCGATACACGGAGTGACAAATCCTAATTTCAATCTATGCCAACTCAACAAACACCATCAGAGACACCTGTAGAGCATCTTTATAATCACCCAGTTACATTGTGACGTTTGATAGCGCACAAGGTATTCCTCCGGTATTCTGGAGTTGCATAATCTCATGGTCAGAGGAACATGTATAAGTCATGATGAAAGCAATACCAATAAAACTAAACGATCATTATGCTAAGCTAACAGATGGGTCTTGTCCATCACATCATTCTCTAATGATGTGATCCCGTTCATCAAGTGACAACACATGTCTATGGTTAGGAAACTTAACCATCTTTGATTAACGAGCTAGTCAAGTAGAGGCATACTAGGGACACTCTGTTTGTCTATGTATTCACACATGTACTAAGTTTCTGGTTAATACAATTCTAGCATGAATAATAAACATTTATCATGATATAAGAAAATATAAATAACAACTTTATTATTGCCTCTAGGGCGTATTTCCTTCAGATGGTCGTGCGTTTTTTCATAGGTCGGGAATGTCATGTGGCACCCTAATTACTGAGGTAACAATCTAGATATGTCTAGAAATTACATGATAACACCAATTGAGAAACTAATGCAACAAGGAATTCAGAAAGAAAAAAAATACGTCTCTAGATAAAAAAAAGATGTGAAGCTAACTAAACTATCCCCTCCATTTAAAAATATTGGCAGTCTAGGTTTATTCTAAGTCAAACTTCCCCACACTTGATGAACTCTATAGAAAAATATACCAATCTATAACACCAAACTAGTTTCATTAGATTCATCATAAAATGTATTATCATACTCTATATATTTGATGTTGTGGATATTAGTAAATTTTATTATAAACTTGGTTAAACTTATAGAAGTTTTACTCAGGACAAACCTATAACTTTTTAAAAAAATTGTAAAGGATGAGGTAAGCCGTAAAATCAACCTCGAATGACTCCAAATTGGCTGAAAATATAGACTGGTCTTCGGCTCCTTTGGACCTAGGTTAAATTTCATTTTTGTGTAAAGGTTATTTTTTCTGAAACAAAGGTAACATGGTGTCATGTGTCAACATTTTTGTTCCAGTCAAATGTATTGTGTGATCTAGTGTTTTTTATGTCCTAACTGATGCGATGACATTTTTGCAGGAACTACTACCTTAAATTGCCAACATTGTTTGTTGTTTTTTTCTTCTTGACTTGAGAAAAAATATGTTCTGTCTTATGTAACATTTATCTAAGATAATTATAACATATTTCACAAAAAACCAACCTTTCAAGTGTCTCCTTGAACAAACTAATTTCTATTTGTATCATTCTCGCAATCAAGCTTGATTATTTGATTCATGAGATGAATATATCACATGAATGAAGGACCCTTTTGAAAAAAAAAATTAATACCGAGCATATTTCTGGTCAACCCTAAAATTATCTTTTAAATGAACAAATAATTCCTTATGTTTCAATTTGCGTTTTACCTAATTTTCCTTCGACATTTACAAGGATTCTTAAAATTTAAGTTTGAAAATGACACTAGTTCAAATAGATCATGTTTTGCATTCTACAGTTTTATAACTAGGAACTTCCAAGTTTTTCCAGCATATGTGCCAGTACATGGGATGTCCTATTGGACACTCGCTGTGTCAAAACGCTGGAGTTATTTTGGTTTTAGGATTTTTGAAGTTTTGAATTTTTAAAGATGCAAGTTAAATTTTAAGTATTATTATTTTAAAAATCTGAACATTTTTAGAAACATTTGGAAAAAACACAGTAAAGAAAATAAAAAAGAAAAAAAACATGAAGAAAACAACAAAAAAAGGAAAGAAAAATGGACTGAAACCTTCTAGAAAGTTTTGAAAACCGGTCAAAAACTTCCATAACGAAGATCTCTCTTGCACAAATCCTAGCTAATGGGTTGGCCAATCCGGCTATGGCTCGCTCGTCTATGCGAACCATCGGCAAATAGGGTTCTCTCCAGTAAACTTTCATTTCTAAAAATACAAGACCTACGAATAATTACCGGTATCCCTATCTCCCTCCCCAACTGATCTCTCTCCCCGTGGCCCAACTCCCCTGACTCCCTATTAAACCTATCCACACCTGCCCGTCCGGAATCCTTTGTGGAATTTATTTTTGTATCTTTGAAATCACAAGTTAAAGGTACTTCTTGCAAAGGTTACTTCAACCTTCTCTAGCGGTGACAAGTGACACACTGCGTGTTCAACATTTGTCACAATCTATGAGTTTTACTCTTTGTCGTAGATTTTTTTTTCAAAACATTGTATCTCTTAATTCGTGCCTCCAAATTATGAACCGTTTTCATCCTTCGATTTCTCGCATCAAGATCTTCAAAACTATAGGCACATTGATCGGTTTGGAAAATCCTTTTCCCCAAAAAAGAAAAAAAATGGAAAGCGAGAAAACTGAAAGAAGAAAAAAAATCGAAAACCGGGAAGCACATGTGTTTTTCACTTTTCGGGAAGTACATTTGTGCTTCATGCAAAAGCACATCAGTGCTTTTCCCCTTTTTAGGAAGCACCATTGCGCCTTTTCACTTTCGGGGAACATAGTTATACTCTTTCACTTTCGAGACGCACAGTTTCTCTTCACGCGGAAGCACAATAGCAAACCTATGATTTTTTTAAATGTGTTTCGCGGGAGAAAATAAAAAATAAATATTTTTCTTCATAAAAACCTAAAAAACCAAGCAAAATCCAAAAATCCAAAAATTTAGAAAATACCCCAATATGCATGCAGAAATTAAAAAAAATACAGATGCACCCAGCACACCACACGTGAGGGTTGGAGACACTCCCGGCGCGCTCGCAACTGATCGTTGGGAAGCCTCGGCGGGATACCATCTCTGTTTTTTTTATATATATACAGTACATCTCTCTTTTTTGTGACAACCTTAAATTTTTTTTTGAGACAACGTTAATTGTATCTCTCCTTTCTTTTTTTAGACTATCCTTTCTTTTTGTTCTAAATTTTTTCTGAAGGGTTTTCTTGTTGTTCCAATGGGCCTTCAGCTATTTCGTGGGCCTAGATAGGTGAACCGATGTCCGATGGTGGCATTAACACACCAAGCCTTCATGCCTCAGAAAGAAAAAAGGGCCCTCTTCATTCTTGTCAGAAAACGAAACACAGCCTCGTCGTTCTCATTTCCCAAATCGCCGGCCGCCCGGGCCACTCCGCCGGCGCCGCCGGCGCGAGTTTTTTCTTCTCCTTCCCCCGAGCGAGCTGCTTCTTATCCATCCCTGATCTATCGGCGGACGCCTGCGCCACCGTGGAGTAGAGGCGGCCGCCGCCTCGCCGGGCGGAGACGGAGGAGGAGGTCGCCGGAGGACGAGGGGAATGGAGGCCACGCGCTCCTTGGGGCGACGTTCCCGTCCCATCTTCCGTCGCTGGAGACGCACGCGCGGCGGAGCGCTGGGTGGCGCCGGCGACCACCGACTGCGGTAAGAGCGCTACTGTCTGTCTGTACTGCAAAGTAGATAAATTTAGTCCCACATCGCAGATTCACTACGGACTCCACTAATGGCATTGATAAATCAATCTCCGTTTCTTACGTTGAAATGGCATTGGGATTGATGGAGCGCTTCGGCGTGACCGCACGGCATTCTGACAGCTGAGATAAATTCCACATTAAGGGAGGACAAAAGTACAAGTAAGTCTTAAATTGTCCTCAGTTATTCTACTTCCCCCTAATAACCTTTGAGCTGTTCTGTTGAATCAAACAGTGTAGCATTATAAGAAGTTCCATCTCCATGCACCTACATTTGAAATATACAGGAATAAGGAAGTAAAACTTGTAAAAAAAACCAATTTACTACTTAAATAATTTTATTCTTCTGGAACATCTGACCATACTAAGTATGAAGTACTCGATCGGACTGTTATGCTTCCACTGAACCCTCTCAGGGAAACATTATGACGTTATTGCATCTCCCCTTATGCTTAGGTCCGGAACTGGTGCTCTGTTTTCAGGATTTAAGTCTTATAAGATATAGACTATTCTAGGAACCGTTTGATTTTTCCTGGGAATTTAACCTGTTAAGTGTTGTTGTTGGATTGATCTTTTACTGTGTACATACTTGGAATTGTAGTTCAAAAAGCCACAGCTAATTAGACAGACTCCATCTCAATATTTATGGTTGAACGGTTGGATGAGCAGTAGTTTTGGTGGATCTTCACGACAAGGACATTATTGTGGTTATATGGATCCCTAGATTTCTTCTTTATTGTAAGTCACATCAGTATACCTAAGACTTCCATAGCAGCTGAATAAACGTGTATAATGCATTGTTTATAAAGCGTCCCGCTTCAGATGCTTAAGCGTCGCTTAAGCGACATGGCGCCCAGGCAGCAGCTTAGAAATTTGCCAGCTTTAGGCTCTTAAGCGCCCGCTTTAGGCGCTTAGGCGTCGCTTAAGCGTTAGAGCGGGTGGTGCTCGCTTTGCTTTACCGCTTTATAAACCATGGTATAATGTAGTTAGTTCGGAGAGAATTACCATTCTCAGTGAAATCATCTATTTCAGATTCATTTGTTTCTTATTCTCACAACTCATGTTATCATTGCTAACAAAAAATCAGCTTCACGTGTCGATTATGTTATAACCAAGTTGAAGGGTTCAATCTCAAGCAACTTTCGTGGTTAGTGACGCCAATGAATACTAATAATTAATCCCTATTAGACGAGAAATTGTGTCACTAACTCAACTATGCTCCGGGAAAATCAAATCAATAGAACGGTATGTGATATTATTTTTGCAAACATTACGGAGAAACGCTTCCAGGTTGTGATGCACATACCAAATGATGTTTACACGTCAAATTTATATTGTGTACATGTTTTCACATACTAGCTCCGTGTGGGTGCACGGGTTGACGACAAGTGTCCGTAACCATGATGAATAGAAGAGGGGTCAAAGGGTTCCCTTGCCGAAGGCCACACCCTTACGTTAAAGCATCGCCGTGACTACAATTAACCAGAAACACCTTGGTGCTAGTCGAGCCATGGGCGACGGTGATCCATCGAATCCACCATGGCCCATGGGTTATAACCTCTCTTCCTGTGAACACTCTGCAAGAAGGGCCATGAGACGCTATCAAAACGCCAACGATGCCCAAGCTTAAGCATAAGAGATGGGATTTACTTCCTATGGATACTTTTGGCTGATTGCTGCACCATGACAATGTTGTCGTGGATGCAAAGATGACAGACAAACACGCTTTGGTTAGTTGCGACAAAGGATTTGGTTACCGGGCTGTAAATTCGGTTACCGCCCAGTAACCACGTATCTCGCCACCCTCGGTAAACACGTGTACCGAGCAAAAAATGCTGATTTTTTTGAAAATTTGAATTTAAATGGGAAACCTATAGTTAAATAGAGTGGAAACACTCAGAGAACAGATAACAAGCGATGGTGCAGTGGTATATTGATAGGAGTATCACTAATCAGGAAAGAAAGCATTAGCTAAAGATAAAAGAACCTTTAATCTAATCATAACATGGGTACCGTAGAATGCTGAGCAAAATACCCCTCAAAATTTTCAAATGAATTTTGAATTCAGAATTTATTAAGCTCGATATAGATTGGTATTGAACTCATATTATTCAGGTACTTGCTAGCGGTGCAGTGGTGATACCAAGATGGATGCCCTAGTTGCGGCTTTTAGAAACACTTATATCTATACAGCCATAGCTGGTTATCTGTTGTATGAGTGTTTCCATCTTGGGCGCCAGATGAATAGCCAATATTTTAGCCATAACCAACGAATCTGCCTATATATACATGTAAATCTATACTTACTATTAATGTACGTGGTATGAAAAGTGAGATTCGTGGTTCTGAGTTAGTGGACAGGCACTAGACAGCCATGTGCTTAGACTATCTTTCAGATTTAGCTTTCAACAAACAGCTAAGCAACTTTCGTTGGCCTCGAGATCCATGCTGCCTTATGCTATGAAGGTTGCAGCATGGGTTAAGGCTCCTCTTACTATATTAATTAAGTTAGACTAATGATCTATATCCACTCCAAAGGAAGAATATTGCCTCCACGTGCAAGCCACTGAAAGATTTGGAATCGACTTTTACACACGTTGAAGCTGTTGGTGGGAAAGCAAAGAAGATAAACAAATATGGACCCCAAATTGATGCCAGCTCGTGCTGCACATACGTGGTTAGATTAGATAGCATCAGTTCATATAGCAGCATATGATCAAGAGTCAGAGTAGAGTACACAAATCAGTTATACATTTACCATCCAAGTCTCCAACTCGCCGTGCCTCGACGACCACCATGCCTGACAAGCTGCTTATGGCCACAAGCCAGGGTGATGGCAAGCGGCTGAAGGATATGCTCAACAAGGAAGATGCCGCAGGGACAGCATCGGGAAATCTGGCCACCATCAGGAAACAACCCACCCCGGCGACCATAAGTCCTGTCCTTTTAGGATTGGCATGCAGTGGTGATTCTGCAGGCCTAGACTTTCTTGTCAACAACAGGGTCGCCACACAAGCACAAGCTGAAGCTGAAGAAATCCATGGCAGCCTACCCTGGTACACATCCAGCAATGGAGGTTCTGATGATGTAGAAGAAGGTGGTGCTCTGCCTGCACCGTCATCGCTCCTTGAGGGGGGTGACTGTTGAAGGGGACACTGCACTCCACGCGGTGGCTACCTGCGGCCGTGGCGATAACTTCCTGACGAGCACAGACATCATCCACAGAAAGGCGAGAAACCTCCTGTTCGTGCAGAACAAGAAGGGAGACACGCCCGTGCACTGCGCGGCGAGGGCCGGGAATCTCGAGATGGTTTCTTGTCTCATTCGTCTGGCTAAATCGGGAGGGGAGGCTGTTTCTCGAGTGAAGTCGCTGCTGGAGAAGGAGAACAAGCTTAAGGAGACGGCCTTGCATGAGGCCGTCCGGATTGGGAAGGTGGAGATGGTGGAGCTGCTGATGAAGGAGGACCAGGACTTGGCCGGTTTTCCGAGAACCGGTGGGACCTCGCCGATGTACCTGGCCATCTTGCTGGGTAATAGAGTCATCGTTAAGAAACTGTATAAAATGAGTGATTACGGTACAAGTCTTTCCTACTCCGGCCCAAATGGACAAAATGCATTACATGCTGCTGCTACCCGAGGACGAGGTACGATGCTTGCACTGAATGTTTCATTATAGCAAGAGATTTTTATGGATAGTTTAGAATTTATCATATGTAGACTGGGCATATGAATGTTTTGATTCGATTGGTGCAACATAACATGGAGAACCCATTAATTTGCAGTATTTACTAAGAAGCTGTTAAAGTGGAACAAGGCCCTTTCAGCGCAAAAGGATGAAACAGGGAGTACGCCTCTTCATTTCGCCGCAGCCAAGTCGCCAAACTCATCTTATTCAACACAGTTTCATGACGATGTGCATGAATGGCGAAAGAGCAATTCAACCATCGCCAGACAAATGTGCAAGAAGCTCTTGTCTCTATTGGGGAGGGATGGCTGGCCAAAAGTCTGCCTCAAGCTGCTCGAAGCAAACCCAGCCGCGTTGTATGAGCCAGACCACCGTGGGTCATATCCGATACACATAGCTACCTCAGTGGGCGCGACCAGGAAGGTTCTCCTGTTTCTTAACAGGCACCCTGGCAGTGCTGGCCTGCGCGATGCGCGTGGCCGGACTTTCCTGCATATCGCCGTCGAGAAGATGGCTGTGGGGATCCTGTATCATGCTACCAGGGATAAGTCACTAGAATGGATTCTTAACATGCGCGACAAGGATGGGAACACGGCGATGCACCTTGCAGTCCAAGGTGGGAGACTTCGAGTGTTCTGCCGTCTGCTTGGGAATCTGAAGGTAGGCCTGGATTTGCCAAATGCGAAAGGGGAAACCTGTCTGGATTTATCACGCTATAAGGTTCCTCCAGGATTGTATTACAGTCAGGTAATCTATCATTCGACTCCCTCTTTTTTGGCAACGTTCAAGCGTTGCCACTGGTATAATTAATTCATCTTATTGTTTTTGTTTGTGTAGAACTCGGAAGCATGTATCCGTCGTGCACTCGCGATGGTCCGTGCACGGAGCGGCACTTCTCGCGAGGATCACTTCGAGGAAAAATATGAGAGAAATCACCGGCTAAAACCGGAAGAGAAAAACAGAGAATCAGATAGCATGAAGGATGCAACACAGACTTTGAGCATCGGGTCTGTGCTGATAGCGACAGTGACGTTTGGCGCCACATTCGCACTGCCTGGTGGTTACAAGGCGGACGATCGTCCCAACGGTGGCTCACCGACGCTCGCAGGCACGTACGCCTTCGACGCATTCATGATGGCCAACACGCTGGCCTTCATCTGCTCCTCGATGGCCACGGTCGGCTTCATGTTCTCCGGGACTCCCATGGTTAACAGGAGGAGCCGAAAGTTTCACCTTCGCTCCTCCGTGTATTTCATGGAGGCTTCAGTCACCAGCCTGACGGCTGCGTTCGCGCTGGGGGTGTACTTGGTGCTGGCTCCCGTCGCTTACAAGACCGCCATTGCCATTTGTGCCATTAGCCCTTTTGCGTTGCTCTGGAAAAATGTTGATTATTGGAAGAGATGGATTCGTTTTGCTGGACCCTTGCTGGCTAGGAACGGGCCATGTTGGACCTTGCAAGAGTTTGTACGGCAATTTGTGTGGAGCATACTGCTTGAACTTTGGCCCCTCGTGATAATCTTCTGTTGGGCAGCATTCGCAAATACTGGCACACACTTTTAATCATCGACCAGCTTGAAGAGGAATCAGTCAAATATGGGCATGATTACAGCGAGAAATAAATTGTGGAGGACTGGAGATATCTGTATTGCTCTAAAACCCTTGCTACAATGAGACCATGAGACAAGTATCAGTTTTGTTGTTGGTTGTGACATTTGTGGAGTGGACCATGTGACTCTTTGGTGTAAAATATGTTGTTTGTTGTGATCTGTACTGACGGACGTCAGTAGTCATTATCAAAATTGGTAACATGTCAGATCGTGGAGGCATTGGCGATGTTAGTGTGCACAACAGCATAGGTGTTTAGACCATTTGATCTGGTTTAGGCCCCAATCCACCGGTATTGGTGAGTTTTGCGATTCCTTTTTTGGTGTAAATGTCTTAAATTGGACCATATGCTCTTTCCCGAAACTACAGCGCTGTAGATGTGCTTGGAAACTGTTGCAATGTATTGGATTCAGGATGTTGAGTGTTCATTGGTAGTGAGACCACACACACTTTGTTCATTGCGAAGCATATGTGTCTGTTCATGTTTCAGGATGCTCCATACATGCCTGCTTTTGCAGTTTTCTGTTGTTGAATATGCACTCCATGTTTACATGCATCGTCACAGCAGAGGCTTATGTTGCGAGTTTGCAGCTGTTGCCAGTTACTGATGCAAGTTTCCCTCTGCTTGCAGTTCCGCAGAAATGCCATGCCGAGGAGGAGCAGGGAGCTCTGCTTCATGGCTTAGCAAGTAGCGAGAAAACCGCCATGGGAGGAGCAGTGTCCAGAACCATCGCTGTTTCTCAATTGGTTACCGCTGGGGTGAAGAATATGGCTTCAGTCCATGAATATGAGGACACCTTCGAGATCAAGGTATCTAAGTATCTCTCCCCAGTGCAATGCTGCTGCTGCTAGTACTGAAGCCCAAGCGCCAGGCGAAAGGACGGACGGTTTCAAAGGAGATGGCCAGCCTTAACGAAAAATAGAAGTGGCTGATGAATGATGATGGTGATGAATGGATTGACAATCCTCTGTGTTCTGCTAGGTTCCATGTGTTGGCACTCAAGTATAGCGCGTGTACTTGTGTCCTGGATCCTACTTAGTTGGCTATAAGCCAACTTTGTACTGGAGCTTCGCTGATCCGTTTTGTGCAATTTTGGAGAAGCAGAGCATGCGAACACATTCAGTTGTTGCGGCTTGTCTCCCGGTCTCCTGGAGCATTTTAAGCATCTGATATTCTTTGTATATTTAAATGTATGTTGCTCTCTTGTGACATTACGGATGAGAAATGGGAAACCATGTGTCCTGGAGCTTAATTAGCTGAGACATCTGTGGGTTTCTTAATATATCAGTTTTGAGTGTCTGTATCTCGGTTAACCGAGAATTAGGGAGTGATCCCTAGTAGATTTTCGAATTTGTCCACACAAACAAAAAAATCCATTATATGATTAAAGATGTGTACGTCTAGTAAAATAAATATAATATAGTCACACTGTGTTCACACACGAACATGTCACTGCATGTCTCCAGCATTGAGTGCAGTACACATGACATGTTGGAGGAGGATGCCTCGTTGGGAGAGCGATACGCAGGGCATCCCAACTTTGTCTCTTGAAGACCCAAAGGCCCACACTCCTTGGAGGGACCCTGTATGGCATGCGGCGGCTATGGGCTAACCCTGGGTCGGTGCGATCGCCCCTAGGGCCCAAGGCTCACTGCCGTCGAACACGAAGAACAACGAAGAATGAAAAAGAACAAAACGAGGACAAATGAGAAAAGGTAAAAGATTAAAGTGATAGACTGATTGATCAACCGTGTGTTGTTTCAGTCGGCCATCATCTCGCATCTACAGTATATATGAGCAGCTGGAGTAACCATACAAGAAAAGGACCTCGAATCCCATGTAAAACTTACAACTGATGCAGCACCCAGCCGCCTCCCGGTCCAAAACCAGAGGAGCCGCCACTGCCCCTCTCCTCGACTCCCTCCCTCCCAATCCGATCTAGGATTTCGAGCCACCGCCGCCACTCACCTCGCCGCCGCCGGAGCTCCGCGGGGCAAAGCCCAGGCGGAGGATAATGGCGGCGGCGGGGCCTTCCTCCGCCGTGGCTCCAGGAGGTGGTTGCGGTGGAGATCCGTGCGGGTGTCCTGGACATGTGCGTCGTCCGACATTGGTATGACAGTGGTGAGGGCCCATCTGCCGTCGATGGCTCATCTAGGCGGGGCGGCGTTCCTAGTGGTGATGCGCCTCCAGTCGTGCGGTTTCTGGGCAGCAGAAGTCACCCAAGGGCGTGCTGGATGACAGAGGAGGTCGATCTAGTGCTCCAGCCGGGATGGACGTGAATTAGCTAGCAAAAGCTTGATTCGGCCTCGGCCAGAACCATCAACGACGACGCCCGTGGGCGTCATTACCTCGTTGCAGGCGTTGTGGGGTGATTCACGTTTCTAGTATGACCCGGGAGAAACCCCAGATTCGGGCTTTTCCGGATCAGATACTAGCGAGGTTCCTGCATCATCACCCCCATAGGGCCATCATCTTTGGGGTTGTACATCTGCTGGAGGGACAGGTGTTTGTTTTGGTGGTTGGGCGCAAGTCTCCGTATACTTCTCATGCGGTGACCAAGGTGGAGCAGCATTCCATCTACAATATCAGCAATGGCGGGTCTTCGCGGCAAGGTGCAGCGTTCTCTCAGCGCTGAATACCGTTTGATGGGCGCGCGCAAGATCCATCTAGGTGATGCATAGCAACGAGAGGGGAGAGTGTTATCTACGTACCCTCGTAGACCGAAAGCGGAAGCGTTATGACAATGCGGTTGATATAGTCGTACGTCTTCACGATCCGACCGATCTCAGCACCGAACCTACGGCACCTCCGTGTTCAGCACACGTTCAGCTCGATGACGTCCCTCGTACTCTTGATCCAGTTAAGGCCGAGAGAGAGTTTCGTCAGCACGACGGCGTGGCGACGGTGATGATGAAGTTTATCGGCGCAGGGCTTCGCCTAAGCACTACGACGATATGACCGAGGTGGAATATGGTGGAGGGGGACACCGTACACGGCTAAGACAACTGTCAACTTGTGTGTCTATGGGGTGCCCCCTCTCCCGTATATAAAGGAGTGGAGGAGGGGAGGGCCGGCCCTCATAGGGCGCGCCCAAGGGGGGGAGTCCAACTCCCAGTAGGAGTAGGTTTCCCCCTTTCCTAGTAGGAGTAGGAGAAGAAGGAAGAGGGAGAGAGAGAGGGAACGAAAGGGGGGCCGGCCCCCCACCCAATTCGGATTGGGCTTGGGGGGGGGGGCACCCTCCACCTGGCCGCCTCCTCTTCTCTCCCACTAAGGCCCAATAAGGCCCATCACTACTAGGAAAAGGGCTATAGATGATATGGCCACTAATGGCGCACGAGACATGTGGTGCGCCATTAGTATATACTAATGGCGCACCATGTGTTGGTGCACCATTAGTGTCCAAATACTAATGGCGCACCACATCCACGGTGCGCCATTAGTAACAATTTTTTTTTCAAAACTAGTAATGGCGCACCAGTGGATAGTGCGCCATTACTAGTTTAACTAGTAATGGCGCACCACATCCTCGGTGCGCCACTAGTAATTTTTTTTCAATTTTTTTAAAAAAAAAATTCAATTTTTTTTTTATATTTTTTTTCAAAACTAGTAATGGCGCACCAGTGGATAGTGCGCCATTACTAGTTAAACTAGTAATGGCGCACCACATACACGGTGCGCCACTAGTAAGTTTTTTTCAAAAGAAAATTCAATTTTTTTTTCATTTTTTTTTCAAAACTAGTAATGGCGCACCGTGTGTGTGGTGCGCCATTACTAGTTGAACTAGTTATGGCGCACCACTCCCACGGTGCGCCATTACTAACTTGGCCCAAAAATTCCACCGAATGCACCCCCTGGACCGCCTTTTCAGTTTTAAAAAACAATAAAAGAAAATGATGGAAATGTCAAAAAAATAAAAGAAAATAAGTTTCCCATGTGATATGTGGTCTACTTGTTGGGAAAATTTACAAATATGAATTTCGACTTTATTTGCAAAATCTCTCTGGAATTTGTAAAATGGGCATAACTTTTGCATACGAACTCGGATTAAAAAGTTTTTTATATGAAAAATCATCTACTCGAAAAGTTACATCCGAATTTAACTGGGGGAACCCCGTTAAACATTTTCAAAATCCCCAAAAACCTAACAGAAAAAAGTTACGGGGCTTTTAAGATCTAGAGGGAAAAAATGGAAAAAAAATTCAAACTTACTAGTGGCGCACCGTTTGCTAGGTGCGCCACTAGTAACAGAAAAAAAAATTGGTTTCGAAAAAAAATTCGATTTTTTTTTCAAAATATGATACGTAATATGACCGGGAAGTTTGAAATATTTTTTCAAAATTTCATCATACTCATGAACATGAACAGAGTCCTAGACATCAAGAAGGTTTAATAGGATTGATATGATAGATATATCAACAAGTGCCTGTGAAGTGAGCTGGTGCTGGGGTTGGATAGAACTGCGAAGTTAAGCGTGCTCGAGCTGGAGTAGTGTGAGGATGGGTGACCTTCCGGGAAGTTTCACCGTAGAGTGCGATTTGACTTGAGATTAAGCATATTGACCCGAGATTAAGCCATAGTGACCTGAGATTAAGAAAAAAATTTAAAAAAATTTGAAAATTTTAAAAAAAAAGTTCAGAAAAAAAATTCGAAAAAAATTGTTACTAATGGCGCACTTCTATTAGTATACCAGATACTAATGGCGCACCGTGGGCTATACTAGTGGCGCACCACAGGTGCGCCATTAGAAAAAAAATCTAATGGCGTGGTGCTAGTGGCGCACCTGTAGTGCGCCATTAGTAGCGAAAACAGGTGCGCCACTAGCAGCCCTTTTGCTAGTAGTGCATTGACTCCCCGGGGTGTTCCGGTAACCCCCGGTACTCCGGTAAATGGCCGAACTCATCTGGAACCATTCCGATGTCCAAACATAGCCTTCCAATATATCGATCTTTATGTCTCGACCATTTCGAGACTCCTCGTAATGTCCGTGATCACATCCGGAACTCCGAACAACCTTCGGTACATCCAAACACATAAACTCATAATACCGATCGTCATCGAACCTTAAGTGTGCGGACCCTACGGGTTCGAGAACTATGTAGACATGACCGAGACTCATCTCCGATCAATAACCAATAGCGGAACCTAGATGCTCATATTAGTTCCTACATATTCTACGAAGATCTTTATCGGTCAAAGCGCATAACAACATACGTTGTTCCTTTTGTCATCGGCATGTTACTTGCCTGAGATTCGATCGTCGGTATCTCAATACCTAGTTCAATCTCATTACCGGCAAGTCTCTTTACTCGTTCCGTAATGCATCATCCCATGACTAACTCATTAGTCACATTGCTTGCAAGGCTTATAGTGATGTGCATTACCGAGAGGGCCCAGAGACACCTCTCCGAAACACGGAGTGACAAATCCTAATCTCGATCTATGCCAACCCAGCAAACACCATCGGAGACACCTGTAGAGCATCTTTATAATCACCCAGTTACGTTGTGATGTTTGATAGCACACTAAGTGTTCCTCCGGTATTCGGGAGTTGCATAATCTCCTAGTCATAGGAACATGTATAAGTTATGAAGAAAGCAATAGCAACAAACTAAATGATCATAGTGCTAAGCTAACGGATGAGTCAAGTCAATCACATCATTCTCTAATGATGTCATCCCGATCATCAAATGACAACTCTTTGTCCATGGCTAGGAAACATAACCATCTTTGATTAACGAGTTAGTCAAGTAGAGGCATACTAGTGACACTCTGTTTGTCTATGTATTCACACATGTACTAAGTTTCCGGTTAATACAATTCTAGCATGAATAATAAACATTTATCATGATATAAGGAAATATAAATAACAACTTTGTTATTGCCTCTAGGGCATATTTCCTTCATGGAAGGGTCTGGCAAGATCAGTGCATTGATTGCTCCTGAAGATGGGACTACGGAATCGGCGACGGGTGATACGTCTCCAACGTATCTATACTTTTGATTGTTCCATGCTATTATAGCATCAATCTTGGATATCTTATATGCATTTACAAGCAATTACAGATCATTTTTTTGGAACTAACCTATTAACTTAGTTCCTAGTGTCAGTTACTGTTTTTTGCCTGTTTTTGGTTTTTCAGAATATCAGTACCAAACGAAGTCCAAATGCCACGGAACTTTTTGGAGACTTTTTTCTGGACAAAAGAGACACTAGAAGCTTCGGGAGAAGGCCAGAAGACGAAGGAGGTGGCCACGAGCCACTAGGGCGCGCCCTGGTGCCTCGTGGCCCACCTTCGCTCCGTTTGACCTAATTCCGCCTCTATAAACTCTCTAAAATTGGGGAACCAAGGGAGAGCCACCCAAAATACTTTTTCCACCGCCGCAAGTTCCTGTACCACGAGATCCCATTTGAAGGCCTTTTCCGGCACTCTGCAGGAGGGGGAATCAATCACGGAGGGGCTCTACATCAACCTTGCTGCCCTTTCGATGATGTGTGAGTAGTTTACCACAGAACTACGGGGCCATAGCTAGTACCTAGATGGCTTCTTCTCTCTCTTTGATCTTCAATACAATGTTCTCCTCGATGTTCTTCGAGTTCTATTCGATGTAATCACTTTTTACGGTGTGTTTGTTGGGATCGGATGAATTGTGAGTTTATGATCAGATTATCCATGAATATTACTTGAGTTTTCTCTGAACTCTTTTATGCATGATTGTTATAACTTTGTATTTCTCTCCGATCTATTGATTTGGTTTGGCCAACTAGATTGAATTTTCTTGCAATAGGAGAGGTGCTTTGTGATGGGTTCGATCTTGTGGTGCTTAATTCCACTGACAGAAAGGGACATACCACGTATTTGTATCGTTGCCATTAAGGATAAAAAGATGGGGTTTATTCATGCGTGAGTTTACTTTGTCTACATCATGTCATCTTGCTTAAGGCGTTACTCCGTTCTATATGAACTTAATACTCTAGATGCATGCTGGATAGCGGTCGATGTGTGGAGTAATAGTAGTAGACGCAGACAGGATTTGGTCTACTTGTCTTGGACGTGATGCCTATATACATGATCATTGCCTTGGATATCGTCATGATTATTCGATTTTCTATCAATTGCCCAAAAGTAATTTGTGTACCCACCATATGCTATTTTCAAGAGAGAAGCCTCTAGTGAAAACTATGGCCCCCGGGTCTACGTTTATCATATATTAAAATCCTAAAAATACCTTGCTGCAATTTTTCTTACTTTATTTTATTTTGTGTTTTTGTTCTATCTATCTATCACTAGAGAATTTAATCTTGCAATTAACCGCCGAGGGATTGACAACCCCTTGTTCGCATTGGGTGCAAAGATTTGTCATTTTGTGTGCAGGTGCTACTAATGAGGTGTTGCGTGGTTCTCCTACTGGATTGATAACCTTGGTTATTAACTGAGGGAAATACTTATCTCTACTGTACAACATCATCCCCTCCTTTTTGGGAAAACCCCAACGCAGCTCACAAGTAGCAACGGGCACGCTGAGGGTCTGCTAGACCGGTTGGTGCTCCCGGCTAGCTGGCGGGCGGCTTGGTGAGGCCACCAAATTTCTTGGTGTGCTTGTAGTACCATCTTTTTTCATTAACAGAAGTGAGAATGCATGGTCATAAACAAGCTGATCTAGCATAAGATGCAGCAGGCAAGACAAACAAACTGGACATAGGCACCGCAAGCAGACAATAGAAAGGACAAACCTAAAGGGAAACAACAATTATACAAGGCATGGTGCAAACAAAATATACAGGAAGCAAACCACTATACATACCACAAAAAACAAAGGACAAGATTGGTGTTCAGACCCTGTGTGAATATTGAGATAATGATGACCTACCATGTGTACAAATTTATTTACCTTGCATCGCTTATGCAATATTGTAATAGTAGAACAACTGAATAAATTACTTCACCTTTTTGCATCTTCCAATCTTAAAGCGCTAGAGCAAGGTGGCCACATTTTGTGAATCTTCCAAATTTGAAGCACATTCAAACAGAAGCAGCAGGAGGTACTTATAAATTAAAGGATTCAGGCGGCATCTTCCCCTCTACCATGAACATGATGACAATTTAGATATTTCACTTGAGCAAGTACTAATGGATATGCACATCAATCTTGCACAACCCACCACCAGAAATTAACCAAGAAAAAGTAACGGAAATCATCCCAAGAACACATCAAGATAGCTACCTCATGTCCGCTTCCCAGTTGCTTTGTTCCACTCTGCAACCACAATGATAAACCTGGGAAAACATGATAGATCAATGCAGGGGCGAAGTGAATCGAGCAATAAACAAAGGATTAGAGACCTATCGCGGTCAATGTCATTGCTCTATTGGTTGCCTGTCACCTCCCTTGTCACCACCGACACCCTTGTTGCTGTTGCGGAAGAGGTTGACCTGAACACCTGCCATGCTCCTCGCTGCCATGCACGAGCCCTTTGCAAGGATGAGAGTTAGTAGGAGGTGAAGTCAGCACGCAAGCAACTCCAATGCATACAACCGGTTCATATAAAATAGTGCACATGATACTTCTGTTATGATAACCAAGGGAATCCAAAGTACATGATAACATGAGTTTGGCTCTTTTTGACAGTAATAATCTTAATCATGAGTCATCACTATGCAAAATCTCAGAGCTGGTAAAAAAGAGTTCATAATCTAGACATGTCAATGGTACATTTAGGAACCAGCTGTGACCATACTCAACTATGATAGTTTTTAGGCTGCATTGATCTATCATGTTTTCCTTGGATGGATTAAAGTAGAAACATTATTGAGGGTTTGTGATAGGATGGTATATGCCTTCGACAAGTTAAGGTGACAGAATGATAGATCAGTTTGGAAAAATTGGTGTATTTTCTCTTCTGGGAAAGGAAGCAAAAGCTCTGCTATTAGAAATTTACTATACATACATGTTAAAACTTGTACATGCATGCGAAACATGTTATTTAGCTTTCTGGGCAAAGAAGCAAGAATTCTGCTACTACAAATTTACTATGCATACAGGTCAAAGTTTTTTGCATACCTAGGAAATATATTAGTTAAGCTTCGAACTGATGGATTCATCCAATGCCCTCTCCGCAAGCTCATAAATCATGAAATGACCGTTTTGGACCATTAATCTTCTCCTCTAGCAAGCACCTGGGTAAAGATACTAAATCAAGTACACACAAAAGTAACAATGAAATGCAGATTCTGTAGCACAAACTGAAGTTACGACAAACAATTGTTGCAATAGTAGTTCAAGCACACATGCTTATTGTGACCGAGAACATTATGGTTCTGTTCTCATTTAAGCCCAGTCATTTCATTGATGTCAAGGGTCCTCTGAAACATAATTAAATTGAAAACATCAAACTGTAAAACCTCCTGAATATCACAAAAAAAAGTGAATCCCTAGCATCAGATTGCAGGTTTGAGATGGCATTGGCCTAGTAGAGCAATTGCTGCTAGCTGCAACTTGTTTCTTTTGATAATACATTTTGACTTGATGTCCTGTATATCGGTAGGGTTCGATTTGGGCGGGTCAAAATGTCGAACACCTTATGTGCAGACGTCACGCTCGTAAGCAGGGACGAGTCGGGCGTGGTGTCGATCTGGGCAAGCTCGTCGCTGATCACTAACTTCCCCATGCCCTTCTCCTCTACTTCCCTGGACACTACTGTCACATCCTGGTGTCTTGTGGTCGCAGTCAAGGCCCTCGTCGTGGCGCTACTGTCGGCATCAGCCATCGATGTAGGGGGAGCCATGGAATTTGTACAACAAAGAGCAGGGGAGAGAGGGAAGGGGAGGGATGGGGTGCCATACCACCATCGACCGACGTCGTTTGTACAACCACGCCGCCAGCAAGGTTGAGGGCGAGGGTGCTGCCGACATGGACCTCGTCAAGTTCCTGGCATCCAGTCACCGCTATCGCTCCCATGCTCCCTGTCGCCTCCATGTTTCTCCCAGAGCTTGGTGGTAGGCAGAGGGGCCGCCGCCACCTCTCCCTGGGCGCCACCTCCTCCCCCATCGGGTGGCTCCTCCTTGTTTCTTCCACTCCCGGGACGCCAGATCCGCTTCCACTCCCGGGACGCCAGATCCGTGCTCGCCATTGTTCAGCCGGAGAAGAACAAGATGGAGTAGATGCTGGCCAGGAGGTCGCTCGGCTTGGCCTGGGCGAGAGCACAGGAGGAGAAAAGTGAAGGGGGGAAGGCGGCGCAGTGGAGACCAGGGGAGGAGGGGAGCGGGGCTCGAGAAGTGGAGGGATTGGCTGCTTGGAGACGAACGGGACTGGGGGCTAGGTTTTCACCGCGCACTACGATCCAGCCCCATGCCTCTCGCTTTCTCACCCAGGACGCACACGGGACGCACCAATACACTGGGCCCGTAGACATTTGAGGCCCACCCATCATGGACAAGGAAGCAAAAAAAATGAGTCACAGAGGACTAACGGCCACGACTTTGACGGCAGCGTATAAATCCCTGTTGCTGTGAAATCGTGCGGCCATAACGCGCGCGCGCCGCGAATGCCCCTGGAATGGCGGGTACTCTAGCAGGCTTTATATGTTAGATAAGGCCTCAGAATCCAATTGTCACGCCATACCCGCGGTGGTGATTACTTTTGATTGAGATGATCGAAAAAGACAAGTTAACTTTCACGTTGAAGACTTTTTCGTTCGAGGTCATGTTGCGGACATTTTTGTGCAGGCCAAATTACACAAATTATGCAACGTTTCTGGACAACCCGAAGGTAGCCCGGAGCCTTCGGGCCTATTTTTTGCACGAACCTTTGGCATGATACTGGAGAACACAGAGATACCCTCAAACCTTCGGGCCCAATTTTGTGAAGGGCACTTTTTTGGCTTTGAAGGTTGCATATGATCTTAGATTGAGATGATCCAAAAAGAAAAGTTGTTTGTTTCGATGAGACTCACAACTTTCATGCTGGACACTTTTTGTTTGAGGTCATATGGGGATGCTTTTGTGCAAGACAAGATTGTCCTCATAGGGTTCTCCTTATATCCATTTTGACCATCTTGAGAGGGTATATCCAATGGTGAACTTCATTTTCAATTTGAGTGGTTTTCGATAGGTTCAACCATTCTTTTGCCCTTCTTCCTATTTTGTTCCTTGGGCCACTTCTGAGTGACAACATAGGTCCCCTTATTGTTTTTGGCAAAGTTGGTGTGTCAAAAAAATAACTTGCACTGTTCTTGGTCTAAGAATGATGTTAACACCCCATCAGCCATTTCCACACATATGCTTAGAGCGATAAGGGCATCTCCAACACCAACCCGCAAACCTCCCACAAACATCCGGACCGCGTTGTCCGGCCTGCGGAAGCCATCCAATGCGGTCCTGTATCGATCCCCAGCGCGGTCCGGACGAGATTTCTCCCGCAAACCTGAGACAAACAACATACGTTGTTCATTTTGTCATCGGTATGTTACAAGCCCGAGATTCGATCATTGGTATCTCAATACCTAGTTCAATCTCGTTACCGGCAAGTCTCTTTACTCGTTCCGTAATGCATCATCCCGTGACTAACTCATTAGTCACATTGCTTGCAAGGCTTATAGTGATGTGCATTACCGAGAGGGCCCAGAGATACCTCTCCGAAACATGGAGTGACAAATCCTGATCTCGATCTATGCCAACCCAACAAACACCATCGGAGACACCTGTAGAGCATCTTTATAATCACCCAGTTACGTTGTGACGTTTGATATCACACTAAGTGTTCCTCCGGTATTCGGGAGTTGCATAATCTCATAGTCATAGGAACATGTATAAGTTATGAAGAAAGCAATAGCAACAAACTAAACGATCATAGTGCTAAGCTAACGGATGGGTCAAGTCAATCACATCATTCTCTAATGATGTGATCCCGTTCATCAAGTGACAACTCTTTGTCCATGGCTAGGAAATATAACCATCTTTGATTAACGAGCTAGTCAAGTAGACGCATACTAGGGACACTCTGTTTATCTATGTATTCACACATGTACTAAGTTTCCGGTTAATACAATTCTAGCATGAATAATAAACATTTATCATGATACAAGGAAATATAAATAACAACTTTATTATGGCCTCTAGGGCATATTTCCTTCATGGAAGGGTCTGGCAAGATCAGTGCATTGATTGCTCCTGAAGATGGGACTACGGAAGCGGCGACGGGTGATACGTCTCCAACGTATCTATACTTTTGATTGTTCCATGCTATTATAGCATCAATCTTGGATATCTTATATGCATTTACAAGCAATTACAGATCATTTTTTTGGAACTAACCTATTAACTTAGTTCCTAGTGTCAGTTACTGTTTTTTTGCCTGTTTTTGGTTTTTCAGAATATCAGTACCAAACGAAGTCCAAATGCCACGGAACTTTTTGGAGACTTTTTTCTGGACAAAAGAGACACTAGAAGCTTCGGGAGAAGGCCAGAAGACGAAGGAGGTGGCCACGAGCCACTAGGGCGCGCCCTGGTGCCTCGTGGCTCACCTTCGCTCCGTTTGACCTAATTCCGCCTCTATAAACTCTCTAAAATTGGGGAACCAAGGGAGAGCCACCCAAAATACTTTTTCCACCGCCGCAAGTTCCTGTACCACGAGATCCCATTTGAAGGCCTTTTCCGGCACTCTGCAGGAGGGGGAATCAATCACGGAGGGGCTCTACATCAACCTTGCTGCCCTTTCGATGATGTGTGAGTAGTTTACCACAGAACTACGGGGCCATAGCTAGTACCTAGATGGCTTCTTCTCTCTCTTTGATCTTCAATACAATGTTCTCCTCGATGTTCTTCGAGTTCTATTCGATGTAATCACTTTTTACGGTGTGTTTGTTGGGATCGGATGAATTGTGAGTTTATGATCAGATTATCCATGAATATTACTTGAGTTTTCTCTGAACTCTTTTATGCATGATTGTTATAACTTTGTATTTCTCTCCGATCTATTGATTTGGTTTGGCCAACTAGATTGAATTTTCTTGCAATAGGAGAGGTGCTTTGTGATGGGTTCGATCTTGTGGTGCTTAATTCCACTGACAGAAAGGGACATACCACGTATTTGTATCGTTGCCATTAAGGATAAAAAGATGGGGTTTATTAATGCGTGAGTTTACTTTGTCTACATCATGTCATCTTGCTTAAGGCGTTACTCCGTTCTATATGAACTTAATACTCTAGATGCATGCTGGATAGCGGTCGATGTGTGGAGTAATAGTAGTAGACGCAGACAGGATTTGGTCTACTTGTCTTGGACGTGATGCCTATATACATGATCATTGCCTTGGATATCGTCATGATTATTCGATTTTCTATCAATTGCCCAAAAGTAATTTGTGTACCCACCATATGCTATTTTCAAGAGAGAAGCCTCTAGTGAAAACTATGGCCCCCGGGTCTACGTTTATCATATATTAAAATCCTAAAAATACCTTGCTGCAATTTTTCTTACTTTATTTTATTTTGTGTTTTTGTTCTATCTATCTATCACTAGAGAATTTAATCTTGCAATTAACCGCCGAGGGATTGACAACCCCTTGTTCGCATTGGGTGCAAAGATTTGTCATTTTGTGTGCAGGTGCTACTAATGAGGTGTTGCGTGGTTCTCCTACTGGATTGATAACCTTGGTTATTAACTGAGGGAAATACTTATCTCTACTGTACAACATCATCCCCTCCTTTTTGGGAAAACCCCAACGCAGCTCACATGTACATGGGGGTGGCTTTGTGGAGTCCGGACACGCTAAACGTCGCTCTTTGGCCCCTAGCCCACCAAAAAGGAAGGCAGAGCCCGCGCTTTTGTAGCATCCCGCACTATTTCCACGCCAAAATGCCCCACTTTATTCTTCCATTCCCCGCCGCTCTTCGCCCAATTCCCGCTCCTTTCTCCCACCCTCTCCTTCCTTCCGCCGCCAAAGCATGGAACCATCAGAGAACCCGTCAAAGATGGAGCCGGTGGAGGTGCCAGAGGATCCGAGCATCACGCTCGCCCGAAAGATTAGCTGAAGACGCGACAAAATCGCCGCATCAAAGTGAAGGACGCACAGGAAGAGAAGCTCAAGAAGGGGTTAGCCGCCGGTGGGCCTGGTAGTGGCGATGGATGTGGAGGTCATGGCAGACAAGGCGGTCGGCGCGGCCATGGCGGACGCCGCCAAATGGGCACGTCGATAGTACAGAAGGTGCCGTGAACGGGGCCTTACAAGCCTACGTACTACTACGCCGCCAAGCAGCTCGGAACCCCCGCCGCTATGGTGCCTTACATCTTCGATGTAGCGACCAGACCTCAAATAGTCTGATCTCTGTGCATAAGTGCCATCCCTGGATCGGTAATGCTGACACACACAGTACTTGAAAGATTTATAACAGAGTAGCAATCACACACTTATTACATCGAATGTCTCAAAAGAGAAGTCATTACAATAAATATGGCTTAAGGCCATCTAATACAATAACAGCGGAAGGCTTGGAAGATAAAGTGAGTCCATCAACTCCAACGGCATCCCTGAGTGAAAGACCACGACCTAAGGCTCCTTACTCGTCGTCTGAAAAATCTGCAACATGCTACATTGCAGCACGAAAACGGGTCAGCACATGGAATATGCTGGCAATGTAACACAAGAGGGTAATTAACAGAATAATGCTATCACTATATGCATATATGGCTGGTGGAGGCTGTATGGTTAATAAGTTTTGCGGAAAGCCAATTTTTCCCTACTGCAAAGGAATATATTTTATTTAACTACAAAGTTTGTTGAAAAACATTGAGAAGGTAAACCCCCTCTCAATCCCAATTAAATGTAATCATTAACAACCCATCAAATTAATTATGTAGTGATGAGATCAACATGATAATCTAAGAACCAGATACTCAAGATGTCCATAACCATGATTAGTTTGTACACTCTGCAGAGGTTTGTACACTTTTCCCCCAAGACTCGATCTCCTCCGTTGGATTTGTCGCACTACATGGTGTTTGAGAAACGGATGACCGAGACACAGTCTTTCAGAAGCGTTAGCACCTTACGATGGGTAGACAGTACCACCTATATCCCCTATATCTGCTAGTCTACCACTGTAAGAGTTCACACGACTTAATCAACTATGCTAGAGCCCATAATGGCTTGTGGCTGCACACGAAAGTTTCTAGCATGAATAATCTTATGATCCCTTTGAGCCTGGGTGGCAGTCCATAGGAGAATCACACGGAACCCCGGGATTTCCAAAAAAATACAGGCAATCACTGGAATTCCCCAGGTGCCTCAATCCACCGAGATGTGTATTTAAGTTGCCACCTTAAGTTACCATTAATTAACAATCTCACATCTGTCATGAATACACTCAAACCCAATCCACGTCTACGAGCATAGCATAGCAGTATAAGCATAACGTAGAAGTAACTCCCAGGGTTAGATAATAAACAGGTGAATAGGTACTACCTCATCTACTTCCCAAACCCACAATTTAATTCAGATCCTAACCATGCAATTGTTTGAGGATTGATCTAATGCAATAAAACTGGGTAGTAAGAGGTATGATCAAAGTGTTACTTGCCTTGCTGATGATCCGCGAAACCTAGAGACTCGTAGTAGCACGCTTCACACTCTGGGTACTCTATCGCAAACAAACAAGCATACAATAAGCAATCAAGCAAACGCATGGGTAAAACTCAAATAAAAGATCTAACCAGAAAGTTCAACTTAAGAACTCCGGTTTGCAAAAAGAATCAAATCGAATGAAACAACAAAACTCAAACGGTGAAAGAAACAAGCTTCGTTTACTAATTTTAAATAAAGTCAAATTTTACAGTAGCAAAATCTTGTTCAAGTTGGTTAAATAGAAAGAGGGTTTCGAGACGAAACTCTAGGCGCTTGAATCGCCTGATTCCGATAAACGAGCGAAAAGTTATACTGGAACGAAAATCGGATCAGAAATCGGGATCGAAAATAATCGCGGAATATCCGCGAAAAAGAAAAACAGACGAACAGGCTAACGAACGAACGTTCGCTGTCTGCGGTTAAACGGTGAAAACCGTTCGTTAAAAAGAACGAACAAACGGGCGTTCGATATATAACTGAACCGAAAAAAAACCGATCTAAAAAAAATAAACCGCGGTTCTTAAAAAACCGTACGGTTTTCCGAAGAAAACCGGCTGCGGCGAGCGGCTACCTCCGGCAAGTCCGGCGAGGGTGGTGGCGGCGGCGGGCGGCTCTGGCGAGGCGGCGCGGGGCGGCGGCGGGGCGGCGCGGCGTCGGCGGCGAGGCGGCGCGTCGGCGGCGAGGCGGCGCGGGGCGACGGCTAGGCGCGGCGGCCTGGGGCGGCAGCGGCGTCGGCTAGGGTTAGGGTTTCGGGCGCGGGGCAGGCTGGCGGCGCTGGTGGGCTTCAGTGGCTCGGGGTGGCGGCTTATAAAGTCCCCCTGGGCGAAGTCCCGCTTGGGTACCACCCGGAGTCGGTTTGACTTTTTTTAAATAATTCTGACGTGCAGAAAAAGAATGAAAAGAAATATTAAACAGAATCCAAAAATCCTGAAATAAATTTTCCCCGTCTTCTAGAAATAAGCCGGACAAGGTGAACATTTATTTGGGCCTAAAGTGCAATTTTGAAAAACGCATATTTTCCTAATTCAAATAAAATAGCAATAAAAATCCAAATAAAAATCTTATTTGATTTTAATATTAAATCTCCAATATTTCTTTATTTTTGAGGAAGTCATTTTTATCCTCTCTCTTTTATTTTAATAAAAGAAATATTCGAAGAGAAAATACTTAAAATCAAACGATCCTCTTTTCAAAAATTTGAGAAAACTCAAATATGAAAATAACAAAATTCTCAACTCTCTCCGTGGGTCCTTGAGTTGCGTAGAATTTCTAGGATCAAACCAAAATGCAACAAAAAATATGATATGCAATGATGATCTAATGTATAACATTCCAAATTGAAAATTTGGGATGTTACAAACCTACCCCCCTTAAGATGAATCTCGCCCTCGAGATTCGGGTTGGCTAGAAAATAGGTGAGGGTGATCCTTCCGTAGGTCTTCCTCTCGCTCCCAGGTGGCTTCATCCTCGGTATGGTGGCTCCACTGAACCTTGCAAAATTTGATAACCTTGTTGCGCGTCACTCGGCTGGCAAACTCGAGTATCTTAACTGGTTTCTCCTCATATGTCAAGTCACTATTCAACAGTATCGCTTCCAGCGGCACTGTATCTCTCAGAGGAATATCAGCCATCTCTGCGTGGCACTTCGTCAACTGAGAAACATGGAACACATCGTGAACTCCGGACAATCCTTCGGGTAATTCCAACTTGTAGGCAACTTCTCCCATACGTTCCAAAACTCTGTATGGTCCCACAAAACGTGGCGCTAACTTTCCCTTAACTCCAAAGCGCTTTACTTGTCGAAGTGGGGATACACGAAGATACACTCTGTCTCCAACTTCGTAAACTGTCTCCTTGCGTTTAGAATCCGCATAACTCTTCTGCCTGGACTGGGCTACCTTGAGTCTATCGTGAATCAGCTTAACCTTCTCTTCGGACTCTTTAATCAAATCTGGTCCAAACAATTGTCGGTCTCCAACTTCGTCCCACAACAACGGTGTTCTGCACCTCCTTCCGTACAGTGCTTCGAAAGGGGACATCTTCAAACTGGCTTGATAGTTGTTGTTGTATGAGAACTCTGCATAAGGCAGATTATCGTCCCAACTAGATCCATAGTCTAGCGCACAAGCTCTCAACATGTCCTCCAAAATCTGATTGACTCTCTTAGTCTGCCCATCTGTCTGCGGGTGAAAAGTTGTACTGAACTCTAGCCTGGTTCCCAAAGTCTCATGCAACTGATTCCAAAATTTTGAGGTGAACTGGGTTCCTCTATCTGATACAATGGTCCTCGGAACTCCATGCAGACATATGATCCTGGTCATGTATATCTTTGCCAACTTAGCACTGGTGTAAGTGGTCTTTACTGGGATGAAATGAGCTACCTTCGTCAAACGATCGACTACAACCCATATCGAGTCATAGCCTGAACGAGTCCTGGCTAATCCCGTGATAAAATCCATGCCTAACTTATCCCAGTTCCATTCGGGTATCGGCAATGGTTGTAGCAATCCTGCTGGCTTCTGATGCTCTGCCTTCACTCTCTGACATACATCACAAACTGCTACATACTCCGCAATATCCTTCTTCATTCCGGTCCACCAGAAACTATCCTTCAAATCCTGATATATCTTGGTATTTCCTGGGTGAATCGAATATGGCGAATCATGGGCTTCTTGCAGGATCAACCTCCTGATCTCCTGATCATTTGGCACATACACGCGGTCCTCAAACCATAAGGTATCGTGCTCATCCTCACGAAATCCTTTATCCTTTCCTTTACTCATTCTTTCCTTTATCTCGGCAATCTCCTTGTCCGTCTTTTGTGCTTCTCTAATCTTATCCATCAACGTAGATTGAATCTCCAATGCTGCTACATAACCTCTTGGAACTATCTCTAAACATAGCTCGCGAAGGTCTTCTGCCAACTCCTTGGGTAACTCTCCAGTCATGAGTGTGTTGACATGACTTTTTTGGCTCAACGCATCGGCTACTACGTTAGCCTTTCCGGGATGATAATGCAATCTCATATCATAATCCTTAATGAGCTCCAAGCATCTCCTCTGCCTGAGGTTCAACTCCTTCTGCGTGAAGATATACTTCAAACTCTTGTGATCCTTGTATACCTCACAATGGTTTCCGATGAGAAAATGTCTCCAAGTCTTCAACGCATGTACTACAGCTGCTAACTCCAAATCATGCGTAGCATAGTTTAACTCATGGGGCTTAAGCTGTCGTGAGGCATATGAAACAACTCTTCCCTCCTGCATGAGTACGGCTCCAAGTCCTCGACGAGAAGCGTCGCAATATACTTCATAATTCTTGCGTTGATCTGGCAGAATCAACACTGGTGATATAACCAAGTGTCTCTTCAACTCCTGAAAACTGGCCTCACATTCCTTAGTCCAATTGAATTTGGTGTCCTTCTTCAACAACTCCGTCATGGGCTTCGCAATCTTTGAGAAATTCTCAATGAATCTCCGGTAGTATCCTGCGAGTCCAAGAAAACTCCGGATCTCTCCAACTGTCGTGGGTGATTCCCAATTTGTCACAGTGACAACCTTGGTGGGGTCTACCGCTATTCCTTCTCCGGATATAACATGTCCAAGAAATCCAACTTCCTTCAACCAAAACTAACACTTGCTGAACTTGGCGTATAGCTGATGTTCTCTGAGCTTCCCAAGTACGAAACGCAAATGCTCTTTATGTTCCTCTTCGTTCTTCGAGTAGACCAGAATGTCATCAATGAACACCACAACGAACTTATCCAAAAACTCCATAAACACCTTGTTCATCATGTTCATAAAATAGGCAGGTGCGTTAGTCAGACCAAATGACATAACGGTATACTCATACAGCCCGTACCTCGTTGTAAAAGCTGTCTTAGGTATGTCCTGCTCTCGAATCTTCAGCTGGTGGTACCCTGATCGCAGATCAATCTTGGAAAACACCTTAGCTCCTCGCAGCTGGTCAAACAAATCATTGATCATTGGCAGTGGGTACTTGTTCTTGATCGTCACCTCATTTAATCCTCGATAATCAACTACCATCCTCAACGATCCATCCTTCTTCTCCACTAGAAGTACTGGGGATCCCCAAGGTGACGAACTTGCGCGGATATAACCTTTATCCAGTAACTCCTTTGCTTCTTAATTTCCTCCAAATCTTTTGCGGGCATTCTGTACGGTCTCTTAGATATTGGCCCTGTGCCTGGCAAAAGCTCAATCAAAAACTCAATGTCTTTATCCGGTGGCATGCATGGCAACTCTTCTGGAAATACATCCGGAAAATCCTTCACTACTGGTACTTCCTCCTGTACAACACATGATAAGGAATTTACTTGAGTCCTATTCGGCACATGCCGTGATACATACTTGATCCTTCTTCCTTCTGGGGTGGTAAGCAAAATTGACTTACCGGCGCAGTCAATGTTCCCTCCATACTTCGATAACCAATCCATGCCTAATATCACATCTAGTCCTTGTGACTCCAATACTATTAGGTCTGAGGGAAACAGGTAGTTACCAATCCTTAATGGTAACTGATCACACCATAGGCTAGCCATATACTCTGCTCCTGGCGAGGTTACTAACATGGGTGACCTAAGGGCTTGGGTTGGCAGTATAAACTTATCCATGAATCCCCTTGATATGTATGAATGTGATGCACCAGTATCAAAAAGTACGACTGCAGTAAATGACTTAACCAAAAACTTACCTATTACTGCATGTGGCTGAGCTTCAACCTCCTCCACGTTAACGTGGTTCACTTGTCCCCTGTTGAAAGGGTTGGGCTTCTTCCCAGAGCTTCCATTGTCGTTTCCATTCTTAGCTTCAGGACATTCATTTGCGTAATGTCCGGTCTTCTGGCACTTGTAGCAAGTAACGTGGCTTAGATCTTTCTTGGCGGGTGTTGCCGGGTTGGAACGGTTCTGTCCGCTACTTCCTCCATTACCATTTCCGTTCTTGGAGCCACTATGATTGTGCGAACTTCCTCCATTATGAGTGTGGCCTCCATGGTTATGAACAAGTCGTCCCGAGTTCGGGGTGTAACGGGGTCTCTGCTGGGCTCCTGAATTAAACTTCCCTTGTCCATACTTCCTCTTGCGGCTGTCAATCTGTTGCTGCTTCCCTTCAAGCATGGGAGCTCTATCCACCAACTCCTGGTAGTTATTGAAATTTGCCACCATCAACTGCATGCTCAGCTCATCATTCAGTCCTTCCAGAAACTTCTCCTTCTTAACTGCATATGTAGCGACGTCATCTGGGGCATAACGTGCTAGCTTACTAAATTCATCCACATGTTGGCCAACAGTGCGCCCTCCTTGGCGTAAGTTGCGAAACTCACGCTTCTTCATGGCCGTAGCTCCTGCTGAAACATGGGCAGTGCAAAAAGCCTGATGGAACTGGTCCCATGTCACAGTGTCAATCGGGTAAGTGACTATGAAATTCTCCCACCATGATGCTGCGGGTCCATCAAGCTGATGTGCGGCAAAACGCACTCTCTCCGCATCTGTGCATCCTGCAGTTGTCAACTCCCTCTCAATCTTGCGGAGCCAATCATCTGCAACAATCGGCTCGGTGCTACTGGAGAACACCGGCGGATTCAGCCTAAGAAAACGAGCTAAGTGATCAACTGGTGGTGGTGGGGGTGGGTTATTGTTGTTGTTGTTCCCCTGATTCTGATTCTGGACTAGTAACTGCATCAATGCATTCTGCTGCTGGATCAACTGAGTGAGCTCCGGTGGGAAAGCAAATCCATTGTCGCGTCTCGGAGGCATCTGCTGGGTTTAGAAAAGATGAGAAAGCAGAATAGAATGAGGTCTAGAGGGAAAACACTACCCATATGCACATGATACAAACACAAACATATCACTCAATCAATCAAACAAGGGCATACAATCGGTCTAGAACTATCGTTACAAAAGTGCTTGGACTATACTATATACATGGTGGAATACTACTACTGATATGGTGGTCGACTAGAAAAATTGATCGGTCGAAGACTCCATGATATCTGCTCCAACTTCATCAACATAGTCATCATCGCTATCATCGGGGTCCGAGTCAGTGTCGTCGATGATGATGTAGTTCTCCGGGCAAGTGGAATCGTCATCTTCTCCTCCTTGCGCTGGGTCTCCCATGAAAAATCCTAGCTTCCTTGTCAGTTCGCCATTCTTCTCCACTAGTACGACAATTTCCTCCATATAATCTTTGCGTGTAGCCTTGAGTTCTTCCTCCAGCTCCGTGATCCTTGTCATCACCTTCTTCAAATCTGTCATGCCTGCGCACATTTGGTTCTCCTGGCGTCGAATGTGCTGGTTTAACTCCTGGATGAAAGAGGCAATCGATCTATCCTTCCTGGTGGTAAACTTCTCCAATGCGTCCCATGGTAATGTGATCTGCCATACTCTTTCCTATACTCCAGGTTGGTGGATCAAAAGAAAACTCTATGGGCTCAGTGACTGGCGTGAACGTCCTTGCTGGAACTTGAACTTGAATCATCCAGCGCTCCTCTTCTGGTAAACTGGCGTTGTAGGTTCCGGTGAAGCTTGGTATTCCAATGTTCAGGTACTTAGTGACTTCCTTCAAGTGGCGTCCAAATGGGGTGTCTTCATCCGGTTGCGTGAACTTGATCCTTCCATCCGCCATCCTAAAGAGTAGAAAATGGAGAGGAGTTAGAAATGAGAAGAGAGTAGTGATCTAGGGCCTTAGCTTAGTGGTCGTGTCCTACAGTCAGCGTGTGCTCTGTTACCATCTTTGTAGCGACCAGACCTCAAACAGTCTGATCTTTGTGCATAAGTGTCATCCCTGGATCGGTAATGCTGACACACACAGTACTTGAAGGATTTATAACAGAGTAGCAATCACACACTTATTACATCGAATGTCTCAAAAGAGAACTCATTACAATAAATATGGCTTAAGGCCATCTAATACGATAACAGCGGAAGGCTTGGAAGATAAAGTGAGTCCATCAACTCCAACGGCATCACTGAGTGAAAGACCACGACCTAAGGCTCCTTACTCGTCGTCTAAAAAGTCTGCAACATGATACGTTGCAGCCCGAAATCGGGCCAGCACATGGAATATGCTGGCAATGTAACACAAGAGGGTAATTAATAGAATAATGCTATCACTATATGCATATATGGCTGGTGGAGGCTGTATGGTTAATAAGTTTTGCGGAAAACCAATTTTTCCCTACTGCAAAGGAATATATTTTATTTAACTACAAAGTTTGTTGAAAAACATTGAGAAGGTAAACCCCCTCTCAATCCTAATTAAAAGTAATCATTAACAACCCATCAAATTAATTATGTAGTGATGAGATCAACATGATAATCCAAGAACCAGATACTCAAGATGTCCATAACCGGGGACACGGCTAACCATGATTAGTTTGTACACTCTGCAGAGGTTTGTGCACTTTTCCCCACAAGACTCGATCTCATCCGTTGGATTTCTCGCACTACATGGTTTTTGAGAAACGGATGACCGAGACACAGTCTTTCAGAAGCGTTAGCACCTTACGATGGGTAGACACTACCACCTATATCCCCTACATCTGCTAGTCTACCACTGTAAGAGTTCATATGACTTAATCAACTATGCTAGAGCCCATAATGGCTTGTGGCTGCACACGGAAGTTTCTAGCATGAATAATCTTATGATCCCTTTGAGCCTGGGTGGCAGTCCATAGGAGAATCACACGGAACCCCGGGATTTCCAAAAAAATACAGGCAATTACTGGAATTCCCCAGGTGCCTCAATCCACCCAGATGTGTATTTAAGTTGCCACCTTAAGTTGAACCATTAATTAACAATCTCACATCTGTCATGAATACACACAAACCCAATCCACGTCTACGAGCATAGCATAGCAGTATAAACATAACGTAGAAGTAACTCCCAGGGTTTGATAATAAACAGGTGAATAGGTACTACCTCATCTACTTCCCAAACCCACAATTTAATTCAGATCCTAACCATGCAATTGTTTGAGGATTGATCTAATGCAATAAAACTGGGTAGTAAGAGGTATGATCAAAGTGTTACTTGCCTTGCCGATGATTCGCCAAACCTAGAGACTCGTAGTAGCACGCTTCACACTCCGGGTACTCTATCGCAAACAAACAAGCATACAATAAGCAATCAAGCAAAAGCACGGGTAAAACGAAAATAAAAGATCTAACCAGAAAGTTCAACTTAAGAACTCCGGTTTGCAAAAAGAATCAAATCAAACGAAACAACAAAACTCAAACGGCGAAAGAAACAAGCTTCGTTTACTAATTTGAACTAAAGTCAAATTTTACTATAGCAAAATCTTGTTCAAGTTGGTTAAATAGAAAGAGGGTTTCGAGACGAAACTCTAGGCGCTTGAATCGCCTGATTCCGATAAACGAGCGAAAAGTTATACTGGAACGAAAATCGGATCAGAAATCGCGATCAAAAATAATCGCGGAAAATCCGACAAAAAGAAAAAACTGACGAACAGGCTAACGAACGAACGTTCGCTGTCTGCGGTTAAACGGTGAAAACCGTTCGTTAAACGAACGAACGAACGAACGGGCGTTCGCTATATAACTAAACCGAAAAAACCGATCTAAAAAATATACCGCGGTTCTTAAAAAACAAGAAAACCGGCGGCGGTGGGCGGCTACCTCCGGCAAGTCCGGCGAGGGTGGCGGCGGCGGCGGGCGGCTCCGGCGAGGCGGCGCGGGGCGGCGGGTCAGCGGCGGGGCGGCGCGGCATCGGCGGCGAGGCGGCGCGGGGTGGCGGCTAGGCGAGGCGGCGGAGGCGCGGGGCGGCAGCGGCGGCGTCGGCTAGGGTTAGGGTTTCGGGCGCGGTGCGGGCTGGCGGCGCTGGTGGGCTTCGGCGGCTCGGGGTGGCGGCTTATAAAGGCCCCCCCGGCGGAGTCCCGCTCGGGTATGGAACGGAGTCGGTTTGACTTTTTTTTAATAATTCCGACATGCAGAAAAAGAAAGAAAAGATATATTAAACGAACTCCAAAAATTCCGAAATAAATTTTCCCCGTCTTCTAAAAATAAGCCGGACAAGGTGAACATTTATTTGGGCCTAAAATGCAATTTCGGAAAACGCATATTTTTCCTAATTCAAATAAAATAGCAATAAAAATCCAAATAAAAATCTTATTTGATTTTAATATTAAATCTCCAATATTTCTTTATTTTTGAGGAAGTCATTTTAATAAAAGAAATATTCGAAGAGAAAATACTTAAAATCGAACGATCCTCTTTTCAAAAATTTGAGAAAACTCTGTTGGAAATATGACCTAGAGGCAATAATAAAATGGTTATTATTGTATTTCCTTGTTCATGATGATTTTCTATTGTTCATGCTATAATTGTATTAACTGGAAACCGTAATACATGTGTGAATACATAGACCACAACATGTCCCTAGTAAGCCTCTAGTTGACTAGCTCGTTGATCAATAGATGGTTATGGTTTCCTGACCATGGACATTGGATATCATTGATAACGGGATCACATCATTAGGAGAATGATGTGATGGACAAGACCCAATCCTAAGCATAGCACAAGATCGTGTAGTTCGTTTGCTAAGAGCTTTTCTAATGTCAAGTATCGTTTCCTTAGACCATGAGATTGTGCAACTCCCGGATACCGTAGGAATGCTTTGGGTGTACCAAACGTCACAACGTAACTGGGTGGCTATAAATGTGCACTACAGGTATCTCCGAAAGTGTCTGTTGGGCTGGCACGAATCGAGACTGGGATTTGTCACTCCGTATGACGGAGAGGTATCTCTGGGCCCACTCGGTAATGCATCATCCTAATGAGCTCAATGTGACTAAGGAGTTAGCCACGGGATCATGCGTTACGGAACGAGTAAAGTGACTTGCCGGTAACGAGATTGAACGAGGTATTGGGATACCGACGATCGAATCTCGGGCAAGTAACATACCGATTGACAAAGGGAATTGTATACGAGATTGATTGAATCCCCGACATCGTGGTTCATCCGATGAGATCATCGTGGAACATGTGGGAGCCAATATGGGTATCCAGATCCCGCTATTGGTTATTGGCCGGAGAGATGTCTCGGTCATGTCTGCATGGTTCCCGAAACCGTAGGGTCTACACACTTAAGGTTTGGTGACGCTAGAGTTTTTATGGGAAATAGTATGTGGTTACCGAAGGTTGTTCGGAGTCCCGGATAGGATCCCGGACGTCACGAGGAGTTCCGGAATGGTCCGGAGGTGAAGATTTATATATGGGAAGTCATCATATGGTCACCGGAAGTATTCGGGGGTATGCCGGTATTGTACCGGGGCCACCGAAGGTGTTCCGGGGGTCCACCGGGAGGGTCCACCTGCCCCGGAGGGCCTTATGGGCTGTAGGTGGAAGGGAACCAGCCCCTAAGTGGGCTGGGCACCAACCTCCCCCTAGGGCCCATGCGCCTAGGGTTGGGGGAAACCCTGGAGGGGGCGCCCCCCTTGACTTGGGGGGCAAGCCACCCTCCCTGGCCGCCGCCCCTCCCACCAGATGGGATCTGAAGGGGCCGGCCCCCCTCTCCCTTGCCCCTATATATAGTGGAGGGGTGGGAGGGCAGCCAGACCTTTTCCAAGGCGCAGCCCTCTCCTCCTCCAACTCCTCCTCCTCCTCCATAGTGCTTAGCGAAGCTCTGCCGGAGAACCACGAGCTCCTTTGCCACCATGCCGTCGTGCTGCTGGAGTTCTCCCTCAACTTCTCCTCTCCCCTTGCTGGATCAAGAAGGAGGAGAAGTCCCTGGGCTGTACGTGTGTTGAACGCGGAGGCGCCGTCCGTTCGGCGCTAGATCGGATCTTCCGCGATTTGAATCGCCGCGAGTACGACTCCATCAACCACGTTCTTGTAACGCTTCCGCTTAGCGATCTTCAAGGGTATGAAGATGCACTCCCTCTCTCTCGTTGCTAGCATCTCCTAGATTGATCTTGGTGACACGTAGGAAAATTTTGAATTATTGCTACGTTCTCCAACAGTGGCATCATGAGCTAGGTTTATATGTAGATTCTATGCACGAGTAGAACACAAAGTAGTTGTGGGCGATGATTTGTCCAATTTGCTTGCCGTTACTAGTCTTATCTTGATTCTGCGGCATTGTGGAATGAAGCGGCCCGGACCGACCTTACACGTACACTTACGTGAGACAGGTTCCACCAACTGACATGCACTTGATGCATAAGGTGGCTAGCGGGTGTCTGTCTCTCCCACTTTAGTCGGATCGGATTCGATGAAGAGGGTCCTTATGAAGGGTAAATAGAAATTGGCATATCACCGTTGTGGCTTTTGCGTAGGTAAGAAACGTTCTTGCTAGAAACCCATAGCAGCCACGTAAAACATGCAACAACAATTAGAGGACGTCTAACTTGTTTTTGCAGGGTATGCTATGTGATGTGATATGGCCAAAAGGATGTGATGAATTATATATATGTGATGTATGAGATTGATCATGTTCTTGTAATAGGAATCACGACTTGCATGTCGATGAGTATGACAACTGGCAGGAGCCATAGGAGTTGTCTTAATTTATTGTATGACCTGCGTGTCAATGAAAAACGCCATGTAATTACCTTACTTTATTGCTAACCGTTAGCCATAGTAGTAGAAGTAATAGTTGGCGAGACAACTTCATGAAGACACGATGATGGAGATCATGGTGTCATGCCGGTGACGAAGGTGATCATGCCGCGCCTCGAAGATGGAGATCAAAGGCGCAAGATGATATTGGCCATATCATGTCACTTTATGATTTGCATGTGATGTTTGTCATGTTTACATCTTATTTGCTTAGAACGATGGTAGCATAAATAAGATGATCCCTCGCTAAAATTTCAAGAGATGTGTTCCCCCTAACTGTGCACCATTGCGAAGTTTCGTTGTTTCGAAGCACCACGTGATGATCGGGTGTGATAGATTCTAACGTTCGCATACAACGGGTGTAAGCCAGATTTACACATGCAAAACACTTAGGTTGACTTGACGAGCCTAGCATGTACATACATGGCCTCGGAACACAAGAGACCGAAAGGTCGAACATGAGTCGTATAGAAGATACGATCAACATGAAGATGTTCACCGATGATGACTAGTCCGTCTCACGTGATGATCGGACACGGCCTAGTTGACTCGGATCATGTATCACTTAGATGACTAGAGCGATGTCTATCTGAGTGGGAGTTCGTTAAATAATTAGATGAACTTAATTATCATGAACATAGTCAAAGGTCTTTGCAAATTATGTCATAGCTTACGCTTTAGTTCTACTGTTTAAGATATGTTCCTAGAGAAAATTTAGTTGAAAGTTGATAGTAGCAATTATTCGGACTGGGTCCGTAAACTGAGGATTGTCCTCATTGCTGCACAGAAGGCTTATGTCCTTAATGCACCGCTCGGTGTGTGAACCTCGAGCGTCGTCTGTGGATGTTGCGAACATCTGACATACACGTTTTGATGACTACGTGATAGTTCAATGTGTAATGTTGAACGGTTTAGAATTGAGGCACCGAAGACGTTTTGAAACGTCGCGGAACATATGAGATGTTTCAAGGGCTGAAATTGGGATTTCAGGCTTGTGCCCATGTCAAGAGGTGTGAGACCTCTGACAAGTTTCTTAAGCCTGCAAACTAAGGGAGAAAAGCTGAATCGTTGAGCATGTGCTCAGATTGTCTGAGTACTACAATCGCTTGAATCGAGTGGGAGTTAATCTTCCAGATGAGATAGTGATGGTTCTCCATAGTCACTGCCACTGAGCTATTAGAGCTTCGTGATGAACTATAACATATCAGGGATAGACATGATGATCCTTGAGCAACTCGCGATGTTTGACACCGCGAAAGTAGAAATCAAGTAGGAGCATCAATTGTTGATGGTTAGTAAAACCACTAGTTTCAAGAAGGGCAAGGCAAGAAGGGATACTTCATGAAACGGCAAATCGGTTGCAGCTCTAGTGAAGAAACCCAAGGTTGAACCCAAACCCGAGACTAAGTGCTTCTGAGATGAGGGGAACGGTCACTGAAGCAGAACTACCCTAGATACTTCGTAGATGAGAAGGCTGGCAAGGTCGACAGAAGTATATTGGATATACATTATATTAATATGTACTTTACTAGTACTCCTAGTAGCACCAGGGTATTAGATATCGGTTTGGTTGCTAAGTGTTAGTAACTCGAAATAAAAGCTGCGGAATAAACGGAGACTAGCTAAAGGTGAGATGACGATATGTGTTGGAAGTGTTTCCAAGATTGATGTGATCAAGCATCGCATGCTCCCTCTACCATCGAGATTGGTGTTAAACCTAAATAATTGTTATTTGGTGTTTGCGTTGAGCATAGACATGATTGGATTATGTTTATCGCAATACGGTTATTCATTTAAGGAGAATAATGGTTACTCTGTCTATTTGAATAATACCTTCAATGGTCTTGCACCTAAAATGAATGGTTTATTGAATCTCGATCGTAGTGATACACATGTTCATGCCAAAAGATATAAAATAGTAATGATAGTACCACATACTTGTGGCACTGCCATTTGAGTCATATTGGTATAAAACGCATGAAGAAGCTCCATGTTGATGGATCTTTGGACTCACTCGTTTTTGAAAAGATTGAGACATGCGAACCATGTCTATTAGTATATATGCATGAAGAAAAGTCCATACGGATGGATTGTTTGGACTCACTTGATTTTGAATCACTTGAGACATGCAAATCATACCACATGGGCAAGATGACTGAAAGGCCTCGTTTTCAGTAAGATGGAACAAGGAAGCAACTTGTTGGAAGTAATACATTTTGATGTGTGCAGTCCAATGAGTGCTGAGGCATGCAGTGGATATCGTTATGTTCTTACTTCACAGATGATTTGAGTAGATGCTGAGTATATTTACTTGATGAAACACAAGTCTGAATTATTGAAAGGTTCAAGTAATTTCAGAGTGAAGTTGAAGATCGTCGTGACAAGAGGATAAAAATGTCTATGATATGATCATAGAGACAAATATCTGAGTTACGAGTTTGGCACACAATTAAGAAATTGTGGAAATTGTTTCACAACTAATACCGCCTGGAACACCATAGTGTGATGGTGTGTCCGAACATCATAACTGCACCCTATTGGATATGGTGCATACCATGATGTCTCTTATCAAATTACACTATCGTTTATGGGTTAGGCATTAGAGACAACCGCATTCACTTTAATAGGGCACCACGTAATCCCGTTGAGATGACACCGTATGAACTATGGTTTAGAGAAACCTAAGCTGTCGTTTCTTAAAAGTTTGGGGCTGCGACGCTAATGTGAAAAAGTTTCAGGCTAATAAGCTCGAACCCAAAGAGGATAAATGCATCTTCATAGAATACCCAAAACAGTTGGGTATACCTCCTATTTGAGATCTGGAAGCAAAAGTGATTGCTTCTAGAAACGGGTCCTTTCTCGAGGAAAAGTTTCTCTCGAAAGAATTGAGTGGGAGGATGGTGGAGACTTGATGAGGTTATTTAACGTCACTTCAACTAGTGTGTAGCAGGGCACAAGAAGTTGTTCCTGTGGCACCTACACCAATTGAAGTGGAAGCTTATGATAGTGATCATGAAACTTCGGATCAAGTCACTACCAAACCTCGTAGGACGACAAGGATGTGTACTACTTCAGAGTGGTACATAATCCTGTCTTGGAAGTCATGTTGCTAGACAACAATGAACCTACGAGCTATGGAGAAGCGATGGTGGGCCCGGATTCCGACGAATGGCTCGAGGCCATAAAATCCGAGAGAGGATCCATGTATAAAAACAAAGTATAGACTTTGGAAGAACTACTTGATGGTCGTAAGGCTATTGGGTGCAGATGGATTTTAAAAGGAAGACAGATAATGATGGTAAGTGTCACCATTAAGAAAGCTCGGCTTGTCGTTAAGATGTTTTCCGACAAGTTCAAGGAGTTGACTGCGATGAGACTTTCTCACTCGTAGCCATGCTAAGAGTCTGTTGGAATTATATTAGCAGTTACTGCATTATTTATGAAATCTTGCAGATAGGATGTAAAAACATTGTTCCCTCGACGACTTTCTTGAGGAAAGGTTGTATGTGATACAACCAGAAGGTTTTGTCAATCCTGAAAGATGCTAACAAGTATGCAAAGCTCCAGCAATCCTTCTAAGGATTGGAGTAAGCATCTCGGAATTGGAATGTACGCTTTGATGAGATGATCAAAGATTTCGGGTTTATACAAAGTTTATGAGAAACTTGTATTTCCAAAGAAGTGAGTGGGAGCACTATAGAATTTTTGATGAGTATATGTTGTTAACATATTGTTGATCAGAAATGATGTAGAATTTCTGGAAAGCATACAGGGTTATTTGAAAAGTGTTTTTCAATGGAAAACCTGGATTAAGCTACTTGAACATTGAGCATGAAGATCTATAAGGATAGATCAAAAACGCTTAATAGTACTTTCAAATAAATGCATACCGTGACAGGATTTTGAAGGAGTTCAAAATAGATCAGCAAAGAAGGAGTTCTTAGCTGTGTTACAAAGTGTGAGTATTGAGTAAGACTCAAGACCTGACCACGGCATAAGAGAGAGAAAGGACAAAGGTCGTCCCCTATGCTTTAGACGTAGGCTCTATAGTATGCTATGCTGTGTACCGCACCTCAAGTGTGCCTTGCCATGAATTAGTCAAGGGGTACAAGAGTGATCCAGGAATGGATCACATGACAGCGGTCGAACTTATCCTTAGTAACTAGTGGACTAAGGAATTTTCTCGATTATGCAGGTGGTAAAAGAGTTCGTCGTAAAGGGTTACGTCGATGCAAACTTTGACACTAATCCGGATGACTCTGAGTAGTAAACCGGATTCGTATAGTAGAGAAGTTATTTGGAATAGCTCCAAGTAGCGCGTGGTAGCTGCATCTACAAGATGACATAGAGATTTGTAAAGCACACACGGATCTGAATGTAGCAGACCCGTTGACTAAAACCTCTCTCGTAAGCATAACATGATCAAACCCTAGAACTCATTGAGTGTTAATCACATGGTGATGTGAACTAGATTATTGACTCTAGTAAACTCTTGGGTATTACTCACATGGCGATGTGAACTTTGAGTGTTAATCACATGGTGATGTGAACTAGATTATTGACTCTAGTGCAAGTGGGAGACTGTTGGAAATATGCCCTAGAGGCAATAATAAAATGGTTATTATTGTATTTCCTTGTTCATGATGATTGTCTATTGTTCATGCTATAATTGTATTAACTGGAAACCGTAATACATGTGTGAATACATAGACCACAACATGTCCCTAGTAAGCCTCTAGTTGACTAGCTCGTTGATCAATAGATGGTTATGGTTTCCTGACCATGGACATTGGATGTCATTGATAACGGGATCACATCATTAGGAGAATGATGTAATGGACAAGACCCAATCCTAAGCATAGCTCAAGATCGTGTAGTTCGTTTGCTAAGAGCTTTTCTAATGTCAAGTATCGTTTCCTTAGACCATGAGATTGTGCAACTCCCGGATACCGTAGGAATGCTTTGGGTGTACCAAACGTCACAACGTAACTGGGTGGCTATAAATGTGCACTACAGGTATCTCCGAAAGTGTCTGTTGGGCTGGCACGAATCGAGACTGGGATTTGTCACTCCGTATGACGGAGAGGTATCTCTGGGCCCACTCGGTAATGCATCATCCTAATGAGCTCAATGTGACTAAGGAGTTAGCCACGGGATCATGCGTTACGGAACGAGTAAAGTGACTTGCCGGTAACGAGATTGAACGAGGTATTGGGATACCGACGATCGAATCTCGGGCAAGTAACATACCGATTGACAAAGGGAATTGTATACGGGATTGATTGAATCCCCGACATCGTGGAACATGTGGGAGCCAATATGGGTATCCAGATCCCGCTATTGGTTATTGGCCGGAGAGATGTCTCGGTCATGTCTGCATGGTTCCCGAACCCGTAGGGTCGACACACTTAAGGTTTGGTGACGCTAGCGTTGTTATGGGAAATAGTATGTGGTTACCGAAGGTTATTCGGAGTCCCGAATAGGATCCCGGACGTCACGAGGAGTTCCGGAATGGTCCGGAGGTAAAGATTTATATATGGGAAGTCATCATACGGTCACCGGAAGTATTCGGGGGTATGCCGGTATTGTACCTGGGCCACCGAAGGAGTTCCGGGGGTCCACCGGGAGGGTCCACCTGCCCCGGAGGGCCTTATGGGCTGTAGGTGGAAGGGAAACTGCCCCTAAGTGGGCTGGGCACCAACCTCCCCCTAGGGCCCATGCGCCTAGGGTTGGGGGGAAACCCTGGAGGGGGCGCCCCCCTTGACTTGGGGGGCAAGCCACCCTCCCTGGCCGCCGCCCCTCCCACCAGATGGGATCTGAAGGGGCCGGCCCCCCTCTCCCTTGCCCCTATATATAGTGGAGGGGTGGGAGGGCAGCCAGACCTTTTCCAAGGCGCAGCCCTCTCCTCCTCCAACTCCTCCTCCTCCTCCGTAGTGCTTAGCGAAGCTCTGCCGGAGAACCACGAGCTCCTTTGCCACCATGCCGTCGTGCTGCTGGAGTTCTCCCTCAACTTCTCCTCTCCCCTTGCTGGATCAAGAAGGAGGAGACGTCTCCGGGCTGTACGTGTGTTGAACGCGGAGGCGCCGTCCGTTCGGCGCTAGATCGGATCTTCCGTGATTTGAATCGCCGCAAGTACGACTCCATCAACCGCGTTCTTGTAACGCTTCCGCTTAGCGATCTTCAAGGGTATGAAGATGCACTCCCTCTCTCTCGTTGCTAGCATCTCCTAGATTGATCTTGGTGACACGTAGGAAAATTTTGAATTATTGCTACGTTCCCCAACAAACTCAAATATGAAAATAACGAAATTCCCAACTCTCTCTGTGGGTCCTTGAGTTGCGTAGAATTTCTAGGATCAAACCAAAATTCAACAAAAAATATGATATGCAATGATGATCTAATGTATAACATTCCAAATTGAAAATTTGGGATGTTACAGTCGATGTTAACTCGACTCCGCTCTTCTCCGAGTATTCTCCGCTGCAGCTCATCCGGGCGCGGACGGCGGCGGGTAGCAGATGGGTGCCCACATGCTATTCACTACAATGTCGAGAGCGAGGGAGCCGGCATATGACGTGGACAGGGAGATGCTCGACATCATCCACGACGGAGGCAAGGGAGAAGGAGGGGGGCTATGAAGACACGCAGGTGGAAGACTCGGATCCCATCTAGTCCGGCAACTACCAGCAGTGGCAATCCTACACCCCGACGGCCACCCAACAGTCGTACACCAAGACTGGCGATGGCACACAGCAACAGCAGCATTGGGCCGCCGGAGAGCAGCATTCAGAGGGGGAGGAGGAGGAGGACGACGATGGCGATGATGATGATCCGGATGATACAGCCGGCGATCCAAGGAAGAAGGATAGAGGAGAAAGCTTCATCATGCGGGAGGACGAGCTGTTGTGCGATGCATGGTTGGCCACTAGCATCGATCCGATCCATGGCACAGAGCAAAAGGGCACAACCTTTTGGACGAACACTCACATATGGTTCCATGAACACAAGCATTTCGCGCCCTACTCCGACGCGGTCATCCGCAATCATGAGTGGAAGTCCCTCATCCATCGATGGTACACCATCCAAGAGGCCGTGTCCAGTTATTGCGGTCACTTGAAGCATCTCATCGCACGGTGCCTAGCGGTGCACAAATCACCGAGCAACAAAGTTGATCACTAGCCAAATATGCTTTAATTTTGTTGGTCACTAGCCGGATATGTATTGTTATGTTTCTCACTAGACGGATATGTATTGTCGACATTGTTTCACTTTGTAGCCTACTCATGCTTGTGTGGTGTACAAGAAGTTGGAGAAGAAGTCCTTCACCATCATGCATTGTTGGTTGAAGTTGGATGGGCAACCAAAGAGGAACTTTTTCATTGTCAAGACCGCCTCCCAAGCCAAGGAGGAAGAAACCGGTGACCCTACCAACCCAACCCAAGAACCGCCGAAGATGGTTAGAAGAAATTTACGGGGGAAGAAGTGGGAGGAGGGGAGGGCGAAGCGAGAAGGTGCGGCGGCCAAGCTGACGGAGAGGTTCGAAGACATCTTAGCAAAGAAGGAGGAGGCATGCGTGAGGCGGCCGGACATCAAGGAGGAGAGGAAGGCGGAGAGGTTCAAATAGTTGATGGAGATGACGGAAAAGAAGATCAAGCTCGAAGAGAGGAGGACCATGACCGAAGAGAGGAAGGCCGTGCTCGAGAAAAATAGGGTGAAGATCGCCGTCAATGCGGAGGACGCCAAGATGTTAATTGGGCTCCCACCTTTTTCGTCCATTTGTTAGCACTCGCTAACAGTTTATTGGGCCAATTGAGACGCTTCTTTTGGTTTGGTTTTGCTGCTGTATCCTAGGTGCTCTGGACTACCCGTAACAAATGAACATGTGTTTTCAAGCAAGGCAGCTGACGTTATTTTCAAACCATTTGTTTTTATGCAGCAGTGGAAGCCTCTGGTCAAGAGCGACGACGTGGATGCTACTGACGAACTGATCTCTCATGTCAAAGCAACGGCGATTTCCTTATCCCCGAGGCTTAGTCAGCGGTGCAGTAGATCCTTGATGTTTTCCTTTTGTTCATGTTCGGCTTTGAGTGGTGGCCTGCGTGCCTGAACTTGTTTCCTGAACTCCATTTCTGTCGTGGTGGCCTTCGTCCCTGTTCTCTACTTGGTTGTATCTTGTATGAGGTCTTTCTGAAATCGTGGCTTTATCTATAAAGTCGGGTTGTCTTCTTTTCTTTAAAAGGTATTTTTGGTTGAAACAAACATAAATTTCTCAAATCGTTCCTATACATGCGACCGGATGGCCTGGTCACATAAATGCCACCCACCGAACCTCGCATAGTCAGTCTAAACATCCGGGCTGACCAGCACTCCTCAAACCCATCCCATATCTGGGGTGGACTGGATGCGACCGGTCGCGTCCGCCACATCGGACCGGCCCACTCCATTCCCACCTTGTTTCCACAAATACCTCACCCGGATCAAACCCTTGTCAAACCTCAACCCCTCTCGACCGCTCCGCTCCACTGCCCGTCTCCTCCCCTCCAGCATGGCTGGCAACGGATCCGGCAACGAATTGGACTCCATCGACTGGGCAGCGCTTGTCAAGGAGGACTTCAGCTCGTCCGCTCCAGATGTGCTGGAGCTGACGCTCCGCATTGCCCTCTGCCTATCGTGGATGGACAAGGGCGGGAGCTTCTCCTCCATGCCAGCCCACGACTTCCCCGGTCAAGCGGCAGGGCGACCGATGGTGCGTGGCACCTCCAACCCTTGCTCCTCCCGCACCACCAAGCCTGCGGTGGTGATCATGTTGCTTTGTTGATCTACATAGTATTCATCATTTTGCATGCGTTCTATCGATTTGAGGGCAGACATTTGAGGACCACGGTTACAGACGCAAAGAAATGAGGTGTGACCTGTCCGTGGACGCGTTTGCAGGACGTATAGGGTACCAAATTAGACAATCGTGGTTCTATATGCTCCTGCTATCTCTGTTTTTGTGTTTGATACAACCGGTGAAGAATGTGGCTGCACGAATATGAGGACACCTTCGAGGCCAAGGTATCAAGAATCTTTCCCTAGTGCAATGATGATGATGCCAGTAGTGAAACTCGAGCGCCAGGCGAAAGGTCGTAGGATTTCAAAGCACGACCAGCCTTGACGAAAAGCGGAAGTTGACCCTGGCGGGGATGAATGCCAAGATCTGGTGTTGCAGGATCCACCGGCGATCGGTGTGGGGCCCTTTAATAATGCCAAGCGATCTATAAGTAGTACGTAGAAAAGATTCGGCTTTGGGCGCGTATATGCATGCATGCATGCATATGGAGGCTTGTTCAGGTTCAGCGTACCACGGAAAAACATGGTGCCTGACGTGCGTACTAGTACAACGGTGCTAGCTGGAGGCTGGTGCTTAGCTGCGCGCCGACCGCTGCACCTCATTGGTTTGGTTTCATCATTCGCGTACGACTGGCTGCAAACGGATCGGAATCAATCGACGACTCGAGGAGGTGCTGGTCGTGCGAGACTGTATTCCTCTCCTAGTCCTGGCTACTGCGCGCGGCGGGGGCGGCCATGTCCATGTCCATGTATCGAGCAGGCTGCGCGTCATACGTGAGCGTGACCAGACCAGCTTGTCCCACTCCCAGTGAGTCCTCAGTCACCTGTACCACTTACTTAGCTCACAAGTCCCTGCCATTTCCCATTCCCACTCCTTTTGTTTTGGAATCACATTTCATTTATACTCTGCTTACTAGAAAAACATATTTTTTCTGATTGATCATCATAGACGAAAACCCGTCAGCAACATCACCTACCGCTAGTGAGGACTAACAAATGGTGCATTTTTTAGCGAAAAAGTTGTCTAGACTTCGACGTCTTCGATGCCTTCCACGCAGCACTGCCCAAAATTAGTCCGTGCGCTCTTGTTGCCCCCCTCTACATGGCCGGTGACGGTGGCTAATGCTGTAGGGTATAGATACCCAACCTTTTCATCGCCGCACGGGCGGCGGTGATATGAGTCGGTGCGCTTGTGTTGCCCCGTCTACATGGGCTGACATAGAGTAAAGACGACGCATCTAGGATTCTGGGACACGCCGGCTTCCACCTCCGTGGGTGGCGGGCTACGCTTTGATGACGATCATGACACATGCCGTCTCCTGTGTGCCACGGTGTCGAGCAGCTGCGGAGGAGGAGCGGTGATAAGGACAGGCTTGGCACAATGGTGAAGTACTCACCATTTGCGCCAAAGAGGTACTGGGTTCGCACAACCTCTTAGCATTGCATTGTGCATAGGTAAGACTTGCCTCATATAATCATTCCCCGTACACCCTCTGATGTTGGAGCTTCTAGAACTAGGTCTATTATACCTTCTTTTTGGAGTTATGAATTCCAGCGCTCATTGGCACTTAATTCCCACATGCGCGCACGCGCACACACACAAACCATAACGTGATTGCTAAATCTCAGTCGACTGAGACTTAACCAAATCTCAGTCGACTGAGACTTAACCAATCTCAGTCAATGCTATATTCGTGGGATCATATCTGGAGATTCGTAAAAAATATTTTTTTTCTTACATGTTATGTCACTTGACTTAAACTTGGTTAAGTCTCAGTCGACTAAGACCAAGCCACACCCTAAACATAATTAAACATTGAACGACAGTTGCGAATTCGACATTTCTAGAAAGAACAGCTTGTATGTGGCCTTCTCTCATGGAGAAGAGACGAGCAACAACATATGTAAACGTACAACAGCTGCAACATCTACTACTACCAATCACAGAGAGAAACATAAGAGAACATGACATGAGCAACAACATATGTAAACACGTGAATAAGCGCACTTCTACGATTACATTTCTCAACATCCTCAGGACCCATTTGCGTAACTGATGATTCCCAAATTTAGAGCAGCTACTACGTCCTCCAGAAACCACATGAAATCACGGTACGCAACGCACCATCAGCACCTGACGCGGCACATGGGACAGCTCCGGTTCGCTTGCAGCCACGTCTCCAGGCACCGCCGGTGGAAGCTGTGTCCACAGGGCGTCTCTTTCCACACCCCGGCTACCGTGTCATCGTCCAGACAGATCGGCAATCGCTGCCGTCGGACGGCGCCTCCACCGTCTCCAGCGCTGCCAGTTGTGCCGCGAAGTGGTAGCGGAGAAGTTCACGCAGCCGCAGCACGGCTTCTTCTTGGTCCTCCTCATCCTCCTCTTCTTCGTCCTCTTCATCCTCCTCTTCTTCATCACTCTCCTCTTCCTCCTCAGCATCATAGTCTTCTGAGTCCTCCTCCTCTTCTACCTCTTCGTCCTCCTCCTTTTCGTCACCGCCGGCCATTCTCAAGATGATGTCGGCTGTGTTAGCCACAATGGCAGTGCCGAGCTGTTGTATCGCCACAATGCCGTGGAGGAGAACCTCGCGCAGCAGTGCAACCGTGAAGGCTTCTTCTTCGTCGTCGTCGTAGTCTTCTTCTTCTTCTTCTTCTTCTTCTTCTTGTGCCGCCACAAACTCTGGGTCGTCTCCGCCACCAGCAAACTCCAACTCGTCCGGAGCATCTGTGCCGGTGGTGGACGGGACGATGTCAGCCATGGCGGCGCCAAGCTGTTGTATGCCCTCGAAGCTGCAGCGGAGAACCTGGCGCAGCAGGCCAACGCCAAAGACTTCTTCTCCACCACCACCGCCACCTCCTCCCACTCTCCCTCCTCCTTCGTCCTCAGGTAGTAGGTGCAGGTAGTCATGGTCATTGCTGATGTCCATGGGAAGCAACACAGTTTGTAGTGAAGGGAATGCACGATCAAGCATGGGTGTTTGTTTATATAGACCCGATCGTCAGGTATATACGTAGATATCTGTTGTCTGTGTCGGAGACTCGGAATAACATTACGGCAGTCGTACGTAGCGCGGCTGCGATTCATGGGAATGGGAGAGCATGCATGCGGGGCTCTTCTCCATTGGCTCGGCATACAGTGCTATTTGCTGTGTTGGCTCTGGCGTGGGACCACTGAAAGCACCGCTATCTTTGAAGATCAAGACCATCTTTTTTGGCAGCTTCTGCGCGCGATCGTCTCCCCTTGGGGACAGATGTGGCGAAGAGGCCCACATTTTCGTTTCGTGTCATGCTGCTCATTTTCTAGAGAGCAACCAATTAATGAGCGTTCCTTCGGGAGCCTCGCAACGATCAGCGCCACTTGGCGCTTTCAGCTATTCGCCACGTGTCGCGCTCTGGGTGCTCCCTTCGGAATATTTTTTTGCGCGCGTTTTCAGCTATTTTAACAGGTTTTTTTCCTTTTCGACGTTTTGGTTTTCCACCGGTCTTCCTTAGCTTTTCGATCAAAAAAATTCGAAAAAAAAATTGCGCAAAAAAACGCGTTTTCTTTTTTTTTTTCTTTCGCGAGAGTCACGGTTTTGCTTCCGCGAGAGGCACGGTTTTACTTTCGCGAGAGTCATGCCCGTTCCTCTCGAAAACGAAAAAAACATGTTTTCTGTTTTTTTCCTTTCGCGAGAGTCATGGTTTTACTTCTGCGAGAGGCACGGTTGTGCTTTCGCGAGAGTCACGGCCGTGCCTCTCGGAAACGAAAAAAACGCGTTTTCTGTTTCTTTTTCACGAGAGTCACGGTTTTGTTTCCGCGAGAGGCACGGTTGTGCTTTCGCGAGAGTTACGGCCGTGCCTCTCGGAAACGGAAAAAACGCGTTTTTTTTCGTGAGAGTCATGGTTATGCTTCGTGAGAGTCACGGCTGTGCCTGCTCGGAAACGGAAGAAAAACATGTTTTCTCTTTTTTTTCCTTCCGCGAGAGTCACGGTTTTGCTCCCGCGAGAGGCACGGTTGTGATTTCGTAAAAGGTACGGGCGTGCCTCTTTCGGAAAGGGAAAAAACAGTGTTCCCGGTTTGGTTTTTTTTGTCCGGTTTTTTCGTGGAAAAAAAGTGCGTCAAAACCTATTAACATAGGATCTAGTTTGAAGATCTCGGCGCGAGGAATCCAACAGTGAAAGCGGTTCGAGATTTGGGCACACAGTTTAAGAGATAAAACATTTTGAATAAACGGATCTACGAAAAAAGGGAAAACTCCCAGGTTGCGACAAGTGGCGCACTTGCAGCGCGTCACTTGTCGCAACCTGGGGAGCTTGGAGTGATCTTCGCAATGAGTACTCCTCAACTAGTGATTTCACATTTTCTATGGAGATTTGGTCCATGAGACTCTGGGCCTACTAGTAGAAAAACGACCTTACGTTCACCTCATTAGTCCCGGTTCAGTTACGGCCCGGTACTAATGGTACCATTAGTCCCGGTTCCAACGGCTATGCATTAGTCCCGGTTCATTTGTGACATATAGTCCCAGTTTGTGTCACAAATCGGGACTAAAGGGGTGGTGGCAGGCTGGCGTCAGGCCGGGTCCCCACGAGCCCCTTCCAGTTTGTGACACAAACCGGGACTATAGGTTAGACCTTTAGTCCGGGTTGGAGCCACCAACCGGGACTAACCACCAACAGGGACTAACCACCAACAGGGACTAAAGGGGTCTAACCTTTTAGTCCCGGTTGGTGGCTCCAACCCGGACTAAAGGGGTTCTGCAATTTTGAAACTCTACCCCTCCCCCCTATCGCCTTTTCAGTTTTTAAAAAAAACAAAAGAAAATGATAAAAACTTCAAAAATTAAATCCTTTGAGATGTAGTTATGTTACTGCATCAACTAGCTAGGGAAATTTAAAAACATGAATTTCGATATGTTTTGCAACAAACTGTTATGGAAAAGTAAAACGACTATATTTTTTGCATACGATGTCCAAAAATACGTATAATATATCAAAATGTTCAGCACGAAAATCCGGTTCCGATTTCGATGGCCATAGGCCGTTTTGCAAATCTTTAGAATCCTCAAATTCTGTAAGGAAAAAAAGTTATGCTCAAATTTCAGTTTTTTTGAATTTTGGTTAAATCTGGTCAAACTGTGGTCAAACTATGGTCAAACTACTTATTCAAGAAATATTAGTGTTACTAAATAATTATTCAAGAAATATTAGTGTTACTAAATAATTATTCAAGAATATTAGTGTTACTAAATAATTACTTTAGTTTTTTAAATTTTGATCAAATCTGGTCAAACAGTGGTCAAACTACTTATTTAATAAATATTAGTGTTACTAAAAAATTATTGTTTTTTAGAATAATAGTTTCAAAATCAAACGGTAAAACGTGTGACTTCATGCTCAAGTTAAACTCCTGAGGCTTAATACGATTGACAGCTTACTATTTTTAGGAAAACAATAAGTGCAGACTTGAAAACTAGGGGGAATATAACTCGGCAGTTAAGCATGCTCAGACTAGAGTAGTGAGAGGATGGGTGAAGTTAGACGATTTGGAATGAGTGCTCCACATTTATGCAGTGATGAGGAGTGATTAGAGATTAAATCGTCAAATAATTCAGAAATTTGAAAATTGGAAAAAAAGATACTAAAGGGGGACCTTTAGTCCCCACCCTTTAGTGTCGGTTGCAGAACCGGGACTAAAGGTCCTTACGAACCGGGACTAAAACCCGATTCTACACTAGTGGCCTGAGCAGGGTCCTGGATCTCGCGACAGTTTTTTGAAGCCCATGCCAACCATATCGGTAGAAGGAGATGCCTCATAGATTAGTATTCATGACGATGATGTAAACCTTGTGAAGGACCTGTAACAAGATGGTTATCGAGCGAATCTTTTGTGGCGTGTCAGTGACTCCGTGTTTAAATTTATGGCCCTTTTACAGCTCTGGCACCCGTTTTCTAGGCAACAAGATAAGGATCGGCTAGGCGGCATGACTGATGTGTTGTGTGCGCATGATGTCGTCTTGCTTCGGCGCCCAGCTAGTTCTCCAGCGGCTCCGTGAAGCCTTGTATCACCTTTTTATTTTATCTTTGTCAACATATTTGTATTGTTGCTCCAGCAAACTTGTTTTCCTTTCTTTCCGTCACTTCATCTTGATGTGTGTGGTGGTTTGCTTTATATACAATAAATTGGGGGCTAAAGGGGCATGTGTTGGGGAACGCAGTAATTTCAAAACTTTATCTACGCACACGCAAGATCATGGTGATGCATAGCAACGAGAGGGAAGAGTGTAGTCCACGTACCCTCGTAGACCGTAAGTGTTGGGGAACGTAGTAATTTCAAAATTTTCCTACGCGCACGCAAGATCATGGTGATGCATAGCAACGAGAGGGGAGAGTGTTGTCCACGTACCCTCGTAGACCGAAAGCGGAAGCGTTAGAACAACTCGGTTGATGTAGTCATACGTCTTCACGATCCGACCGATCCAAGTACCGAACGCACGGCACCTCCGAGTTCAGCACACGTTCAGCTTGATGACGTCCCACGAACTCCGATCCAGCAGAGCTTCGAGGGAGAGTTCTGTCAGCACGACGGCGTGATGATGGTAATAATGATGCTACCGACGCAGAGCTTCGCCTAAGCACTGCTACGATATGACCGAGGTGGATTATGGTGGAGGAGGGCAGCGCACACGGCTTGGAACAATCAACTTGTGTGTTCTAGGGTGCCCCCTGCCCCCGTATATAAAGGAGCAAGGGGGAGGCCGGCCGGCCCTTGGGGCGCGCCAAGGAGGGGGAAGTCCTCCTCCTAGTAGGAGTAGGACTCCCCTTTCCTAGTCCAACTACGAAGAGGGAAGGGGGAAGGAAAGAGAGGGAGAGGGAGAGGGAAAGAGGGGCCGCCCCCCCCCCCCCTCCCCTAGTCCAATTCGGACTCTTCATGGGAGGGGGCGCGCCACCTCCTGGGCTGCTGCCCTCTCTCTCCCCTCGGGCCCACTAAGGCCCAATACTTCCCCGGGGGGTTCCGGTAACCCCTCCGGCACTCCGGTTTTCTCCAAAACCACCCGGAACACTTCCGGTGTCCGAATATAGCCGTCCAATATATCAATCTTTACGTCTCGACCATTTCAAGACTCATCATCATGTCCGTGATCACATCCGGGACTCCGAACTACCTTCAGTACATCAAAACATATAAACTCATATTACCGATCGTCACCGGACGTTAAGCGTGCGGACCCTACGGGTTCGAGAACTATGTAGACATGACCGAGACTCGTTTCCGGTCAATAACCAATAGCGGAACCTGGATGCTCATATTGGCTCCTACATATTCTACGAAGATCTTTATCGGTCAAACCGCATAACATCATATGTTGTTCCCTTTGTCATCGGTATGTTACTTGCCCGAAATTTTATCGTCGGTATCTCAATACTGATACGTCTCTGTCGTATCTACTTTTTCAAACACTTTTGCTCTTGTTTTGGACTCTAACTTGCATGATTTGAATGGAACTAACCCGGACTGACGCTATTTTCAGCAGAATTGCCATGCTGTTATTTATGTGGAGAAACAAAAGTTCTCGGAATGACCTGAAACTCCACGGAATTTAGTTTTGGAAAATATTAAAAATACTGGCGAAAGAATCAAGGCCAGGGGGCCCACACCCTTGCCACGAGGGTGGGGGGTGCGCCTGCCCCCCTGGGCGCGCCCCCTGCCTCGTGGGCCCCCTGGAGCTCCAACGACCTCAACTCCAACTCTATATATTCGTGTTCGGGGAGAAAAAATCAGAGAGAAGGATTCATCGCGTTTTACGATACGGAGCCGCCGCCAAGCCCTAAACTCTCTCGGGAGGGCTGATCTTGAGTCCGTTCGGTGCTCCGGAGAGGGGAATCCGTCGCTGTCGTCATCATCAGCCATCCTCCATCACCAATTTCATGATGCTCACCGCCGTGCGTGAGTAATTCCATCGTAGGCTTGCTGAATGGTGATGGGTTGGATGAGATTTATCATGTAATCGAGTTAGTTTTGTTAGGGTTTGATCCCTAGTATCCACTATGTTCTGAGATTGATGTTGCTATGACTTTGCTATGCTCAATGCTTGTCACTAGGGCCCGAGTGCCATGATTTCAGGTCTGAATCTATTATGTTTTCATGAATATATGTGAGTTCTTGATCCTATCTTGCAAGTCTATAGTCACCTACTATGTGTTATGATCCGGCAACCCCGAAGTGACAATAATCGGGACCACTCCCGGTGATGACCGTAGTTTGAGGAGTTCATGTATTCACTATGTGTTAATGCTTTGGTCCGGTACTCTATTAAAAGGAGGCCTTAATATCCCATAGTTTCCAATAGGACCCCGCTGCTACGGGAGGGTAGGATAAAAGATGTCATGCAAGTTCTTTCCCATAAGCACGTATGACTATATTCGGAAAACATGCCTACATTACATTGATGAATTGGAGCTAGTTCTGTGTCACCCTATGTTATGACTGTTACATGATGAACCACATCCGGCATAATTCTCCATCACCGATCCAATGCCTACGAGCTTTTCACATATTGTTCTTCGCTTATTTACTTTCCCGTTGCTATTGCTACAATCACTACAAAACCCAAAAATATTACTTTTGCTACCGTACCGTTACTTCCATATTACTTTTCTACTAAATACTTTGCTGCAGATACTGAGTTATCCAGGTGTGGTTGAATTGACAACTCAACTGCTAATACTTGAGAATATTCTTTGGCTCCCCTTGTGTCGAATCAATAAATTTGGGTTGAATACTCTACCCTCGAAAACTGTTGCGATCCCCTATACTTGTGGGTTATCAAGACTATTTTCTGGCGCTGTTGCCGGGGAGCATAGCTCTATTCTTTGAGTCACTTGGGATTTATATCTGCTGGTCACTATGAGGAACTTGAAAGACGAGAAAACAAAAATTTATCCCTCAACTACGAGGGGAGGTAAGGAACTGACATCTAGCTCTGCACTTGATTCACCTTCTGTTTTGAGTAAGCTTGCGACACCTAAACCTGCTTCTACTGTGCATGATACTTATGATGAAACTACTTCTATGCTTGATACTACTGTGCCACTTGGTGAATTTCTTGATGAACAACTTGCTAGGGCTAGAGAGAATGAAATTATTGAAACTGATAATATTGATGAAAGTGATGATGAAGGCTCTCCCAATAAATATGAATTGCCTGTTGTGCCTGAGGGCTATGTTATGGATGAAACTAAAAGAGACTTTCTTGCTTGCAATGATAGAAGCGATCTTAAGAAATTATTAGCTAAGCTTAAACAAAAAACTCTGAATGCTAGAATGAAATATGATCCTACTTATCCTACTTCACCTATCTTTGTTACTGATAAGGATTATGAATTCTCTATTGATCCTGATATAATTACTTTGGTTTAATCTGATCCTTTTTATGGCTATGAATCTGAAACTGTTGTGGCACATCTTACTAAATTAAATGATATAGCCACCCTGTTCACTAATGATGAGAGAACTCACTACTTTTATATCCTCAAAATATTTCCATTCTCATTAAAGGGTGATGCTAAGATATGGTTTAATTCTCTTGATCCTGGTTGTGTGCGTAGTCCCCAGGATATGATTTATTACTTCTCTGCAAAATATTTCCCTGCTCATAAGAAACAAGCTGCTTTAAGGGAAATATATAATTTTGTGCAAATTGAAGAAGAGAGTCTCCCACAAGCATGGGGGAGGCTTCTCCAATTACTTAATGCTTTGCCTGATCATCCTCTTAAGAAAAATGAAATACTTGATATCTTTTATAATGGACTAACCAATGCTTCCAGAGACCACCTGGATAGTTGTGCTGGTTCTGTTTTCGGGGAAAGAACACCAGATGAAGCTGGAATTCTATTGAATAATATGTTGACAAATGAAAATAATTGGACACTGCCTGAACCAACTCCTAAGCCAACTCCGAAGAAAAGGGGTGTTCTATTTCTTAGTCTTGAAGATATGCAAGAGGCAAAGAAATCTATGAAAGAAAAAGGTATTAAAGCTGAAGCTGTTAAGAATTTACCTCCTATTGAAGAAATACATGGTCTTGATTTACCGCCTGTTGAAGAAATATATGGTCTTAATCCATCACCTATTGAAGAAACACATGGTCTTGATAACCCGACACAGGTAGTAAAGGTAAATTCTCTCCATAGATATGATAAAGCTGAAATCCCTCCTACTAAGTTTGCTAGCCAATGTTTGGATGACTTTGATAACTTTATGGTTAAGCAAGAAGATTTCAATGCTTATTTTGGTAGACAATTAAAACAAAATGCTTATATGATTGAACACTTGGGTGATTACATGTCTAGAGTTAAAGGTAAACTTAAACTCATTAGTAAACATGCTTCTATGGTTACCACTCAAGTAGAACAAGTACTTAAAGCAGAATGATTTGCTCAATGAATTGAATAATAAGAAGAATGATTTTGCTGTTAGAGTGGCTACTAAAACTGGTAAAATGACTCAGGAACCTTTGTATCCTGAAGGCCACCCTAAGAGGGTTGAGCAAGATTCTCAGAGAAATAATATAGATGCACCTAGTCCTTCTAAAAGGAAGAAAATTAAAAATGATAGGACCTTGCATGCTTCTAGTGAACCTATTGCTGAACGACCTGAGAATCCCAATGATATTTCTATTTCTGATGCTGAAACACAATCTAGAAATGAACATGAACCTAGTGAAAATGTTAATGATGATGTTCATGATGATGCTCAACCTAGCAATGATAATGATGTAGAAATTGAACCTGCTGTTGATCTTGATAACCCACAATCAAAGAATCAATGTTATGATAAGAGAGTCTTTGTTGCTAGGAAACACGGTAAAGAAAGGGAACCATGGTTTCAGAAACCCATGCCCTTTCCTCCTAAACCATCCAAGAAAAAGGATGATGAGGATTTTGAGCGCTTTGCTGAAATGATTAGACCTATCTTTTTGCGTATGCGATTAACTGATATGCTCAAAATGAATCCTTATGCTAAGTATATGAAAGAAATTGTTACTAATAAAAGAAAGATACCGGAAGCTGAAATTTCCACCATGCTTGCTAATTACACTTTCAAGGGTGGAATACCTAAGAAACTTGGAGATCCAGGAGTACCCACTATACCATGCTCCATTAAAAGAAACTATGTTAGAACTGCTTTATGTGATCTTGGAGCCGGTGTTAGTGTTATGCCCCTCTCTTTATATCGTAGACTTGATTTGAATAAGTTGACACCTACTGAAATATCTTTGCAAATGGATGATAAATCAACTGCTATACCTGTCGGTATTTGTGAGGATGTGCCTGTTGTGGTTGCAAATGTTACTATTTTGACTTTGTTATTCTTGATATTCCCAAGGACGATAGTATGTCTATTATTCTTGGAAGACCCTTTTTGAATACTACAGGGGCTGTTATTGATTGCAAGAAAGGCAATGTCACTTTTCATGTTAATGGTAATGAGCATACGGTACACTTTCCGAGGAAACAACCTCAAGTTCACAGTATCAACTCTATTGGAAAAATTCCATCGATTATTTTTGGAGGTTTTGAATTTCCTCTTCCTACTGTCAAGAAGAGATATGATATTCTTATTATTGAGGATGTGCATATCCCCGTTGAGGTAACATAGTGTTATTCAAAATTTCTCCGGTTCCATGTTATTCGGAATGAGTTTGTTAACAAGACCTGATCAACCTTGTTAGTGGATTCCTTTTGATAAGCATGAGATGGATGAAACTAGAAAACACAACCTTCTGTACCCTCCTTTTACTTTCTATTATTTAGTTGAAATAAAGTAAAAATAGTATTTTCTGTCAGTTTTCTAAATTATCCGTGCGAAATAAAAATACCCCGAAAATAAAAGTTCTCCAAATGCCCTGAAATTGAAATATGATTTTTTTTCTGGAATATTTGAGAATATCTGGCACATAGAACACAACAGGGGGAGAAAGCACCTGGCCACGAGGGTCCAGGGCGCGCCCACCCCTACAGGGCGCGCCCCCCTGCCTCGTGGGCCCACGGTGGCTCCCCTCCACTTATTCCTGCACCCACACACTCCTTCCTCCCAAAAAATCACCATCCAGCTCAAGCACGAGTTCTAGCTCATTTTGCTGCGATTTTTGATCTCCTTGCTCAAAGCACCTCTCACGAAACTGCTTGGGGGATTGTTCCTTGGTATGTGACTCCTCCAATGGTCCAATTAGTTTTTGTTCTAGTGCTTTATTCATTGCAAAATTGTGCTGCCTAGGTGACCATGTTCTTGAGCTTGCATGTCAAATTTATATGGTTCCAAGTAGTTCTAATGCATGATATAGGCTCTAGGCACTTGTAGGAGTAGTTGCTATCAATTTTGTTGAGCTTGGTTCACTTTTACTTGAAGTTACTAAAAAAATTCAGAAATTTTTCAGAGGAAGAAATATGTTTAGGAAAATGTACCAAGGTGGCCCTTCAAGAAAGCAAGGACCCAGGCTCGCAATGCGCGATGCCGATGATGAGCCACCAAGGAACGCTCAAGCGCGGCCTTGTGAATGGCCTTCAGAGGACTTTGTGGATCGAGCGGGAATCAAGGAAGAATTTAATGCATATTTGCGTAACGCTGATCTTGTGAGCTTCGAGGCAGAAAAGTGCCGTCAGTACCACTATCTCACTAGTTCCTTTGTGAGGAGGTTTCAATTTTCATCTTCACGCAATTCTCAAACTGTCCTGTTTGATCTTTATGAAAATTCTTATACCATGGACTTAGAGGATTTTACCACTGCTTGCAAACTTCCACATTGGGGTAGTCCTAGTGAACCTCGCAAATCTGAATTTAGAGATTTTCTTGCTAGTATAACTGTGGGGGAATCTAGAGATATAGCACAAGCTACCATAGGGAGCATTCATTTTCCCGCTATACATTATTTTGCTCTCTTCATAGGTAGGTGCATAAATGGTAAAGATGAAGCATGTCATATGTGTGTCCCTGACCTCAGTGTTAGAAGATAAACGTTATAATTTGGGAGCCATTGTTGCACGTAGGTTGCATAACAATAGATTTAATGGAGATTTCTTTGGTGGAATTTATGCAACCCGCTTAGCTAATTTTCTTGGTGTAACCATACACGATGATGATATTGAATTGCCTCCTACTTATCTAGACTTTAATGCTATGGTTCACCATCAGGTTGTCGAGAGGAATGAACCACCTCTCCAGTACCGACTAATCTTTGATAGGCGTCACGCCATCAATATTGTTCTCCCTGCCCCTACTCTCTTTGACTTTCAGGCAAAGGGGAGACATTTTATAACCAGGGAGGAGGCAAATGAGTACAAAAGGAGGACGAGGGCAGCTCGCCTCCAAGCTGCAGCCCACGATGCAATAGCCGCAGCATCTCAGTACGACCCCAACTACAACTATGGATATCCGCCAGGCCAGCCGTGGCAATAAACCAACCTAGGCCAAAAGCCTAAGCTTGGGGGAGTACGTATTTCTCACCGACATTACATTTATGTTCACACACTCATTGCTAGTTGTCGGTGCTCATACTTTTTCATTGTAATATCCATGCTAGTTTATTCTCTTTTTATGTTTTCTTCTTGTGTGTTTGAAAAAAATTTAAGAAAAACCAAAAAAAATTAGTAGTAGCTTTTAGCTAGTTTATTTTCTTGTTGTAGTAGTAATAATTAAAAGGAAAACTCAAAAATATTTCCCGTTCTTCTTTTGCTTGTTGGGAGCTTTCCGTGTAAATAGGTTTATTTCTTTTCTTTGGGGGTCGATAGGAGAAGACCATAATGAAAATGTTGAAGTGGCTCTTATATGCATTATTGTTGATTTAACCAAGAGCCCATATTGCCTTGTCTTCTCCTGTTTATTGAATGCTCGCAGATTCCAGCTTAGTCCAATGCACGTGCACTATTATTATTATTATTCACATTATTCGGCCGTGCAAGTGAAAGGCAATTATGACGATATATGATGGACTGATTGAGATGGGAGAAGCTGGTATGAACTCGACCTCTCTTGTTTTTGTAAATATGATTTGTTCATCATTCCTGATTCAGCCTATTATGAATAAACATGTTTGCAATGACAATTAGAGATCATAGTTGCTTATGCCATGCTTAATTAGCTAGGAGCTTATAATGGTGTACCTTGCATGCCAACATGCTATTAAGATGGTTGTGATGTGGTATGATGGGGTGGTATCCTCCTTTGAATGATTTAAGTGACTTGACTTGGCACATGTTCACACATGTAGTTGAAACAAATCAACATAGCCTTCACGATATTTATGTTCATGGTGGATTATATCCTACTCATGCTTGCACTCAATGTTTATTAATTTTAATGCATGTTCATGACTGTTGTCACTCTCTAGTTGCTCGCTTCCCAGTCTTTTGCTAGCCTTCACTTGTACTAAGAGGGAATACTGCTTGTGCATCCAATCCCTTAAACCCCAAAGTTATGCCATATGAGTCCACCATACCTTCCTATATGCGGTATCTACCTGTCGTTCCAAGTAAAAATTTGTATGTGCCAAACTCTAAACATTCAAATGAAATTATGTTTTGTATGCTCGAATAGCTCATGTATCAACTAGGGTTGTCCTTATCTTCCATGTTAGGCGGGTTATTCTCAAGAGGAGTGGACTCCGCTCTTCACTCACGAGAAAATGGCTGGTCACCGGGATGCCCAGTCCCATGCTTTATGCAAATCAAATCAAAATAATTGCAAACAAAACTCACCCGGGACTGTTGTTAGTTGGAGGCACTCGTTGTTTCGAGCAAGCCATGGACTGATGCTTGTTGGTGGAGGGGGAGTATAAACTTTACCATTCTGTTTGGGAACCGCCTATAATGTCTGTAGCATGGAAGATATCGCCATCTCTTGGTTGTTATCTTGACAATGAAAGTATGCCGCTCAAAATATTATTTATCTCTATTTCAAAATCGAGCTCTGGCACCTCTACAAATCCCTGCTTCCCTCTACGAAGGGCCTATCTATTTACTTTTATGTTGAGTCATCATCCTCTTATTGAAAAGCACCAGCTGGAGAGCACCGCTGTCATTTGCATTCATTACTATTAATTTATATTGGATATGACTATGACTGGATCTCTTTTACCATGAATTACAATGTCTAGTCAGTCCTTGATCTTTAAAGGTGCTCTGCATTTATGTTTTGTAGTCTCAAAAAGAGCTAGCGAGATACCATCTTGTTATATCATATTATGATTGTTTTGAGAAAGTGTTGTCATCCGAGATTTATTATTATTACTCGCTAGTTGATTATGCCATTGATATGAGTAAACATGAGACCTAAGTGTTATTGTGAATGTGGTTAGTTCATAATCTTTGCTGAAAACTTGAATGTTGGCTTTACATATTTACAAAAACAAGAGCAAACAGAGTTTGTAAAAGTTTTTCTTTATCACTTTCAGTTTGTCAACTGAATTGCTTGAGGACAAGCAAAGGTTTAAGCTTGGGGGAGTTGATACGTCTCCGTCGTATCTACTTTTCCAAACACTTTTGCCCTTGTTTTGGACTCTAACTTGCATGACTTGAATGGAACTAACCCGGACTGACGCTGTTTTCAGCAGAATTGCCATGGTGTTATTTATGTGCAGAAACAAAAGTTCTCGGAATGACCTGAAACTCCACGGAATTTATTTTTGGAAAATATTAAAAATACTGGCGAAAGAATCAAGGCCAGGGGGCCCACACCCTTGCCACGAGGGTGGGGGGCGCGCCACCCTGCCTCGTGGGCCCCGTGGAGCTCCACCGACCGCAACTCCAACTCTATATATTCGTGTTCGGGGAGAAAAAAATCAGAGAAAAGGATTCATCACGTTTTACGATACGGAGCCGCCGCCAAGCCCTAAACTCTCTTGAGAGGGCTGATCTGGAGTCCGTTCGGGGCTCCGGAGAGGGGAATCCGTCGCCGTCGTCATCATCAACCATCCTCCATCACCAATTTCATGATGCTCACCGCCGTGCGTGAGTAATTCCATCGTAGGCTTGCTGGACGGTGATGGGTTGGATGAGATTTATCATGTAATCGATTTAGTTTTGTTAGGGTTTGATCCCTAGTATCCACTATGTTCTGAGATTGATGTTGCTATGACTTTGCTATGCTTAATGCTTGTCACTAGGGCTCGAGTGCCATGATTTCAGATCTGAACCTATTATGTTTTCATGAATATATATGAGTTCTTGATCCTATCTTGCAAGTCTATAGTCACCTACTCTGTGTTATGATCCGGCAACCCCGAAGTGACAATAATCGGGACCACTCCCGGTGATGACCGTAGTTTGAGCAGTTCATGTATTCACTATGTGTTAATGCTTTGGTCCTGTACTCTATTAAAAGGAGGCCTTAATATCCCTTAGTTTCCAATAGGACCCCGCTGCCATGGGAGGGTAGGACAAAAGATGTCATGCAAGTTCTTTCCCATAAGCACGTATGACTATATTCGGAATACATGCCTACATTACATTGATGAATTGGAGCTAGTTCTGTGTCACCCTATGTTATGACTGTTACATGATGCACCACATCGGGCATAATTCTCCATCACCGATCCAATGCCTACGAGATTTCTTCGCTTATTTGCTTTCCCGTTGCTATTGTTACAACCACTACAAACCCCAAAAATATTACTTTTGCTACCATACCGTTACTTCCATATTACTTTGCTACTAAATACTTTGCTGCAGATACTGAGTTATCCATGTCTGGTTGAATTGACAACTCAATTGCTAATACTTGAGAATATTCTTTGGCTCCCCTTGTGTCGAATTAATAAATTTGGGTTGAATACTCTACCCTCGAAAACTGTTGCGATCCCCTATACTTGTGGGTTATCAAATACCTGGTTCAATCTCGTTACCGGCAAGTCTCTTTACTCGTACCGTAATACATCATCCCACAACCAACTCATTAGTTGCATTGCTTGCAAGGCTTATAGTGATATGCATTACCGAGAGGGCCCAGAGATACCTCTCCGACAATCGGAGTGACAAATCCTAATCTCGATCTATGCCAACTCAACAAGTACCATCGGAGACACCTGTAGAGCACCTATATAATCACCCAGTTACGTTGTGACGTTTGGTAGCACACAAAGTGTTCCTCCGGTATTCGGGAGTTGCATAATCTCATAGTCATAGGACCATGTATAAGTCATGAAGAAAGCAATAGCAATATAGTAAACGATCGTATGCTAAGCTAACGGAATGGGTCAAGTCAATCACATCATTCTCTGATGATGTGATCCCGTTTATCAAATGACAACTCTTTGTCCATGGCTAGGAAACTTAACCATCTTCGATTAACGAGCTAGTCAAGTAGAGGCATACTAGTGACACTCTGTTTGTCTATGTATTCACACATGCACTAAGTTTCCGGTTAATACAATTCTAGCATGAATAATAAACATTTATCATGATATAAGGAAATATAAATAACAACTTTATTATTGTCTCCAAGGCATATTTCCTTCAGTCTCCCACTTGAACTAGAGTCAATAATCTAGATTACACAGTAATGATTCTAACACCCATGGAATGTTGCTGCTGATCATGTTTTGCTCGTGAGAGAGGCTTAGTCAATGGGTCTGCTACATTCAGATCTGTATGTATCTTGCAAATCTCTATGTCCCCTTCCTTGACTTGGTCGCGGATGGAATTGAAGCGTCTCTTGATGTGCTTGATTCTCTTGTGAAATCTGGATTCCTTTGCCAAGGCAATTGCACCAGTATTGTCACAAAAGATTTTCATTGGACACGATGCACTAGGTATGACACCTAGATCGGATATGAACTCCTTCATCCAGACTCCTTCATTTGCTGCTCCCGAAGCAGCTATGTACTCCACTTCACACGTAGATCCCGCCACGACGCTTTGCTTAGAACTACACCAACTGACAGCTCCACCGTTCAATATAAATATGTATCCGGTTTGTGACTTAGAGTCATCCGGATCAGTGTCAAAGCATGCATTGACGTAACCATTTACGATGAGCTCCTTGTCAACTCCATAAACGAGAAACATATCCTTAGTCCTTTTCAGGTATTTTAGTATGTTCTTGACCGTTGTCTAGTGATCCACTCCTAGATTACTTTGGTACCTCCCTACTAAGCTAATAGCAAGGCACACATCAGGTCTGGTCACAGCATTGCATACATGATACAGCCTATGGCTGAAGCATAGGGAACATCTTTCATTTTCTCTCTATCTTCTGCAGTGGTCGGGCATTGAGTCTGACTCAATTTCACACCTTGTAACACAGGCAAGAACCCTTTCTTTGTCTGATCCATTTTGAACTTCTTCAAAACTTTATCAAGGTATGTGCTTTGTGAAAGTCCAATTAAGCGTCTTGATCTATCTCTATAGATCTTGATGCCCAATATATAAGCAGCTTCACCGAGGTCTTTCATTGAAAAACTCTTATTCAAGTATCCTTTTATGCTATCCAGAAATTTTATATCATTTCCAATCAACAATTTGTCATCCACATATAATATTAGAAATGCTACAGAGCTCCCACTCACTTTCTTGTAAATACAGGCTTCTCCAAAAGTCTGTATAAAACCATATGCTTTGATCACACTATCAAAATGTTTATTCCAACTCCGAGATGCTTGCACTAGTCCATAGATGGATCGCTGGAGCTTGCGCACTTTGTTAGCACCCTTTGGATTGATAAAACCTTCAGGTTGCATCATATACAACTCTTCTTCTAGAAATCCATTCAGGAGGGCAGTCTTTACATCCATTTGCCAAATTTAATAATCATAAAATGCGGCAATTGCTAACATGATTCGGACGGACATAAGCATCGCTACGGGTGCTAAAGTCTCATCGTAGCCAACTCCTTGAACTTGTGTAAAACCTTTCGCAACAAGTCGAGCTTTGTAGACAGTAACATTACCGTCAGCGTAGTCTTCTTCTTGAAGATCCATTTATTCTCGATGGCTTGCCGATCATCGGGCAAGTCAACCAAAGCCAACACTTTGTTCTCATACATGGATCCCATCTCAGATTTCATGGCCTCAAGCCATTTTGCAGAATCTGGGCTCATCATCGCTTCCTCATAGTTCGTAGGTTCGTCATGGTCAAGTAACATGACCTCCAGAATAGGATTGCCGTACCACTCTGCTGCGGATCTTACTCTGGTTGACCTACGAGGTTCGGTAGTAACTTGATCTGAAGTTACATGATCATCATCATTAGCTTCCTCACTAATTGGTGTAGGAGTCACAGGAACAGATTTCTGTGATGAACTACTTTCCAATTAGGGAGCAGGTACAGTTACCTCATCAAGTTCTAGTTTCCTCCCACTCACTTCTTTCAAGAGAAACTCCTTCTCTAGAAAGGATCCGTTCTTAGCAACAAATGTCTTGCCTTCGGATCTGTGATAGAAGGTGTACCCAACAGTCTCCTTTGGGTATCCTATGAAGACACATTTCTCCGATTTGGGTTCGAGCTTATCAGGTTGAAGCTTTTTCACATAAGCATCGCAGCCCCAAACTTTAAGAAACCACAACTTTGGTTTCTTGCAAAACCACAGTTCATAAGGCATCGTCTCAATGGATTTAGATGGTGCCCTATTTAACATGAATGCAGCCGTCTCTAAAGCATAACCCCAAAACGATAGCGGTAAATCAGTAAGAGACATCATAGATCGCACCATATCTAGTAAAGTACGAGACGTTCGGACACACCATTACGCTGTGGTGTTCCGGGTGGTGAGAGTTGCGAAACTATTCCGCATTGTTTCAAATGAAGACCAAACTCGTAACTCAAATATTCTCCTCCACGATCAGATCGTAGAAACTTTAGTTTCTTGTTACGATGATTTTCCACTTCACTCCGAAATTGTTTGAACTTTTCGAATGTTTCAGACTTATGTTTCATTAAGTAGATATACCCATATCTGCTCAAATCATCTGTGAAGGTGAGAAAATAACGATACCCGCCGCAAGCCTCAACATTCATCGGACCACATACATCAGTATATATGATTTCCAACAAATCTGTTGCTCGCTCCATAGTTCCGGAGAATGACGTTTTAGTCATCTGGCCCATGAGGCATGGTTCACAAGTACCAAGTGATACATAATCAAGTGATTCCAAAAGTCCATCAGAATGGAGTTTCTTCATGCGCTTTACACCAATATGACCTAAACGGCAGTGCCACAAATAAGTTGCACTATCATTATGAACTCTGCATCTTTTGGCTTCAATACTATGAATATGTGTATCACTACTATCGAGATTCAAAAAGAATAGACCACTCTTCAAGGGTGCATGACCATAAAAGATATTACTCATATAAATAGAACAACCATTATTCTTCGATTTAAATGAATAACCGTCTCGCATCAAACAAGATCCAGATATAATGTTCATGCTCAACGCTGGCACCAAATAACAATTATTCAGGTCTAAAACTAATCCCGAAGGTAGATATAGAGGTAGCGTGCCGACCGCGATCACATCGACTTTGGAACCATTTCCCACGCGCATCGTCACCTTGTCCTTAGCCAATATTTGCTTAATCTGTAGTCCCTGTTTCGAGTTGCAAATATTAGCAACAGAACCAGTATCAAATACCCAGGCACTACTGCGAGCATTAGTAAGGTACACATCAATAACATGTATATCACATATACATTTGTTCACCTTGCCATCCTTCTTATCCGCCAAATACTTGGGGCAGTTCCGCTTCCAGTGACCAGTCCCTTTGCAGTAGAAGCACTCAGTCTCAGGCTTAGGTCCAGACTTGGGTTTCTTCACTTGAGCAGCAACTTGCTTGCCGTTCTTCTTGAAGTTCCCCTTCTTCCCTTTACCCTTTTTCTTGAAACTGGTGGTCTTGTTGACCATCAACACTTGATGCTCCTTCTTGATTTCTACCTCCGCAGCCTTTAGCATCGCGGAGAGCTCGGGAATTGTCTTATCCATCCCTTGCATGTTATAGTTCATCACGAAGCTCTTGTAGCTTGGTGGCAGTGATTGAAGAATTCTGTCAATGACACTATCATCCGGAAGATTAACTCCCAGTTGAATCAAGTGATTGTTATACCTAGACATTTTGAGTATATGCTCACTGACAGAACTATTCTCCTCCATCTTGCAGCTATAGAACTTATTGGAGACTTCATATCTCTCAATCCAGGCATTTGCTTGAAATATTAACTTCAACTCCTGGAACATCTCATATGCTCCATGACGTTCAAAACGTCGTTGAAGTCCCGGTTCTAAGCCGTAAAGCATGGCACACTGAACTATCGAGTAGTCATCAGCTTTGCTCTGCCAGACGTTCTTAACGTCGTCAGTAGCATCTGCAGCAGGCCTGGCACCTAGCGGTGCTTCCAGGATGTAACTCTTCTGTGCGGCAATGAGGGTAATCCTCAAGTTACGGACCCATTCCGTGTAATTGCTACCATCATCTTTCAACTTTGCTTTCTCAAAGAACGCATTAAAATTCAACGGAACAACAGCACGGGCCATCTATCTACAACAACATAGACATGCAAAATACTATCAGGTTCTAAGTTCATGATAAATTAAAGTTCAATTAATCATATTACTTAAGAACTCCCACTTAGATAGACATCCCTCTAATCATCTAAGTGATCATGTGATCCATATCAACTAAACCATGTCCGATCATCACCTGAGATGGAGTAGTTTTCAATGGTGAACATCACTATGTTGATCATATCTACTATATGATTCACGCTCGAACTTTCGGTCTCAGTGTTCCGAGACCATATCTGCATATGGGGTTCGCCAAGTTTAACCCGAGTATTCTGCGTGTGCAAAACTGGCTTGCACCCGTTGTATGTGAACGTAGAGCTTATCACACCTGATCATCACGTGGTGTCTCGGCACGACGAACTTTCGCAATAGTGCATACTCAGGGATAACACTTGTACCTTGAAATTTAGTGAGAGATCATCTTATAATGCTACCGCCGAACTAAGCAAAATAAGATGCATAAAGGATAAACATCACGTGCAATCAATATAAGTGATATGATATGGCCAGCATCATCGTGTGCCTTTGATCTCCATTTCCAAAGCACTGTCATGATCACCATCGTCACCGGCTTGACACCTTGATCTCCATCGAAGCATCGTTGTCGTCTCGCCAACTATTGCTTCTACGACTATCGCTACCTCTTAGTGATAAAGTAAAGCAATTACATGGCGATTGCATTTCATACAATAAAGTGACAACCATATGGCTCCTACCAGTTGCCGATAACTCCGTTACAAAACATGATCATCTCATACAATAAAATTTAGCATCATGTCTTGACCATATCACATCACAACATGCCCTGCAAAAACAAGTTAGACATCCTCTACTTTGTTGTTGCAAGTTTTACATGGCTGCTACGGGCTGAGCAAGAACCGTTCTTACCTACGCATCAAAACCACAACAATTTTTTGTCAAGTATCTGCTATTTTAACCTTCAACAAGGACCGAGCGTAGCCACACTCGATTCAACTAAAGTTGGAGAAACTGACACCCGCCAGCCACCTGTGTCCGAAGCACGTCGGTAGAACCAGTCTCGCGTAAGCATACGCGTAATGTTGGTCCGGGCCGCTTCATCCAACAATACCGCCGGATCAAAGTATGACATGCTGGTAAGCAGTATGACTATTATCGCCCACAACTCACTTGTGTTCTACTCGTGCATATAACATCTACGCATAGACCTGGCTCTGATGCCACTGTTGGGGAACGCAGTAATTTCAAAAAAATTCCTACGCACACGCAAGATCATGGTGATGCATAGCAACGAGAGGGAAGAGTGTAGTCCACGTACCCTCGTAGACCATAAGCGGAAGCGTTATGACAACGCGGTTGATCTAGTCATACGTCTTCACGATCCGGCAGATCCTAGTACCGAAAGTACGGCACCTCCGCGATCTGCACACTTTCGGCTCAGTGACGTCCCACGAACTCTCGGTCCAGCTGAGTGTCGAGGGAGAGCTTCATCAGCACGACGGCGTGATGACGGTGATGATGAAGCTACCGGCGCAGGGCTTCGCCTAAGCACTGCAACGATATGACCGAGGTGGATTATGGTTGAGGGGGGCACCGCACATGGCTAAGACAATGTATGTTGTTGTGTTCTAGGGTGCCCCCTGCCCCCGTATATAAAGGAGCAAGGGGGAGGCCGGCCGGCCCTTGGGGCGCGCCAAAGAGGGGGAGGAGTGATAATCCCCAAGTGCAGGGTATCATCGTAGCAATTTCCAAAGGTGGAAGTGATAAGTATGGAGTGTCGAACCCACAAGGAGCTAAAGGTAATATCAATATTCTCTCAAGTCCTATCTGCCACTGATACGACTCTACGTACACCGAACGTTTGCTTCCAACTAGATGCGAGAAATAAAACTACGTTGTGGGTACGAAGAGGATAACTTTGCATGATATCGGACAGCTAAAACATAAAAGTAGGTGATGTTATCATAAAGTTAGAATATATTACTAACTTTTATAAATAGCGAGTGTGGAATAATGATGGGTCGGTGTGCGGAATTGTCCTAGGCAATTGTTAACAAGATCGGTAATCGCTATTGCAATTTTGTATGAGGGAGAGGCATAAGCTAACATACTTTCTCATCTTGGATCATATGCACTTATGATTGGAACTCTAGCAAGCATCCGCAACTACTAAAGATCATTAAGGTAAAACCCAACCATAGCATTAAAGCATCAAGTCCCCTTTATCCCATACGCCGTGACCCACTTATCCGTGTTTATGCTTCTGTCACTCAAGCAACGCAGACAATAAGTAAACCATGGACATATTGCAACACCCTATAGCGGGAATCCCTCACGCTTGCACGACACGGAGGGCACCATAGGACAGCACCAAAATAAAACATACAACTCATACCAATCTAGATCATCAATCAACCCAAAGACAAAGGATATCTAATCAAAATATCATAGGATGGCAACACATCATTGGATCATAATATGTGGCATAAATCACCATGTTCAAGTAGGGATTACAGCGGGGTGCCGGAGAGTGGACCCCGTAAAAGAGATGGGGATGATGATGATGATGGTGATGTTGATGAAGACTATCACCGCGGCGATGATTCCCCTCCCGATGGCACTCCGGCGCCACCAAGAGAGAGGAGGAGAGGTTCTCCCCCTTGTGCTTCCTCGTCCATGGCCTCCCCCCTAGATGGGGAGAGGTTCTCCCTCTGGTCCATGGCCTTCATGGCGATGATGGCCCCTCCGGGATCCTCCTCCATGGCCTCCGGTGATGATGGCCCCCTCCGGCAGGGTGCCAGAGAGGGCCTAGATTGATTTCTCATGGCTACAGAGGCTTGCGGCGGCGGAACTTCTGATCTAGGTTAATTTCTGGAGGTTTCTGTATTTATAGGAGAGGTTGGCGTCGAGAACAAGTCAGGGGGCCCCACGAGTAGTCCACGAGGCACAGGGGCGCGCCCAGGAGGGTGGGCGCGCCCCCACCCTCGTGGGGCCCCCGGGACTCCCCTCCGGTAGATTTTTGTTCTAGTGTTTTTTATATTTTCTAGAAAAAATCTCCGTTGATTTTCAGCGCATTCCGAGAACTTTTATTTCTGCACAAAAACAACACCATGGTAGTTTTGCTGAAAACGGCGTCAGTCCGGGTTAGTTCTAATCAAATCATACCAAGATCATATAAAACAATAGTAAACATGGCATGAATAATTCATAAATTATCGATACGTTGGAGACGTATCAGCATCCCCAAGCTTAATTCCTGCTCGTCCTCGAGTAGGTAAATGATAAAAGAAATAATTTATGAAGTGTGAATGCTAGCAGGTGCACAAGTTTGATCAATGATAATTTCAATCACCTTTTATAGCATCATTATATGTCATAACAGTAGCTCATCTCATAAAACTTTTCATGATCAAGTAACAAGCTATTCACATGTTAAAGTATAGATCATAAACTTTCTTGAAACTAACAAACTATATTCTCAGTCATCAAACAATTGCAATTCGTCTTATTTTCAGGAAGGGTCTATGTTAGAGCTTTGATTCAGCAAACTCCACATACTCAACTATCATTTAATCTTTCACAATTGCTAACACTCACGTGATATTTATGGGTTCAAAGTTTTAATCGGACACAGAGAAAGATAGGGGCTTATAGATTAGCCTCCCAACCTTTTACCTCAAGGGTAAAGTCAACAATAATAGTTCATGATAACTTACATCCCAATTGGATATATATATCAGGATCTTTCCAACACAATGCGCTTGCCAAAGGATAAAATGTAAAAAGGAAAGGTGAAGATCACCATGACTCTTGTATAAGGTATAAGATAAGAATAAAAGATAGGCCCTTCGTAGAGGGAAGCAGAGGTTGTCATGTGCTTTTAAGGTTGGATGCACAAAATCTTAATGCAAAAGAACATCACTTTATATTGCCTCTTGTGATAGAGACCTTTATTATGCAGTCCGTCGCTTTTATTTCTTCCCTATCACAAGTTCGTATAAATCTTATTTTCTTTGCACTAATAGATCATACATATTTAGAGAGCAATTTTTATTGCATGCACCGATGACAACTTACTTGAAGGATCTTACTCAATCCATAGGTAGGTATGGTGGACTCTCATGGCAAAACTAGTTTAAGGGATATTCGGAAGCACAAGTAGTATCTCTACTTGGTCCAAAGAATTTGGCTAGCATGAGAGGGAAAGGCAAGCTCAGCATGTTGGATGATCCATGACAATATACTTTATTTCAGATATAAGAAAACATAACCCATTATGTTGTCTTCCTTGTCCAACATCAACCTTTTAGCATGTCATATTTTAATGAGTGCTCACAATTACAAAAGATGTCCAACATAGTATATTTATATGTGAAATCTCTCTTCCTTCAATATTCTTTCATGAATTGTTCACGTGACCAATTCTGCGTTTGCTAACCTTCAATAAGTTTACTACCTATACTTATTATTTGTGAAGTCATTACTCCCCATGTTATAAGCATATGAAACATATATAAATTCAGATTTATATTATTCAATTCATCCAACCATTTACTCATAGGATGTACGTGAAGCACGTGAGTCAATGACAAACTACTCCAAAAGACATAAGTGGAGGACACTGAGTAGTCAAATAATTAACTAGCCATGGGAGCATTCCTTTTCATTCGAGATTTCAGATCCAATGATTTTATTCAAACAGCAAGTAAAATTTAAAATACGCTCCAAGCAAAACACATATCATGTGACGAATAAAAATATAGCTCCGAGTAAGGTATACCAATAGTTTTGAAGACGAAAGAGGGGATGCCTTCTGGGGCATCCCCAAGCTTAGGCGCTTGAGTCTTCCTTGAATATTACCTTGGGGTGCCTTGGGCATCCCCAAGCTTAGGGTTTTTCCACTCCTTATTCTCCTCATATCGATATCTCACCCAAAGCTTGAAAACTTCAATCACACAAAACTTAACGAAACTTCGTGAGATAGGTTAGTATGATAAAGAGTAAACCCATTCACTTTGGTACTGTCAAAGACAAGATTCATAATTGTTCTCACACAATGCCTACTGTACCGTATCATTTCTTCAATTTATATTGAGAAATATAAGCCATAGAAACTAGAAAACAAGCAAACTATGCAATGAAAACAGAATCTGTCAGAAACAGAACAGTCTGTAATGATTTGAACAGCAACCATACTTATGCTACTCCAAAAATTATGAAATAAATTGGTGGACGTGTGGAATTTTTCTATTAATCTTCTTCAAAAATAATCAACTCAAAAACACTCTTCTGTAAAAAATGACAGCTAATCTCATGAGCGCAAAGTTTCTGTTTTTTACAGCAAGATCACATTAACTTTCACCCAAGTCTTCCCAAAGGTCTTACTTGGCACTTTATTGAAACAAAAGCTATAAAACATGATTAATACAGTAGATTAATCATGTAAACACATAAAAACAGTAAGGGTAAATATTGGGTTGTCTCCCAACAAGCGCTTTTCTTTAATGCCTTTTAGCTAGGCATGATGATTTCAATGATGCTCACATAAAAGATAAGAATTGAAACATAAAGAGAGCATCATGAAGGATATGACTAGCATATTTAAATCTAACCCAGTTCCTATGCCTAGGGATTTTGTGAGCACATAATTTATAGGAACAAGAATCAACTAGCATAGGAAGGCAAAACAAGTATAACTTCAAAACTTTAAGCACATAGAGAGGAAACTTGGTATTATTGCTACTCCTACAAGCATATATTCCTCCCTCATAATAATTTTCAGTAGCATCATGAATTAATTCAAGAATATAACCGTCACATAAAGCATTTTTTCATGATCTACAAGCATAGAAATTTTTCTACTCTCCACATAAGCAAAATTCTTCTCATTCGGAATAGTGGGATCACTAATTCCTAAAGTTGACACTTTTCCAAACCCGCTTTAGATGATAGTATTATTCATACTCCAAAAGATATAAGTGAAGTTCATGGAGCATTATACAATTAATATAGTCTAACCAATATCCAAGCTCAAAGTATATAAGTGAAGCACACGAAGCATTCTATAAAACCATACTCAAAAGATTTAAGTGAAGTGCAAAGAGCATTCTATAAGGTCATATTCAAAAGATATAAGTGAAGCACATGAATAATTCTATAAATCGATGAAAGGGATATCTCATACTAGCATGGTTCTTAAAGAAAAATAAAAACACAAAGGACACAAATCATGTGAACAAAACAAAAAACCGAGGTATACCGATATTTGTTGAAGAAGAAAGATGGGATGCCAACCGGGGCATCCCCAAGCTTAGATGCTTGAGTATCCTTTAAAATATTTAATTGGGGTGCCTTGGGCATCCCCAAGCTTGAACTCTTTTCTCTCTTTATTCTTCTCATATTGATAGCTCCTCGATCTTCGAACACTTCATCCACACAAAACTTTAACAAAAACTTTGTGAGATCCGTTAGTGTAATAAAGAAAACTACCACTTTAAGGTACTGTAATGAACTCATTCTTTATTTATATTGGTGTTAAAACTACTGTATTCCAACTTCTCTATGGTTCATACCCCCCGATACTAGCCATAGATTCATTAAAATAAGCAAACAACACGCGAAAAACAGAATCTGTCAAAAACAGGACAGTCTGTAGTAATCTGGAAGTTTAGTAAACCTCTGTAACTCCAAAAATTATTAAATAAATTTTACAATTTTGAAAATTTGTACATAAGTAATGTGCAAAAAGTTTCAGACCCATTTGACCTTCCAGTAAAAAATTTAAAAATTGCTCTACAGCCGAAGTTTCTGTTTTTGTTCTGCACATAGTAAACAAGCAATCTAATCATCCTAAAACCAAAGCTTGGCACATTATTTTTATAATACAATGGATATACACAAGGGGATAATTATTTACAGAGAAACTTCCATGAAAAATTTACATTGTTTCCATGAGCATCAACACAAGTGTTCAAGGTCGACCCTCACTTCTCCAATGCATAACCTTCCAATCACTTCTCTTATTGAAAAAAACTTTTTAGTCATGAGAGGCAAGTAAATTTTTTGGTATTTTCATTATTTTAAAAAAAATTGTATGTTTCACCCACAACTAAATAGAAACAAAAAGGAAAAACAAAATCTACTTAGTGAAGAAAGCAAACAAGCACACACGAGAATATCAACCCCACGCTATTGCTCCCCGGCAACGGCGCCAGAAAAGAGCTTGATACTCCCCAAGTGCAGGGAATCATCGTAGCAATTTCCAAAGGTGGAAGTGATAAGTATGGAGTGTCGAACCCACAAGGAGCTAAAGGTAAGATCAATATTCTCTCAAGTCCTATCTGCCACTGATACGACTCTACGTACACCGAACGTTTGCTTCCAACTAGATGCGAGAAATAAAACTACGTTGTGGGTATGAAGAGGATAACTTTGCATGATATCGGAGAGCTAAAACATAAAAGTAGGTGCTGTTATCATAAATTTAGAATATATTACTAAATATTATAAATAGCGAGTGTGGAATAATGATGGGTCAGTGTGCGGAATTGTCCTAGGCAATTGTTAACAAGATCGGTAATCACTATTGCAATTTCGTAAGAGGGAGAGGCATAAGCTAACATACTTTCTCGTCTTGGATCATATGCACTTATGATTGGAACTCTAGCAAGCATCCGCAACTACTAAAGATCATTAAGGTAAAACCCAACCATAGCATTAAAGCATCAAGTCCCCTTTATCCCATACGCCGTGACCCACTTATCCGTGTTTATGCTTCTGTCACTCAAGCAACGCAGACAATAAGTAAACCATGGACATATTGCAACACCCTATAGCGGGAATCCCTCACGCTTGCATGACACGGAGGGCACCATAGGACAGCACCAAAATAAAACATACAACTCATACCAATCTAGATCATCAATCAACCCAAAGACAAAGGATATCTACTCAAAATATCATAGGATGGCAACACATCATTGGATCATAATATGTGGCATAAATCACCATGTTCAAGTAGGGATTACAGCGGGGTGCCGGAGAGTGGACCCCGTAAAAGAGATGGGGATGATGATGATGATGGTGATGTTGATAAAGACTATCACCGCGGCGATGATTCCCCTCCCGATGGCACTCCGGCGCCACCAAGAGAGAGGAGGAGAGGTTCTCCCCCTTGTGCTTCCTCGTCCATGGCCTCCCCCCTAGATGGGGAGAGGTTCTCCCTCTGGTCCATGGCCTTCATGGCGATGATGGCCCCTCCGGGATCCTCCTCCATGGCCTCCGGTGATGATGGCCCCCTCCGGCAGGGTGCCAGAGAGGGCCTAGATTGATTTCTCGTGGCTACAGAGGCTTGCAGCGGCGGAACTTCCGATCTAGGTTAATTTCTGGAGGTTTATGTATTTATAGGAGAGGTTGGCGTCGAGAACAAGTCAGGGGGGGCCCCACGGGTAGTCCACGAGGCACAGGGGCACGCCCCCACCCTCGTGGGGCCCCGGGACTCCCCTCCGGTAGATTTTTGTTCCAGTATTTTTATATTTTCCAGAAAAATTCTCCGTTGATTTTCAGCGCATTCAAAGAACTTTTATTTCTGCACAAAAACAGCACCACGGTAGTTCTGGTGAAAACAGCGTCAGTCCGGGTTAGTTCTAATCAAATCATACCAAGATCATATAAAACAATAGTAAACATGGCATGAATACTTTACAAATTATCGATACGTTGGAGACGTATCAAGGAGTCCTCCTCCTAGTAGGAGTAGGACTCCCCCTTTCCTAGTCCAACTAGGAGGAGGAAGGGGGAAGGAAGGAGATGGAGAGAGGGAGGGAAAGAGGGGGCGCCGGCCCCCCCTCCTTGTCCAATTCGGACTCCTCAAGGGGGGGCGGCCAGCCCTATGGCCCCCTCCTCTCTCTCACACAAGGCCCATGTTGGCCCATTAGTCCCCCTGAGGGTTCCGATAACCCCCCGGCACTTCGATAATTATCTGGTGACCCCCGAAACTCATCCGATGTCCGAATATAGTCATCCAATATATCAATCTTTATGTCTCGCCATTTCGAGACTCCTCGTCATGTCCGTGATCACATCCGGGACTCCGAACTATCTTTGGTTCATCAAAACACATAAACACATAATACCAATCATCACCGAACGTTAAGCGTGCGGACCCTACGGGTTCGAGAACTATGTAGACATGACCGAGACACGTCTCTGGTCAATAAACAATAGCGGAACCTGGGTGTTCATATTGGCTCCCACATATTCTACGAAGATCTTTATCGGTCAAACCGCATAACGATATACGTTGTTCCCTTTGTCATCGGTATGTTACTTGCCCGAGATTCGATCGTCGGTATCTCAATACCTAGTTCAATCTCGTTACCGGCAAGTCTCGTTACTCATTCTGTAATGCATCACCCCGCAACTAATTCATTAGTCACATTGCTTGCAAGGCTTATAGTGATGTGCATTACCGAGAGGGCCCAGAGATACCTCTCCGTCAAACGGAGTGACAAATCCTAATCTCGATATATGCCAACTCAACAAGTACCATTGGAGACACCTATAGAGCACCTTTTGTAATCACCCAATTACGTTGTGACGTTTGGTAGCACACTAAGTGTTCCTCCGGTATTCGGGAGTTGCATAATCTCATAGTCATAGGAACATGTATAAGTCATGAAGAAAGCAATAGCAATATACTAAACGATCAAGTGCTAAGCTAACGGAACAAGTCAAGTCAATCACATCATTCTCTAATGATGTGATCCCGTTAATCAAATGACAACTCATGTCTATGGCTAGGAAACTTAACCATCTTTGATTCAACGAGCTAGTCAAGTAGAGGTATACTAGTGACACTCTATTTGTCTATGTATTCACACATGTACTAAGTTTCCAGTTAATACAATTCTAGCATTAATAATAAACATTTATCATGATATAAGGAAATATAAATAACAACTTTATTATTGCCTCTAGGGCATATTTCCTTCAGTCTCCCACTTGCACTAGAGTCAATAATATAGATTACACAGTAATGATTCTAACACCCATGGAGTCTTGGTGATGATCATGTTTTGCTCGTGAGAGAGGCTTAGTCAACGGGTCTGCAACATTCAGATCTGTATGTACCTTGCAAATCTCTATGTCTCCCTCCTTGACTTGATCGCGGATGGAATTGAAGCATCTCTTGATGTGCTTGGTTCTTTTGTGAAATCTGGATTCCTTTGCCAAGGCAATTGCACCAGTATTGTCACAAAATATTTTCATTGGACCCGATGCACTAGGTATGACACCTAGATCGGATATGAACTCCTTCATCCAGACTCCTTCATTTGCTGCTTCCGAAGCAGCTATGTACTCCGCTTCACACGTAGATCCCGCCATGACGCTTTGCTTAGAACTGCACCAACTAACAGCTCCACCGTTCAATATAAATACGTATCCGGTTTGTGACTTAGAGTCATCCGGATCAGTGTCAAAGCTTGCATCGACGTAAGCATTTACGACGAGCTCTTTGTCACCTCCATAAACGAGAAACATATCCTTAGTCCTTTTCAGGTATTTCAGGATGTTCTTGACCGCTGTCCAGTGATCCACTCCTGGATTACTTTGGTACCTCCCTACTAAACTAATAGCAAGGCACACATCAGGTCTGGTACACAGCATTGCATACATGATAGAACCTATTGCTGAAGCATAGGGAATGACCTTCATTTTCTCTCTATCTTCTGTAGTGGTCGGGCATTGAGTCTGACTCAACTTCACACCTTGTAACACAGGCAAGAACCCTTTATTTTCTTGATCCATTTTGAACTTCTTCAAAACTTTATCAAGGTATGTGCTTTGTGAAAGTCCAATTAAGCGTCTTGACCTATCTCTATAGATCTTGATGCCTAATATATATAAGCAGCTTCACCGAGGTCTTTCATTGAAAAACTCTTATTCAAGTATCCTTTTATGCTATCCAGAAATTCTATATCATTTCCAATCAACAATATGTCATCCACATATAATATTAGAAATGCTACAGAGCTCCCACTCACTTTCTTGTAAATACAGGCTTCTCCAAAAGTCTGTATAAAACCATATGCTTTGATCACACTATCAAAACGTTTATTCCAACTCTGAGATGCTTGCACCAGTCCATAAATGGATCGCTGGAGCTTGCACACTTTGTTAGCATCCTTTGGATCGATAAAACCTTCAGGTTGCATCATATACAACTCTTCTTCCAGAAATCCATTCAGGAATGCAGTCTTTACATCCATTTTCCAAATTTCATAATCATAAAATGCAGCAATTGCTAACATGATTCGGACGGACATAAGCATCGCTACGGGTGAGAAAGTCTCATCGTAGTCAACTCCTTGAACTTGTCGAAAACCTTTCGCAACAAGTCGAGCTTTGTAGACAGTAACATTACCGTCAGCGTGAGTCTTCTTCTTGAAGATCCATTTATTCTCAATGGCTTGCCGATCATTGGGCAAGTCAACCAAAGTCCACACTTTGTTCTCATACATGGATCCCATCTTAGATTTCACGGCCTCAAGCCATTTTGCGGAATCTAGGCTCGTCATCGCTTCCTCATAGTTCGTAGGTTCATCATGGTCAAGTAACATGACCTCCAGAACAGGATTACCGTACCACTCTGGTGCGGATCTTACTCTGGTTGAACTACGAGGTTCGGTAGTAACTTGATCTGAAGTTACATGATCATCATCAATAGCTTCCTCACTAATTGGTGTAGGAGTCACAGGAAAAGATTTATGTGATGAACTACTTTCCAATAAGGGAGCAGGTACAGTTACCTCATCAAGTTCTACTTTCCTCCCACTCACTTCTTTCGAGAGAAACTCCTTCTCTAGAAAGGATCCATCCTTAGCAATGAATGTCTTGCCTTTGAATCTATGATAGAAGGTTTACCCAACAGTCTCCTTTGGGTATCCTATGAAGACACATTTCTCCGATTTGGGTTCGAGCTTATCAGGTTGAAGCATTTTCACATAAGCATCGCAGCCCCAAATTTAAGAAACGACAACTTGGGTTTCTTGCCAAACCACAGTTCATAAGGTGTCGTCTCAACGGATTTAGATGGTGCCCTACGTGAATGCAGCCGTCTCTAAAGCATAACCCCAAAACGATAGCGGTAAATCAGTAAGAGACATTATAGATCGCACCATATCTAATAAAGTGCGGTTACGACATTCGGACACACCATTACGCTGTGGTGTTCCGGGTGGCGTGAGTTGCGAAACTATTCCGCATTGTTTCAAATGAAGACCAAACTCGTAACTCAAATATTCTCCTCCACGATCAGATCGTAGAAACTTTATTTTCTTCTTACGATGATTTTCCACTTCACTCTGAAATTCTTTGAACTTTTTCAAATGTTTCAGACTTATGCTTCATCAAGTAGATATACCCATATCTGCTCAAATCATCTGTGAAGGTGAGAAAATAATGATACCCGCCGCGAGCCTCAACATTCATCGGACCACATACATCAGTATGTATGATTTCCAACGAATCTGTTGCTCGCTCCATTGTTCCGGAGAATGGCGTTTTAGTCATCTTGCCCATGAGGCATGGTTCGCAAGTACCAAGTGATTCATAATCAAGTGATTCCAAAAGTCCATCAGAATAGAGTTTCTTCATGTGCTTTACACCAATATGACCCAAATGGCAGTGCCACAAATAAGTTGCACTATCATTATCAACTCTGCATCTTTTGGCTTCTATATTATGAATATGTGTATCACTACTATCGAGATTCAACAAAAATAGACCACTCTTCAAGGGTGCATGACCGTAAAAGATATTACTCATATAAATAGAACAACCATTATTCTCAGAATTAAATGAATAACTGTCTCGCATTAAACAAGATCCAGATATAATGTTCATGCTCAACGCTGGCACCAAATAACAATTATTCAGGTCTAAAACTAATCCCGAAGGTAGATGTAGAGGTAGCGTGCCGACTGCGATCACATCGACTTTGGAACCATTTCCCACGCGCATTGTCACCTCGTCCTTCGCCAATCTTTGCTTAATCTGTAGTCCCTGTTTCGAGTTGCAAATATTAGCAACAGAACCAGTATCAAATACCCAGGTACTACTGCGAGCATTAGTAAGGTACACATCAATAACATGTATATCACATATACCTTTGTTCACCTTGCCATCCTTCTTATCCGCCACATACTTGGGGCAGTTCCGCTTCCAGTGACCAGTCCCTTTGCAGTACAAGCACTCAGTCTCAGGCTTAGGTCCAGACTTGGGTTTCTTCACTTCAGCAGCAACTTGCTTGTCGTTCTTCTTGAAGTTTCCCTTCTTCCCTTTACCCTTTTTCTTGAAACTGGTGGTCTTGTTGACCATCAACACTTGATGCTCTTTCTTGATTTCTACCTCCGCAGCCTTTAGCATTGCGAAGAGCTCGGGAATTGTCTTATCCATCCCTTGCATATTATAGTTCATCACGAAGCTCTTGTAGCTTGGTGGCAATGATTGAAGAATTCTGTCAATGACACTATCATCAGGAAGATTAACTCCCAGTTGAATCAAGTGATTGTTATACCCAGACATTTTGAGTATATGCTCACTGACAGAACTATTCTCCTCCATTTTGCGCTGTAGAACTTATTGGAGACTTCATATCTCTCAATCCGGGCATTTGCTTGAAATATTAACTTCAACTCCTGGAACATCTCATATGCTCCATGACGTTCAAAACGTCATTGAAGTCCCAGTTCTAAGTCGTAAAGCATGGCACACTGAACTATCGAGTAGTCATCAGCTTTGCTCTGCCAGATGTTCATAACATCTGGAGTTGCTCCTGCAGCGGGTTTGGCACCTAGCGGTGCTTCTAGGACGTAATTCTTCTGTGCAGCAATGAGGATAATCCTCAAGTTACGGAGCAATTCCATGTAGTTGCTTCCATCATCTTTCAACTTAGCTTTCTCTAGGAACGCATTAAAATTCAACAGAACAACAACACGGGTCATCTATCTACAACAACATAGACATGCAAAATACTATCAGGTACTAAGTTCATGATAAATTAAAGTTCAATTAATCAAATTACTTAAGAAATCCCACTTAGATAGACATCCCTCTAATCATCTAAGTGATCACGTGATCCATATAAACTAAACCATGTCCGATCATCACGTGAGATGGAGTACTTTTCAATGGTGAACATCACTATGTTGATCATATCTACTATATGATTCACGCTCGACCTTTCGGTCTCAGTGTTCCGAGGTCATATCTGCATATGCTAGGCTCGTCAAATTTAACCCGAGTATTCTGCGTGTGCAAAACTGGGTTGCACCCGTTGTATGTGAACGTAGAGCTTATCACACCCGATCATCACGTGGTGTCTCGGCACGACGAACTTCCGCAACAGTGCATACTCAGGGAGAACACTTGTACCTTGAAATTTAGTCAGAGATCATCTTATAATGCTACCGCCGAACTAAGCAAAATAAGATGCATAAAAGATAAACATCACATGCAATCAATATAAGTGATATGATATGGCCAGCATCATCGTGTGCCTTTGATCTCCATTTCCAAAGCATCGTCATGATCACCATCATCACCGGCTTGACACCTTGATCTCCATCGAAGCATCGTTGTCGTCTCGCCAACTATTGCTTCTACGACTATCGCTACCGCTTAGTGATGAAGTAAAGCAATTACATGGCGATTGCATTTCATACAATAAAGCGACAACCATATGGCTCCTACCAGTTGCCGATAACTCCGTTACAAAACATGATCATCTCATACAATAAAATTTAGCATCATGTCTTGACCATATCACATCACAACATGCCCTGCAAAAACAAGTTAGACGTCCTCTACTTTTTTGTTGTACAAGTTTTACGTGGCTGCTATGGGCTGAGCAAGAACCGTTCTTACCTACGCATCAAAACCACAACAATTTTTCGTCAAGTATGTGATGGTTTAACCTTCAACAAGGACCGAGCGTAGCCACACTCGATTTAACTAAAGTTGGAGAAACTGACACCCGCCAGCCACCTGTGTGCGAAGCACGTCGGTAGAACCAGTCTCGCGTAAGTGTACGCGTAATGTCGATCCAGGCCGCTTCATCCAATAATACCGCCGAATCAAAGTATGACATGCTGGTAAGCAGTATGACTATTATCGCCCACAACTCACTTGTGTTCTACTCGTGCATATAACATCTACGCATAGACCTGGCTCTGATGCCACTGTTGGGGAACGCAGTAATTTCAAAAAAAATCCTACGCACACGCAAGATCATGGTGATGCATAGCAACGAGAGGGAAGAGTGTAGTCCACGTACCCTCGTAGACCGTAAGCGGAAGCGTTTTGACAACGCGGTTGATGTAGTCGTACGTCTTCACGATCCGACCGATCCTAGTACCGAAAGTACGGCACCTCGGCGATCTGCACACGTTCGGCTCGGTGACGTCCCACGAACTCTCGATCCAGCTGAGTGTCGAGGGAGAGCTTCGTCAGCACGACGGCGTGATGACGGTGATGATGAAGCTACCGGCGCAGGGCTTCACCTAAGCACTGCAAGGATATGATCGAGGTGGATTATGGTGGAGGGGGCACCGCACACGGCTAAGACAATGTCTGTTGTTGTGTTCTAGGGTGCCCCCTGCCCCCGTATATAAAGGAGAAAGGGGTGAACACAAGGCTCATGTGATAATTATCCGGTGACCCCCGGAACTCATCTGGTGTCCGAATATAGTCATCCAATATATCAATCTTTATGTCTCGACCTTTTGGAGACTCCTCATCATGTCCGTGATCACATCCGGGACTCCGAACTATCTTCGGTTCATCAAAACACGTAAACTCATAATACCGATCGTCACCGAACGTTAAGCGTGCGGACCCTACGGGTTCGAGAACTATGTAGACATGACCGAGACACGTCTCCGGTCAATAACCAATAGCGGAACCTGGATGTTCATATTGGCTCCCACATATTCTACGAAGATCTTTATCAGTCAAACCGCATAACGATATACGTTGTTCCCTTTGTCATCGGTATGTTACTTGCCCGAGATTCGATCGTCGGTATCTCAATACCTAGTTCAATCTCGTTACCGGCAATTCTCTTTACTCGTTCCGTAATGCATCATCCCGCAACTAATTCATTAGTCACATTGCTTGCAAGGCTTATAGTGATGTGCATTACTGAGAGGGCCCAGAGATACCTCTCCGTCAAACGAAGTGACAAATCCTAATCTCGATCTATGCCAACTCAACAAGTACCATTGGAGACACCTTTAGAGCACGTTTATAATCACCCAGTTACGTTGTGACGTTTGGTAGCACACTAAGTGTTCCTCCGGTATTCAGGAGTTGCATAATCTCATAGTCATAGGAACATGTATAAGTCATGAAGAAAGCAATAGCAATATACTAAACGATCAAGTGCTAAGCTAACAGAATGGGTCAAGTCAATCACATCATTCTCTAATGATGTGATCCCGTTAATCAAATGACAACTCATGTCTATGGCTAGGAAATTTAACCATCTTTGATTCAACGAGCTAGTCAAGTAGAGGCATACTAGTGACACTCTGTTTGTCTATGTATTCACACGTGTACTAAGTTTCCGGTTAATACAATTCTAGCATGAATAATAAACATTTATCATGATATAAGGAAATATAAATAACAACTTTATTATTGCCTCTAGGGCATATTTCCTTCAGCATGTAGGGACGGGGCCCAACGGGTGGAATTTACGGGAGTGCCTATTTTTCAGGTATCTGAAAAAAGATACCCAGACAATTTCTCAAGGTAAATCCCATTTGTCCGATCAAAATCCAATGAACCACCATTCATCTTTCCCCTCCAGCCAATTGTGCCCTTCCCCCACGTACCACCAACAGGGCCGCCTACCGCCGTCACTCGTGGCCGACAGCGCTCCCATGACCTCCTCGCCGCACCGCCCTCCCCTGGCCTCCCTCGGTCATCCTCTAAAACTCCCCGGCGAATAGATTTTCCGGCGACCCAACACCTCAACCTGCACTCGTCAAATTTTGCACTCACTCTCACTTGTTCGCCGCTCGGTATCGCCAGGGCCGGCACCCGTCGCCATCGCTCCTGCCTTCAAGCTCGTCTAGATTGACTGGTGCCACAAAAAAATTTAGGTACCTATTGATTAGCAAATGCGAGAACTTGTAGTTTCTTCCGGCATTTGCTAGACATCAGGCGCCTGGAATTTTTGTTGGCATCAGTCGAGTTCGAATGATGCCTAAGGTGGGGCCCGACATGAGAAGCGCAACAACGAGCATGGACCTTCGTGAGGCTGAGCAAGTACCTTGCTAAAGACGGTAACGACAGTGCAAGTGGCAACGAGCTACGACATCCCAAGCAGAGACAAGGAAGTAGGTTAACAGGTGCGGATGCAGGGCTGCCGATGTGGGAACAAGAGGTGGAGGGTTAAGAGGGATGGCCTTGGGTGGTGGCAAGCACGACGGTTGGGGAAGGTTGAGGGGAGGGCGGGGTGGTGAGGCAGTTATGCGCGTGTGATCTGTTCATGGAGAAACGACTAAGGGTCAGACTATCATCCAGCCATCCATTCCGCATCTAATGGCTGAGTTTTTTGACCAATGCTAAAAAAAATTAGGCACATGAGGTTTAGGTAGTCCCTTCTTCTGGCGCTTAATTATCACGGGAACATGCCAATGAGTAGGAGTATCAATGACACCCGAGTGCAAAAAAGACAAAATGGTTAAAAATCTGACATCGGATTTTTGGACCTCCGGTGCGAATGCCTCGATAGTTGTCAGATGACGAGCACTAATCTTCAAGCAGGGCTGGTTGCCATGTCAATTTTCTCAAGCGTTCGTGATGACTTGCAAGCCACACAGGGTGGTGTAGCACTTTCGTGTAAGTATCCAAATAGTTATCGTCCCAACAAAGAGCGGAGGAGAGTATTTATGAGCAATGTTTCTGTCGCACACAAGTTGTCACAACTCTTATGTGAAGTAACTGCTTGTGATTCAGCAGAAGCTATTAGTGTTCCAAGAGTCAAATAAATCAAAGTAGTAAATATGACGAGTTGGTTGCAGCAATAATAATAGTGACTTGGAAGTAAAGAGCATAAAGTAAAGACTGAAAATATAAATGTGTTCCTGCAGTAGAGAGATTATGCGCGGAGAAACTTTGGATCATGGTATACCTTAGGCCCCTAGTATACCTCAAGTGTGCCAGTTCAGTGGTAATCCCGGTTACCTTGTATTTTGAGTTTAGTATCTGATTTGCTTGTTCTGTAGGCGGATCGCCCTAAAGTTATGGAACTCCTCCTCGCGGGATTGTATTCCACACTATGGTCATACTTTGACATTGCCACAGTGTGGTCGTCTCCACAATTAAGGTACTTAAACAGGAACCATGCGTTAAGTCTGGTGGATCACCGTTATATCATATTTTTTCTTCGGTCCTCATAAATGTCTCTACATGTCACGTCAGAGGTCACGGATTCTCTAGACAATGTGTGTTACCTGTGTAGGTCTTTAGATCATGTTGCCTGGGCCCTTAAGTTGGACAACACGATAGTGTTCACCACGATATAATAACTTACTAGATAAATCAGAAGACTACAAACACGAATGACGACATATAGGTAGGCAAAAATGAATCTTACCATTCACCTATCTCCCACGCCTAGGGGGAATTACTCACACATCGGAAGAGAATAACCAATCATCATAGAGCATAAATCCGTGAAAACCATATCAATAATACCATGAAGATCCACAATAAGATGAATAATTCAACAAGTCCCAATGTCTAGATGAGTACGAATAGAGTTATACACCCTAATCTTACAACTTCGAAGCCCTCTTATAATGGTGATGATGAAATGAAATGAGTATGATGGTGGAAGGACAAAACTAGAAGGATCTCCGGTGGTTCTTCTTCTCCAGATCTATTCTCTTTCTGTTCTGGATGGTGTGGCGGTGACTAGGTCTTTGTGGTGATGTGTTGCCCTTTTTGAAAGTTGTTCTTGTGGATGAGGGGGCTCTCCAGGTGCCTCATACGAGATACGACCGCCCATACAAGAAAAAGCGCTCGTATGGTTGGTCGTCTTGCACTTTGGTGTGTCTGATGGTGGTCTCTCTACATGGAAATTGCTCCATTTGGCTCAATTTGGAGTAATGCTCCTTGATTTCCTTCCATATATGTCTTTTTCCTGCCAAACAATGGAAGAAATGAGTTTTCTTCTCTCTCAAAGGATTAGTGTTAGAAATAACCGAGAAATAACAAAAACCCCATCAAATCAAGTCAAATATCTTCATAAAAAGTCACAAACTCTAGAGCCATCAGTTCCCTATGATCAGGAATGTTGTTGAACGATTTTCCTTTTTCCATAGCCATAGCCCATGAATTAAATTTTCCATGTCCCACGAAATACATTTGCCATATGGTTAGAAAAAAAGAGAAATTTTCCATGGTCCACCAGGTAAATTTGTCATGACCCAAAAGAAAGAAATTTGCCACGATCCAAAATAATTGTTTGCCATGGTCCAGTAATTTTGCCATGATAGTATTTTTGGGCAGTTTTGTAAATAGTCACATGGGAAACAGTCATAGATTTTCCATAATGTTTTTAGGGATTTTTGTGATTAGTCGTAAGGCAAATTTAAAAGAACTAAAGTGTTTAAACGTATCTTTTTTACTTTTTCTTATATGTCTTTAAGTTATGGTAAATTTCAGTTTCTCATGCGTGTCAATTTGTAAAATTTCTTGTATCACAGTCTAAGCTACGAACATCGTGTCTACGTTTGTTTGTGTCCCGGTAATAATAGGTGTTCTCCCTATGGCAATTTCTGCACATCCTTTGTTGTGTCATGTTGCATCACGACATTTTTTTGGTGTAATCAAAATGGCAAACTAAATAGGAATTTGTGTACCTACTTCACATGGCAAATAGTAAAAAAATAATTCTACAATCATGGCAAATTAAAAGTACTAGTCGCCAACCCGTGCAGTTGCACGGGCTAGCTATTTGCCCAAACATATGTATGTTTTAAACTTTGATTCCTTGTGTTAGTATCCTTTGTCAAGAGTGAAATATTATTCGGAACGCAGAATAGTTTGCACCAGAATATATGAATTTCTTCAATTGGAATTCTTTATTTATGTCTTTCTATGGTTACTAAAGAACTTATATTTTCTCAGTTGTGAGGATCATCAAAAATTTACATTATACATATGTTGCGAAACAAATTTCCATTTTCTCTAGCAGCCAAGCACAGTACACAACAGTGTGGTGGAAGTAAATTAAAAATATGCATTGGAGTAGAAACTGAGGCACAGCTCGTGCCTTTCTCCTAAAATATAACTTAAGCAACAAATAGTCTCATTTTCATTTTCTCTTTATTTTGTTTTCCTTTCTTGATAAATTCTGCAGAGCTAAAATAATTAATTCAGCAGAGCTCCTGCATTCCTCTTAAAAAAAGAAATTGAGATAGAAAATAGTCTAAGTCGTAGCTCAGAGCCGAAATCTTTGGCTGTCAGATAACGTTTTACCTAATGAAGCTTAAAAGTTTACATGAGTGTCTTATGATGTACACCCCCCTTTCCTAAATATAAGACTTTTAGAGGTTTCGATATGAACTACATACGGAGCAAAATGAGTGAATCTACACTCTAAAATACGTCTATATACATCTATATGTAGTCCATATTGAAAATCTCTAAAAAGTCTTGTATTTAGAAACGGTGGGAGTAGCAATATAGTGGTATCAGAAAATATTGAAATTAAACCATAATATTTCATTTGTTCAGTGGAAATGTCCAATCAAGATGCACCAACGTACCCAAGTGTAGTAATACAACCCTTTTTGAAGACAAATACACCACGAATCATGCCACTTCAGTTACAAATTTTCTTTAAAAAACACTTTGTCGCAGAATATTTAAAACCTGTTTGCCAACCTAGAGCCATGTGAAGCAGAAATGGTGAACCGCCACTAAACTATCCTACTTTAACTAAACAACATGGTGACTACTACGATAAAATAACATTTCATCACAAATTTAATTAAACCTCATTTTTAGAGGAGATCCATCCTGTGAAAGTCCTCTTGTGCTATGTTTTAGGTTCTACCATGTTCAGCTTGAATAAATTTCAATGACTATCTCAGTCAATACACCACGAATTGAATAAAGTGCTCCAATATTGTTGATTTTGAGACATGATGCAATCGCCTCGTTTGCTTGATATACTACAGGATCCCACAACACACGCTTTTGTGTGTTGAACAAAAACCATATTGCATTTTTCTGGGTGCTTATCAGAAGTTTTAGTTGTTGAACTTGGGTGCTTATCAGAAGTTAGTACCAAGAGCACACTAAAAGAAGTTAGAGAAGTCTTTCAAAATAAGTACAGGCATAACACATTACAAATAAACAAATGGGTCACATAGCCTCCACCACATAGCAGGATGAAAGGTGGCTAATTGACTTTTTTCATTCACTATATGGGGCCAAATTTCAGTTGACATTTAATTGCATATTACGATTAACGTGTTGAAGGAATATATTCATGCCGAGTAGAGTAGGGCAGCCGACTTGTCTATAGTATGTACATGTGCGCAGCAAGTACAGTCACATGCAGCTGTCAGCAAATACATAGAGAGGGTTAGACCGTACGCTGGAAAAATATTCATGATATCAATATTTTGTTGCTTCAAGTCTGGTGGAAAATTGAGTTGGCATTCCAGAGAGCCGGAGCAGTAAGAACATCAACACTAGTACAAAACGGGGCTTTCGTCACAGGGCAGTTTTCACATTAGTCCCGGTTCAGTCACGAACCGGGACTAATGTGAGCATTGGTCCCGGTTCGTGCGGCTAAAGCATTAGTCCCGGTTCACCCGGGACCTTTAGTCCCGGTTCGTGCCCCCCTTTTCTACTAGTGCAAGGAAGCCTTCATGATCACCACCAACTGATCCAGAAGAGAGCAACAAAATCTATATTTATCAATATATGCATTGTTAACTGTGTTTCATCTATTCAATGGTGCGACAATAGAAGCATGTGAAGCGAGACATAAAGGTTGTGCTTCTGCTAATTCCTCCAACGGCCGTCAAGAAACAAAAAAATTAGGAGAGCACCATCAGGTTTAGTCTTCTACATCAAGAAAAGGGATTTGTGCTCTAACCAAAAAAGATGCAGTGGAAATCAAAATAAACATTATATAATTGCTCGTGCCCCTTGCTTCTCCTTGCAATTAGAGGTGGAAACCTACTTTTGAATTCAGAGGGCTTGTGGGTCATTTGACCTTACATATACCTTTCAAAAATGTTTAAGATATGGAAAGCTCCTAACTCATATTTTCTGGATCATGGGCTCAAGACACAGAGAGAAAAAACCACAAAGGCAGAATGTATGTGAATTCTAGAAGGTAACATTATTTATGAAACAACAAAGCATATGGTGAGCTAACATATATGTGTTATATTCATAATCAAACTACAAAATGAATTATGCTTATATTTACATGGAGAACAATCATTCTAGCTTCCATAAGAAGAGCCTAATACACTAATATTCCATATAAAAATTCAACCATGTAAGGATATATAGCGAATTTTCATAAGAAAAACCGATGCTTTTGTGAGAAAAGAAGTTCAGTGTTTCTGCAATGATGTGGATAATTACAAGATCTGGAGAACAGAACTTAATAAGAAATAGATTGTACAGAGTTGCTAGCTTATCTACTTCCGAAAAATGATGTGGCCTAGAACCCAGAATAGCAACATTTAAAGGGCTGTGAGATAATAGATCTTGGTATGCTCCTGTAACCTAATTGCAGCAAACATATAGTACCAGATATATCTGAATTTAAGATTAAATTTACCCAAAATTGGGAGAACCATACGATTTGGTTTCTCTTTTTTGGTTTCAGAAAATAGCAGAATCTGGGAGTGCTGGTTATTAAACAAGAGTTGATACTGTAAATAAGAGTCAATACTGGAGAAACTCGAACGACTGAACTTGATTATAGTAGTTTTAAACAAATAAAGGCTCTTATTTTAGGATATTCCTCCTACTGCAACATTTTGATTTACTTAACTTGAGAACAAAGTACCAACCTTTTGTCTCATCTAGTAGGCATGAACGCCAATGTCACAGATCTGTGCAATACGACACAGAGATGATAGAACCTTGCATGTCAAATATTCCATTCTTATAATTTAACTGATTTTTTATGGGTCACAATTCTGCAATTTCATATAGAACGTCGACTCGGCGCATCAATTATGTGAATCCTAGAACTGGTAAGTAGTGAGTACATAGGTCTGTCAAGTCAATGCTTCTTTAAATCAGAAGAAGTAAACCTTAATTGCTCACGCGACATTTATCGATCTGGTATTCTCAAGAAAACTAAATCTTGATATTTTTTCTTGTTTTCCACTTTGAAACTTGTACCTTCTTTCAGTTCACAAAAAGGAGATTCTAAGAAACTGATTCATATGCATGAATGATGGTTCATATATATGCACAGATATTATGCATGCAAAGAACCGAGGAAAAAATAAAGGATAGAGGAAGGGACTTCTCCATGACAGTCGGTCCAACAGCCTTGCACATGACGCCTGCTTCTTTTTCCCTTGCTATGTCACTCCCCACCCTTCCATCATCATCAGTTAATGCCATACATAGTTCTGTTTCATCCAGCCGCCGGTTCTCTTCCTGCAGCGAACATCCTATCTAGTAACCTGTGCTGAAGTCTATGTACAAACTCCACACTTTATAATGCTTATAAAAATTCATGTTACTCGAACCAAGGTCGTCGAACACCACACATCTGCACATCTAGTTGATTCACACTGAACATAAAAAATCTGCTCTTGAGCACCTGTGCATCGTGCGATGTAGCAGTGTAGCATGAGCTACTCGCTCGTTCCGACAACCTTGATGTATTAAGAAGAACGATCTGATGGACCTGCATAAGAGACGATGTCTTGAGATTTCCTTTTTGTTTATTTGTTTGGATGACATATTCTTAGGGTGACTATTTTCTGACTATAGATTGTTGAAAAAACAGGATCCTGCCCTCACATCATTGGCAAGGCACCCACAAAAGCACTCGAGCAGCGTCGCCTATGATAAGCAGAGGAGAGCATGACCAAATCTGCTCTTGGGGTCATGCAAGAACAGTAGGGGAAAACAGCTGTCGTTGGAATCGAGGGGCAGCTATTTTCGGATATAGAGGAAGGAAAGGAATCGGCAGTGATTTTAGGGGAGAATTTTCTGAAACCTAGATGAAGGAGAGGAGTCACGGCAGGGCTTTTTAGAGTAGGAGTCGCGAGGGGTTGGGAGAGGAGCGATTGAAGGAGGAGTCGTGAGATATTGCTAGAGAGGGACGTGAGAGAGATGGATACAGATTGTTTTTATTTTTTTAGGAGGCGTGAGATATTGCTAGAGAGAGACGTGAGAGAGATGGATACGTGAGATTGGTATTTTTGTTTTTCTTTTGTGGTTGAGGTTATTTTTTACAATGGAATTCAAGAATCGATCTACACCGTAAGAATTTGGTCCCACCAGATTAACGGCTCGTAAAATCTAATTTACGTGGGAATTTCTAGGGAGTCGAGAATTAGTATAGGTATATATATAGAGGTATAGATAGATAGATAGATAGATAGATAGATTGTATGTTGTTTTTTTACAGAATATGGCAAATTCATGGTATATATAATGTCAGATTTGTGTGCTAATTTTCTATCCTTTAATATGTTTTGTGTTTTTCCTAACACTAGTGTTACATGGCAATTTAGTGCCCTTTTTTCTCTCCCAGTTTTTCTTGGTGGCTCCTATGTCTCGCTTACAGCGCGAAGTAGGGTGCGCTCGCGTCAGGCGCCACCCTAAATGGGCCAGCCCAGTGCACGGGAGGCCACAGGCAACTGCCATGTTTTTTCTGCTTTTTCACTTTTTTGTTTTCACTTTTTTCCTTTATTTTTATCTTTCTTTATACATCCAAATATTCTAAATACATATATTACAGAAAAATATTTACATACAAACATTAAATATTAACTTCCAAATATTCTGAATATATATATTACAGAAATATATTATGGAAATTTTTAATCAAGCATTTGAAAAACAGTAAGTGTGTATGGAGGAAATGTTTCTCATGTATACGAGAAATATCCCATGTGTATGAAAAAAGTTAATCATGTATTTAAAAATAAATCGTGCATTTGAAAAATATTAATCAAGTATTTTAAAATTGTTAATCAAGCATTTAAAAAATGTTAAATTTGTATAGAAAAAATGTTTGCCAAGTATACAAAAATATATATGAGAAATACAATATGTATGGAAAAAATGTTTTGTCATGTATTGAGAAAATTTTAAACGTGTATAAAAAAATGTTCTTGGTGTATAAGAAAAATGAAGAACATACACTAAATAAAAGTAGCCATAAAGACATATCATTTTTATCTAAAAATATTAAACATGTATATAAAATGTTTTGATGTACTATATGAAAATGTACAATGTGTATATCAAAACAAAATGAACGGAAAATATAGATTTTAAAATGTTGATCCTGTAGAAAAACTGTTAATCATATATTTCAAAAATGTTAAAGATGTATATAAAAATGTTCCTGATATATACCAAAAAGGTACTATGTGTATGAAAAAGTAGTCATCAAACATCAATTTTGTTAAATGTTAATCATGTATTTAAGAAATGTTAGACATGTATAAAAAAAATATTCTTGATGTATATGGAAAATGTATAAATGTGTATGAAAAATGTATACATGTGTTGAAGAAAATAAAATGAAGAAAGCCGGGAAAACTAAAGTAACGAACGAAAGAAAAAAAAAACACCTCAGAAACGAAGAAAAAGGAAAATCCAAAGAAACAGGTGAAAACCCATGAGAAAATGAAGAAAGAACCAAAGAAAACCGAAAGATACCGCTGAGCAAAGAAAACAAAAGAAAACCACAAGAACCTGTTGTGGAAACAAAAAAAAAAACCAAGAAAAAACAGGAAACCAAGTAAAAAGAAAAAATGAAACCCAAGAAAGAAACCGAAGAAGTCACAGAAAAAAGACAGAAAAACTAAAAAATACAAGAAAGGAATGATGAAAATCAGTGAAAAAGCAAAGAAAACAAAATGCCAAAAAAACCATGAAGCAACAAAGAAAACCGAAAGAAAAAGATAAAAGGAAATAGGCAAGAAGAACAAAAGTTAGCCGGACAAGCACGAACGGCACATACCATGATCAAATCGAAGCGAGCGCGCGAAGGATAACTACTGAACGGAAAAAGAAACTGAATGGGCTGGCCAAAAAATGATAGAGGAGGAAAAATGTTTAGACGAGATAGGAGCTATACTCACCGTTAGCAAGATATAGTTCTCGTTTTTTTTTTGAAAGGGCTGGTACTTTTTGGGCGCTCGAAGCTGGGCCTTTTTGTAGCCCATTTTATTTTCTGTAGGGTTCGCCCTGGGCGCACGTCGTTCGCCCCACTCCTGGGGAACGACTACCGCCGAAGAAGCGCGGCGCATGCCACGGCCATGATCATTTTTGTCTGTATTTTACCGAAATAAGCAAGAAAACAACATGTATTAAGCGATAAAATAAAATGAAGAGGAGAACACGAATTCTATATTTACCCCATGATCAGTGTAGGCATATAACCAACATTAAATTATTTAACAAATTAAGAAATCCGGCTGGCCTATTAATATTTGTTCATATGGTGTTCCGGTTTATTCGGGTGTACTATTCTAGATTACAATTCGGTTATTGTTTCGGTTTATGGTTCGGGTGGGTTAATTTTTTTTTGTTTATTCAGCTGTTGTTATGTTTTCACTGGTTATACGGTTCCGTGTTATTGGGGTTTGTTGTTTCTGTTTATTTGGGGTATTGTTTCGGTTAGCAGTTGTTGTTCCGGTTTATTCGGGTGTTGTTGTGGGAACGGATCTGATAGGGGTATGTAGGAGAGGGCAGAGCCTAGCTACGGCGAGATTGTACACTCGGATTTACGAGTTCTGGCACCTCTCCGAGGAGGTAATAGCCCTACGTCTCGATGCTGCGGGAGCTTGGTTTTCTTGGAGTGTTGAGTTACAGGGGGTGCGAACCCTTGTGCAGGAGGAGAGGGGCGGCTTGTATAGAGTCCCCTGGCCCCTCGTTACCCTCCGTTACCCAAGGGCTCAATGAGAGAGTAAAAGATGAGTATGTTACTGGAAACGCCCGTATTTAATGATCTTTATAGCGACGGTGTGATTGCGTGACCGTTGCCATCCTAGGGTGGCTCTAGGTCTTCCGTTCTTCGAGTGAAACCTTGTATTCCGAGTGAATAACGACGGTCGAGTGGGGGCTGGAGTTAACCGAGTGGATCCACTGTCAAGTGACTTGCTCACTGTGTCATTCCAGTCGGTATCCCCTTTCTAACTTTGTAGGCCTTGGATTCTTCAAGTAGTGTCCTTGGGTATGGTATCCAGATCAGGTCTAGGACCCTACCCTAGGTACATGTCATCGTCAGGTGTATTGTTCTGGGTTACAATTCGGTTACTGTTTCGATTTATTGTTTGAGTGGGTTAATATTTTTGGTTTTATTCAGTTGTTGTTCCGTTTCACTGGTTTTTTCCTTCCGGGTTATTCGGGGTTGGTGTTTTGGTTTATTTCGGTTATTGTTTCGGTTAGCAGTTCTGGGTTTATTTGGATACTGTTTCAGTCTTTGTTCAGGTAATTGTTAGTAAGCTGTTCGCTAATGTCGTGGTGTAAAAATGGGCAATAATCGTTTGAGAACTTAGTTTCCCCACGAATTACTATTTATGCAAATATATACTGTTCCGACCTACTATTTTGTGCTTCGGCAACACCATCACCGGAAAAGGATCAGGAGACGATTGAGACGGCTCTGCGTCGGTATGCCGGTGGAGAGAAATGCTGTGTAGAAAAATTCTAAATTTTAACCCTATATATGGACGTGATGGTGAAGGAGGAGAGAAATGATGTGTAAAAGAATCCCAGTTTTAGTTAACAACGTGCGTATTTTTTCTCTGGTGAAAGTAAAAAAATAAGAGAAAATCAAATTATTCGGAAGTACTATTCACTGGTGGTACTGTTCACGCGTGGGATATTGTTCACGCATGATACTCTTCACTATTACTATTCATTGACATGGATGTAAATGAACAGTAGAAGCTTAAAAAATAAAAGAACCAGAAAAACTAAAACCTTCCCGCTTTATTAGTATATAGTAAAACTTATTCGTTCGTTACGATGATTCTCAAAATAAAGGCTGTATTGCCAGCTAATCAACAGATAAAAGGGCGGTTGAGATAAAACAGAGTTGGCCATGGAAACATGCATGCATAATACGTGTATACTCTCTTCATTTTTAAATACAAGTCTTTCTAGAGTTTCTAATATAAACTGCATACGTAGCAAAATAAATGTTTACACTCTATTAAACTAATACATTTATATACATCTATATGTAGTTCATATTAAAATCTCTAGAAAGACTTATATTTAAGAACGAAGGGAATAGAAAGCATGGAGGAGGTCAGGCACTCTTGATCATTCTTAGCTACTCTCTATGCCCCAAATTACTTTACATTTATCTAGATATAGATGTATCTAGACATCCATATCTTGACAAATTTAAGACAAAAAATTTATGATATCATCTCCCCGAACGCTCATTTAAAAGATAGATAGAGAATATCTCGGCCGCCAACTCATGTGCATCTAACAATCCTGCATGGAAAACTGGAGGGGAGGAGGTCTTTATAAGATTTGTTTCCTCATTTCGACACTTTCACACTGAATTCGAGCTGCGGCAACAGATAAAAGGCACCCATTGACATCCAGCCCTTAGATGCCCCCTAATCAAGAACACGAAATCTGAGTATGAAATGGTGCGACACATGGAGAAACACCACTCTGCCCACAACTACTTGTCGGTGCACCGACCGTGGAACCTATCTCACGTTCCACACAATTTCTGCCTCCACGCGCATGTTGCCGCATCGTACAGTTATAGGTGTCGGGTGGAAGCTCTGCCGTTGCGAGCACCGCGGGCACTGCAGAGACGTAGCGGAGAACTTCGCGCAGTGCGGCGAGGGCGTCTTGTTTTACCACCACCACCAGATGCTCCACCCCCTTCCTCCTCGACCACCAATGCAAGCATCTTGTCCGCCCGCATCGCCTCCTCCTCCTCCGGATCCGCCTACACCTCCCCATTTTCCCGCCCAACCCACTTCTCCTACGATTACACACCCTCCGGCTCCGCCCGCACCTCCTGCACCTCCCCATCCTCCCGCCCCACCAGCGCCTCCTGCCGCTCCTACAATCAAACATCCATTGGGCCCACTCATACCTCCTGCTCCTCCTATGATTACACATCCTCCGGCCCCGCCCGCACCTCCTGCACCTCCCCATCCTCCCGCCCCGCCAGCGCCTCCTTCTGCTCCTACAATCAAACATCCTCCGGTTCTGCCCGTACATCCTGCTCCTCCTACAATTACACATCCTCCTGCCCCACCTGCACCCCCAGCACCTCCCCATCCTCCCGCCCCGCCAACGCCTCCCGCTGCTCCTACAATCACACATCCTCCGGCCCTGCCGACACCCCTTGTTCCTCCTACAATTACACATCCCCCGGCCCCGCCCGCACCTCCTGCTCCTCCTACAGCACCCCATCCTCCATCTCCACCAGCACCTCCCGCACCTCCTCCTCCTCCACCACCACCACCACCTCCTCCTCCTCCTCCTCCTCCTCCTCCTACCCCTCCCACTTCGCCGCGAGCTAGCATGTGCGGCAACTGCACGTAGTCACCGTCGTCATCGTCACTGATCTCCACGACAACCCGCGCCATCAAGGAACTGCAAGAGAGAATGTGGGTGTGTGGTTCGTCAAAGACAACGAACAGCACACTAATAGAGACATGAAAAAAAAAACACGACATATCAAATCAACATGCAAGAGCGCAAATCGACTGTATGCTACTAGCTAGGTCGTTCTAATCCATACAAGGGCGCAAAAGTACGACAGCTTCAGGTAATATCATACACTCCAAGTAGAAATTAACACGTACGTGATCGATGCCGGCGTCGTCCGCGCGGCGCGGCCGGCTGGGAAGCAGGATCGACAGGGCGGGGAGGGGCTGGCGCCGCTCCCAGAGTTCTGGTCTGGTCTCCTCCCGACGGCGAGCGGCGGCGGCAGTCGGCAGACGGCGAGGAGGTTCGTTCGATCGATCGATCTGATCTGATTTGGTCGATTGCAGAGAGGCGATCGAGGAGGGTAGTAGGGGCACAAGGACGGACGCTGTTAATTCTGGGGCCACACGGACGGGTCCGGGTCCGTTTTCTACCGGGATTCGGAGGGCCAGTGAGATTGGGTTATTAGGTTTTGATCAGCCCGTTGGGCCGTGTTTCGAGTTGGGCCAGACATCCTATCGCTCTATTCCCATCCACGATGATCACAATGGCGTGTCATTCGTGGATCGATCAACCCCTAAAAAAACAAAATCGTGGATCGATCAGAGTTCAACCTCATCTTGTACTCAAAAAATAAATAGAAAACATCCACTAAAAAAAAGCATCCCGAAATCTCAAAAGTGCACGCGCACTTTTTTGCTAGACCGAGCGGCCCGCTGTGAACCGCACGATTTCAATCACACACGTTCATCCCCACTTTAGGTGTCATCTGGTCGGGAGCCCACCCACCCGTCATCCCACTCCGGCCAGCCGGCCGAGCCCACCATCCACCCCGTTGTCTCTCGCATCTTCCCAAATTCATCTGGATCCAATCGCCGCCGGCTCCTCCGAGCGCCTCCTCCGAGCGCGGCCCTCACCGGATTCACATGACCGCATCCACATGCTGGCCTCCTCCTCTGGCTCGACCCCGAGATCCCCCACCCGGACCCTCCCCCAGCGACGATGCGGTCCAGGCCGCCGTGGAGCCATGGATCCAGGCCATGGCCCTCCCTGCTCGTCCCTCCATCCCCTCTACAACGGTGAAGACGAGGCCCTAGCACTCGCCTCCCCCACGAGCTCCAGGTATGAGGTCCAAGACCCGCCTCATCTGGATCGGGCCACGGTGTCGCGCCACCACCACGTGAAACCGGCTGCCTCCTCCGCCATTGACGACATCCACACGGACGGCCGTGCACCACCAACACCACCACCTCTCCCCTCGACACTCGGCTACATGGAGGTCGTGTGGGTGCTCCCTGCGGCCTCTCCTCTCTCTCTCCATAGTTGCAATGGATGCCTGCAAAAGAATTAAGAACAAGTACAAGCAAGCTAAGCGATCAACAGAATCCTGATGCAGTACTGACCAATCCTTACTGTGTATCTCAATTCAGAAACATCATTTGCTTTTTTGTTTCTGGTATTTGATCTGATGCATTTATACCTGACATGGGAATAGTTTGCATTTCGTACATCAATTTCTATTTTAAGTTGCTATGCTCGACCGTCCAACTGAGTAATTTGATTGTCGTATTCTTGCTTGGTAGGTTATCTCATTCCTGAGGGGAACAGCGTTTGAGCGGCCGCTGCCAGATTTGGTATCGTTCCTTTACAAGAACAGGATCATGTACCTGGCCGTCACTAGGCTCCTCATTGGAGCGATCAATTTTGCGACTGGATCTAATCCTCTCTCACCTTTATTTCTCTGATCTACGATCTTACATGTTGTAGTGCCTTTTTTTGAGTAAACTGTCAAATACTACTAGTCTAGTTGCACTATAGTAGTCTCGGTTGAATATAATTATCGGGAAGTTGCACAATACGGTGATATTAAATTGGCTAGATGATGTTTTCGCTTAAGTTAATTTATTTTTGCTAGTCACATTTTTGGTTGGCATCCACAATAGTTGTAGTTACACACATGATATCTCACGCTTGTATTACTTAAGTATAGTTAGACACGCGACCAACTACTACTGTAAACTGGAAGAATGTTGCACACGCACGACCATGAAGTTGCTCACTCTCGTTGGTATAGTCGCACACGTGCGACCGCTTGAAATAAGTGTTTTCTTTAGTCAGCTAACACTATAACGCTTGTATGTTCTGTAAATTATCAATCTTGAATTTTCTGAAGAGCATAGAAAGAGTTGCACAACCATATTTTTAGAGTTGCACATTGACTACCATGCAGTTGGTCAGGGCTGTTGTCAAAGTTGCACATCCTACTGGTAGGGATTTGCTTAAGTCGATCTATTTTTGCTAGTCACATTTTTTATTGGCATCTGCAGTATTGTAGTTGCGCATATAGTAGTTCTCAGTTGGATATGACTATGAAAACTTGTACAACACTACTATAAACTGGAAGCATCTCGTCCTACAAGTAGGCCTCATCGCCCACCTTTTTTGCAACTAGGCAGGTCCCCTTATCCAAGTTGTTTTGAATGATTGGTGAAGGAGAGGTGCACAATACCATCCAACTAGTTGACATCCTCAGTCTTTTTGTAGCTACGTTGACACCCTCAACATTTTCTTCTAGAAGCCTGAAACCTGAATGTGCAATTTTTTGATTGGTCATGCAAGTGTTGAATATTTCTTTTACCAAGACTATCTAATTAATTGGCATCCTTAAGATTTATAGTTGCACAAGAGTATTCAATTAGTTGGCATCCACAACATTTCTACTTGCACAAACAGTATCCAACTAATTGACATCTTCAGCCTTTCTAGTTACACAGGAATAACTATTTTTTAGTCCCATCTTCAAATTTTTGAGGGTTGCCCAAGAGTATCTAATGACTTGGCACCCTCAGCCTTACTAGTTTCACACGAGTATTTAATTAGTTGGCATCCTGAACATTTTCTAGTTACACAATAGCATCTAACTAGTTGACATCCTCAACCTTTCTAGTTGCACAAGAGTAACTATTTCGGTTGGCATCCACATTTTGTAGTTGCACAACTAACATAATATCGAGTTGGCATCGTCAACCTTTTTTATCCGATTTTTCTGAAGAAGAACAAATATTTTGTGTGTAGTGTTAACTAATCACCTTTGGCTCCTTTTGTTTTGCAAAACCGCGGGTTATCACGTTGGAATGTGATCACCTTTGGCACCTTTTTCTGATGACAAGAAAAAGAATTTCGTCTTCTTTTCTGTTTCACTTTTAGTAACATCCTATAGAACATATTCCCCCTATTGCAATTTGTGTGAGACAAGCCTATTTGTACGCTCGTTTTTAATACTGTTCTTGTGCGTTTTCTAGTCTGGTTTCTTTGCTGCACACATTTACAGCAAAAGTTGGGCTTTGGATACAAGTTTAGTTGCACAGTTATATGTTTATATTTGCAGACAGCAAACCCAGTCTTTTTAGTTTCATATAGTCTGTGTGTTGGTTGTACACATTTTTTGCAGGAAAAGATGGACTGAATGTAGTGTCTGTGCAAATAGAAGCCCATATTTGTGCCAACTAAACATGAATCCAAAACCATCTTTTCCTTCAATGTGTGCAACCAACAACCAAAAGATTAGAACAGATGGTCTCCAGTCTGGGCTGTTTTGTTGCACATTTACATAAAAAGGTTGGCTTGGACCCATGCTTAGTTGCACAAATATGTTTAGAAACAGTACAACCAGTCCATCTTTCTAGTTTGGGATGTTTTTTTGGCACACATGTTGCAGGAAAGTTGGTTATGGACCAATGGCTTAGTTGCACAAATATGTGCTTCTTTTTGCACAAACAGTACACCCAGTCCATCTTTCTAGTCTGGGCTGTTTGTTGCATATATTTTACAGGAAAGTTGTCCTTGGATTAATGCTTAGTGTGCACATATATTTACTCCTTTATAGTTTTGGTTGTTGGTTGCACACATTGCAGGAAAAGTTGGCTAGGATACATGATTTAGTTGCACAAATATGGGCTTCTATTTGCACAGACACTACATCCACTTCATATTTCTAGTCTGGGCTGTTTGTTGCACATTTTTTTTGCAAAACTACTCCCTTGTGTCTATTTGCACACATCCAGGCAGAAGTTGGTTTTGCTACTGGGTCTACTTGCACAGAGTGGTGTTTAATTACACAGACATCAGATTACTGTTGCTACTCCCTCCAATTATGGAGAAGATCGGTGGTAGATCCAGAGGCAAAGGGGAAGGAAAAGTGAAAAAGGGAGGATCTGGAGCCAGAAGGGAACTTACCTTGATTGATGCTGCCTGGTACGCCTCTCTCCTCCCTCTTGTTACCACTTCAGTTCTTGCCAAAAAAAATCACCTTGTTTGGTTTGCCATAGCGGCTCTGTAGGTTTTTGGATCCAGGATGGGATCCCCTTTTTTATGGAGAAGAAGGAGACGTCGTGGAGGAGGAAGTGTGGGCGAGGGAGATGTAGGAAGCTTCTGGAGGGTAGTGGGGTCACTCGATAGCGACCGGGCATGCTGTTTCTGTTTCGTGGTTTTCGCGTGTCGGAAGTACGCTTTCCTTTTTGGAAACTGGGGGATGAAGTTTTCCTTATCTGGCCGGCCGCTTGCGAGCGTAAGCGAGCCAACGGCCACCAGCCAGACGCGGGAGGTGAAAAATGCACATCCACGAGGTAGGGGGGAGATGCACATCAACTATTAGCAGTTGGCCGAGCGGCACATGGAGTTGCACATCGTCTACTAGGCAGGTGGACGAGACAACAGATGAAGTTGCTCATTACGTGAAGTTGGTTCATGTAGGACTAAAATTGCACCACACAGTGTTATAGTTGATTGCGGTAGCACAAACGTTGGTTTAAAAAATAGTTGCATCTCATAGTATAAAAGTTGCACCATCTAGTACAACCAGTTGGGAATGAAAAAAGTTCATCGAAACATATATAAATGGGGTCTAGTTTTAAAGATCTCGTCGCGAGGGTTTCAACGGTGAAAACGGATTTTAATTTTGACATGTAATTCGAAAGTTATAGCTTTTTGAATTTTTTGGAATGCAATTAATTGTCTTTTTTACTTTATTACTGGCATGGCAGAGCACATGAAAAAGAACTTGGGCCAGCATAAAGGAAGTGCGTTGGGAGATGCTTATCGATTTTGGTCTCCCAGAAATCAAGCGGACATTCCTAATCAGGAGATGGGACATAAATTTTCCTAATACAGCCGGCTGCCGAGGAGCACTAGCGAGCGCACGGCTGCTCGCTAGACGCGTCCAAAAAGCATAGCTACTTCATCTAGTATAGTTCTCAAGGAAAAAAAACATAGCAACTTCATCTTCAGTTTGTACATGTATCAATGCAAGTACATCCGTGCAAGTTCTTATACATCATACACTCTGAAATCAAATCACCAGCAGCCGTCAATATATCCACGACGCCGATCTTGCAAATCCTCCCCGTCCTCTTCTGCCCTTCTGTTACAACCACCAGCAATGAGTAACCACATATCTACTGTAGCTATCGACACCGTAAGAAATACATGGCGTGCGCCTACAATGTTTCAGTGTGCTATACAAACATCCCCTGCCATAAATCCGAAGATGAAGTGGTACGGTCCTGGCTCATCATAGGTTGGAGAAGGAGCTGGGCACCTTTGGCGCCCCTTCGAAGGCCCACGACGATATGAGGTGATGAGCGATGGCGTAGGGCCCCGGGACGAACATCGGAGCGGGTTCCTCGCTCTCCACGCTAAGGTCGGAGGAGGTGCTCTGCCCTCTCTCGGCGCCCTTGCATATCTGGTTGACCTTGAGCGCACTTGATCTCTGGGCTTTCTCATACTCGGCAAACGTTAGCGCTTTCTTGACATCTTCACGGCTGTGCCACTGGGCATCTGCGTGTAGGGCAAAAGAAGAAAAGGATGAGCACCAATCTGGCACTTGAGATGAGAGCTACGCGACCAGGAGTATCATGCAGTTGATTTCTAAAACACTTCTCCTGAAACTGACATATAAGTTTGGGTTTTGCAGCATTCGATCTATATATATATTCTTGTATGATATACTACACAAGAGGAAAATAACGGAAGAGAAACTTTGACATGGGAAATGATGAGACAAATCAATTGCGGCAGGAAAAGCTAATAGAATCAGCATGCCATTCATGTTAAAAATTACCTTCAAGCTCTTTTTTATCAACATGTATGTCCAATGATTTTGCATAAGCAAAGAAACCCACCATCAGCTGGCATGGCATGGTATTTGGCCCAACTGAAAAAAAACATATGCAACATGAGGACTGTCAGACTTGGTACGCGAAATCATTGAGTGAAAACATACTAGTTTTAACTGATGCTTTAAAATAGTTCTTCAAATATACAAGTACTTCTGTAATTTTTGACACATTAACTACACGTCTACACACGTGAAAACACACCTGAAATATCCCAGTATTAATGTATTGTCACAGGTTTCTATTGGAAAATAAACAGGCAATGAGAAGACTAGCTTACCAGGCCATGGTTGAGAACTGTGGTAAATGACTTGCCCAACTTCAATCCCAGTTTCTTCCCATGTTTCCCGTCTCACCGCCTCTTCCAAGCTTTCCCCTGGCTACAAACAGAACAGCTGCAGTGAGCATAAGCTTCTTCCAACGTATGGCAACAGGATGGTGAACTTGTTATCTAACCCTACACACTGCAAATTACACTGCACTTAATAACCTTAGGACAAAATAAACCAAGAACAAGAATTTCTTTCGAACTTTCCCAATTTATTCATTCATCCATTCTACTTATGAAAGCTACACTGAACTTTAGTGGTTACAGGCTTACAACAATGAGGCTATTACAACCTTATTGAATTCAAAGATAGCTTATGTAGCCCATGTTCAGATGATCAACTGAAAGCATTACTGTGTATTAAAAGAAACTGGATCTCTAAGTTCTTCACTGTCTACTAATAATGACTACTGGATGCCAAACAGGCTGGAGCAAATTTTCAAAATAATCATGCTTGGCACAATACCGAGTGTCAATTTCCAAGTCACAAAGTCAGAATATAGTGTGTTGATGGGGTATTACTCTTATACCTGTAACTGAGATTTACGTCGGGTATTTTAAATCAAATTCAAGTTCTTCTGCTTAGTGAGTACTTCAATTAACCCCTCTGTAAGCATGACTAACGTGACAATGCTAACTTGTTACAAGATCTAAGCAGGATACAGGAACATGTTGTATAAGAAAGCTATTAGTTCACTGAACTTCTTATGTACTCCTATTAGTACGAACAGGGGGTGACAGGCTGACAGCAACTTTTACCATCCCTATTAGTACACCAAGATATTCTTAGCTTGCCCCTCCTCATTCAACCCAAAAGCAGCTCATGAAAATTTAAGAGAACAAAGGATGCAAGTGCAACTAAGCACATAACGATATGCATAAGGGAAGAAGTAAGTCGCACCTCTATAAAACCAGCAAGACAACTCCACATCCGGGGCACAAATCTTGATTGCCGGCTTAAGAGAGCGCGGTCATTTTCTTTATCAATGACCAACATAATCACAACCTGCAAATACACCAAAATGGCTTAAGGAGACAGTGGATACAAACCAGCACAAGCCACTGGCAGCTGGAAACACCAGGAGAGGCAAGTCAGTAACAGAGCACAGATCATACGGGGTCAACTCGTGGGTATATCCTCTTCTTGCAGGACTCGTTGCTGCACTGCTTCCGCGTCCCAGCTTCGGTGGGAACTGCCTTTGCCCCGCACGCTCCGCAGAATTTCGCCGTGTTGTGCCATTCCAGCAGTGCTCGAGCCTGCCCGCATGAGGAATCAGATCAAGCAAATCATTTGGCATTCCCGAATCACAGAAATGTTTCAGTGTCAGTGGGGGATTTACTTGAGAAAATGCTACTAGTTGGGAATAACCAAAAGTGGAAAATGGCACGCACGTGGCCGGCGATGGCGAGCTCCCCCATGGCGTCCTTGTCCCTCCAGTCGGCGGCCACCATGAGCGTCCTCAGGTCGACGAACGCCGACCCCTCCCCAGCGCCGCCGAACCTGGCGCCCTCCACCTCGCTGACGTCGACGGCCCAGTAGGCGGCGGCCTCCTCGCCGCCGTGGGATCCCAGGAACACGAAGACGTCCGAGGGGACGCCCGGGACGCGCGAGGGCGGGAGCCACGCGAGGCGCCAGGCCGGCGGCGGCGCGGGGGAGGGGGGCGAGGATGACGACGAAGGAGCGGGAGGGTCCGGGGAGCGCGCGAGGGGGCGGCCGCGTCGGAACGGGAGGACCCTGGACAGGTGGCTGTGGGCGGCGGCGTCGGCGCCGTCGAGGAGGGCGCGGAGGGCCTCGGCGGCCGCGGAGGGGGAGACGGCGGCGGAGGAGCGCGTGCCGGCGAGGCCGCGCAGCGGGTTGGCCGCGAAGGCGTGGGCGCGGAGGTGGATGGACATGGCGAGGGGGGCACGGTGGGCCGGCGGCAGCCCGGGTTGGTTGGTGGCGCTCTGCCTCGCCGGCGGAGGTTGTTGGGTTGGATTGGAGGTAGCTGGGAAGGAGGCGATACATGTGTCCATGCCATGTGGGGCCACCTACCGCACACATACCTCCACCCAAAAGCATTTTCACACCTACACGTGCCCCTGCACTTCAATTCTTTGTTCCATGTACTCTCTTATCTGGACAAGTATTTCCAGACGGAGAAAATAGTCATGAATAAAAACTTAATTTTAAAATGATGGTTTCTTAGTCAAAGACATGATCGACCGGCCGATGTTCTATGAGGAGGAGAAATGGCGAGACAGTGGAAAAGAAGAGGGTAGCCGACCAATCAGCATAACAACGACGACAGCAAGGCGACAATGACGAATCGCGGAAGAAAAGGTGTGTGAAAGAGCCGCGGGAATTAGGAGGAGGGACAATAGGATTATAGGAGGGTAGAGCGGATACTCCCTAGGGCTAACTCATCATGTTAGTCCTACAAGCAAGTATAATGGTGGGTCATAAGACTACTTACATGTCATTTTTGTCTATGTTAAAAAGATAGACAACCAAAATGAAAGGGAGTACGCTCTGATGCAAGAGCCGGCTTCTACACGTCCTCCTAAGTAAGATAAGTAAATGAGAAAGAGAGAAAGTGAAACAAAAAACTAACCTAAGAGCCAACCTTATAGTCAACCCTATTGTATGAGTGCATCTCTCGTTGATCCCCTAAATCCTGTTAGAGGAGTAAAAATCCCGGTATATTCCTCTAAAACATAGAGTGGAGTATAAATTTTACTCCGAGCGGCGGTCGAAGAGTAAAAATACTCGTCCGCTCGATCGAGCAGTAAAAATCTTCCCCTTTCTTCCCCTCCCACACGCTGCTCAAATCTCCTTCGCCGCCGCCCAATGCACGCCACTGCCACACCGCGCAGTCCTCGCAAGCGACATGGCCAGATCGAAGGCCGCCGTCGATTCACAGCGTGTGGCCGGTGGATCGACGCCGCGGTTCCACCTCCTCCTCCCACTCCTCGTCCTCTTGTGCCGCCGGCGCCTCCTCCTCCCACGGTACCACCCGTGCCGAGGTACCGCGGCTTGCGGCAGCGCCAATGGGGGACATGGGCCGCGGAAATCTATGACCACGACACCGGGAAGACCCACTGGCTGGTCTCCCTCCACTCGGCGCCGCGTGCATATGGAATCAAGTCGGTCCACCTCTACAGCGCCGCCGGCCGCCGCAATTTCCCCAATGGATATCTATCGCCTGCGCACGAATGGACAATCTGGTAAGCCGCCGGCGAGGCATACATGGCTGAGCTCCACATGCGCTTCCCGAAGCGCGTAGAGGCTGAACGACGGCTCTACACGCAGTACGTGACAGGGAGGACCAAAGTCATCGACCTATGCAGCAATGAAGACGACGAAGGCGAAGGCGACGACAACGACCATGACGACGACGGCTCCAACGACGGGCCAGACCCAATGATCGGCGACATGTCTAGAAGGGAATGGAAGTAGCTCGAGAAAGAATCTAATGAATTGGATTAGGTTAAATTTCTATCTAATGTGTCGAATCTAGTTTAAGTTATATGTAATATATTAAATCTGCACCGAATTTAAGTTTATGTAGCCGGATTTGCATTGATTTTGTGTTACTCCACTAAATTTGGGAGTTCGGCTAGAAACAACTTTTCTTTAGAGAAGTAAATATACTCCGGTAAGGTTTACTCGTTGGTTTACTCCTCTATTATTTAGGGCATCGGCTAAAGGTGCCCTGAGTGAATGATATTGTTAGTTTTTAATGACATGGCAGTTTTATATAGCCAGCTACGCAGGCTATATTGTTAACCTTGCTCTAAGCTTCATGTATAAAAACAGAAGATATTAATGTACCTAGACGAACTTGCAAATCTTGGACAAAGCACCTAGACCACTGGCTTTTGATGGAAGGATTCGGATAGTCATTAGTTTTACACAGGATGAAATGAGTTCTAATCTCGAAGTAGATTGAGGAACAAAGAATTGAAAAAAAAATATATGTTCCTCTTGAGTTCTAGAAAACATGAGGCTTAGAGGAAAGGAAACTTAGTATGCAAATTTGCATGTCAATCCTGAGAATTCAACTAGAATCATGGATGAAACAGGCGTTTTAACAAGCCTGGTCACACCCATATAAATGATCATACATAGAAGTTTTCACGTCCAGGTTTCAAACTCTAAACCCATATGATGTTGCTTTCAAACTCTAGCAAGCTAGACAATATGTGAATTTTGCGCCAGTTGCCAATATTTACAATGGTCAAGTCCATTCTCTGCATGCATGGATTATTTTTCACAAGTTTCCCGAAACATAAAAGATGTGATTTAGCTAAAATTTCGAGAAGGGATCATCCATGACCGGCTTCGGAATTTTTTCTCTACGTCTAGGTTTCAGAAACAACATGATGTCATCGAAAAATCCAGGCAAGTAACAGAGAGGAAAGGAAACAGAAACACAAGCGTATCAACCGTTACACAATACATATAAGGATGGTTAAGAATATTTATTCAAGTAATCCAAACCGTACAATATGAGCGATGCCTCGACCAACGTAAACGAGGCGCGGCGATACCATCTAAGGGAACTTCTCCTGCCCTCGCAACCATGCAACGGTTGTAGTAGTATAACAGGTGGCAATACATCAGCATATATACTACTGTGTAGTTTTATTCTTCCTGGATCGGAGCTTGCGAGTGTGACAATGGTTGCTCTCGTCCTAAGCCGTCTTGTCACGCCTCTCGATCTCGGCCGGCATGGTTGCTCCTCACTTCCCGGTGCCTGTTTATTTTGGTACAACAGAACCATTCCATTTTAGGGCACAGAGAATAGATCTTGGACGCACATTTGCAAATTGCAGTGCAAACAAATGATTTCGGGGTTGCTTGATGAGACACCTACAAGTAATTTTTACTACAATTAACTGTTGTCAAACAGTTTTTTAGCTCTTCTTCACAGGGCGTTGGATGCAGATTTGAATCAAACATGCATGTATTTGACCAAAGAGTAGTTGTACATTAAGGCACCAAAATAACATAGGTTGCAAATTGAAGAAGACAATATACCTGCTTCCCTAGGTGCATTGCAATGATAGCACTCAATTCTACTTGCAAAGTTGTGCACATTACAGCCAGGCCTGGAAAAAATAGACAGACCCAAATAGTTTTGTGTCAAAACATGATTCAAACTATTCTACAAGAGTATGTTCTACAAGTTTTGTTGTTTAGTTAACTGTCATTCCAAAATATGTATGCCTGCAAGTTACTGTTTCTTGCCATGCATAAGTTATCAGGATAAAGGATGCATATAGGTTATAAGGCTGGCATCTATGTTTGAAGTAAAGCTATAGCTCACCTTGCGCATATCCAATCACCTGCTTTCCACCCAGCACGAACTCCACCGCTCTCAGCAGCGCCAGTGCCACCCTGGCCTGCTGGGAAGTCCCTCACGATGGTGCCACACTTGAGGCAGCTGGAGCGGCTGGCGAAGTTGTGGTAGCCGCAATTGCAGTACCAGTCACCTGGGCGAACGTCCAGGGAGGTCAGCACACCACCTATACAGCGGCCGTCTCCGAGCTGCAGATCCGAGCGCGTGGCACGGCAGCGCTGACAGAAGTCACGGCGGCTGAAGTTGAGGTGCTGGCACGAGTTGCAGTTCCAGTCTCCAGGCTTCCTCTGGGTGTTCATTCGCAGTAAGCCCTGTATACATGCATGCATGGATGTGTCAAGAAGTTAGTGACATAAAGGGAAGAAAAGAACTAGACATAAGTTATACCTGAAGTACTACTAATTATTAGCTCATTGCTCCATATATGTTTAGTATGAGCATAGAGATATTACAGAACCATAGTACTGTGGTAATTGTATGTATGGGAATATGTCCTGGGCCAATGTGAGCCCATGTAAACACAAACTAAAAGGAGGAATATTGTACAGGCTAGACAAGGCAGCAGAGAAACAAAATCAAGGTCGCCTTAACTAAATTAGGCTAAGTCGGCGCTCCATCTCTATCATTTGCACATGTAGATACATAAGATAATATTTTTAGATGGTGCCCCAAAAAGGTGGAAAATACAAGGCAAGCAAAACGCTATGCAAAGAGAGAACATGCTAATTAGCCAATAAAAATAACGAAAACAAAACTAGTCAGTTTAATCTATGAAAGAACCGATTGAATCTGTTTAGCTAGGATTTAAAATCTTATGCACATCACATGCATCACACTTACGCTTGCACAAATACTTTTTGAGCAACTATTAGTAGATTAAGAACAAGAATAAGAGTATATGGCCTTTTTCAAGAAGATTACATAGGCAAATGGTCCCAGTCTGACAGATGAGCCGGAAGAACAATCAAGGAACTTGGTCTTAAACAAATCGTCCAAAAGAACAGGAGAAAAACGGGAAGGGTCACATACCCTGTGAAGGCTTTTGGTTCAGTACTAGGGTTCTCAGCTGCTGTCTTGTCCTTGTTGTGTGCTTTGCTTGCTTGCTCGCTGTGTTCTTACTTCTTGTGGATGGTTGCCTTTTTATAGTGGAGGCGCCTCAATAATTGCGAATCCAGGGCGGCTTTGGAGGCACAGAGATGCTCTGACCTAGCCTTTCTAACTGAGCTATCCAGATTGAAGGGTGAATGGAGAAAAAAGGACGGGGAGAACCAAGAAAGACCACAATGCAACAGAAAAGTGGTGCCAAAGATAGGAGAATTTTAGTGTTACATCCTGAGTCTACACCGCGGTATATTACTTCTGAATGTGTCTAACTGATTCTTCCAACCATAAATGTAATTGCGCTATAATTAACTACTCCAAAAATCAAATAGTTGTCTCAGTAACATAATTTGATTAAGGTAACTCAGGCAAATATTTTGTGTATATACGCGCAAATCAACTTTTCATTGGCATGGATACCTCATTGGTTTTATAATTATGATCTAAATTTCAAGCTAGGGCTACAGCAGTTCAGTTGTAAATGTGCAGGCAGGCAAATGTCAAGTAAGAATGGTGTCTACCGGGCATGCAAGTATAAACCAGTCTTTCATGCATGTTGCTTAAAGAGTTACTTAAATACTACAAACACAGTTGATTAGTTGGACCATAAAAATAGCTCGAGACTGAATCGACACCATGAATATTACAAGATTCAAGAGCAACAAATTCAGCACAATAAGATAGCCTGATCAGTAACTTGTTTTCTGCTATATATTACTGGCCACCTTTTCTCTCTTTTTTCAGAGAAATTGTTAGTTTAAGGTCTTTTAATTTATCCATGGACAATGGTGTGAGGAATTAGGATCAAAGGATATATTCTTTAGATTTTGATTCTTCCACAATATGTACCTGGGGAGGTGCAGATCTAGCAGTTATGCACACTTCGTGTGGCTAATAGAAATCCTAGTGCCCCCACCTTAGACCAAAATGCCACATTACTTCAGTAACTGTAAGAACGAAAAAGAAAGGCAGATAAAAAAAACGAGGCCAGCTATTACAATTAAAGTGAGGAAAATAAAAGTTCATAAACGAATTTGAATAAATTCAACTGTACAGAAAATGTAAATATAGTTCTGTAGTAAAAATGCTGGCTAAAATTTCAGCTTAAATGAATTGTTTAAACTAGCCTTTCTCATATGTATTCCCCTTATTATACATACAGGCTCAATGCAAATCTTGTAAGTGTTGCTTGTATCCATGGAATCATACTGTTACATATGTGTAAATCCATTACAGAGTAAATGTGCTCTAGATCAATTACAGAGTAAATGTGCTTCTAGCTTCGTTACCGGCTTCCTGTATGGGCATCCCTGATTAAGCATGCAGCTGTGTATAATAATATATTTGCCTGCGAGAAAAGTACAATATGCTGGATATTTGTCATCCTCTGTTCTGCAGTGCACAATGGTAGGCAGAAAAATAACTGGAAAGGCCAAAATAGATGCATGTAACTTTTAAGAAAAATGATCTACAAGATTCATGGTGACAAAATTAACAGTTCAATGAAGATACTAGTAGCTCAGGACTTAGTAGGCTTATTATTTCAAGCGAAAACAGTGAACAAGAAAAGGAAAAAGTTTCTTGGCTCCATGGAGCCATAACTCAAAACTCAATAACCCTTGGATGCTTCATCAGGGTTTGTATCACTGTCCATTACAAAATTGCTTGGTGAAGATGGAGTATCATAACACTCTTCCTACAAACTCCCTCTAATATTTCTCTACAGCATCAACACACAAAAATATTGTTGGAAAGGCACGATAAACAAGGCAGAGCATGATTGAAAACCTTATCACACAACTAAAAATTAAGAAAGTAGCAGACATTCCTATCTGGACCTATCTGCATCAAACAGCGCTAGAGGGTGGAGCCATGGCTGCATGGAGCTGAAACTCCAGACTGGAAAAGAAAATAGGTAAAGCTAATTCTCTTCAGTTAACATTTTACCTTTTACTAATTTAATTTAATAAAGAGTTTGCATGTCTTGTCCATTCTAGATGTTGTGCAACCTCCCAAAGATAGTACTAAAGTTGGAAGTGGCATTATATGCCAGGGGCAGATTGTATTATTGGGGTTAAATATATATAACCACTTCAGAATCGATTCTCTGCATACGTGCATGACCTACAGACGTTCACAAAACCTATTCTGATCAACATATATTCTCCCAAATCACACCTTTACGCAATAATTCAAGAGGTTCCATGTTCACTTCTAGTCAGCTGTCCGTACTGTTTTATTTGCATGAAAAGGATCTGTCGGGACTACCCTAAGTATGTCTGTTCCTTTCCCTCTGTTGTCATCAGGAACTCAAACGTGAGTAGAAGAAACACGAATAACCCTGTTTCTCAGAGACCAAGTAAGACCTGCAGCGTAATATATGAATATAAATGATAGAAGTTTGGTGATAAGGATTTCCGTATCTAAAAAAGAAGTATGTTTTTCACCAAGGCACACTGTATTTACAGATTTTGCAACAACTGGGCAGCTCTACTACTAACTTACAAGTTCATTTGGTTTTTTCACAATCTAATCTAGAATAAACATACTTTCATGCAATTTAACATATTTATTTATGCGGCAATTGCTCCTCTGTGTGGCATTTTGTGGAAACCGATCTGTTGCAGATCATTGGAACAAGCATTCACACTAGCCAGATTGACCACCATCAAAAAATATCAAAACATTAATCAAGTGTAGACACATCAGCAAGGTGTTCCCTTTTCAACCAAGAGAATGGTCAGTTACCATCTACCATACAGCTTTGGTTTTCTGACCTGGATGCTTTAGTGTCTATAAACGGCAGGGCAAGAGCAAGGTTGAGTCGATGCTTCTCCCGCTGCTGGTTTGCAGAGGAATCAATTCCACACTGAAGTGCAAAGGTAAAGACGTTACCGGTTGCAAATACTGTTTGCACTAAACCATGTTCGTTGTCGATTCAACCATGGGATGTCGACGGGCAAAGCAAATCAAAGACCAACTGGTGAAAATCTAATCTAATAAATCTTTCCTGTGAATGGGTACTGATCTGGTGAAGGTGAAGTTCAGTCCATACTGCAACTAAACGGTACTCTGCTTTCTCAAAAAGGCAAAGGATTCTAAGCTTACAATTCCAATTCAATTATGATTTGAAAAGATTGTTCCCCGTGTCCCCAAAGAATACTATTCCTCCCTTTGTTCCCTCAGAGGAAGCTCATGTGCAAAGCACGCGCTACGGCATATACAGATTTTCATCCCATGCAGCGGAAACTCCGCGTAGCAAGCAGTGCTTTGACAGCTACGGATACTATCCGGTGATAAAAGAAAAATCCGGTGCTGCACGAGACAATATACCTGGGACTATTGGGGGTTTGCTTAGGAAAAAATGGTTTTATTTGAGATGACAACGACGTATTATCAAGCTCCAGGTTCTAGACATGCAGAGCACTATTGGTGCCACTTTATTCCCTTTTCTCAATCTGAATTCGTCGATTTATTCCCCCCAAATATTCCATCGCCCCTTATCACTTGCTCTAAAAAAAAATTATTTATTCACCTTTGATCCCCATCTTGATCTTCCCGTTGAAGTCTAAAAAGGATAACGGCATCTCACATTTTTACACTGACGATGGCTGCGGTAAAAAGAGGCTTTGGTTGGGCGGGCGGTACCTAGAGCAGATCTGCCTGAAGCTTTTCTCTTTTGGCGCCAGAGTAGACACGAGGGAGGCTTGGGCTCAGGGAGGCTCGGCTCCTCGCTTCGACTTCTTGTTCCCCCTCGGTGGCGTGCGGGCGCCGCTTAGATCCGGTCGCCGTCGATTGGGCCGACGGAGCCGGCATCCGAGCGGCTCCAGCGCCGACCCCGCCCGCGCGCTCCGTCGCGACCGCATCGACGCTGCTTCTCCTCGATCCTCCTCGGCGCCTCCGCACACCGCAGCCGACGGCCGGAGCCACCGCGTCACTGAGCTGCCGTCGACCGCCACGCGTCGTTGTCGTACAAGATGGCTTAGGTTTTCTTTTTTTGAGAGAGAACTGAGACAGCTTTGTTGGGCTGGACAGTACAGTACAGTAGCACTCTTTTGGTCCTGTTTTAAACATCGGAGTCAATCTATTAGGGCCAAGCCCAATATACTTTGGGCCAGAACTCTCCGTACCTCGTCTAAGAAACAAAAATTAGCTCTCTCAAAAAAAAATAGCACATACCTATTTTTTATTTTAGCTGAAAAAACCTGTTTTTTTATTTCCCTAATAAAAAATATATTTTTTATCTTATTGAGCTGTGGAAAAAACTTCATACCTAGCCCTTCCTGGATACTACTCCCTCCATCTTGTTTATAACGCTTACTCTCACAATTAATTAGATCAATAATATTTTATTTACTAGAAAACTTTCGATCTATTCATCTCCAGTCATGACAGTACAATGAATACCAGAAATAATAAAAATTACATCCAGATTCATAGACCACCTAGCAACGACTACAAGAACTGAAGCGAGTCGAAGGCGCGTCGCCGTCATCGCCCCTCCCTCGTCGGAGCCAGGCAATACTTGTTATACTAGACAGTCGAGAAGTTGTCGTGCTAAGACCCCATAGGACCAGCGCACTAGAACAGCAACCGTCGTTGATGGAGAGTAATATATAAAATATATGTCATAGAATAATATCATCCGATTGTTTTTTAATATGAATTGATGGAATAATTTTTTTTAGCATACTTACCACATATAATTAATCTCGAAGATAAATTTGAACTACTTATTAGGCCTTATAAATCCCGACAAAGGGAGTATTAGCATACAATATAAATTATCCACAATTATCTTGGATCACGGCCTTAAAAGAGACAAGCATTAAAAATCAGGCAGGATCGATCAACTATAAAACTTGTACTAGCTTGTGAGGATTTGCGTTAAAACGGCGCGAGAAATTATTGTTTCTCCAGTTTTTAGGCCTTTGATAAATGAGTATTTATAAATCAATTTGATTCCGAACTAGACAATAAGATTCTCTAAATACAAATGGATCATACGGCTAGAAATTTTGACAAAGAAATATAACTATTCGGAAGTTGAGTGAGGAATAGTCTCTCTGTTTCTATATAAAAAGTACGGAAAAACGCCTAGAGTTCAATCCAACGTCTCCTGTGAAAAACAATAAAAAGGTGAAACAACAATCAAATACTAAAAGCAGAAAAACGACACGAATCTCTAATATAATCTCATGGCTATAGCATCAATTGAGCTATAGCTATTTTCTCAACCGATTGAGAAATAGCAAACCCGTTTACAAATTACAAATGGGTTTGCTAAATCTCAGTCGACTGAGATTTAATCAAGTCTCAATAAACCCTCCTAACCATCAGATATTTTGATTGATGCTTTAACATTTGTCCATGTTGTTATCGGCCCTTGTGAGAACCCCGTCGGCTTGCGTCATGTTTTTTTTCCTTTTTTAGTGCCCGAGGGGCTTCGCGGAATTTCCTATTAGACGCACGTTGTGTCAAGCTGTCCAGGTTTCGCACAGGGGAGATCGAACGATCGCTCGAGTGGGCCGGCCCGTTTAAGAGTTCCAACGTCCCCTGTTTTGGGAACCTTCTAGAGGTTTCCAGTCGGTTTATTCTGGTTTTGGGGAAACTTCTAGAAGGTTCCTGAACCATTTTTTCCTTGTTCTGTTTTTTTATTTTCTCTCCTTTTTCCCTTTTCATTTTATTTTTGTTTTGTTTCTATTTTTTTTCTTTTCTTTCCTGTCATATTATTTTTATTTCTTCAATTTTTTTATATTTTTACAACCCTTGTGTTTCATTTTTTGTGTTCATCAATCTGAAAAATGTCCATACTTTTCAATGAATGTTTGTACTTTTGGAAAAATGTTTAGAGTTTCAAAAATGTTCCCATTATAGACAAATTTTCCCAAATTTAAAAAATTGTTCTTGTTGCAAATTGTTCTCAAAATGTCCATTTTTTCCAGAGTTCAAAAAATGTTCATCTTTCAAAATTGTTCGCAATTTTCCAAAAAATGATCGTTTTTAAAATTTTGTTTGGTATGTTTTTCTTCAAAAGTTTTACAACTTTTTCAAAACATTTTCAGAATACCAAAAAATGTTCCTGCTTTCAAAAATAGTTAACAATTTTTTTTAAATGTATGTTTCCATTTTTGCAGGAGTTTCAAAAATTGTTCACAAATTTCAATAAAGTTCATGTTTTCAAAGTTTGTTTTTGTTTTTTCAAAAATTGTTCAGAAGGTTATTTAAAAACTATACAGAACTTGGAAAAATGTTCCCGTTTTCAAAAACTGTTTACAAATTTTTAAAAATGTTGATGTTTCCATTTTCTTAGGAGTTTCAAAAAAATGATCGCTTTCCCAAACGCCCAGCTTGAGTGGTAGCAATCACCAATGCCTATTCGAACAAATGATGACTGCCATCCTAAAATTTGTGGGGCCTCCCATTCGCATCACGTCGGTTGTGGCGCATGACCTTCGTTGGTTGCAGTATGGGGCATGACAGCACCGCTCGCAGCAAATGCACACGGTGACTGCCGGTACCATCGCTGCCACGCCGGCGAGCCCCTCACACAACTCCTCCCTATGAGGACACCTTGCATCAACGGTTGATATTTTGGGTGCTCCAGTGCCATGCTTTTGTGCGTCTCGAGAGGAACTAGACGACAGCGAGAGGATGGGTCGCTCATAGGCAATGGGGATCTGCGGAGGAGGCAGCTGGTTTGGTCGGCGGCCGCGTCACGATTGATGAAGGAACGACAAAGTTGGGTGGGTTAGAGATAAAAAGATAAGGAAGGGGAATGAGTGGTTGGTAGGGAAGAGAGATGGTGGAGCCTGGGAAAACGCCTGTGAGCAAGCCGACCGGCCAAAATCCTGGCCGGTCGACCGGCTACAATGTTTCCCTTTTACTTTTTTAGTTTGTCTGCAAGTCTTGCATCTTGGGAAGGGATTTAAGAAGAACGAGTGAGGGAGGTGTTCAGGAGAGAGAAGCTAGAAGGAGGTGAGCCTTTTTTTCCTTTCAGTTTTCCATTTTTCTTTGTTGTTTACTTTTTGGTATTTTTTACTGGTTTCTCTATTATTATTGTTCTTTTACTTTCTGTGGTGTTTTATCAAACGGGATTGCTAAAGCTCTATCGACTGAGTATTAGTCAAGTCTCAGTCATGTATTTTGGCCATTGGATCTGGAAGGCTTTAGGATTTGTGTAAGCGTATGTGGATTGCACAATGTGCTTTTGTCTCGTTGTGTTGCGGCCTGTTTTGGGGCGTATCGAGCATTTTTTTCCTTTTTTACCGGGCACAGCCTGTAGTTAGGGATAAAAGCATGTATTTCACTAGTTTTGCAACTGCAAGTATCGCCCGACTGCAACAGCATGTCTTACAACGCATATGTAACTCAGTGGTGTTTTGTGGGGGGGGGGGGGGGGGGTTGCATGTCTACAATAGGCATGTAAATGCAAGTGTCGCCCCGGCTACAACTACATGTCTTTAGTGCGACTGCAACTCAGTGGTGTCCAGGTAGTGGTGAGGGGGGATTTGCATGTGTGCCACTAGTCGCACAATGCAAGTGTCGCCCCGACTACAACTACATGTCTTCAACATAAATGTAACCCTATAGTGTTTTTGGCGCGCGGCGGGAGGGGGGAGGGGGTTGGGTGAGTTGCATGTCTACACTAGGCATGTAACTGCAAGTGTCGCCCCGTCCGCAAGTACATGTCTTCAACACAACTATAACTTCGTGGTGTTTTGTTGGGAAGGAGGGGCCGTTGCATGTTTTCCACTTGGCATGCAACTGCAAGTGTCGCCACAACTGCAACTGCATGTCTTAGTATTTTGTATGGTGAGGTGAGTTGCATGTCTTTCACTAATTGTGCAACTATAACTGTCTGCCCAACTGCAACCGCATGTCGTCAATGGAACTGTAACGACTGCAACTCTGTGTTGTTTTGTCGTGGAGGGAGGGGGTAGTTGCATGTCTCACACATGGCATGCGACTACAAGTTTTGCCTCAGATCGCAACTGCATGTCTTCAACACGACTACAACTCAGTGATATTTTTTTTGAAAGAAGAGACAGTCACATGTCTGCCATGAGACACTCAACTACAAGTGTCATCCCAACTGCAGGTGCATGTCTTCAACATGACTGTAACTCTATAAAATAAAATAAAGCAAACAAAAATAAAATTGAAAGAAAAACAAAAACCATAGAAAAGGCAAAACCTGAGAAAAAAACATCACAAACCACACGAGGTGATATGTGGGAGTTCCTATTTCATGCGCTGGGCATTGGGAAAAGGGCACAACATGCACCCCCTCACGCCCAGGCGGGACTTCGACAGGGCTCCCCTATTTTTTTACTGTTTCTTTTGTTTTTTGTTTTCCTTTTCGGTTTAGTTTTTTGCTTCTTCAAAAAAGTCGACATTCCAAATAAAGTTCAAATTTTTTAAAAATGTTCACAATTGCAAAAAAAGTGCGCAAAATTACAAAATGTTCATGATTTCGTAAATGGTCAGAAAATAAAAAAATGAACTTTTTTTGTTTTGATGAACAAAATTTAATTTTTTTATGAACAATGTTTGTATTGGATGGCGAAAATTTAAAATTAATGAACATTATTTTGAATTTGATAATATTTTTTGAATCCAAGAACATTTTTTGCTTCTTCAAAAAGTTTGGAATTTTTACAGAAGTTTAGAATTTCAAAAAATGTTCACTAATACATAAAATTTTGCAAGAATTTAGATAATGTTCACGAATTCAAAAATATGTTCACAATTCTACAAATGAACATTTTTTGAATTTAGATGAAAAAAATTGGTTTCTGCATGAATATTTTTTAATTTCGATGAACAATTTTTGTATTTAAGAAAATTTAGATTCAATGAATATTGCTTAAAATTTGATGAACAATTTTTGAGATCAGATCATTTTGTGTATTCAATAAACAAATTTTGAATTTAAGAAAATGTTCGCTGATGTGAAAAATCTATTTCCAGATTTCAGAAAGTGTTTGTGAGTTTGGAAAGGAAAAAACAAAAAAGAGAAAACGGAAATAGAAAACAAAAAGAAGGAAAAGGAAAATGAAAAAAGAAAAGAAAAACGAAAATTTTAAACAAAAGTAACAACAGATTACGCAAAATAGGATCCGCCGTGGTGTGTTGCCGAGGGTGCTCATGACAAACGTATCAGATTACGTAAGTCTAGCATTTTTGGTGTGCTTACGAGGGCAACCAAAGCCCAAGGTAATCCTACAAAGGCGTACTACTTGTTTCTTTGAACACAGAGAACTACAGCTAAGAGCATCTCTAGCAGACCCTGCATCCCGCCCCGACCCGTAAAATAACCGTCAAAATACGGGTCGGCGTGGGAAAACCTGCCCGATCAGACAACGCATATGCGTCCGATCCGTAAAAAATTTTGCGGGGCGCGTCAAAAGATCTCCCCCGACCTCTAGATTCACGGCGTGGGAGGACGACCCGAGCTCGGCCCCTATCCGCAGTAAGATTTGGCGGGAGGGACATTTCCGCGCGGCCGTCCCACCCCCCCCCCCCCCCCACCCTCCGCCACCATTGCCCCGCCACCTCCCGCTCCGGTGCGTCTTCCCCGGCAGTCCGTCGCCGCCATGGAGGACTCCCTGCTGTTCCCCGTCACCGTCGAGGTCGCGCACGCTCAATCCCCTCGGGCGAATCTTGTCGTCGGCCATGTTGGCCCCGCCGTCGCCCAAGGCACCACTGCGCCTGCCCGCAAGCGGCAGGGCAACCTGGTCGTGCATGGCGGGAATCCGGCTGCCCCTGCCGCGAAGCCCCGCGCTCCGGGCGCCAATGCAGCTGCGCGGACCCGGCCGGCGGCGGAGAAGGTCGGCAAGGTCTCCGACGGAAAGCAGAAGAGGATTCCGGCTACAAAGAAGCCCCCTCCTTCATCCACTCCCTCTGCACCGGAAAGAGGTTCCCCGGCGATGCCACTCAACGGTGCTGCTCCCACCGCAGGCGAGGTGTTTGACGAAATGGCCGGAAGGTATGCGTCTTCGGTCATGGCAATATTCTTTGCTTTTCGCCATTTGCGATAGCTCGTGACTTGTTGTTGTTCAATATAGCGGTGGTTCGAACAGTGCAACTGCCGAGTTCGTGAACTTGTTGGACACAAACGTCGTTGACATCGGTCAAGCCTCGTTCGCCGCATCATGGTGGTGAGGAAGAAGTGGAGGAGATCGATGAGGGGGCGTATGAGCAATCGCAAACAAAAAGTGGAAAAAGCTAGAGATCGAAGAACTACACGATCTTGGAAGATCAAATCTTGATCAAGGCACGGAGTGCGGTGTCTCTTGATGCATGCACGGGTACTTCTCAAACCGCGAAGAGGTATTGGCAAAGGATCAAAGATCAATACTTCCGCATGATGGCAAAGTATCCCAATAGGACTCCACGCACCTTTCAGCCGCTTCAAGGGCGTTGGGATGTGATCAAGCCTATTTGCAGCCGTTGGGCAGCTTGTTTGGAGCAAGTGGAACCGTGAAATCTGACTATGTGAGTTCGTTTTTACTTTGTTCAAACTAGAGCATTGTTTTGCACATCATATTGCATCATATGAAATGATTGCATCATTTGACTTGTTCAAATTATGTAGGACAAAATTTCCCAACAAAGATACAAAGACATGGAAGCTTCGGAATGCAAATTCTTCAAACTAGAGCATTGTTGGGACTTGCTCAAAGGGTGCGAGAAGTGGAAGTTGATTGAGAAAAAATCCCCACCGAAGAGAGGTTCACTTACAAACATGGATGAAGATGAGGATGATGATGGCCCAAAAAACTTGACCAAGCCCGATGGCGACAAGAAGACTAAGGAGAAGATGAAGAGAGAGCACGAAGTGTCGAGCTTGAGGGAGAAGATTGATGCCATGGTGCAATCAAATGAGTTGATGTTACTTAAGTCGTTGGAGATCAAGAAAGAGTTGGCCGAGAAGAAAGCAAAGGAGAAGCAAGAAAAATGGCAATTGCTCAAGGAAGAGGAGCTGCGCAAAGCGGCCATTAAGGAGAGGAGAGCACGTGCCGCTGAAAACAAAGCCATGCCCAAGTTGCTCGCCGAAGAGAACAAGATCATGACAATGAACCGCAATGACATGGATGACCTCACCAAAAAATGGCATGAAGAGAAATCTTGAAGAGGAGAATGGTTGCGTCGGCCAGTGCGTGCTACAGTGTCGGAGATGTTTTCTCAGCGGGGTTTGGTACCAATGTCGATGATTTCGGTGCGGGAGTTGGAACAAGCGCCGGAGGTGGATTCGGTGGTTCTGATGAACTCCATGGACTCGATGGCGCGGAGTGAAGATCGACCAAGATGATGCCGGATGTGGTCGTCACTTTTGCAAGACCCTCTTTTGCGTTTGTCCTATAAAACTTAAGCTTTTATTTGCGCGTGAACTTTGTTCTATTGTTTGAATATGAACTTATTTGTCGGAACCGATGACAATTTCGATAATTGGGCGTCTTCAGTTTGCGGGTCGACGCGGTGCCCGAGCAGACCCCGCGTAGCCGACCCGTAAAAAAGCATATTCACCGAATATCCTTTTTTACGGGTCTATTTTGCGGGGTCTGAATCTGACCTCGCCCGCGCTGGACTGCCTATGCACTTTTCCGCGAACTGCAAATGACTTATGCGGGTTGGTATTTTGCGGGGTCTGCTAGAGATGTTCTAAGCTACTCCCTTCGTCCGGAATTACTTGTCGCAGAAATGGATGGAAATAGATGTATCTATAACTAAAATACGTCTAGATACATCTATTTCTATGACAAGTATTTCTGGACGGAGGGAGTACAACGTAAAAGAATGGGTCAACAAAATAGGGCTTGTGGACGTAGACGGACCCCATTGCAAATTAATGAAAATTATGAATGCAAACCGCACAAGTTGATGACTGTTGATCTAACCCAAGGGGATTGGTCCCATGCCCCTCGACCACGACCACGAGCCCGTGGGCCGCGCGCACCACGAGCACCACCGACGTGGCCCTGGCACCTGATTGGCTGCCGGGGAATGGGCCTAGAATTTAAATCCGCGACACGCACTTAACTAGCACACGCAGCGAAGGAAGAAAGAGAGAGAGAGAGAGAGAGAGAGAGAGAGAGAGAGAGAGAGAGAGTGGAGATGGACACCGACGCGTGCCTCCGGCAGCCGGAGCCATGGTTCTTCTCGCTGGCCATCCTCGGCGCCCTCTACGTCGCCGCCTTCGCGTGCCGCCTCTTCCACATCTCTGGCCTCGCGCTCTGCCTGTGCCAGCCCAAGGACCTCCGCCGCAGCTACGGGGCGTGGGCCGTCGTCACCGGACCGACGTCCGGCATCGGCCGCTCCATGGCCGTGGAGCTCGCGCGGCGCGGCCTCAACCTCGTGCTCGTCGGCCGCGATCCCGCCGCGCTCCAGGACGTCTCCGATACCGTCTCCAGTGCACACGGCGTGCTGACCAAGACCGTGCAGTTTGACTTCTCCCTCGTCTCCACTCCTCAAGGTGCAGCACCAGTGCATGACTCACACACCAAGATCGTGCAGTTCGACCAAGGCCGTGCTGATCGGTCGCGTTTTCTGGCAGGGGACGAGGCGATGGGGCGGCTCCGGGAGGCGGTGGCGGGGTTGGAGGTGGGGGTGCTGGTGAACAACGCCGGGGTGGCGAAGCCAGGCGCGGTTTACCTGCACGAGGCCGATGCGGAGGCGTGGGTGAGGATGGTACGGGTGAACCTGTGGGCGATGACGGAGGTGACAGCGGCCGTGCTGCCCGGCATGGTGGAGCGGGGGAGGGGCGCCATCGTCAACATCGGCTCCGGCGCCGCGGAGGCGCTGCCCTCCTACCCGCTCTACTCCGTCTATGGCGCCAGCAAACAGTACGTAATACTCCTATTTTACTATGTCCGTTTTGCTGGTCCATATAGAGCACAATAGCCACTGAGAGTGACAAGCTTGCTTTTTCTGCATGTGTATATATCTGGAGCAGGTACGTTGCTCAGTTCTCCAGGAGCCTCTACGTTGAATACACGGGCAAAGGAATCGATGTGCAGTGTCAGGTTTCTAACAAACTCTCCCTCCCTCCCCCAGTCTCTAATCCAAATCCTTCTCCTGGCTGATTACGTTAAATCAGTAAATAAATTTTCATAGGTGTAGTATGACACCGCGCCAACGTCAGGTTTCTGGCGTCTCACCCTGAACGCTTGTTTTCACGAGTGGATCAGTTAGCATGAATCTCGGAACAATACAAGTGCTCGTCATCATTTTCCGACGAGCGTTTTCCTTATCTCACGTGCCGCTCTCTGCCTCCATGGCTCGTCGCACCCTCTCCATGCCTCCGCCGCATGCCGTGCCCGCTCCCTGCTCCGCCCGACGACCAGCGCCTCAGCCGTGTGCACCGATAGCAGGTCTCGCGGCGACCTCGAGAGTGTTAAAATAAATCCAAGGCAACAGTCGATATATCGAGACCAAGCAATCACACGGGCACGACACTGAGATTTGTTAACGAGATTCATCATGGCTACATCCCCGGGGCCTGACTACGGGCGCTCCTCCCCATGACACCGCTACAATAACACACCCTGGCCGCCTGGGCTCCGGCACACGACGCCGGCTCCCCCCTGCGTGCCTATGCAGTTGCTGCCGCAGGAGTTAGCACGGAGTTACCGCCCTACTTGGACACGACTCCATATCCTATCTAAACACAATACAACTATAAGTCCAACTGTAACCTACTTGTACAATAATAACCTACTGGAGCTGGAGCTCCCGGAGCGGTTGCGCGCGCGCAAAAAACCAAAAATTTTCAGCGCGACACTTATATAGCGTGGCTGTTGGAGATGCACTTACTGTTTTTCTCCCTACATGTTCTAAACTGATGCAACTATGGCCATCATGAAGCATTGAACTTAAAAATCAAATAAAATGGTAGGATCCATTAACGAAGTATGTTTGTTGCGGTTTAGTGCTAGCATGGGCATGGGACGCTGCAATGGTTGATGTTTGGCGATTTAGGTACCGTTTCCTACACCACCTTTTTAGTTTCCTAGCCTGGTGCAGAAATGGGTTTACGCTGGAATTTTGTAGCGGAAATGGCTAATTTTACACGTCGGCTTTCGTATGTCTGTACATTCACAGAAATGGTGCGGAAAATGGCTTTTTTACACATTGGCTTTCATATGGCTGCACATTGTCCGAAATTTTGTAGGAGAGAAAAAGATCTACACACACATGAATCAATGATCATGGCAAATTTAGCCATGTAGCCAGTTTTTACAACAGTATGGTGATTCTTAGTATGTAGTAATGTAGATCGTGTCAAATTAGCCCTTTGCCAATACCATGGCTAATTGTTATTCTGAAATTTTGCTCTTCCTAACACTTTGCCTTTTTAAGAACAAGGGAAACTTACTTTGTAGCATGGCAAATTTATTTCATACCATGGATTTTTTTTCCATTCAACTTGTAGGTTGACGATGACCAGATTAATCATGGTAACTTTAAGAGAATTGTTTTGCTATTGTACTTCTTTGAGAATTCCCACACCTTGGCACTTTTTCCATGTCAATTAACATGTCGTATAGTGGTGCCATGGTAAATTTGGATTATTTTTGTTCATTCACAAGGCAATTTTGAGATCACTGTGTGTTAAAAACCATGGCAGATTTTAGATAATTGTTTGTAATGGTCATATGCGAAATGTAGGCAAATTTACTTCATGCACCATGGCAATTTCATTTTTATTATGATGGCAAATTTACTTCATGCGCCATGAAAATTTCATTTTTAATATCATGGCAAATTTAATTCATTGACCATGGAAAATTCCTTTTCCCACACCTGGCAATATTACTTCATGTGCCACCGCAATATTACTAAAGAATCATTTGTAGTATATTTTTTAATTACTCTAACATGGCAAAATTACTTTGTCGACCATGACAAACTTAATTTATGGACCCTGGCAAGTTAAATTCATGTTCCATGGAAAATAAATCGTATCATGGAAAAATTTATTTTTTATTCATGGCATTTTTTTTCTTAAATAAATCATGAAAATTATAATAAGAATACAATTACAGTTCTTAATATATGCATATGTTATGGTAATTTTTTCTTCTTATTTTTAATATACCCCTACAAGTTCTAGTTCACTAAGCATACCATGGTGAAGTGTGTCTCATACATTATAGCAAAATTTGAAACATTTTCTTAGAATAGTCCCATGACAAATGTAGGAAATTTTGATCTTGATAACATTTTACCTTTTAAGAACATGTAAAAATTACTTTTGTAGCATGGTAAATTTACTTTTATTGCCATGGCAAATTTACTTCATTTTAAATAGAAAATTTTTACTCTCTTTCCCATGGAAACTTCTACTCTATTTTTGCCAAGGCAATTTACATGTCAAAATTTTACTTTATTTTGACCTGGAAATTTACTTCATTTTTCACGGCAAATTTTTACTCTACTTTTGCCATGGCAATTTTTTTACTCTTTCTTTGCCATGAAAACTTCACTTTTAACTAAATGGAAATTTTTACTTTGTTTTGCCATGGCATATTTTACTATATTCTCCATGGCAAACTTACTTTTTATCACTCATTATAAATTTACTTTTTAACTTTCCCATGGCAACTTCATCCTTTTATTTCCCCGCAAAATAAACTCATCCTTTTTTTCCGTGACAAATGTACTTTACATCCATGGCAAATGTACTTTTCCATCGTTCATGAAGAATCTTTTCCATGGACCATGGTAAATTTACTTTGTGAAACATGGCAATTATTACTAAAAAATGGTACTCTTTAATTAAAAAAATTGCCACCTTGTACAAAAGCAAATTGCCATGACTATTTTTTCAGCCATTGAAAAGAAAATCTTGAGTATGTCATCTTTTGCTTTTAAATATGGTGGCATATTTATTTTTTCATCGACCATGTCAATTTTTTCTTTGAACCATGGCAAATGTTACTAAAAACAACCCATGGTATCTTGTTTTCTGTTATCTATCATGGCAATTCTATTTTATTTTACTGGCAATTTATTTTCATAGCGTCAGAATTTTTATTTTTTGCACCATGGCACATTTCAAATTTTTTTGAACGACATAGTAAATTTGAACACACTATGGCAATTTTGTTATCATGGCACTCTTTTTTTACAATTTTCGTTCCTCCTTTTTTGCATCATATCATGAAGCACAATGGAAACTAAGTTTGATGACAATTTTTTGTAAATTTTCATGCATGACATTTTTTCTACTCTAAGTGCCTTTAAAAAATATATTGTTTTAAGCCTTTTTTTTATCAAATTCATGTTGAACTTGACGGTTTTTTATATACAAATCATTGGTTTTCATTTGTATTTTGTTTTACGAACTTAAAGTCATGTCTAAGTACTAGCTATGGCTTTTGGATTAGTAGAAAACTAGGCTTTCTTTTTTTTGGGGGGGGGGGGGGGCATCTAGTTGCGATGTCACGGCCACGGGGGTTCGGGCTACAAGCAGATCGCATCAAATGATTTTGTGTGATTGATTGCTTCTCCCTTGAAGAACCTTTGGTTCGGCTTGGGCATCTAGTTGTGATGTCAGGGCCTCGGGGGTTCGGGCTACAGGCAGATCGCATCGAATGATTTTGTTCGATTGATCGCTTCTCCCGTGCCGAACCTTTGGTTCGGCTTGAGGAAGGTCTCCAGACCGAACATTAGGTGGATATCGTGGTCCCTAGTTTATGTATATACCTCTTGGCATGCATATAGGCCGTGATACTAACGCTATAGTCGGCATGGTTAGGATTCCTTTAGCTTCTACTCGTACTTAGTATATAATGAGATTAATTAATTGACAGAAATCACACTACTAACTAGTAGAGTGCCTGTGCGTTGCCACGGGCTCTTGAAATAGTTTGCAAAAGTTACATGTTAAATTTCATATGTACAAACAATATAACACAAAAATAATTATTGAATAATTAAAGTCCATTTTTGCAATGTAAATTGATAACAAAAAAGATAAATTAACGACATGTCCATGTAACAAACTAAGCGATGTTCCAACTAAACATCTATTATAAAATTATCAATATTTAGATGATGCACTTAAGAAATTCTTTCACAATATCAAGAAAGTTGCCTTTAGCTTCATTCCCACGATGTTTTAGCAAGTATAATAAAAACTACTTCCTCAACTCATACCCATCGTGCATATAGGCCGTGATACTAACGCTATAGTCGGCATGGTTAGGATTCCTTTAGCTTCTACTCGTACTTAGTATATAATGAGATTAATTAATTGACAGAAATCACACTACTAATATGGCATGTGTGTGGTGCAGGCCCCGCTATATGTGGACACAAAGATGGTGGTTAGCATGGTAACGTGGGGAGGCTACGTGTCGCAGGTGGTCATGCCAACGCCAGACGCGTATGCCGGTGCAGCTGCACGCTGTATTGGGCACCGTTACCCGTTTTGCCTGCCCAACTTGGGCCATCGGCTGCAGATGTGCTTCAACCAATTTGTGCCCGGCCGCATCCTCGTTGTGCTTTGCTTCCGCGAGACCCTTCAACAGAGGGCCATGCATCTGCCAAGGTCATAAGAGCAAGTACAATAGTAGGCTTATAGCCCGCTTACATGATAATTTTGCCTATGCGGAGAAAAGAGACATGAAAAAGTGAGGGGCATAAGCTCTCATGCAAGAGCCTAACTATATGCGTATTTCTAGGCCAATACAATAAATATGAATAATAACGCTGCTATGCACACGATGCTTTGGGTACGATTTGTGCACGAACGCCCAATCAGTCCATATATGCACATCATAAGGTGCATGCATACGGTTGGATTGGCCATGGTGCAGCCGTCGTGCATGTATACATCGTCTGCAGCAAGAAAGAGATAGATAAAAGATGAAAAAAATAGGACTCTTATAGCCAGTCTTATAGCTGACCTTATTGTATGAGTGGCTATAAGTGATGCCTCTATATAACATGGCAACATCGTATAGCTAGCTGTTGGTTATACTATTAACCATGCTCTAAGCAAGGGCTCCATCGCATGGTGACACAATGTCAGCTAATTGGCTTGCATCATTTGTTTGTGTGCACCTTAAATAATCTAGTACTGTCCTATAATTACAAGAGCTGTTATGGTATGACAGTGTTGGAAATATGAGCAATTTACCAAATGATTATATTAACAGAAATACTAGATAAAGCATGACTAATATAGTAGAGATAAAATAAGTCATGCGTTCTGACAGAGAGAAGCTAAACAATGTCTGCATATATGAACTGTAATCAAGCTTATCTAGAGAAGACAGTAGGGCAGGTTCCATATATAAAGTAGAACCTAACATATCTAGGACAAACACCAGAACAAGGGACTGTGGCAAGACCTCGAACAGAAAGGAGAGGAACACATACGTGACCGCAGCAGCAGTAGCACTGGACTTGGGGTCGGTGTCCTCGAGGAGGTTGTCGACGTCGGGGAAGTAGTCGTCGGAGTCTGGGGTGTCTGTGATGAAGGAGTCAGTAGTCGCGCAGAGCGCTCCCCAAAAACCTTATCACCCTTCTCCCGTACATGACTCAAAGAGGTGAAGTTTCGGAGGCCTACTGTCACGACCTGCAGGCGAAGAGGTGCGCCGTTCGTAATCAATCTCCACTACAGCAAAATGTTTCAGCTCCCGTGTGACCGTTCGTATACCCGTCGTGCGTGGCAAAAATTTAGACATCGCCTCGGCTCATTCCCACAACCCGAGCCGAGCCGAGCCGAGCCGAGGCGAGGCGAGGCGAGGCGGGCGGCGGAGGAGGAGCGCGCGTGAATGTCCCTCTTGTTCTCATGCTCATACATGTGGGGAAACATCCTCCCCTATAAGGAGGTCCAACTCCTTCTAAACTAGCAATGTGGGACTAAACTTTAGTTCCACCTCTTGCCTTGCACGAATGGGCTGCGTGGGCCTCTAGGATTTATTAGGAATTTCTGAAACTGCTATTGGGCTGGCCCAAAATAGTCAAAATTCCAACAATCCCCCACCAGATCTCAGAGGCACACAAAATTTGCCTTTGGTTCCAAAACACTGTTTTATATACCGGTACTGCAGTGGAGACTGTTAAGTTGAACTTCCACCTAGAACTCTATGCTACACTAGTAAGCAACTTGAATAGTGGACTGGGCCTTGAACTGCAAGTTTTCTGCGAATCTAGTTTCACATAAAGCCTTGACCGATACGTGGCTACCGTGGGTCTTCCCCGCGGGTGAAGCTTATGCGTCATACTCTGAGACCTTTCATGAGTTTACTAGAGAAAACCCTACTCTCATAGATTGCGACGTTTAACAATCTGACTCATATATAGGTGCGTTCTTCAAAAGATGTTCTGCAGGACAACATCTCTGCTTCAATGAGCCACTTAGAACCGTATGCTATATATCGCACACGCCTTCATCTGGCTCCCCGTTTCTTTTATTCCTCCTCATCCCAAACAATTAAGTGAACTGAACCGTATGCCCTTCATCGCACACGCAACTAAAATCTGAACCGTGTTTGATGCATCCGTCATCGCAAACGTTTTGCACCTTTTTTGACGTTTTTTTACATCATCGTCTGCGATTATGGCATCGCACACAGTTTCGTCGAAGGGTCTCTAATCGTAGTGTCGCGTTTGGACCATCCTGCAGTAGTGTTCACTTATATCTTTTGAGCTAGGCAATTTTGCTCTAGTGCTTCACTTATATCTTTTTAGAGCACGATGGTGATTTTATTTTATAGAAATTGATGAACTCTCTTGCTTCACTTATATTATTTTGAGAGTCTTTAAACAGCATGGTAATTTTCTTTGGTTATAAATTTAGTCCCAATATGATAGGCATCCAAGAGGGATATAATAAAAACTTTTATATAAAGTGCATTGAATACTATGAGAAGTTTGATTCCTTATGATTGTTTTGAGATATGAGGATGGTGATATTAGAGCCATGCTAGTGAGTACTTGTGAATTTGATAAATACTTGTGTTAAGGTTTGTGAGTCCCGTAGCATGCACGTATGGTGAACCGTTATATAACGAAGTTGGAGCATGAGATATTTTTTGATTGTCTTCCTTATGAGTGGCGGTCGGGGACGAGCGATGGTCTTTTTCTACCAATCTATCCCCCTAGGAGCATGCGTGTAGTACTTTGTTTCGATGACTAATAGATTTTTGCAATAAGTATGTGAGTTTTTTATGACTAATGTTGAGTCCATGGATTATACGCACTCTCACCCTTCCACCATTGCTAGCCTCTCTAGTGCCGCGCAACTTTCGCCGGTACCATACACCCACCATATAGCTTCCTCAAAGCAGCCACCATACCTACCTATTATGGCATTTCCATAGCCATTCCGAGATATATTGCCATGCAACTTTCCACCGTTCCGTTTATTATGACATGCATCACCATTGTCATATTGCTTTGCATGATCATGTAGTTGACATCGTATTTGTGGCAAAGCCACCTTTCATCATTTTTTATACATGTCGCCCTTGATTCATTGCACATCCCGGTACACCGCCGGAGGCATTCATATATAGTCATATTTTGTTCTAGTATTGAGTTGTAATTTTTGAGTTGTAAGTAAATAAAAGTGTGATGATCTCCATTATTAGAGGATTGTCCCATGTGAGGAAAAAAAAGAGAAAAGGCCAAAAAAAAAGAAGGCCCAAAAAAAGAAAAAAAATGAGAGAAAAAGAGAGAAGGGGCAATGTTACTATCTTTTTACCACACTTGTGCTTCAAAGTAGCACCATGATTTTCATGATAGAGAATCTCCTATGTTGTCACTTCCATATACTAGTGGGAATTTTTCAATATAGAACTTGGATTGTGTATTCCAACTATGGGCTTCCTCAAATTGCCCTAGGTCTTCATGAGGAAGCAAGTTGGATGCACACCCACTTAGTTTTATTTCGAGCTTTTATAAACTTATAGCTCTAGTGCATCCGTTGTATGGCAATCCCTACTCAATCACATTGATATCTATTTATGGGCATCTCCATAGCCCGTTGATACGCCTAGTTGATGTGAGACTATCTCCTTCTTTTTGTCTTCTCCACAACCACCATATTCTATTCCACCTATAGTGCTATGTCTATGTCTCACGCTCATGTACTGCGTGAAAGTTGAAAAAGTTTGAGAACATCAAAAGTATGAAACAATTGCTTGGCTTGTCATCGGGGTTGTGCATGATTTTAACATTTTATGTGATGAAGATGGAGCATAGCCAGACTATATGATTTTGTAGGGATAAGCTTTCTTTGGCCATGTTATTTTGAGAAGACATAATTGCCTTGTTAGTATGCTTGAAGTATTATTATTTTTATGTCAATATTAAACTTTTGTTTTGAATCTTATGGATCTGAAAATTCATGCCACAATAAAGAAAATTACAAGAATAAATATGTTAGGTAGCATTCCACATCAAAAATTCTGTTTTTATCATTTACCTACTCGAGGACGAGTAGGAATTAAGCTTGGGGATGCTTGATACGTCTGCAACGTATCTATAATTTTTGATTATTTCATGCTATTATATTATTTGTTTTGGATGTTTTATATGCATTAATATGCTATTTTATATTATTTTTGGGACTAACCTATTAACCTAGAGCCCAGTGCCAGTTTTTATTTTTCCCTTGTTTTTGAGTTTCGCAGAAAAGGAATACCAAACGGAGTCTAAACGGCATTAAACCTTCGCGATGATTTTTTTTGGACCAGAAGACAACCAGGAGACTTGGAGATGAAGTCGGAGGAGCCACGAGGCGGCCACAAGGACGGAGGGCGCGCCCAGGGGGTAGGGCGCGCCCCCACCCTTGTGGGCTCCTCATGCACCTCCTGACCTAATTCTTTTGCCTATATATATTCCCAAATATCCCCAAACCACCAGAGGCATCCACGAAAACACTTTTCCACGGCCGCAACCTTCTGTACCCGTGAGATCCCATCTAGGGACCTTTTTCGGCACCCTACCGGAGGGGGATTCGATCACGTAGGCCTTCTACATCAACTCTATTGCCCTTCCGATGAAGCGTGAGTAGTTTACCACAGACCTACGGGCCCATAGCTAGTAGCTAGATGGCTTCCTCTCTCTCTTTGATTCTCAATACCATGTTCTCCTCGATCTTCTTCCGATGAATTGTGGATTTATGATCAGCTTATCTATGAACATTATTTGAATCTTCTATGAATTCTTTTATGCATGATTTGATATCTTTGTAATTCTCTTCGAACTATCGGTTTGGTTTGGCCAACTAGATTGGTTTTTCTTGCCATGGGAGAAGTGCTTAGCTTTGGGTTCAATCTTGCGGTGTCCTTTCCCAATGACAGTAGGGGCAACAAGGCACGTATTGTATTGTTGCCATCGAGGATAAAAATATGGGGTTTTCGTCATATTGCTTGAGTTAATTCCTCTACATCATGCCATCTTACTTAATGCGTTACTCCGTTCTTTATGAACTTAATGCTCTAGATACATGCTGGATAGCGGTCGATGTGTGGAGTAATAGTAGTAGATGCAGAATCGTTTCGGTCTACTTGACATGGACGTGATGCCTATATTCATGATCATTGCCTTAGATATCGTCATAACTTTGCACTTTTCTATCAATTGCTCGGCAGTAATTTGTTCACCCACCGTATTATTTTCTATCTCGAGAGAAGCCTTTAGTGAAACCTATGACCCCCGGGTCTATTTTCCATCATATAAGTTTCCGATCTACTATTTTGCAATCTTTTACTTTTCGATCTATAAACCAAAAATACCTAAAATATTTACTTTATCGCTTATCTATCTATATCAGATCTCACTTTTGCAAGTAAACCGTGAAGGAATTGACAACCGCTTTATCGCATTGGGTGCAAATTGTTTGATTGTTTGTGCAGGCATTCGGTGATTTGTGCGTTGTCTCCTGCTGGATTGATACCTTGGTTCTCAAACTGAGGGAAATACTTATCTCTATTTTGCTGCATCACCCTTTACTCTTCAAGAGAAAAACCAACGCAAGCTCAAGAAGTAGCAACTAGCATAACGGATTTGCTAGGAAACAAGTTTGTCAAGGTCCATCCTAAATTGAAAGCGCGTATCTAGGACGGGATGTTCATTCTATGTTGGGCAATATGGAATTATTGAGTTGGTTGTGTTTTTAACAAAAACAAGATTTCAAACTTTTTATAGGTCATTTACAGAGCTACGGGATGAATGTGTACATGGTCCTTACCGCTACATGCAAATGCCGGATGATGGTGTCACATGCTACGTTTATGTATTTAGATGGTGGTCTAATAATAGAATATGCGTGTATTCGTACATTTCTGTGTGTTCGTTGTGGCTACTTTCTTGATGTTTATTACTTTTGTACTGCATACTGGTTTCATTTAAATAAAATGGATGTGTACATCACAATAATAGAGGTCACGAGTTTAACTTCCTTTTAAGTTTTAACGGTTGAAACTTAAAACTTACTGTGCCCTCATGCGGGATCCAACTACTTCACGAATCATGAGGCAATCGCGCGGTCGGGTAGGGCTTGAAAGCTGCATGCCCCTGTGAATTTGCATCCTTATAATTGTTGCTTGCAAGGTTTAAAATTACGTCCGAAATTTCGACAATTTCGAGGGTGGGCAAAATTTTCGTCTTTCGTTCATGAAATTTCGGCTGGTTCGAATTTCTACGTAAAAAAGAAGATATAGATCAGTTATAATTTACATGGGTTTCAGTAGCGCGTGGTAGAATAATTTTTCCAACTTTTAGGTCTAGAGTTTGTATCATGTTGCACAAACATTTTAATTATTTTTGCACCTAATGCACATTTTCTGCAAAAAAAAAGCCAAGATTCGAACTGTGGCCAAGTGCTTACTAAAAACGGACTAACCATCAGGTTCGATATAAAGCTACATTAATTATGTGCTACATTGTTATTTACAATTATTCAAATTCAAACAAAAAATTCGTTGATTTGTCTAAAATAATTTTGAAAATTTCAGAAATTTGATCATTTCGAGGGTGAGCGAATTTTTTTGCACTTCAAAATCGTAAACCTTGATTGCTTGTATCTTACACGTCGCTAGCATTCTCACAACACCGTACCTTATGAACATGATTACTCCCTCCCCAAATTTTGGATCGGAGGGAGTACTTTCTTTCGTTAGATTTATTTTTCGATAAAAGATCTCCATTATCAGAAAACACCATTGTCTTGTTACAACGACTACACAGGAAACAAACAGAAACTAGGATATCCCTGGGGCACCTAGACAGACAAGCTGATCATGGTCTAAGCGAAGCTCAACAAGAGCTCCAGACCACCATCAGCTGGTAGTACCCAGGAAAGGAGAAGCAACATTTAAGATGTTTCTTATACTACTACAGACAGCCAGCGAGTCCAGCGACAGCATGAGCACATAAACATAGCTATTACTACAGACCAACCACTGAAGATAGGTAAACAGGAGCTGCAAGAGCAAGAACAGCGATAAGCCAAAAGGAAGGAACTTCTTCTTCGGTCACAGGCGCTCCATCTTCTTCTTCACTTTTTGCCAGGATATTTTTGTCTCCACCTGCTTCACTTTGTTTCGACAGATAGTAGTCATTTCTGAAACGCCTCACCAAATTTGAAGGATCGATACGGATAATAACATGAATGCTGGTATAGCCTTATTGTAGCAGAATGAAGTGCTAATTATTTTTTCTTGAGGTTGCTGGTGGCCTGAAGCACCATTGTCTCCATGGTAAAACCCGGTCCAAACCCCACCATGGCCCCCCACTCAGCCCACTCTCCTTCCTCCTCCATTCGACGACGTTGCTCATCGAGCACGAAGATGATGGTCGCGCTAAGCATGTTCCCATACTCTCGCGCAACGGTCCGGCTGGCCATCAGCTTCCCGGGCTCCAACAGGAGAACCCTGTCAATCTTGTCCAAGATGGCAATGGCACCAGGGTGCACCGCCCAGAAGAGGTCATTCCATTTGACCTCGATGCCAAGCGGACCGAACGAATCAAGTAGACACTGCTTGATGCTGTCTGCCACCAGTTTTGGCAGTTTGGTGGAAACATTTCCATCGAGGCCGTAGGTCTTGAGCTCCGTCGACAGCAGTTGCAAGGTGTTGGGTACCACGGTCTGTGATGCGGACACCATCTCAAAGAGCGGGCGCTCGACGGGCTCCACGGGGTCGGCACCGACGATCACCGCGCCGGCGCCATCACCGAACACTGTGTTTCTGATGAGGTTGTTGACGCTGTCTTCACTTAGGTCGGGGCCACGGAAGCCGGCGACACTCATGAGCTCGACGCAGGCCACGAGGACGCGCGCGCCGCGGTTGTTCTCGGCAAGGTCCTTTGCCAAGCGCAGAGCAGAACAGCCGGCGAAGCAGCCGTTGAGGTGGAGAACCGTGCGGCGGACATTGTGGTGGAGGCCCAGAAGAGTAGCCAAGTGGACGTCAGCGCTTGGGGCTCCGGCTCCGGAGTTGGTGACCACGATGAGGTGGGTGATGTCGGTGGCTGGACGCCCCCAAATGGCGATGGCCTTGGTCGCGGCTGCTGCAAGGAGCTCTGGAGCGGCGGCCGCAACGATGGCGAGGCGTTGTTCGAGGGACGGCAATGCGCGGTCGAGGAACTCGGGGTGGGCGCTCAACATTTTCTCCGTGTTGTAAATGAAACGCCTCTCGTTCCCCGTTAGCGCGCCTGATTTAATTAATTAATTAAAATTAGGACAGGGAAACATATATACTCCCTCCTTTTCGGTAGGGCTCAAATCTGAAATCTCATCAACGGATGGTCATAGTGGGGTAACATAAGTAGTATCATGCACTTGGGACTCGCAAACATGGTTATGTGGCAGACAATTAAAGAAGAGAGAGAGATGATTATAGTAACATAGGTAAATACCGTAACATAATAAATGTGATGCTACTATATGTCATGCATGACAATAAATGAGACCATCTATGATACTAATCTATAATACTATGCACTATAGGGGTAGTAACATAGACTAGTAATATATGCATGTTACTACTCTAAGTTACTCCCCACTATGACCAGCCTAAGGCACATGGTGAGTGGTGAAATGTATCTCGTGCTTTACAAAACTAATCAAACTAAATTGATGCATTAATTAGGATTAACTGCAGTGCATGCATGCTTGGCCACTAGATGAGTAGTAGCATTACATGCATTGGTGAGTTTCTTTCTAATTCTTGCATGCGAAGATTTAATGCGCCTCGAAATCTCAAAAGGAGATGGAGATGAGCCCTTTAAATTGGAAAAATGAAAATTTTGAGATAAGCCCTATAAACCGGAAAGGAGGGAGTAGCAGGCCTTGAGAGTCAAATGATATATGGAGGTGTGATTTGTAATATGCAAATTAATATACTGTATTTCAATATAAATCTTTTAGGCTCGTTGTAATGAAAAGTATCATATAGTAGTATCATGCATATGATATTAGTATATGATAGTACATCCGTAGTGCATACTATCATATGCTATTACAGTATCATAGGATAGTTCATTTATTTGTCATGCATTACACATAGTAGCACACATCATTTAATATGATACGGTATCATAATATGATACTTAACCCTTTTTTTCTTCAATTAATTCTATATCACCTCGTTAAAATTGTCTAATTGACATGCATAATATTACTACCTATGATACATTCAGTACCGGCAGCCTGAGATCAGTAGACCAGTGACCTAAAAGGTGGTATGTTTCCTTACGGAGGGAGAAGTTGGCACGTAAGCTTACATATTATCTTGAGTGTGTCAGTCAGCTTCTCCGCGAGGTGCTCGCTCTTGGTGACACGGAAGTAGTACTCGGGGTACTCGTCCTGGGACACGCAGTTTGGTGGGTTTGCCGTGCCGATGGCCAGCATGGCCGCGGGTCCATCCGCACGTTGCAAGCGCCGGATCTCGCGAGCGTTGGCCGTGGTGTTTGCCATGGTGTCGATGCGAGCAGTCACCCACCTGTACCTGACCAGGACCGACAAATTTATTATAGCGGGTGACGGATATAAGTAAGTGGGAAGAAAGGCCCACATCTTTTACTGCAGCCGTCAACTAGCCAAATTTTGATCCCAAGAGTCCCAATTGCACTTTACATGTCACTACACTTACAAATAGCTAGAGTCGTCGTATTTGTTACGCCCTATGTAGTGTCTATAATGGTAATAGTTAACAAAAAAAAAGAGTTTCCATGTTATGTTTTTTAATCTGTCGCATTTCTGTTCTAGTTTTAACTGCTAGAATGCCGCTCAAAAGAAAAAGAAAAACTGCAAGAATGTTCTTTGTTGGTCGCTTTCGTTTCAGTTATAGAGTCAGATCGTTGGGCTTAAAAATGTTTATTGCTGACAGTGGCCTGCTGCATGGATGCGCTTCATCATATAGCTAAACTAAAGCTCCATTTTTCCATACTAATATACTCAACGAAGTATTTTAGTATATTATTAGTATGGAAACTATTTTATACGAATATACTCCATGAAGTATTAAAAAAACTTGTTAAAGCTCCATTTCAGTTATACTGTATAATGCAAACTATTTTATACAGTTCGATCTACTCCATGAAGGATTAAAAAAAACTTGTTAAATTGTTTCTGTAGTAAGTATCCCAAATGATCATATCTTCAAAGTTCATCACAAAATGTTACATTACAAAAGGCATTTCTTGCTAGTCATTGTTGAAGAGACAAATTAATATACAAGTAGGACCTTACTTGCTTCCCTGCCTGTGTGCACGCTTCCGAAGCTGAGAATATCTGTTGAGTATTCACTGGAATGGAGAGGAGAGGAAATGAGGAAGAAGACTGAACAATGGTTGTGTGGGTCGAGAGAGATGCGAGGGATGGGAGGAGGAGGTGACCAGTATTTAAGGACCGGGGCAGAGAAGGCTGGCCCCTGAACAGCGGATGCGAGGGATGGGACTTGTAGATGTAGCTCAATGCTCTCCACGTCCAACAACACCATTGTCAGCCATTATTAATAAGAATTTTACGTTATGCCAGTGTAGCAATAGCACGACATATAGACCGTTGGATCCTCGCAATCATGCGGCTCTAATTAATAGATTATAAATAGGGAAATCTTGGCGTCACATGTGACATTGGATCTTTGGATAATATCTCAGTCAGGTAACTATCTTATCTTCCCCTCCAGTGCCGATCCAAACCGATTAGCAAGAAATATTTCTCCATGAAAGAAATATGAGTATATATCATTTGAAAGAGACCAAGTGGATGTAGTCTGCCTCCCAATTATTGACGGGTGCATGGTCAGTTTTCATTAACTTTTGTTCCTTCATCCGTTGCAGCTATCCGTATATATCGACTATTCATAGCAATGCTTGTCCATCCGTCTCGTTTAATACCCGTCCGTGTTGGGTGACCACCTGCTGCCAACAGGGTTTGATTTGGGTTAGCATTAGCACTCGTTAACCCTATCTATTTCTCATTATAATTGCAGATTAATTAATAGTTTTATTTTTTAGCGGAAATTAATAGTTTGGCATATGGCAGTGCTCAGCATCCAGCTACACACGCGTGTGCATAAATTAGACCTCCATTGTAATTCTTTTTATCTCGACTGGTTGATGCAATGATTCAATAAACAAGTCATGCATTTCGCAACAGCATTTTTCGTGTAATGTTTTCTCTAAGTGCATGGAGGATATGAAAGCGAGCAAATGGGCTTCCAAACCTTGGATGCATCTTCAGTAGGGTAATAGAAGGAAACTCGCTTAGTTCTATTATCGCGCGTCCATCTGCCTATCCGCATTTGCATGCTATTAATAGCATGAAATAATGCCTATCGTGACAGAAACAACTACCCCTTTGTCGCAGTTATTATAGTGGACCACCTTCCCAACTAGGTCCATTTTTGGTAAGCTGGCTCACTCATCTACTTATGAAGGGTTTGAATGATGGCAGTCGCCATACGTTTAGGGGTACACTTACATTCAGTACACTATCTGAATCGCCCTCTTTACCAAGTGTCAGAATATTTACCGAGTGTACTTTGTCGAAGACACAATAAATTCTGTACCCTAAATCAAGTGATAGCCAAAACATCCGGTAAATGCAAAACACTTGGTATAGCCGATGCTTTACCGAGTCTTGAACCAATGACACTCTATAAAGTCTAAGGCATTGGGCAAACAACACACGAAGTTAAATGCAAAACACTTGGTAGTAAGGCCGATGCTTTACAGAGTCTCCAACCAGTGACACTGTATAAAGTCTAAGGGGTTGTTTGGTTTCTGCCCCGCCCCGCCCCGCCAAATCGTTGGCGTCATGGGCACGCCAAATAATTGGCGGCCTATTCGGCCGCCCCCGTTCCGCCCGTGATTTGGCGCAAAAGGTAGAGAGGAACAGCTGAAGCCTGCTGGCGTGCCAAAATTGTGGTCTACATCCAAACAAGTAGTGACGCCTTGGTCAACACCTGTATATTGGCAGGGCGGGCGATGGCTCCCATCCAAAGAGCCCCTAAGACATTCAGCAAACAAAACACCAAGTGTCCCTACTCACCGCGATTGACAGCAGGGTGATAGCGCGACCATCATTAACGATTGTTTTTCTGCAGGCACTATGTTAAAATAAGTCAGCCATTAGCATTGTTCATCTTTGCCGAGTGTTTTTTCCAAGCATCCAGTAAACTTTATTTATTTATTTCAGATGAGGTATGAACTTTGATACACTACAACAAAACAGTTTTTAAGTAACACAGCGATGTAACAAATCACAAAACGTGTAACAAGTAAAACAACAGTAACATATCATTTGAGTTGCAGGGTTTGCTGATAACACATACTCGGTAAGATCCGAAAATGTGTTACAATATATTAACACGGTAACATATAGGTTTACGTTGCTGCAGACGTGTTACGATATGATTCTAGTAACCCATAATTGTATGTTGGTACCTTCTGTTACAAATTATTAGGGGGGAGGGGGGGGGGGGGGGGGGTAGAATTTAATTACGTGTATTAATAAAGCATCATCATCCTAATACATAAGACCCGCTTGTCAGGAAAATTAATATTAGAAACATCGGGAAAAAATTGAAGGAAATATGCCCTAGAGACAATAATAAAGTTGTTATTTTATATTTCCTTATATCATGATAAATGTTCATTATTCATGCTAGAGTTGTATTAACCGAAAACTTGATACATGTGTGGATACATAGACAAAACACCGTGTCCCTAGTAAGCCTCTACTAAACTAGCTTGTTAATAAAAAATGGTTAAGTTTCCTAACCATAGACATGTGTTGTCATTTGATGAACGTGATCACATCATTAGGAGAATGACGTGATGGACAAGACCCATCCGTTAGTATAGCATATTGATCGTTTAGTTTTATTGCTATTGCTTTCTTCATGTCATATACATATTCCTTTGACTATGAGATTATGCAACTCCTGGATACCGGAGGAATACCTTGTGTGCTATCAAACGTCAGAACGTAACTGGGTGATTATAAAGATGCTCTACAGGTATCTCTGAAGGTGTTTGTTGGGTTGGCATAGATCGAGATTCGGATTTGTCACTCCGAGTATCGGAGAGGTATCTCTGGGCCCTCTCGGTAATACACATCATAAGAAGCCTTGCAAGCAAAGTGACTAATGAGTTGGTTGCAGGATGATGTATTACGGAACGAGTAAAGGGATTTGCCGGTAACGAGATTGAACTAGGTATGAAGATACCGACGATCGAATCTCGGGCAAGTAACATACCGATGGACAAGGGAATAACGTATGTTGTCATAACGGTTCGACCGATAAATATCTTCGTAAGATATGCAGGAGCCAATATGAGCATCCAAGTTCCGCTATTGGTTATTGACCAGAGAAGTGTCTCAGTCATGTCTACATAGTTCTCGAACCCGTAGGGTCCGCACGCTTAACGTTCGATGACGATTTTGTATTATATGAGTTATGTGATTTGGTGAACGAATGTTGTTTGGAGTCCCGGATGAGATCGCGGACATGACGAGGAGTCTCGAAATGGTCGAGAGGTAAAGATTGATATATAGGACGATGGTATTTGGACACCGGAAGTGTTCCGGAGGGTACCGGGTACATATCGGGTCACCGGAAGGGGTTGCGGGCACCCCCGGCAAAAGATATTGGCCGTATGGGCCAAGAGGGGAAACACATCAGCCACAAGGGGCTAGTGCGCCCCCATATGGGCAGGCCTAAGTGGAGAAGGAAAAGGGGAGGAGAAAAGGAAAGAGAGGGAATAGGATTCCCCCTTCCTTCCCCCTCTTCCCTCTTTCCTTCCCCCTTCCGTATACAAGGAAAGGGGGGAGGCCGAATTGGAGGAGGCCCCCAAGTAGGATTCCTCCTACTTGGGGTGCCCCTTGCTGCTCCCCTCCCCCTCCCACCTATATATATGTGGGGAGGGGGCTCATAGAACACACAACAACAACATCTGTTAGCCGTGTGTGGCGCCTCCCTCCACAGATTACACCCTCGGTCATATCTTCGTAGTGCTTAGGCGAAGCCCTGCGCGGATCACCTCACCATCACTGTCACCACACCAACTCATCTTCCTCGACACCTTTGCTAGATCAAGAGTTCGAGGGACTTCATCGAGCTGAACATGTGCAGAACTCGGAGGTGCCATACGTTCGGTACTTGATCGGTCGGAACGAGAAGAAGTTCGACTACATCAATCGTGTTGTCAAACTCTTCCGCTTTCGGTCTACGAGGGTACGTAGACACACTCTCCCCCTATCGTTGCTATGCATCTCCATAGATAGATCTTGCGTGAGCGTAGGATTTTTTTTGAAATTGCATGCTACGTTTCCCAACAGTGGCATCCGAGCCAGGTCTATGCGTAGATGATATGCACGAGTAGAACACAAAGAGTTGTGGGCGGTGATCCTCATACTGCTGACCACCAATGTCTTATTTTGATTCGGCGGTATTGTTGGATGAAGCGGCCCGGACCAACCTTACATGACCACATTCATGAGACCGATTCCACCGACAGACATGCAACTAGTTTTGCATAAAGGTGGCTGGTGGGTGTCAGTTTCTCCTACTTTAGTTGAATCAAATTTGACTGCGGCCAGTCCTTGTTGAAATTTAAAACAACAAACTTGATAAATCACCGTTGTGATTTTAATGCGTAGGTAAGAACGGTTCTTACTAGAAGCCCGTAGCAGCCATGTAAAACTTGCAACAACAAAGTAGAAGACGTCTAACTTGTTTTTGCAGGGCATGTTGTGATGTGATATGGTCAAGACATGATGTGATATACGTTGCTGTATGAGATGATCATGTTTTGTAAAAGTTGTCGGCAACTGGCAGAAGCCTTATGGTTGTCGCTTTATTGTATGAAATGCAAACGCCATGTAATTGCTTTACTTTATCACTATGTGTTAGCGATAGTTGTAGAAGCAATAGTTGACGAGACGACCACGACGCTACAATGGAGATCAAGGTGTCAAGCGCCGGTGATGATGGAGATCATGACGGTGCTTTGGAGATGGATATCAAAGGCACAAGATGATGATGGCCATATCATATCACATATTTTGATTGCATGCGATCTTTATCTTTTATGCATCTTATTTTGCTTAGTACGGCGGTAGCATTATAAGATGATCCCTTACTAAAATTTCAAGTTATAAGTGTTCTCCCTGAGTATGCACCGTTGCGATAGTTCGTCGTGCTGAGACACCACGTGATGATCTGTCGGGGGAAATCGACACCTATGGAATCACTGGGATTCCTTCTACGGTTGGCGAGCGCGGGGTTCTGCAAAGAGCGGGTCTGACAGGAAGCACACAGATTGTTTACCCAGGTTCGGGCCGTGAGGATGCGTAAAACCCTAGTCATGCTTTGGTGTATGTATTTGAGTGTTCTTGTGTTCTCGAGCTAGCTACGGGGTGTAACTTGTCCAAAAGATCCGAATCCTTCCCCTGGTCGCCTCGGGCCTCCTTTTATAGGTAAAAGGGGTCGCCACAGTGGAACATAGGAGGTGGAAAGGTGTACAGTAGATGAGTCTATCCTCTGGCACCGTCGGACAAACGCATTTAATGCGCTGCCGACGTGCCCCTCTCTCTTTATCGGGGACGGCAAGGAAGCACGTCCCAGCTGTCGCCGCCTCGCCTGGCTTCGACACGCGTCTGAGCTGACGAGGCGTTGTGGTGCCACGTTTGCTGGCTGCTGGGCTGGCGCGGTGGTTGAGCCTTCACGAAGATCTGCATGCCACCATGCAGGTGCTTGCTGGGTCGGTCGTGGAGGCCGCTCATCGCCACGCAGGTGCCTGCTCAGCTGGTTGAGCTGGCAGCTACATGGGGACGGCGGTGGAGCCTTGGCAGATGCGGGCCCTGCTGCGGCCCCGTAGGTGTCTTTGGCAAGGGCCTTGTCGGGGCCCCGGCAAGGGTCTTGCCATGGCATCGTGGTCTTCCCCGGCAAGCGTCTTGCCGGGGGTCTCGTGGATTTCCTCGGCTAGGATCCCGCCGACGATCGTCGTCTTCTGGTCCTCATCTGATCTCGTGTGTTTATGATATTGACGAAGATCTGCATACCACCACGGAGGAGCCTCCCGAGCCCCGGTCCCAGTGTGGTTGTTCGAAACCCTTGGGCTCAAGGGTGGCGCGCCCCGTTGGCGTCGGGCAAGTTGCCCCGGCAAGGCTCTTGCCAGGGCTGCGGAGGCCGCCCAACAAGGATTTTGCCGGGGGAGTCCACCTCGCCCCTTTGCTCTTTGTGGTCTTTTGGTCTTGGCGTTGCTCTGATCGCCTTGTGCCCCGGCTTCCTTTTCTGCCCTGCTCAGTGTGGCCGTCGGCGTGGCTCTGACTGGCCGTGCACAAGTAAAGGGGTAAAAAAGGAGTGCCCCTACTTTTGTACACCGACAGGAGCCCCTGGGCCTGGGCCACACATAAGCGCCACACGTTGTTGGGTCAGGCCCAGAACGGTGCGTGGGCAGGTGGGGCGGATTTTTACCGCGGTAACGTTTTCGCTCGCTTGCGTTTCCCCACGACCCGCGTTGAATGCGCGTCGTGGAGGGTCGTGCGTGACGTGGGGGCATGCGTGGGGCGGTTCCCGCACGCATGCGTCACATCATAGTAAATGGTAAAGAGGCGGCCCGCGCCTTCTCCATAAAAAGGAATAACCGCAGGCGCGCTGCTCATTTACCCTCCATCCTTTCTCCATTCTCGGAACCGCCATCCCCTTCTTCCTCCCTCTGAAGCTCTTGCCTTTGCTCGCCGCCGCCGCGTCTTCGTCATCCTTCCCCTTTGCCTATCGCAGCCGCCATGGCACCCAAAACCAGTAAAGGCAAGGGAGTGGCCAAGGACGCGGGGCGAAGGAGCCGCCGGAGAGCGAGTTGGCGGTGCGGCGGACGCAGTCCGCCTACTTCCCCACGACGGTCGACGCGGTCCATCTCCGGGACTACTCAAGCACCTGTGGGGGTGCAAGACGGGGGGGGGGGGGACGACGGGGCATCCGGCCACGCGCGTCATCCCTGCTGCTTTCGCCGAAGCCGGCCCGAATCGGTACCCATTCTTCGTCGACTACTTTTCCTGCGGCCTCTACCCCCCTTCTCTGATTTCTTCAATGATATCATGGACACCTACGGCTTTCACCTTGTATATTTCACTCCAAACGCCGTGGCGTGCATTGCTCTTTTTGCCCATCTCTGTGAGGGCTTCGCCGGAGTGTTCCCCAACACGGCGCTCTTCCGCCACTATTTTTATCCTCGAATCCAAAAGGGAGGCGCCATCTCTGGTTGTGTCACCTGGATCCCAAGGACCAAAGGGACATACCCAGAGGGCGCTCAGAAGGAGAGGTGGGACGAGTGACGGGGCCGCTAGTGCTGCATTGAGGAGGAGGACCCGCAGGAATTCTGTCAGGTTCGCCAGGCGCCGCCGATTCGCAGAAACGACCGGGGTGCTGTTGATGCCAACGATGCAAAGCTCACGGTCGCCACCACCAGGATTCTTCGTCTCACCGAGGCCGGGCTCACCCTTGAGATGATCGGGGTGGATTTCATCCGCCGCCGAATCGCTCCGCTGCACAACAAGGGGAGGCCGGCCTGGCTCTTCACGAATGCGGCCGACATCATGAGGCTTCGCCCCGGCTTGGACCACAACCTCACGGTGATGGGGCACACCCACTTCTGCTAGCGGATCTTCCAGCTCGACGTGAACCGCGACGGCAAGGTCGAGCAGTGCGACAAGGCCGCAAAGGCCGGCAAGGTTGCCAAGGGGCCCTTGTTTGGGTTGCCGGCGGGGGTGGTCCCGCTGAGCAATAACTCGCGCCGAAACGACATCATCGCCATGATGCCGGAGTTCAACGCGCACGGCCTCGTCCCAAATTGGGCCGAGCCGCCGGCGGATCAGGTGCATGAGTTCTTCGATACCTTGGAGGAGAAGTACGTCCGCGACGAGCCGCTGCTCGTCCAGGACACCACCCAGGCGGAGCTGGACTACATCGCCGCCAGGGCGGCGGAGGCGGAGCTCGCCAGGGAGGCCGGCAGCGCCGGCGGTGTGGAGGACAAGGCTGCGGCGGCCGCAGAGGAAAAGGAGCTCGCCAAGTGGGCGGAGTCGGCTGAGGAGGCCAGCAGCGCCGGCACCGGGGACCTTCTCATCGAAGATGTGGTCGACGATTCGTCGGAGGAGGAGGTCGAGACTGTCGACCCTCCGGTCATGGGGAGAGGGTGAGTCCTGCGGCGTGCCAGCTCTGGCGAGCCGGTTCACTCCGGCAGGGCCGTGCAACCGCAGCAAGCCCAGGAGGCGTCTGTGCGCCAAACGAGGGCCGCAGCGGCGAGGAAGTTGGTAAAGGCCGCGGTGGCGAAAAAGAAAGCAACTGCCTCTTCTTCGTCCAAGCATGGCCAGACTCCACCCTCCTCCCCTCCTCCGGCAGATGCCGACGCGGAGGTCGTCTTCGATTTTGGGTCCCTCAGCCCAAGGAGGAAGAAGAAGGCAACAGAAGAGGAGGTGGAGGATGAGTAAGTATCTTGCTCTTTTTTGTCATCTCCGTCTCCTCAGACTGTGCCGCTTATCTTGATTTATTTCCATCTTCGCAGAGACGCGGAGACTATGGCCCAGAGGGTGAAGAGGGCCAGGGCTTCGGCGGGCGGCCAGCCCCCGGCAGGCACTTCGAGCACGCCGCTGGTGGTGGTGAGCAGCCCGGACAGCAGCCCCCGGCACAGGCCCCAGCGTAAGCTCATCACTGGCCCCTCGTCAACGTGTGTTGGGGGTATGATCCCTTGGCGCTGACCATGCCGTGGTTGCAGGATTAGGACAACAGCAGGAGGAGCCACCGAGGGCTACCCCCAACACGCCGCCCCGAGGGGCGTCCCCGGCAAGGGCGCCAAGCACCGAGCCCATGCACACGGAGGAGGAGGAGGCAAACTTGGGCGCTGGTGGCTCCGCCTCGGCGCCAGATGTTGGCGGGGAGGGGGCCTCTTCTTCCCAACCTGGCACGGGTAGGTCACTCACCTTCTGTCCCTGTTCTTTTTCTTTTTGAATCTTGGTCTTGGCTTCGCCTCATCCCCTTCTCGATATCCAGATCCTCTCTCAGCGGACCGGGAGGACATAGACACCGTCATCGAGGATGTCGCCAAGGACGCCGCGGCGGAGGCCGAGAAGATCACCGCTGAGGAGGCCGCCAAGGACGCTGCTGAGGACGCCGCCAAGGGGTCTGCCGGGGAGCCCGGCAAGGCTGCTGCCGAGGAGGCCGGCAAGGGGCGCCTGGACAAGGCCAAGTCCAGGATGGCAGCGGTGGACAAGGCGGAGGCGACCTCGAGGGGCGAGTCGTCGAGACGCATGCTTGGTTCCGCCAGGCCTGCGAGGAGCTGAAGACCATCCAGGATGAGCTGGCCAAGCGCAAGGTGGAGCTCGTCATGAAGCGGGCCGACATCGAGAAGGCCCAGGAGACGGCGAACAACCAGGCCGCCAAGGACGAGGCCGCTCGGTCCCAGCACCAGGCCGCGCTGAACTCCCAGGAGGAGGACCTTGCCGCGTGTGAGGAGAAGCTCACCGCAACACTCCGCGGCAAGGACAAGGAGGTGGAGAAGCTCGTCGTGCAGCGGACCCAGGAGCTGGAGCAGAGGCACAAGGAGGCACTCAATGCCCAGGCTCTGGTTCACGCCGGCAAGGTGAAAGAGCTGGAGGTGGAGCGGGACAGGCTGAAGGATCAGGCCCTGAAGGTGGCCAAGGGGAAGGACACGCTCAACGGTGCCCTAGTGGAGGCACAGGGCGCAGTCCTCGGCAAGGCTGAGCTGCTCTCCAAGGCTAACGACTCCATCAAAGACCTGAAGCTGAAGCTGGAGGGTCTTGAGGAGACGCTCTCGGAGGCCAAGGCCTGGGAGGAGACCCTGGCCAAGGATCTGGAGGCCGAGAAGCAGCTGCGGAAGAACGAAGCCGCCAACCACAAGGATTTTGTGGAGGGCGAGAAACGCTGGATCAGCCACCTCGAAAACGCTGTTGGAAATATGCCCTAGAGGCAATAATAAATAGGTTATTATTATATTTCCTTGTTCATGATAATTGATTATTATCCATGCTAGAATTGTATTGATAGGAAACTCAGATACATGTGTGGATACATAGACAACACCATGTCCCTAGTAAGCCTCTAGGAGACTAGCTCGTTGATCAATAGATGGTTACGGTTTCCTGACCATGGACATTGGATGTCGTTGATAACGGGATCACATCATTAGGAGAATGATGTGATGGACAAGACCCAATCCTAAGCCTAGCACAAGATCGTGTAGTTCGTTTGCTCAGAGCTTTTTCTAATGTAAAGTATCATTTCCTTAGACCATGAGATTGTGCAACTCCCGGATACCGTAGGAATGCTTTGGGTGTACCAAACGTCACAACGTAACTGGGTGGCTATAAAGGTACACTACAGGTATCTCTGAAAGTGTCTGTTGGGTTGGCACGAATCGAGACTGGGATTTGTCACTCCGTGTAAACGGAGAGGTATCTCTGGGCCCACTTGGTAGGACATCATCATAATGTGCACAGTGTGACCAAGGAGTTGATCACGGGATGATGTGAGTTACGGAACGAGTAAAGAGACTTGCCGGTAACGAGATTGAACAAGGTATAGGGATACCGACGATCGAATCTCGGGCAAGTAACATATCGATAGACAAAGGGAATTGCGTACGGGATTGATTGAATCCTCGACATCGTGGTTCATCCGATGAGATCATCGAGGAGCATGTGGGAGCCAACATGGGTATCCAGATCCTGCTGTTGGTTATTGACCGGAGAGTCGTCTCGGTCATGTCTACCTGTCTCCCGAACCCGTAGGGTCTACACACTTAAGGTTCGGTGACGCTAGGGTTATAGAGATATTAGTATGCGGTAACCCGAAATTTTTTCGGAGTCCCGGATGAGATCCCGGACGTCACGAGGAGTTCCGGAATGGTCCGGAGGTAAAGATTTATATATGGGAAGTCTTATTTTGGTCGCCGGAAAAGTTTCGCACTTTATCGGTATTGTACCGGGAGTGCCGAAAGGGGTCCGGGGGTCCACCAAGGGGTCCACCAGCCCCGGGGGGGGGGGCCACATGGGCTGTGGGGGGTGCGCCTTGGCCTATATGGGCCAAGGGAACCAGCCCCAAGAGGCCCATGCGCCAAGAGATAAGATAAATGGAGAGTCCTAAAGGGGGAAGGCACCTCCGAGGTGCCTTGGGGAGCAAGGACTCCTCCCTGGCCGCACCCTTCCTTGGAGGAAGGGCCAAGGCTGCCCCCCTCTCCCTTGGCCCTATATATAGTGGGGGGAAGGGAGGGCAGCAATATGAAAGCCCTGGCGCCTCCCTCTCCCTCCCGTGACACCTCTTCCTCCCCGCTTGCGCTTGGCGAAGCCCTGTTGGAATCCCGCTACTTCCACCACCACACCGTCATGCTGCTGGATCTCCATCAACCTCTCCTCCCCCTTTGCTGGATCAAGAAGGAGGAGACGTCGCTGCTCCGTACGTGTGTTGAACGCGGAGGTGCCGTCTGTTCGGCGCTAGGATCATCGGTGATTTGGATCACGACGAGTACGACTCCATCAACCCCGTTCTCTTGAACGCTTCCGCTCGCGATCTACAAGGGTATGTAGATGCACTCCCCTTCCCCTCGTTGCTAGATTACTCCATAGATTGATCTTGGTGATGCGTAGAAAATTTTGAATTTCTGCTACGTTCCCCAACAGTGGCATCATGAGCTAGGTCTATGCGTAGTTTCCATGCACGAGTAGAACACAAAGTAGTTGTGGGCGTCGATGTTGCCAATTCTTCTTGCCGCTACTAGTCTTATCTTGTTTCGGCGGCATTGTGGGATGAAGCGGCCCGGACCGACCTTACACGTACGCTTACGTGAGACAGGTTCCGCCGACTGACATGCACTAGTTGCATAAGGTGGCTAGCGGGTGTCTGTCTCTCCCACTTTAGTCGGAACGGATTCGATGAAAAGGGTCCTTATGAAGGGTAAATAGAAATTGGCATATCACGTTGTGGTTTTACGTAGGTAAGAAACGTTCTTGCTAGAAACCTATACAAGCCACGTAAAAACTTGCAACAACAATTAGAGGACGTCTAACTTGTTTTTGCAGCATGTGCTATGTGATGTGATATGGCCAGAAGATGTGATGAATGATATATGTGATGTATGAGATTGATCATATTCTTGTAATAGGAACCACGACTTGCATGTCGATGAGTATGACAACCGGCAGGAGCCATAGGAGTTGTCTTTATTTTTTGTATGACCTGCGTGTCATTGAATAACGCCATGTAAATTACTTTACTTTATTGCTAAGCGCGTTAGCCATAGAAGTAGAAGTAATTTTTGGCGTGACAACTTCATGAAGACACAATGATGGAGATCATGATGATGGAGATCATGGTGTCATGCCGGTGACAAAGATGATCATGGTGCCCCGAAGATGGAGATCAAAGGAGCAAAATGATATTGGCCATATCATGTCACTATTTGATTGCATGTGATGTTTATCATGTTATGCATCTTATTTGCTTAGAACGACGGTAGCATAAATAAGATGATCCCTCACTAAAAATTTCAAGAGACGTGTTCCCCCTAACTGTGCACCGTTGCGAAGGTTCGTTGTTTCGAAGCACCACGTGATGATCGGGTGTGATAGATTCTAACGTTCGAATACAACGGGTGTTGACGAGCCTAGCATGTACAGACATGGCCTCGGAACACATGCGAAACACTTAGGTTGACTTGACGAGCCTAGCATGTACAGACATGGCCTCGGAACACAAGAGACCGAAAGGTCGAACATGAGTCGTATAGTAGATACGATCAACATGGAGATGTTCACCGATGATGACTAGTCCGTCTCACGTGATGATCGGACACGGCCTAGTTTGACTCGGATCATGTATCACTTAGATAACTAGAGGGATGTCTATCTGAGTGGGAGTTCATTAATCAGATGAACTCAATTATCATGAACATAGTCAAAAGGACTTTGCAAATTATGTCATAGCTTGCGCTTTAGTTCTACTGTTTAAGATATGTTCCTAGAGAAAATTTAGTTGAAAGTTGGTAGTAGCAATTATGCGGACTAGGTCCGTAAACTGAGGATTGTCCTCATTGCTGCACAGAAGGCTTATGTCCTTAATGCACCGCTCGGTGTGTTGAACCTCAGCGTCGTCTGTAGATGTTACGAAACATCTGACATACACGTTTTGATGACTACGCGATAGTTCAGTGCTTATTGCTAACGCTTTAGAATTGTGGCACCAAAGATGTTTTTGAAACGTCGCAGAACATATGAGATGTTCCGAAGACTGAAATTGGGATTTCAGACTAGTGCCCACGTCAAGAGGTATGAGACCTCTGACAAGTTTCTTAAGCCTGCAAACTAAGGGAGAAAATCTCAATCGTAGAGCATGTGCTCAGATTGTCTGAGTACCACAATCGCTTGAATCGAGTGGGAGTTAATCTCCCAGATGAGATAGTGATAGTTCTCCATAGTCACTGCCACCAAGCTAGTAGAGCTTCGTGATGAACTATAACATATCAGGGATAGTTATGATGATCCTTGAGCTATTCGCGATGTTTGACACCGCGAGAGTAGAAATCAAGAAGGAGCATCAATTGTTGATGGTTAGTAAAACCACTAGTTTAAGAAGGGCAAGGGCAAAAGGGATACTTCATGAAACAACAAGTCGTTTGCTGCTCTAGTGAAGAATCCCAAGGTTGAACCCAAACCGAGACTAAGTGCTTCTGTAATGAGGGGAACGGTCACTGAAGCAGGACTACCCTAGATACTTGGTAGATGATAAGGCAGGCAAGGTCGACAGAAGTATATTGGATATACGTTATATGAATGTGTACTTTACTAGTACTCCTAGCAGCACTAGGGTATTAGATACCGGTTCGGTTGCTAAGTGTTAGTAACTCGAAATAAAAGCTGCGGAATAAATGGAGACTAGCTAAAGGTGAGATGACGATATGTGTTGGAAGTGTTTCCAAGGTTGATGTGATCAAGCATCGCATGCTCCCTCTACCATCGAGATTGGTGTTAAACCTAAATAATTGTTATTTGGTGTCTGCGTTGAGCATAAACATGATTGGATTATGTTTATCGCAATACGGTTATTCATTTAAGGAGAATAATGGTTACTCCGTTTATTTGAATAATACCTTCAATGGTCTTGCACCTGAAATGAATCTCGATCGCAGTGATACACATGTTCATGCCAAAAGATATAAAATAGTAATGATAGTACCACATACTTGTGGCACTGCCATTTGAGTCATATTGGTATAGAACGCATGAAGAAGCTCCATGTAGATGGATCTTTGGACTCAGTCGGTTTTGAAAAGATTGAGACATGCGAACCATGTCTATTGGTATATATGCATGAAGAAACTCCATGCAGATGGATCGTTTGGACTCACTTGATTTTGAATCACTTGAGACATGCAAATCATACCACATGGGCAAGATGACTGAAAGTCCTCGTTTTCAGTAAGATGGAACAAGAGAGCAACTTGTTGGAAGTAATACATTTTGATGTGTGCAGTCCAATGAGTGCTGAGGCATGCAGTGGATATCGTTATGTTCTTACTTCACAGATGATTTGAGTAGATGCTGAGTGTATTTACTTGATGAAACACAAGTCTGAATTATTGAAAGGTTCAAGTAATTTCAGAGTGAAGCTGAAGATCGTCGTGACAAGAGGATGAAATGTCTATGATATAATCATAGAGATATCTGAGTTACGAGTTTGGCACACAATTGAGACATTGTGGAAAGTGTTTCACAATTAATACCGCCTGGAACACCATAGTGTGATGGTGTGTCCGGACATCATAGCTGCACCCTATTGGATATGGTGCATACCATGATGTCTCTTATCAAATTACCACTATCGTTTATGGGTTAGGCATTAGAGACAACCGCATTCACTTTAAAAGGGGCACCACGCAATTCCGTTGAGACGACACCGTTTAGAGAAACCTAAGTTGTCGTTTCTTAAAAGTTTGGGGCTGCGATGCTTATGTGAAAAAGTTTCAGGCTGATAAGATCTGGAAGTAAAAGTAATTGCTTCTAGAAACGAGTCCTTTCTCGAAAGAATTGAGTGGGAGGATGGTGGAGACTTGATAAGGTTATTGAACCGTCACTTCAACTAGTGTGTAGCAGGGCACAGGAAGTTGTTCCTGTGGCACCTACACCAATTGAAGTGGAAGCTTATGATAGTGATCATGAAACTTCAGATCAAGTCACTACCAAACCTCGTAGGACGACGAGGATGCGTGCTACTTCAGAGTAGTACGTGATCCTGTCTTGGAAGTTATGTTGCTAGACAACAATGAACCTACGAGCTATGGAGAAGCGATGGTGGGCCCATATTCCGACAAATGGTTAGAAGCCATGAAATCCGAGATAGGATTCATGTATGAATGGATCTTTAAGAAGAAGACGGACATGGACGGTAATGTTACCATCTATGAAGCTCGACTTGTGGCAAAGAGTATTTTCACAAGTTCAAGGAGTTGACTACGATGAGATTTTCTCATCCGTAGCGATGCTTAAGTCCGTCGGAATCGTGTTAGCATTAGCTGCATTTATGAAATCTGGCAGATGGATGTCAAAACAAGTTTCCTTACCAGTTTTCGTAAGGAAAGGTTGTATGTGATACAATCAGAAAGGTTTTGTCCATCCTAAGGATGCTAAAAGGTATGCTAGCTCCAGCGATCCTTCCATGGACTAGAGCAAGCATCTCGGAGTCAGAATATACGCTTTGATGGAGTGATCAAAGATTTTGGGTTTATACAAAGTTTGTTAGAAACTTGTATTTACAATAAAGTGAGTGGGAGCGCTACAACATTTCTGATAAGTATATGTGAATGACATATTGTTGATCCGAAATGATGTAAAATTTCTGGAAAGCATAAAGGGTTGTTTGAAAGGAGTTTTTCAAAGGAAGACCTGGATAAAAGCTGCTTGCATATGGGGCATCAAGATCTATAGAGATAGATCAAGACGCCTGATGATACTTTCAAAGAACGCACACCTTGACACGATTTTGAAAGAGTTCAAAATAGATCAGCAAAGAAGGAGTTCTTGGCTGTGTAACAAGGTGTGAGTATTGAGTAAGACTCAAGACCTGACCACAGCAGAATAGAGAGAAAGGATGAAGGTCGTCCCTTATGCTTTAGACGTAGGCTCTATAGTATGCTATGCTGTGTACCGCACATGAAGTGTGCCTTGCCATGAGTTGGTCAAGGGGTACAATAGTGATCCGGGAATGGATCACATGACAGCGGTCGAACTTATCCTTAGTATCTAATGGACTAAGGAATTTTCTCGATTATGGAGGTGAAAAGGGGTGCGTCGTAAAGGGTTACGTTGATGCGAACTTTGACACTAATCCGGATGACTCTGAGTAGTAAACCGGATTCGTATAGTAGAGCAATTATTTGAAATGGCTCCAAATAGCGCGTGGTAGCATCCACAAGATGACATAGATATTCGTAAAGCACACACGGATCTGAAAGGTTCAGACCCGTTGACTAATAACCTATCTCACAAGCATAACATGATCAAACCAGAACTCATTGAGTGTTAATTACATAGTGATGTGAACTAGATTGTTGACTCTAGTAAACTCTTTGGATGTTGGTCACATGGTGATGTGACCTGTCAGTGTTAATCACATGGTGATGTGAACTAGATTATTGACTCAAGTGCAAGTGGGAGACTGTTGGAAATATGCCCTAGAGGCAATAATAAATAGGTTATTATTATATTTCCTTGTTCATGATAATCGATTATTATCCATGCTAGAATTGTATTGATAGGAAACTCAGATACATGTGTGGATACATAGACAACACCATGTCCCTAGTAAGCCTCTAGGAGACTAGCTCGTTGATCAATAGATGGTTACGGTTTCCTGACCATGGACATTGGATGTCGTTGATAACGGGATCACATCATTAGGAGAATGATGTGATGGACAAGACCCAATCCTAAGCCTAGCACAAGATCGTGTAGTTCGTTTGCCCAGAGCTTTTTCTAATGTAAAGTATCATTTCCTTAGACCATGAGATTGTGCAACTCCCAGATACCGTAGGAATGCTTTGGGTGTACCAAACGTCACAACGTAACTGGGTGGCTATAAAGGTACACTACAGGTATCTCCGAAAGTGTCTGTTGGGTTGGCACGAATCGAGACTGGGATTTGTCACTCCGTGTAAACGGAGAGGTATCTCTGGGCCCACTCGGTAGGACATCATCATAATGTGCACAGTGTGACCAAGGAGTTGATCACGGGATGATGTGAGTTACGGAACGAGTAAAGAGACTTGCCGGTAACGAGATTGAACAAGGTATAGGGATACCGACGATCGAATCTCGGGCAAGTAACATATCGATAGACAAAGGGAATTGCGTACGGGATTGATTGAATCCTCGACATCGTGGTTCATCCGATGAGATCATCGAGGAGCATGTGGGAGCCAACATGGGTATCCAGATCCCGCTGTTGGTTATTGACCGGAGAGTCGTCTCGGTCATGTCTACCTGTCTCCCGAACCCGTAGGGTCTACACACTTAAGGTTCGGTGACGCTAGGGTTATAGAGATATTAGTATGCGGTAACCCGAAAGTTGTTCGGAGTCTCGGATGAGATCCCGGACGTCACGAGGAGTTCCGGAATGGTCCGGAGGTAAAGATTTATATATGGGAAGTCTTATTTTGGTCGCCGGAAAAGTTTCGCACTTTATCGGTATTGTACCGGGAGTGCCGAAAGGGATCCGGGGGTCCACCAAGGGGTCCACCAGCCCCGGGGGGGCCACATGGGCTGTGGGGGGTGCGCCTTGGCCTATATGGGCCAAGGGAACCAGCCCCAAGAGGCCCATGCGCCAAGAGATAAGATAAACGGAGAGTCCTAAAGGGGAAAGGCACCTCCGAGGTGCCTTGGGGAGGAAGGACTCCTCCCTGGCCGCACCCTTCCTTGGAGGAAGGGCCAAGGCTGCGCCCCCCTCTCCCTTGGCCCTATATATAGTGGGGGGAAGGGAGGGCAGCAATACGAAAGCCCTGGCGCCTCCCTCTCCCTCCCGTGACACCTCTTCCTCCCCGCTTGCGCTTGGCGAAGCCCTGTTGGAATCCCGCTACTTCCACCACCACAACGTCATGCTGCTGGATCTCCATCAACCTCTCCTCCCCCTTGCTGGATCAAGAAGGAGGAGACGTCGCTGCTCCGTACGTGTGTTGAACGCGGAGGTGCCGTCCGTTCGGCGCTAGGATCATCGGTGATTTGGATCACGACGAGTACGACTCCATCAACCCCGTTCTGTTGAACGCTTTCGCTCGCGATCTACAAGGGTATGTAGATGCACTCCGCTTCCCCTCATTGCTAGATTACTCCATAGATTGATCTTGGTGATGCGTAGAAAATTTTGAATTTCTGCTACGTTCCCCAACACCCAGAAGGTGGCCAAGGAGAAGGACACGCTCAACGGTGCCCTAGTGGAGGCACAGGGCGCAGTCCTCGGCAAGGCTGAGCTGCTCTCCAAGGCTAACGACTCCATCAAAGACCTGAAGCTGAAGCTGGAGGGTCTTGAGGAGACGCTCTCGGAGGCCAAGGCCCGGGAGGAGACACTGGCCAAGGATCTGGAGGCCGAGAAGCAGCTGCGGAAGAACAAAGCCGCCAACCACAAGGATTTTGTGGAGGGCGAGAAACGCTGGATCAGCCACCTTGAAGACGTTGCCGGCAGGATCACCGCAAAGCTGGCTCCCAAGGGGATGCCAAATGTTAGGTACACCCCGGAGCGCAACGTGAGTCCCAATGCCAAGCTGACCCTATTCTTCGAGGGTGTCTTCGGGGCCCTAGAGCAGCACCACTCCAATCGGGCGGCCTCCCTGGCTGATGAGGCCTGGAGGCTTTGCCGGGGTGCCATTGTTGGAAATATACCCTAGAGGCAATAATAAATGGTTATTATTATATTTCTTTGTTCATGATAATAGTCTATTGTTCATGCTATAATTGTATTGTCCGGAAATCGTAATACATGTGTGTGAATACATAGACCACAACGTGTCCCTAGTAAGCCTCTAGTTGACTAGCTCGTTGATCAACAGATAGTCATGGTTTCCTGACTATGGACATTGGATGTCATTGATAACGGGATCACATCATTAGGAGAATGATGTGATGGACAAGACCCAATCCTAAGCATAGCATAAAAGATCGTGTAGTTTCGTTTGCTAGAGCTTTTCCAATGTCAAGTATCTTTTCCTTAGACCATGAGATCGTGCAACTCCCGGATACCGTAAGAGTGCTTTGGGTGTGCCAAACGTCACAACGTAACTGGGTGACTATAAAGGTGCACTACGGGTATCTCCGAAAGTGTCTGTTGGGTTGGCACGGATCGAGACTGGGATTTGTCACTCCGTGTGACGGAGAGGTATCTCTGGGCCCACTCGGTAATGCATCATCATAATGAGCTCAATGTGACTAAGGCGTTAGTCACGGGATCATGCATTGCGGTACGAGTAAAGAGACTTGCCGGTAACGAGATTGAACAAGGTATTGGGATACCGACGATCGAATCTCGGGCAAGTAACATACCGATTGACAAAGGGAATTGCATACGGATTGATTGAATCCTCGACATCGTGGTTCATCCGATGAGATCATCGTGGAACATGTGGAAGCCAACATGGGTATCCAGATCCCGCTGTTGGTTATTGACCGGAGAGGCGTCTCGGTCATGTCTGCATGTCTCCCGAACCCGTAGGGTCTACACACTTAAGGTTCGGTGACGCTAGGGTTGTAGAGATATATGTATGCGGAAACCCGAAAGTTGTTCAGAGTCCCGGATGAGATCCCGGATGTCACGAGAGGTTTCAGAATGGTCCGGAGGTGAAGAATTATATATAGGAAGTCAAGTTTCGGCCACCGGGAAAGTTTCGGGGATTACCGGTATTGTACCGGGACCACCGGAAGGGTCCCGGGGGTCCACCGGGTGGGGCCACCTATCCCGGAGGGCCCCGTGGGCTGAAAGTGGAAGGGAACCAGCCCTTAGTGGGCTGGGGCGCCCCCCTTGGGCCTCCCCCCATGCGCCTAGGGTTGGGAACCCTAGGGGGGGGGAGCTTCCCCTTGCCTTGGGGGGCAAGGCAACCCTTCCCCCTCTTTGGCCGCCGCCCCCCCTTGGAGATCCCATCTCCCTGGGCCGGCGCCCCCCCAGGGGGCCTATATAAAAGGGGGGGGGAGGGAGGGCAGCAACACACAGCCTTGGGCGCCTCCCTCCTCCCCTGCAACACCTCTCTCTCTCTCGCAGAAGCTCGGCGAAGCCCTGCCGGAGACCCGCTACATCCACCACCACGCCGTCGTGCTGCTGGATCTCCATCAACCTCTCCTTTCCCCTTGCTGGATCAAGAAGGAGGAGACGTCGCTGCACCGTACGTGTGTTGAACGCGGAGGTGCCGTCCGTTCGGCACTCGGTCATCGGTGATTTGGATCACGGCGAGTACGACTCCGTCATCCACGTTCATTGGAACGCTTCCGCTCGTGATCTACAAGGGTATGTAGATGCACTCCTTTCCCCTCGTTGCTAGTAGACTCCATAGATGCATCTTGGTGAGCGTAGGAAAATTTTAAAATTATGCTACGATTCCCAACAGTGGCATCATGAGCCAGGCCTATGCGTAGTTACTATGCACGAGTAGAACACAAAGCAGTTGTGGGCGTTGAGTTTGCCAATTCTTCTTGCCGCTACTAGTCATTTCTTGTTTCGGCGGCATTGTAGGATGAAGCGGCCCGGACCGACCTTACACGTACGCTTACGTGAGACAGGTTCCACCGACTGACATGCACTAGTTGCATAAGGTGGCTAGCGGGTGTCTGTCTCTCCTACTTTAGTCGGAACGGATTCGATGAAAAGGGTCCTTATGAAGGGTAAATAGAAATTGGCAAATCACGTTGTGGTCATACGTAGGTAAGAAAACATTCTTGCTAGAAACCTACAAACCACGTAAAAACTTGCAACAACAATTAGAGGACGTCTAACTTGTTTTTGCAGCAAGTGCTATGTGATGTGATATGGCCAGAAGATGTGATGAATAATATATGTGATGTATGAGATTGATCATATTCTTGTAATAGGAATCACGACTTGCATGTCGATGAGTATGACAACCGGCAGGAGCCATAGGAGTTATCTTTATTATTTTGTATGACCTGCGTGTCATTGAATAACGCCATGTAATTTACTTTACTTTGTTGCTAAACGCGTTAGCCATAGAAGTAGAAGTAATCGTTGGCGTGACGACTTCATGAAGACACAATGATGGAGATCATGGTGTCATGCCGGTGACGAAGATGATCATGGTGCCCCGAAGATGGAGATCAAAGGAGCATGATGATATTGGCCATATCATGTCACTATTTGATTGCATCTGATGTTTATCATGTTTTTGCATCTTATTTGCTTAGAACGACGGTAGTAAGTAAGATGATCCCTTATAATAATTTCAAGAAAGTGTTCACCCTAACTGTGCACCGTTGCGAAGGTTCGTTGTTTCAAAGCACCACGTGATGATCGGGTGTGATAGATTCTAATGTTCGAATACAACGGGTGTTGACGAGCCTAGCATGTACAGACATGGCCTCGAAACACACGCAATACACTTAGGTTGACTTGACGAGCCTAGCATGTACAGACATGGCCTCGGAACACGGAGGACCGAAAGGTCGAACATGAGTCGTATAGAAGATACGATCAACATGGAGATGTTCACCGATCTTGACTAGTCCGTCTCACGTGATGATCGGACACGGCCTAGTTAAACTCGGATCATGTTTCACTTAGATGACTAGAGGGATGTCTATCTGAGTGGGAGTTCATTAAATAATTCGATTATATGAACTTAATTATCATGAACTTAGTCTAAAATCTTTACACTATGTCTTGTAGATCAAATGGCCAACGTTGTCCTCAATTTCAACGCGTTCCTAGAGAAAACCAAGCTGAAAGATGATGGCAGCAACTATACAGACTGGGTCCGGAACCTGAGGATCTTCTTCATAGTAGCCAAGAAAGATTATGTCTTAGAAGCACCGCTAGGTGATGCACCAATCCCACAGAACCAAGACGTTATGAACGCTTGGCAGCAGCGTGCTGATGATTACTCCCTCGTTCAGTGCGGCATGCTTTACAGCTTAGAACCGGGTCTCCAAAAGCGTTTTGAGAAACATGGAGCATATGAGATGTTCGAGGAGCTGAAGTTGGTTTTCCAAGCTCATGCCCGGGTCGAGAGATATGATGTCTCCGACAAGTTCTTCAGCTGTAAAATGGAGGAGAACAGTTCTGTTAGTGAGCATATACTCAGAATGTCTAGGTTGCATAACCGCTTGTCTCAGCTGGGAGTCAATCTCCCGGATGACGCGGTCATTGACAGAATCCTCCAGTCGCTTCCACCAAGCTACAAGAGCTTTGTGATGAACTTCAATATGCAGGGGATGGAAAAGACCATTCCTGAGGTATATTCAATGCTGAAATCAGCTGAGGTAGAGATCAGAAAAGAACATCAAGTGTTGATGGTGAATAAAACCACTCAGTTCAAGAAGGGCAAGGGTAAGAAGAACTTCAAGAAGGACGGCAAGGGAGTTGCCGCGCCCGGTAAACCAGTTACTGGGAAGAAGTCAAAGAATGGACCCAAGCCCGTGACTGAGTGCTTTTATTGCAAGGGAAGTGGTCACTGGAAGCGGAACTGCCCCAAATACTTAGCGGACAAGAAGAAGGCCGGCAACACCAAAGGTATATGTGATATACATGTAATTGATGTGTACCTTACCAGTACTCGTAGTAGCTCCTGGGTATTTGATACCGGTGCGGTTGCTCATATTTGTAACTCAAAACAGGAACTACGGAATAAACGGAGACTGGCAAAGGACGAGGTGACGATGCGCGTCGAGAATGGTTCCAAGGTCGATGTGATCGCCGTCGGCACGCTACCTCTGCATCTACCCACGGGATTAGTTTTAAACCTCAATAATTGTTATTTAGTGCCAGCTTTGAGCATGAACATTGTATCTGGATCTCGTTTAATTCGAGATGGCTACTCATTTAAATCCGAGAATAATGGTTGTTCTGTTTATTTGAGAGATATGTTTTATGGTCATGCCCCGCTGGTCAATGGTTTATTTTTGATGAATCTCGAACGTGATGTTACACATGTTCATAGTGTGAATACCAAAAGATGTAAAGTTGATAACGATAGTCCCACATACTTGTGGCACTGCCGCCTTGGTCACATTGGTGTCAAGCGCATGAAGAAGCTCCATGCAGATGGACTTTTGGAGTCTCTTGATTACGAATCATTTGACACGTGCGAACCATGCCTCATGGGTAAGATGACCAAGACTCCGTTCTCCGGAACAATGGAGCGAGCAACCAACTTATTGGAAATCATACATACCGATGTGTGCGGTCCAATGAGTGTTGAGGCTCGCGGAGGATATCGTTATGTTCTCACTCTCACTGATGATTTAAGTAGATATGGGTATGTCTACCTAATGAAACACAAGTCTGAAACCTTTGAAAATTCAAGGAATTTCAGAGTGAAGTCGAGAATCAACGTGACAGGAAAATAAAATTCTTACGATCAGATCGTGGTGGAGAATATTTAAGTCACGAATTTGGTACACACTTAAGGAAATGTGGAATAGTTTCACAACTCACGCCGCCTGGAACACCTCAGAGAAACGGTGTGTCCGAATGTCGTAATCGCACTCTATTGGATATGGTGCGATCTATGATGTCTCTTACCGATTTACCGCTCTCATTTTGGGGCTATGCTTTAGAGACTGCCGCATTCACTTTAAATAGGGCTCCGTCGAAATCCGTTGAGACGACACCGTATGAATTATGGTTTGGGATGAAACCTAAGCTGTCGTTTCTAATGTCAAGAAACTTCAACCTGAAAAGCTCAAACCCAAGTCGGAGAAATGCGTCTTCATAGGATACCCTAAGGAAACTATTGGGTATACCTTCTACCTCAGATCCGAAGGCAAGATCTTCGTTGCCAAGAACGGGTCCTTTCTGGAGAAGGAGTTTCTCTCGAAAGAATTGAGTGGGAGGAAAGTGGAACTTGATGAGGTGATAGTCACCCCTTCCGAACCGGAAAGTAGCGCAGCGCGGGAAAATGTTCCTGTGGTGCCTGCACCGACTGGGGAGGAAGTTAATGATGATGATCATGAAGCTTCGGATCAAGTTACTGAACTTCGTAGGTCCACAAGGACACGTTCCGCACCAGAGTGGTACTGCAACCCTGTCCTGGAAATCATGTTGTTAGACAACGGTGAACCTTCGAACTATGAAGAAGCGATGGCGGGCCCGGATTCCGACAAATGGCTAGAAGCCATGAAATCCGAGATAGGATCCATGTATGAAAACGAAGTATGGACTTTGACTGACTTGCCCGATGATCGGCGAGCCATAGAAAATAAATGGATCTTTAAGAAGAAGACGGACGCGGATGGTAATGTGACCATCTACAAAGCTCGACTTGTCCCTAAGGGTTATCGACAAGTTCAAGGGGTTGACTACGATGAGACTTTCTCACCCGTAGCGAAGCTGAAGTCCGTCCGAATCATGTTAGCAATTGCCGCATACTATGATTATGAGATTTGGCAGATGGACGTCAAAACGGCATTCCTTAACGGCTACCTTAAGGAAGAGTTGTATATGATGCAGCCGGAAGGTTTTGTCGATCCTAAGAATGCTAACAAAGTATGCAAGCTCCAGCGCTCAATCTATGGGCTGGTGCAAGCATCTCGGAGTTGGAACATTCGCTTTGATGAGATGATCAAAGCGTTTGGGTTTACACAGACTTATGGAGAAGCCTGTGTTTACAAGAAAGTGAGTGGGAGCTCTGTAGCATTTCTCATATTATATGTGGATGACATACTATTGATGGGAAATGATATAGAATTCTTGGAAAGTATAAAGGCCTATTTGAATAAGTGTTTTTCAATGAAGGACCTTGGAGAAGCTGCTTATATATTAGGCATCAAGATCTATAGAGATAGATCAAGACGCCTCATTGGTCTTTCACAGAGTACATACCTTGACAAGATATTGAAGAAGTTCAGTATGGATCAGTCCAAGAAGGGGTTCTTGCCTATATTGCAAGGTGTGCAATTGAGCACGGCTCAATGTCCGACCACGACCGAAGATAGAGAAAAGATGAGTGTCATCCCCTATGCCTCGGCCATAGGGTCTATTATGTATGCCATGCTGTGTACTAGACCTGATGTAAACCTTGCTGTAAGTTTGGTAGGAAGGTACCAAAGTAATCCCGGCATGGAACACTGGACAGCGGTCAAGAATATCCTGAAGTACCTGAAGAGGACTAAGGATATGTTTCTCGTTTATGGAGGTGACGAAGAGCTCGTCGTAAAGGGTTACGTCGACGCTAGCTTCGACACAGATCTGGATGACTCAAATTCACAAACCGGATACGTGTATATTTTGAATGGAGGAGCAGTAAGCTGGTGCAGTTGCAAGCAAAGCGTCGTGGCGGGATCTACATGTGAAGCGGAGTACATGGCAGCCTCGGAGGCAGCACAAGAAGCAGTCTGGATGAAGGAGTTCATTACCGACCTAGGGGTGATTCCCAATGCGTCGGGCCCGATGACTCTCTTCTGTGACAACACTGGAGCTATTGCCCTTGCGAAGGAGCCCAGGTTTCACAGGAAGACCAGGCATATCAAGCGTCGCTTCTACTCCATTCATGAAAGTGTTCAAAATGGAGACATAGATATTTGTAAAGTACATACGGACCTGAATGTAGCAGATCCGTTGACTAAACCTCTCCCTAGGGCAAAACATGATCAACACCAGGACGCAATGGGTGTTCGATTCATCACAATGTAACTAGATTATTGACTCTAGTGCAAGTGGGAGACTGTTGGAAATATACCCTAGAGGCAATAATAAATGGTTATTATTATATTTCTTTGTTCATGATAATAGTCTATTGTTCATGCTATAATTGTATTGTCCGGAAATCGTAATACATGTGTGTGAATACATAGACCACAACGTGTCCCTAGTAAGCCTCTAGTTGACTAGCTCGTTGATCAACAGATAGTCATGGTTTCCTGACTATGGACATTGGATGTCATTGATAATGGGATCACATCATTAGGAGAATGATGTGATGGACAAGACCCAATCCTAAGCATAGCATAAAAGATCGTGTAGTTTCGTTTGCTAGAGCTTTTCCAATGTCAAGTATCTTTTCCTTAGACCATGAGATCGTGCAACTCCCGGATACCGTAAGAGTGCTTTGGGTGTGCCAAACGTCACAACGTAACTGGGTGACTATAAAGGTGCACTACGGGTATCTCCGAAAGTGTCTGTTGGGTTGGCACGGATCGAGACTGGGATTTGTCACTCCGTGTGACGGAGAGGTATCTCTGGGCCCACTCGGTAATGCATCATCATAATGAGCTCAATGTGACTAAGGCATTAGTCACGGGATCATGCATTGCGGTACGAGTAAAGAGACTTGCCGGTAACGAGATTGAAAAAGGTATTGGGATACCGACGATCGAATCTCGGGCAAGTAACATACCGATTGACAAAGGGAATTGCATACGGATTGATTGAATCCTCGACACCGTGGTTCATCCGATGAGATCATCGTGGAACATGTGGGAGCCAACATGGGTATCCAGATCCCGCTGTTGGTTATTGACCGGAGAGGCGTCTCGGTCATGTCTGCATGTCTCCCGAACCCGTAGGGTCTACACACTTAAGGTTCGGTGACGCTAGGGTTGTAGAGATATATGTATGCGGAAACCCGAAAGTTGTTCGGAGTTCCGGATGAGATCCCGGACGTCACGAGAGGTTCCAGAATGGTCCGGAGGTGAAGAATTATATATAGGAAGTCAAGTTTCGGCCACCGGGAAAGTTTCGGGGATTACCGGTATTGTACCGGGACCACCGGGTGGGGCCACCTATCCCGGAGGGCCCCGTGGGCTGAAAGTGGAAGGGAACCTGCCCTTAGTGGGCTGGGGCGCCCCCCTTGGGCCTCCCCCCATGCGCCTAGGGTTGGGAACCCTAGGGGGGGGAGCTTCCCCTTGCCTTGGGGGGCAAGGCAACCCTTCCCCCTCTTTGGCCGCCGCCCCCCTTGGAGATCCCATCTCCCTGGGCCGGCGCCCCCCCAGGGGGCCTATATAAAAGGGGGGAGGGAGGGCAGCAACACACAGCCTTGGGAGCCTCCCTCCTCCCCTGCAACACCTCTCTCTCTCTCTCTCTCGCAGAAGCTCGGCGAAGCCCTGCCGGAGACCCGCTACATCCACCACCACGCCGTCGTGCTGCTGGATCTCCATCAACCTCTCCTTTCCCCTTGCTGGATCAAGAAGGAGGAGATGTCGCTGCATCGTACGTGTGTTGAACGCGGAGGTGCCATCCGTTCGGCACTCGGTCATCGGTGATTTGGATCACGGCGAGTACGACTCCGTCATCCACGTTCATTGGAACGCTTCCGCTCGCGATCTACAAGGGTATGTAGATGCACTCCTTTCCCCTCGTTGCTAGTAGACTCCATAGATGCATCTTGGTGAGCGTAGGAAAATTTTAAAATTATGCTACGATTCTCAACAGCCATGACCAAGGTCCTCACCAAGGTGGCGCACTGGAATCCCAACCTCGACTTCGACGCCGCGCTGGAGAGCTTGCCGGAGGATGCGGACCTCGCGGTGCTCAAGGAGCGTATCGATCCCATCATCAGCTGCATCGATGGAATTCAGAGGATAGAGGGCCAGCGCTGGGATTAGGAACCCCGTCTCTCACCGCCGCTGCAGGTTCATGACCAAGACAATTTTTATCTTTAGTTAGAACCGCAACAACAATTGATGTAATATAACTCTGCAGCACTTTTGATATTATGCATGCTATCTTCCCGTTAGATCTCCCCTTGTATGTTCACCCTACGTAATCGGGTAGGCTTGCCGGTGCGTAAACCCAGGCCGCGACACCTTGAGGACGGATCCCCAATGGCCTGCCGTGTGTGCTTGTTGCCAGGCGAACCACCTCACCGCTCTCAACGCGGCCACTCGAACTGTCGAGCTTGACTCGAGTCAGACTCGAGAGCGTCGCCAATTGCGGAAGGCTACCCTGCCGTTCTCGACGCGGCCACTTGAGCTGTTGAGCGGACTCGAAATAGAGCAAGGGCATTGCCAATAGCGGAAGGGCCCCTTTGCGTGCAGGTTCTCCATACATAGGGCAGGCCCTTCGAGGACAATAACCTTATATATAAAATGAAATTGCTTAAAGTTTCGCACGACTTAGCTTTTCTGTCGCTGCACGGGCGTCCACCGCATCTGCAGATGGTGCCGTCAAGCTTGGTCGTCTTCTTCCTTAGAACGACGACCACGATGAAGCTGCTGCTCCGATCAGACCAGATTTCCACAACTGCGCCCCCTACCTGGCGCGCCAAAGATGTCGGGGGACATCGACACCTACGGAATCACTGGGATTCCTTCTACGGTTGGCGGGCGCGGGATTGTGCAAAGAGCGGGTCTGACAGGAAGCACACAGATCGTTTACCCAGTTTCGGGCCGCGAGGATGCGTAAAACCCTAGTCCTGCTTTGGTGTATGTATTTGAGTGTTCTTGTGTTCTCGAGCTAGCTACGGGGTGTAACTTGTCCAAAAGATCCGAATCCTTCCCCTGGTCGCCTCGGGCCTCCTTTTATAGGTAAAAGGGGTCACCACAGTGGCACACAGGAGGTGGAAAGGTGTACAGTAGATGAGTCTATCCTCTGGCACCGTCGGACAAACGCATTTAATGCGCTGTCGACGTGCCCCTCTCGCTTTATCGGGGACGGCAAGGAAGCACGTCCCAGCTGGCGCTGCCTTGCCTGTCTTCAACACGCGTCCGAGCTGACGAGGCGTCGTGGCACCACGTTGGCTGGCTGCTGGGCTGGCGCGGTGGTGGAGCCTTCACGAAGATCTGCATGCCACCACGCAGGTGCTTGCTGGGTCGGTCGTGGAGGCCACTCATCGCCACGCAGGTGCCTGCTCAGCTGGTTCAGCTGGCAGGTGCATGGGGACGGCGGTGGAGCCTTGGCAGACGCGGGCCCTGCTGTGGCCCTGTAGGTGTCTTTGGCAAGGGCCTTGCCAGGGCCCCGGCAAGGGTCTTGCCGTGGCATCGTGGTCTTCCCCGGCAAGCGTCTTGCCGGGGGTCTCGTGGATTTCCTCGGCTAGGATCCCGCCGATGATCGTCGTCTTCTGGTCCTCATCTGATCTCATGTGTTTATGATCTTGACGAAGATCTGCATGCCACCACGGAGGTGCCTCCCGAGCCCCGGTCCCAATGTGGTTGTTGGAAACCCTTGGGCTCAAGGGTGGCGCGTGATACGTCTCCAACATATCTATAATTTTTTATTGTTCCATGCTATTATATTATCTGTTTTGGATGTTTATGGGCTTTATTATACACTTTTATATTATTTTTGGGGACTAACCTATTAACCGGAGGCCCAGCCCAAATTGTTGTTTTCTTGCCTATTTCAATGTTTCGCAGAAAAGGAATATCAAACGGAGTCCAAACGGAATGAAACCTTCGGGAGAGTTATTTTTGGAACGGAAGCAATCCATGAGACTTATAGTAGACGTCAGGGAAGCTTCGAGGTGGCCACGAGGCAGGGAGGCGCGCCTGCCCCCTGGGCGCGCCCCCACCCTCGTGGCTCCCCTGACCGACTTCTTTCACCTATATATGTCCATACACCCTGAAAACATCGGAGAACAGAATAGATCGGCAGTTCCGCCGCCGCAAGCCTCTGTAGCCACCGAAAACCAATCTAGACCCATTCCGGCACCCTGCCGTAGGGGGGAATCCTTCTCTGTTAGCCATCTTCATCATCCCGGCGCTCTCCATGACGAGGAGGGAGTAGTTCACCCTCGGGGCTGAGGGTATGTACCAGTAGCTATGTGTTTGATCTCTCTCTCTCTCTCTCTCTCTCTCTCTCTCTCTCTCTCTCGTGTTCTTGAGGTGATATGATCTTGATGTATCGCGAGCTTTGCTATTATAGTTGGATCTTTTGATGGTTCTCCCCCTCTACTCTCTTGTAATGGATTGAGTTTTCCCTTTGAAGTTATCTTATCGGATTGAGTCTTTAAGGATTTGAGAACACTTGATGTATGTCTTGCATGTGCGTATCTGTGGTGACAATGGGATATCACGTGATTCACTTGATGTATGTTTTGGTGATCAACTTGCGAGTTTCGTGACCTCGTGAACTTATGCATAAGGGTTGGCACACGTTTTCGTCTTGACTCTCCGGTAGAAACTTTGGGGCACTCTTTGAAGTTCTATGTGTTGGTTGAATAGATGAATCTGAGATTGTTTGATGCATATCGTATAATCTTACCCACGGATACTTGAGGTGACATTGGAGTATCTAGGTGACATTAGGGTTTTGGTTGATTTGTGTCTTAAGGTGTTATTCTAGTACGAACTCTTGGATAGATCGATCCGAAAGAATAACTTTGAGGTGGTTTCGTACCGTACAATAATCTTTTCGTTTGTTCTCCGCTATTAGTGACTTTGGAGTGACTCTTTGTTGCATGTTGAGGGATAGTTATATGATCCAGTTATGTTATTATTGTTGAGAGAACTTGCACTAGTGAAAGTATGAACCCTAGGCCTTGTTTCCTAGCATTGCAATACCGTTTACGCTCACTTTTATCATTAGTTACCTTGCTGTTTTTATATTTTCAGCTTACAAAAACCTATATCTACGATCTATATCGCACTTCTATCACCATCTCTAGTGCACCTATAAAATTTACCATTGTATTGGGTGTGTTGGGGACACAAGAGACTCTTTGTTATTTGGTTGCAGGGTTGTTTGAGAGAGACCATCTTCATCCTACGCCTCCCACGGATTGATAAACCTTAGGTCATCCACTTGAGGGAAACTTGCTACTGTCCTACAAACCTCTGCACTTGGAGGCCCAACAACGTCTACAAGAAGAAGGTTGTGTAGTAGACATCAAGCAGTTTCTGGCGTCGTTGCCGGGGAGGTTAGTGCTTGAAGGTATATCAATAGATCTTGCAATCGAATCTTTTAGTTTCTTGTTTTATCACTAGTTTAGTCTATAAACGAAAACTACAAAAAATGGAATTAAGGTTGCCTCATATGCTTCATCTTTTTAATATCTTTCGTGAAAATGATGGAAAGGAAAATTGTGGCCAGGTACTAGAAGAAGAATTACATAGAATGCTTGGCATAAAATTTGTGAATGATGAGCATGATTGCAATGTTGTTAGTATGAATTATTTGAATACCCATGATGCTAATGATATGCAAAGCCACAAGCTTGGGGATGCTATGTTTGATGAAGATGACATGTTTAGTCTCCCAAGTTTTGTTGAGAAAATTTATTATGATGAAAGCATTTCTTATTTATGATGATTATATTGATGAAAGTGGGTTTGGAAGAGTGTCAACTTTAGGAAGTAATGATCCCACTATTTTGGAGGATGTTGAATATTATTGTGATAATTATGAAAGTGGATTTGGAGAGAGGTCATGACTTTATTTAGTGATGAATCCACTATTTTGGAAGAGGTTCCAATTGATTATGAGAACAAAATTGCTACTTATGATGATTATTGTGATGACTTGTATGCTATTAAGAATAATGATAACCATGAAACTTGTCATCATGATTTTATCTTTCAATTGGATTATGCCTCACATGATAATTATTTTGTTGAGTTTGCTCCCACTATTATTCATGAGAAGAAATTTGCTTATGTGGAGATTAATAAAAATTCTATGCTTGTAGATCACGAAAAGAATGCTTTAGGTGCTGGTTATATTGTTGAATTCATTCATGATGCTACTGAAAATTATTATGAGGGAGGAATATATGCTTGTAGGAATTGCAATAATATCAAGTTTCCTCTCTATGTGCTTAAAGTTTTAAAGTTATGCTTGTTTTGCCTTCCTATGCTAGTTGATTATTGTTCCCATAAGTTGTTTGCTCACAAAATGCCTATGCATAGGAAGTGGGTTATACTTAAATGTGCTAGTCATATTCTTCATGATGCTCTCTTTATGTTTCAATTCTTATCTTTTATGTGAGCATCATTGAAATCATCATGCCTAGCTAGGGGCGTTAAACGTTAGCGCTTGTTGGGAGACAACCCAATTTTATTTTAGTTCTTTGCCTTTTGCTCCTGATTAGTAATAAATAATCTATCTAGCTTCTGGTTAGATGTGTTTTTGTGTTTTATTTAGTGTTTGTGCCAAGTAGAACCTTTGGGAAGACTTGGGTGAAGTCTTTTTGATCATGCTGTAAAAAACAGAAACTTTAGCGCTCACGAGATTAGCTACAACTTTTTACTGGAGAGTGATATTTAGTTGATTCTTTTTGCAGATGATTAATAGACAAATTCCTCAGGTCCAAAAATTTAATTTAGAATTTTTGGAGTTCTAGAAGTATACGTTTCATACAGATTACTACAAACTGTTCTGTTTTTGACAGATTCTGTTTTCATTGTGTTGTTTGCTTATTTTGATGAATCTATGAGTAGTATCGGAGGGTATGAACCATAGATAAATTGGAATACAGTAGATATTACACCAATATGAATTTAGAATGAGCTCACAACATTACCTAAGTGGTGATTTATTTTCTTATACTAACGGAGCTTACGAGTTTTCTGTTAAGTTTTGTGTTGTGAAGTTTTCATGTTTTGGGTAAAGATTCGATGGACTATGGAATAAGGAGTGGCAAGAGCCTAAGCTTGGGGATGCCCAAGGCACCCCAAGGTAAATCTAAGGACACCAAAAAGCCAAAGCTTGGGGATGCCCCGGAAGGCATCCCCTCTTTCGTCTTCGTTCATCGGTAACTTTACTTAGAGCTATATTTTTATTCACCACATGTTATGTGTTTTGCTTGGAGCGTCATTTTATTTTTCTTTTGTTTTGCTTGATGTTTGAATAAATTACCAAGATATGAAATTCTTAAATGTTAGAGAGTCTTCACATAGTTTCATAATTATTCAACTACTCATTAATCTTCACTTATATCTTTCGGAGTAGTTTGTCATTTGCTCTAGTGCTTCACTTATATCCTTTTAGAGCACGGCAATGGTTTTATTTTGAAGAAATAGATGAACTATCATGCTTCACTTATATTATTTTGAGAGTTATAAACAGCGTGGTAATTTGCTTTGGTTATGAATTTAGTCCTAATATGATGGGCATCCAAGATGGGTATAATAAAAACTTCCATATAAAGTGCATTGAATACTATGAGAAGTTTGATTCCTTATGATTGTTTTGAGATATGAAGATGGTGATATTAGAGTCATGATAGTTGAGTAGTTGTGAATTTGAGAAATACTTGTGTTAAAGTTTGTGATTCCCGTAGCATGCACGTATGGTGAACCGTTATGTGATGAAGTTGGAGCATGGTTTATTTATTGATTGTCCTCCTTATGAGTGGCGGTCGGGGACGAGCGATGTTCTTTTCCTACCAATATATCCCCCTAGGAGCATGCGCGTAGTACTTCGTTTCGATAACTAATAGATTTTTGCAATGAGTATGTGAGTTCTTTATGACTAATGTTGAGTCCATGGATTATATGCACTCTCACCCTTCCACCATTGCTAGCCTCTCTAATACCGCGCACCTTTCGCCGGTATCATACACCCATCATATACCTTCCTCAAAACAGCCACCATACCTACCTATTATGGCATTTCCATAGCCATTCCGAGATATATTGCCATGCAACTTACAACCGTTCCGTTTACTATGACACGCTCCATCATTGTCATATTGCTCTGCATGATCATGTAGTTGACATTGTATGTGTGGCAAAGCCACCGTTCATTATCTTCATACATGTCACTCTTGATTCATTGCATATCCCTGTACACCGCCGGAGGCATTCATATAGAGTCATATTTTGTTCTAAGTATTGAGTTGTAATCCTTGAGTTGTAAGTAAATAAAAGTGTGATGATCATCATTATTAGAGCATTGTCCCAGTGAGGAAAGGATGATGGAGACTATGATTCCCCCACAAGTCGGGATGAGACTCCGGACTAAAAAAAAGAGAAGGCCCAAAAAAATGAGAGAAAAAGAGAGAAGGGGAAGTGCTACTATCCTTTTACCACACTTGTGCTTCAAAGTAGCACCATGATCTTCATGATAGAGAGTCTCCTATGTTGTCACTTTCGTATACTAGTGGGAATCTTTCATTATAGAACTTGGCTTGTATATTCCAATGATGGGCTTCCTCAAAATGCCCTAGGTCTTCGTGAGCAAGCAAGTTGGATGCACACCCACTTAGTTTCCATTATTGAGCTTTCATACACTTATAGCCCTAGTGCATCCATGCATGGCAATCCCTACTCACTCACATTGATATCTATTAATGGGCATCTCCATAGCCCGTTGATATGCCTAGTTGATGTGAGACTATCTTCTCCTTTTTGTCTTCTCCACAACCACCATTCTATTCCACCTATAGTGATATGTCCATGGCTCACGCTCAGGTATTGCGTGAAGATTGAAAAAGTTTGAGAACAACAAAAGTATGAAGCAATTGCTTGGCTTGTCATCAGGGTTGTGCAGGATTTAAATATTTCGTGTGGTGAAGCTAGAGCATAGCCAGACTATATGATTTTGTAGGGATAACTTTCTTTGGCCATGTTATTTTGAGAAGACAGGATTGCTTTGTTAGTATGCTTGAAGTATTATTGTTTTCATGTCAATATTAAACTTTTGTTTTGAATCTTATGGATCTGAATATTCTTGTCACAATAAAGAAGATTACATTGATAAATATGTTAGGTAGCATTCCACATCAAAAATTATGTTTTTATCATTTACCTGCTCGAGGACGAGCATGAATTAAGCTTGGGGATGCTGATACATCTCCAACGTATCTATAATTTTTGATTGTTCCATGCTATTATATTATTTTTGGGGACTAACCTATTAACCGAAGGCCCAGCCTAAATAGCCGTTTTCTTGCCTATTTCAGTGTTTCGCCGAAAAGGAATATCAAACGGAGTCCAAACGGAATGAAACGTTCGGGAGAGTTATTTTTGGAACGGAAGCAATCCAGGAGACTTGGAGTAGACGTCAGGGAAGCTTCGAGGTGGACACGAGGCAGGAAGGCGCGCCTGCCCCCTGGGCGCGTCCCCCACCCTCGTGGGCCCCTCGTGGCTCCCCTGACCGACTTCTTTCACCTATATATGTCCATACACCCTGAAAACATCGGAGAACAGAATAGATCGGGAGTTCAGCCGCTGCAAGCCTCTGTAGCCACCGAAAACCAATCTAGACCCATTCCGGTACCCTGCCGTAGGGGGGAATCCCTCTCCGGTGGCCATCTTCATTATCCCGGCGCTCTCCATGACGAGGAGGGAGTAGTGCACCCTCGGGGCTGAGGGTATGTACCAGTAGCTCTGTGTTTGATCTCTCTCTCTCTCTCGTGTTCTTGAGGTGATATGATCTTGATGTATCGCGAGCTTTGCTATTATAGTTGGATCTTATGATGGTTCTCCCCCTCTACTCTATTGTAATGGATTGAGTTTTCCCTTTGAAGTTATCTTATCGGATTGAGTCTTTAAGGATTTGAGAACACTTGATGCATGTCTTGCATGTGCATATCTGTGGTGACAATGGGATATCACGTGATTCACTTGATGTATGTTTTGGTGATCAACTTGCGAGTTCCGTGACCTCGTGAACTTATGCATAAGGGTTGGCACACGTTTTCGTCTTGACTCTACGGTAGAAACTTTGGGGCACTCTTTGAAGTTCTATGTGTTGGTTGAATAGATGAATCTGAGATTGTTTGATGCATATCGTATAATCTTACCCACAGATACTTGAGGTGACATTGGAGTATCTAGGTGACATTAGGGTTTTGGTTGATTTGTGTCTTAAGGTGTTATTATTGTTGAGAGAACTTGCACTAGTGAAAGTATGAACCCTAGGCCTTGTTTCCTAGCATTGCAATACCGTTTACGCTCACTTTTATCATTAGTTACCTTGCTGTTTTTATATTTTTAGATTACAAACACCTATATCACTACTAGGAAAAGGGCTATAGCTGATATGGACATTAATGGCGCACCATGTATGTGGTGCGCCACTGCTATATAGCAGTGGCGCACCAGATACAGGTGCGCCATTAGTGTCCTCATTACTAATGGCGCACCAGACACACGGTGCGCCATTACTAGCAAATTTTATTTTTTTATTTTTCCAAAACTATTAATGGCGCACCAGGGCACAGTGCGCCATTACTAGTTTTAACTAGTAATGGCGCACCACACGCTCTGTGTGCCACTACTGACAATTTTTTTTTACTTTTTTTTCAAAAGTAGTAATGGCGCACCAGGGTGAAGTGCGCCATTACTAGTTCAAACTAGTAATGGCACACCACAACCACGGTGCGCCACTACTGACAATTATATATATATATATATATATATATATATATATATATATATATATATATATATATATATATATTGCAAAACTAGTAATGGCGCACCCCTAACTGGTGCGCCATTAGTAACCTGAGACCAGCTAGATATTTTGGACAGCCACCTACCACACTCACTTTCCCCACTTCATTCTCTCCACCTCCTCCTCCAAGCTGGTCTCGGCTGCCTCCCCTCCTCACCTCATTTGCACCATAGATTCACCCAAATTAAGTCGTTAAATTACCTTTTTTTGATAGGTAAGTAAGGGGAAAGCTTTCTTTATGTTGCAGATCTACTTTTTTCTCCCTCCAACAACGTGCACAAGCACTTTTTATGGCCTAGCTAGATCTACGTATGTTTGTGGTGTTGCATATATGTTTGTGTTTGCAGGTACCGGTATTTGAAATGCGATAGTTGCCAATATTTTGCTAGAATGTTGATTCATTTCCGTTTCGGCGAGAATTTGGCACTATGCATTCTTTTTGGTCCTATTTTTAGGCAAAGTCATGCCAATTTTTTTTCTTGGTTCTAAAGTATCGTTTTGCTCTACCCCGCAGGCGACCATGGTCCGCACGACGACCGAAGGCATCGTGAATAGGTTTTTGAGCTCCGCGAAGGCCAATATGCTTCAAAAGAACGAGACGGAGATAAGATGTCCGTGTCGAAGATGCAAGCTGAAGAGCCTTATTGCGGACCCGGATTCCGGGCAGGTGCGGGACCACCTGCTCTTGCGTGGTTTCATGGATGGCTATCGGTGCCAAGGTGATGAAGATGACTATGAAGTCGTCCATGGGGGCCGGGCAAGAAATGAGAAAGGGCAGCAAGACAGCCACCGCGGCGAGGGCGGGCGAGAAGACGAAGAATCTCCAGGACATGATCACGACGGTGATGCTGTACACAGTCATCATGTAGAAGATGCAGGACATGATGATGAGGAAGATCAAGACGAAGGGCATGATCATGAAGATGAAGATGCCGGAGCAGACGACGATGGACCATCGATGGGCTGGCTGCAGGACCCTCATATTCAAGAGTTGCTTCTCAAGCAGACGGATAACGCAAGAGCTGCTGCCCGAGAGAAAGCCAAGCTGGATCAACTGGAGATAGACGCGGTTACTCCATTGTATGAAGGATGCAAGCCCGAGGATACCCGCCTGAAAGTAACGCTCATGGCTCTGGAGATGAAGGTAAAACACAAAATGACCGACGCATGCTTCGACGAGAACATGTCATTCTGGCACGAATGTCTTCCCAAGGGGAACAAGTGCCCGACCAGTTTCGAGGAGGCGAAGAAAATCGTGTGTCCTCTGGATTTACCGCACGTGAAATACCATGTGTGCATGAACAATTGCATCATTTATTGGGACGAGCACACGGAGTCTACCATATGTCCGGTGTGCGGCGTCACTCGATACAAGAAGAGGAAGAAAGCTCCTCGAAAAGTCGTGTGGTACTTTCCGATCACTCCTCGTCTGTAGCGGTATTTCGCGGACCCTAAGCTAGCAAAGCTCCTGCGTTGGCACGCGGATAGGGAGGAGAAGAAGCGAGAAGATGACGGAAATGATCCGGAGATAAATAAAAAAGACAAGATGCTGAGTCACCCTAAGGATGCGAGCCAGTGGCAAGCGTTGAACTTCGAACACCCAGAATTTGGGGACGATCCAAGGAACATCGTGCTGGGCGCGAGCACCGATGGAGTCAATCCGTTTGGCAGCCAGAGAAGCACACATAGCACCTGGCCTGTGTTTGTGTGGATGTACAACCTTCCCCCTGGTTGTGCATGAAGAGGAAGTACATTCACATGAGTATGCTAATTGAAGGGCCGAAACAACCAGGGAATGACATCAATCTGTATCTGGGGCTGCTGAAAGAGGAGCTAGACACGTTGTGGAAAACGCCAGCCAATACGTGGGACGCCGCAGAGAAAGAATATTTCCCTATGAGAGCCGCACTGCTCACGACGTTGCACGACTATCTCGGTTACGGATATCTCGCGGGGCAGGTGGTCCACGGATTTTCTGGATGCGTCAGGTGCATGGATGACACAACGTATCGCTATCTAGATAGAGATCCCGGGTCTTCAAAAACCGTGTTCATGGGACATCGAAGGTGGCTTCGCGATGATGACCCATGGAGAAAACGCAAGGATCTGTTCGATGGTGAAACCGAACCCCGAAGACGCCCGCGTACGAGGAGCGGTGAGGAAATAGACGAGCTGTTGAAAAATTGGAAAGATTGCCCACTGCCGGGAAAGAAGCAAAAGGCGCCAGAGCCGGGAAAGAAGCGAAAGGCGCCAGAGCCGCTGCTGAAGGTATGGAAAACGAGGTCTGTTTTCTGGGACTTGCCGTACTGGAAGATCCACCGTGTGCGTCACAGCCTTGATGTCATGCATATCATGAAGAACGTGTGCGAGAGTCTGCTTGGTACCCTGCTCAACATGCCAGAGAGGACCAAAGATGGGCCGAAAGCAAGGGCAGACTTGAAATCAATGGGCATCAGGGAGGAGCTTCACGCTAATGATGATGATGATGATGATGAGGCTAAGCAGGACACGGAAAGTCGTCGCAAAGGCAAAAAGGCCAAGAAGACCGAAAATGACTACCCTCCCGCATGCTTCACTCTAAGTCAGGAGGAGATCGAGCAGTTTTTCACCTACCTCGTAGGAGTAAAACTTCCTTACGGTTACGCGGGGAAGATAAGCAGATACCTAGACTCAGCGAAGCAGAAGTTCAGCGGGATGAAGTCTCACGACTGTCACGTGCTGATGACGCAGATACTTCCAGTTGCAATCCGTGGGATCATGGATGCGCACATCTGTGAAACTCTATTTTGCCTATGCAACTTTTTCGACGTCATCTCTCAGAAGTCGGTTGGCGTGAGGCAACTCAGAAGGCTACATGAAGAGATCATGGTGATACTATGCGAGCTTGAGATGTACTTCCCGTCCGCATTCTTCGATGTTATGGTGCATCTGCTGGTCCATATCGTGGAGGATATCATCCAACTCGGGCCGACATTCCAGCACAGCATGATGCCGTTCGAAAGGATGAAAGGTGGCATCAAAGGATACGTTCGCAACATGTCACGTCCAGAGGGAAGCATAGCCTGGGGCTTTTTGACCGAAGAGTGCATCTCCTACTGCACGAATTATCTAGGCATCGAGAACACCGTTGGTCTGCCCGTCAACAGGCACCTTAGCAGGCTCGCTGGATGGGGTCACCGCGAGGGTCACCGCGAAATGCATGTTGACTTCGAGGGTTGATTTGCCGACTTTGAAAGAGCAAACCTAGCCGCACTACAACACATAGACGTGGTCGATCCTTGGGTGGTAGAGCACAAAACCTTTATTGAGAAGACGTACAATGACCGAGGCTAACAGAGGACGGACGGAGATATAATCAAAGAGCACAACTCATGTTTCACGCGTTGGTTCAAGGAGAAGCTTCTGTCGTACCCTTTACATGATGATTCTTCCGCGGAAAAAAAACTCATATTCGCCTTGTCACAGGGCGCCGAGCACAACCTGATGACCTATGAGGCGTACGATATCAACGGCTACACATTCTACACCGAGGACAAGGACATGAAGAGCGATGGTTATCCGAACTCTGGGGTAACGATGGAATCCTACACCGGTAACGACAAGGAAAGATACTACGGAAGGATCGAGGAGATCTGGGAGCTGAGCTACGCTGGAGAGAAGGTCCCAATGTTCCGTGTCAGATGGGCCAAGAGCGTCATAAAAGAAGACCGGTATTTCACCACCATGGTTATACCCGAAGCCAAATCCAAGACCGCGGGCGCAAACGTCACCGCGAAAAATGAGCCATGGGTACTGGCTTCCCAAGTGGACCAATGCTTCTTCATTACCGACCCGTCAAAGCCCAGTCGTGTTGTCGTGAGGAGAGGCAAAAGGAAGATCATCGGAATGGATGGAGTCGCCAATGAGCAAGACTTCGACAAGTACGGCGACCCGAAGATGGAACATGACGACGACGATGAAGTGCCATACACCACAAGAAGAAGCAGGACCACCCTACCTAAAGGACGTCCGTTCAACAGAAGAACTCTATTTGCGAAAAAGAAGGGCAAGAAGATTGTGAAAAGATAGCTAGCTAAGATCGATTGTATTTAAATCGTAGTCTTCATTTCTCGATTGTATTTGGACATTTTGAAATGATATTTCTTCTGTTCTAGTCCTCATGAATATTGAATTATGTTTATTATGGTATTGAATTTCTAACTCACAAAAAGTATTGAATTTGTTAATATTTTGTGAACTCATGAATATTTTTAAATTTTTATGATATTTTCCAAATATTTTGAAATAACAAATTTGATGATATTTTCAAATAACAATTTTGATGATATTTTTTCATATTCAGAAATATTTTCAAATACGAAATTTGATGATATTTTTTCACATTCATAAATGTTTTCAAATTTGATTTGTCATTTTCTAAAAAAATATTAGATGAAACTAAATATTTTTTCACGACCCCCCGCACCTGTCAACGAATGTAAATGCTCCCTCCCTCCCTCCCTCCTCTACTCATCTCCTCTATATAGTGTAATAATTTTTATCAATAAAAAAATAAAAAAAGTTACTAATGGCGCACCAGGAGAGGGTGCGCCATTGTTATCAATAAAAAAAGTTACTTATGGCGCACCCCTCGGTGGTGCGCCATTGCTATGGATGTACTTATGGCGCACCCCTGGGTGGTGCGCCATTGCTATCCCTTTCCCCCCTCTATCCCTTTCCCCCTCGCCCCCACGCCAGATCAAATCCCTAGCCCCCTCGCCCCCCCGCGCCAGATCCCTTTCCCCCTCGCCGCCGACGACCCCTTTCCAGCGCGCCCCGCCCCCACCTCCAGCGCTCCTCCACCCATCAGCACCGCAGCTCTTCCACCCCTCACCACCGCAAGCCGCCGCCACCCCTGAGCATCCCTCTAGTTCGATTTGAACTCATCAGATCGCGCGGTGACCGCGGCCCCCTCGTCGTTGCCGCGACCACCGTCGTCGTCGTCGCGCGAGAAGACGTCCAGGAGGATCGCCGCGTTTGGCTTCTTCCGTTCAGGGAACCAGCTCGAGCCGGGGTCTCGCGTAGCCGCCGCCGTCGCCGCCTTCTTCGTTCGGTCGCCCACATCTCGTCGCCCCAACCGCTGCTCTTTCCCGTCCCCGGCCTCGTCGAGCTCTCCTCCGACCCTCCCCGTGGTGAGCCTCCTCCACCCCCCGTTCCCCCCTCTGTCGCGTGCATCCGTCGCCCCCGTCGGCCGCCCCTTCCCCCTGTTGCTCCCATCACTGATGGTTCTGTTGCCGCTGCTCTGTTGTTTTGCTGCCACTGCTGACGCTGCTTGCTCTGCTGCGCTGCTGCCTATCCTCGCACAGCCGCCCGCGTCCCGCGCGTCCTGGCCTTGCGCCACGCCGGCGCCCGCCTCTACAAGCCGGCGCACCGTCCGCCCTGCTGCCCCATCGCCTACTGCCTCCCCTTCTGTAGGCTGATCTGAGTTGGACATCCTCTGCAGCCAACTTCTCTTCGGCAAGAGGAAGAAAGGAGAATCAGGGTACGGTTTCATGGCTAGAAGATATATTGCTGTACCCCGAGTGAAGGGATTTCATTGCACACATGCGCATATATTTCTGTTGTGAGCATAACTCCAGAATTTATTTATCTGTGATTCGTATTGGGTTAATAATCTGCAGCTAGTTGTATTTTTAATTCACTAGCCTTTTACTTATACATGAGAGAAGTGGGAAGCTAAGTCAATAGGAGCTAAACTCAACCCTTGGCTTGTTACGTGAGCTCAAACTAGTACCTGGTGAGTGTTTCATGTACTGAACTTGGATTTCCGGTGTTTTTGTAACATCCATGTAAGGTGCATAGCAGACCTATTTTATGCTAGATCCTTTGTTTAACCAAATTAGTTAGGGATGATAACCCATTCATGAGCAATATTGCGAGATGTTGGTTGCCTTTTAGAGAAAATCTGGATCGTGGGGTGACTCTGGCTGTAAACTGAACTTGGTTCGGTTAAAAACTGCACTGTCAAATCTGGACAGCAAGCTTATATCTGAAAAATGAGTTAGCTAGGCTCAGAATTTTGAGTTGGCCCCTTTACATAAGTTTTAGATAAAGCTTCAAGGTTTCTTTAGAGTATTTATTTGTGTCGTTTGGATGTACGGTTTGAGAGCAGCTATCATTTTAGTTTGCTGTCCCGAAATATATGTTCCTGGGTACAGTATTTTGATATGGGAGATTAGGCCCTGTTAGAGGTGGTATTAAAATAAAGTTACAACACGAAAATTTTAGAGGCTGTTCTGTAGATACTTAAAACACATATCACTTGTCAGGTTTCGTTCGGTATATTAAATCCTATGAAATTATCAAAGTGTTTTGTACTATGTTGGACAGAATTTTATGTTTGGACTTGGGTGAATGTAACCAGACTTATACTCTCAGATTTTGTCATAGTTGATGGTGTGAGGACTTATAATGTGATAAAGTATATACGTTGTTGCAACACCTATATAATGTGATAAAGTATATACATTGTCATCTAAGTTGAGCTGATTTTGATTTCCGTATGTTATGGGGGGACAACAGATATTGCTATATGTTCATTCTTGAGGGTACAGACTTGCTAAACTATTGATGATTTTTTGTTGGGTGACCTATTAGATCTGGAATGGAAGCTCACATAAGTTGAGCTGATTTTTGTCCATATGAAAGCAGAGGACCATATGGTCTGTGGCCTTTTCATCCATATGAAAGTAGAGGCACATTGTGGTGCTAGTTTGCTGGGTTTTGTCTCCGACCATCGTGTCGTGATGATTTTGCAGGTACCCCGAGAGGCCCTTGAGTTTGCCGGAATGTCGATTAACTTCCATTCCGGCAAATTCGGGTACTCCATATGTCCTATTTTCAGCAAAGGTCATGCTGAAATTTTCCGTGAATTTTAGCATGACTTTGCTAAAAATAGGACATATGGGGTACTTGCGACTAATGCATGGGCCGGGGTATCTTAGTACTTAATTAAGTAGGATCAACTGCCTCTTGTCTAATGCATGGGCCTCAGCGTCGACAAACCCTAAATGATAAAACCTTGGCTTTTAGGGTGCCTCGGTGTGGATAAAAACCTAAATGATGAAAGCTTAGGCTTTTAGGGTGCCTCGGCGTCGACAAACCCTAAATGATAAAAGCTTAGCTTTTAGGATGCCTCAGTGTCGACAAACCCTAAATGATGAGACCATGATCTTGTTCCTTGACAATAACCAACTTTTTGACCAATTTGTTTTACTATTTAGAGCGAAACATGGCCCACAACGATGAGGCCGGCAGTTCGGGCAAGGCATTCTGGGAGCTGTCCCAGGAGATGGAGGAAGAACCTCACCGCTATGAGGACGCTGCGGAAGACACCGATCCCGACTACACAACCCCTAGTGGCGTCGGGGATGACACCACTGATGGTGCCGCCGAGGATGCCACCACTGATGATGGCAGCGCACACACAGATGGCAGCCAACCGAAGAGGCAACAGAAGGACCGGCGCCCGAACGTGCTGGGCACCGTCAAGGAGGAATTTACTGAAGTGTCCTCCCAGGGGCATCCAACGGCGCCCAAAGAAATAGTCAAGGGGTACGTGGGACATCTCGGGTGCATTCTCCGGAGCACCGTCTCGATCAACACCGAGAACCTAAGGCATCGTGACTGAGGGAATTTGCGCAACCTCCTCTTCACGAAGCTGCACGAATGATACAAGTTCCCCGGTGACTTCGCAAACACACGCCTCTCAGGGAATAAAGTGAACAGTGCCGCCCTCACGAAGATGAGCAAGGCCCTGGCTACTTGGAGAGGCACGGTGAAGAGCATGATTGAAAAAGGTGATAGTTATGAGAAGATCAAGGAGAAAAATCCTTCGATCAACGAAGATGACTACCGGGAGTTCAAGATCAAGTGTGAGAGCAACGCATCCGAGGAATCAAGTCAGTGGGGGAAAGATATGCGGGACTTGAACTTAGGGGTCCACAAACTCGGTCCCGGCGGTTACAGAGTGGCGGAACCTATATGGGACAAGGAGGACACGGAGCGTGCCGAGCAAGGCCTACCGCCCCGCTTCGAGAAATACCGTGACAAGCAGACCAGGAACTATGTCAGGGCCCGGTACAAGATTGACCCGGTAACCAAGGAGCTTACCACGGATCCGAAGACCAAGGCGCTTGAGAAAGTTCTGGTAAGCAATACACCCCCACGTAATTAGCTACATATATGGTTGCATTCTAGTTAATGAAGCCAAATTTCTAAATGGTTCACGTTCCTTCCGCAGGACACTGATAGCAGTAGCGCGGGGTCGTCTCAGAGCTCCCCTTTCGATACCCCTTTAAATAGGGCATTGAACATAATGAAAAACAAGGATAAGCTCAGTAAGCCGTCGTCAGCTGGTCGTGTGGCCGGCAAAGGCTTGTCCACGAAATGGTCGGAATACTATACCGCTGGGCGAAAGGAGAGAAAGACCAGCTCGGAAAGCCAGCAGCGCGAGGTTGAACAACTCAAGGCACAAGTGGCGCGGATTCCGGAGATGGTCGAAGAGCAAGTGCAATACCAACTGGGAGCGACGATCACCGCCATTATACCTACCTTGGTTTCTGGGCTGCAGGCGTGGGTGGCGGGCGGCCATCAAGGGCCGCCCCCGATTCCCAGCTTCACGGGCAGCAACTCGCGCAACGTGCTGGCGGCGCCATTGGTGTCTCCAACGGAGGCGGCATTGGTGTCTCCCGCGGCGGCGCCACTGGTGTCTCTGGCGGAGGCGGCATTGGTGGCTCCCGCGGCGGCGCTGGCATTGCAGCTTAATGCACCCGGGTGTGGGAAGAATACGCCGGCCGGCACCTCGGCAGCAAGCGGCCCCTCCGTCAATTGCACGCCCGCTGTTGGCGGTGCCTCGACATTAGCCGAGCTCGACGCCATCACGGTAACACATTAAGCCTCTCGGCCGATGACTGCATCTCCTTGCCTTTGACTGGGCATCCCTGACGCCCTACATGTTTTCGCAGGGCGCCGCCGAGGTTCCGTGCACTCTCCTGCACTTCATGAACGACGAGTTGGTCGATGTCGCCAAGGGGAGAATCGTTCAACCGGGCAGCCGCGTGTTCCACGGTAATCCGATGCCACCCACCGTTTATAGGGTTCAACTGGTTCGGGTGCTGCCGGGCTTCGATGACATGTTACCTCCGTATCGACCCCATGGGGCCGACGAAGATGATGTGATGACCCTCAGCGCCTGCATAAGCTGGCCCATGCTTTGGCCGAAGAGTCAGATTCGTTTGGGGGCGGGGGACACCACCCCACAAACAACACCGCCAGTCGTGCTGGCGCCAAGCCATGGCAAGACCCCCGCAACGCTACCGGACATGCCGGACGTGCATATGGCACAGGATCCGGACATGCATATGGCACATGATCTGGACGATGACGACGACGACGGTACATTTACCAACGTCGATAAGTACTTCAACGAACATGGGTACGATGACGTATTCTTGGGGCCTCCTTCTCAAGAACCCAACCCTGCAAAAGACGATCGTGATCTAGCTGGTACCGCGGAGAAACCCAATTGCAACCGGCGTCATCTGGCGTTCAGTTCTCAGGAGACGCCTCCAGCTGCCGCCTTCACCGAGCCTCAGATAGCCGAGGTGTGAAATATTATCAGCCCCAACACACTCAAGAAGGCGGTCTTTGAGCAGAACTCGATCCCATTACAGCAGAAGAAGAAGGGACGTAAAAGAAAGACTAACAAGGGTGCGAGCCAGCCGGCACCGAGTACGATCCGTGCTCAGGACGGTCCACCTTCACCTAAGGATATCTCGAGGAGGGTGCATGTGGCGGGTAGGCCGATGCTACCGACTAATCTGCTCAATGCTGCAACCGGTGCTATGCGGAGTCTGCATGACAGTGTTCTTTCTTTGGAGAAGCGGCGTCTCTCCGAGAATGATGTGGCATACCCGGTTTTCGTGGCCAAGGTGCCAGAGGGCAAGGGCTTTGTGGATAGCGCCATCGGGGTTACGATCGTCCTGCGGTTTGATGGCATCTTCGCTATGTTTAACCTTCATCCGCTGCACTACACCTTCGATCGGCTATTTTCGCTGAGTATGGAGATGCGGATCATTAGAGACAAGACCCCGGACATCGTGATAGTCGACCCCTTCTACATGCGTGCCAAGATCTTGGGCAGCGCTGGGGACCAGCAAGTCGCGAGTTCATACCTCGAAGGCGTCATTCTGGCAAACCCAGATACGGATAACTTCCTCGTGCCTTACTTTCCCGAGTAAGTCATCCCCTCACCGCCCCGTAACATATGATTTCATAGATTTCGATCGTTCTTTTTTTTCTAACATTCCGTGTTTTGTGCAGTGACACACATTGCACACTCATCCTCTTAAGCCCGAAATATTCCATGGCCACGTATTTCGACTCGGACAGCCAGTCGAAGAAAGACTACACAAATCTCAAGAAAGTTCTTGATGATGTTCTCCCCGGCTACGCCAAATCTGGAGGCACCTTTAGCAGGCCAGTTCGTAGGTACGGCAAGCACGTGTTCACCCACAATACGACGTTCCCCTGCGTCAAGCAGCCGTCTGGCAGTCAGAAGGATGCCTACTACGCCCTCCATCACATGCGGGCGATCGTACGGGACCATAATCACCTTCTGCTACCAAATAATCTCAAAGATTGGGCCGCAAGCTTGTCGGCAATCCAGGACGCGGACATTAGACAAGAATTCTTTCGCATTCAGTCGGAATTTGCGGAAATCATCCATCAAGATGTCCTTCATACCTCGGGGCAGTTCTACCTCAGATATCAACCGTCCAACACTGAGATAGAAACAACGCTACAAATGCAGGCTCACAACGCCCGCGATTTCATGACCATCACGACACATGGCGGCTTCATCCACGCTTCGGTCCCTGAGTCGAGTCGAAAGTAGTGATGCTATGTAGTTCTGAAGTATCGATTAGCTCATGTTGTAATTAAACTTTAATGAACTTGTATCTCTTTGGTTTGGACAGTCTCTCAACTTATATGTAATCCATGCTATTTATTAGTAGGACCATGAATCGTGCTATTAATGTCTTGCTTTTCTCTTCCGATCCTTTTGTTGCATACTTATATATTGCTTATGTATTGTCTGTGAATTGCTACTAACGTTTTGTTTGGCTAGTGCATAGAGATGCCGTCGTATGACGTGTACAAGGGTAAGGTTCCCAGAGTCTACGACGACTGGGAGGAGTGTCGGAGACAGGTTCACCATTCAGCGGTAACAGTTACAAAGGGTACACCACTAGGGCGGAGGCGGAAGCTAGATACGCGCGTTATCTAGCGGGAGAGAGGAGGGAGCGGAGGAGGAACCGGATGAAGACCAGTTTCATCGCGATGATGCTCATCGTGATGACCGTAGCTATCTTCTATGTGATGGTAGTTTAGATGATCGATATCGACTTGTAATGTGAAGACAAACTCGCTACTCGCGGTCTCGAGACTTGTAATGTTCTAACTTTGTTCGGTATTTTGAATTCGGAGACTAGCTAATATGATGAATTGTATTTGGAGACTAATCTTCTATTGTATTCGATGAATCTGCTATTTATTTGTTTTGCTGTCTATATTCTGTGCAGTAATATATTTTGTAACCTGTGCAAATATCAGAAAAGAAAAAAAATTCCTAATATTCATACTAGTGGCGCACCATACAACACATTAGTGGCGCACTGCTATAAAAAATACTAGTGGCGCATTATCTGTTAGTGCGCCATTAGTAACCCAGAGCACAAGGTAAATATGGCCCCCCTGGGAGGCATACTAATGGCGCACCAAGTGACATACTAATGGCGCACTGCCTTGTGCGCCACTACTGTCTGGTATACTAATGGCGCACCAGGGGTGCGCTATTAGTATTAGTTACTAATGGCGTGATGATAGTGGCGCACCTGTAGTGCGCCATTAATGGCCAAAACAGGTGCGCCACTAACAGGCCTTGTCCTAGTAGTGTATTTACCATCCATATTGCACTTGTATCACCATCTCTTCGCCGAACTAGTGCACCTATACAATTTACCATTGTATTGGGTGTGTTGGGGACACAAGAGACTCTTTGTTATTTGGTTGCAGGGTTGCTTGAGAGAGACCATCTTCATCCTACGCCTCCCCACGGATTGATAAATCTTAGGTCATCCACTTGAGGGAAACTTGCTACTGTCCTACAAACATCTACACTTGGAGGCCCAACAACGTCTACAAGAAGAAGGTTGTGTAGTAGACATCAGCGCGCCCCGCTGGCGTCGGGCAAGTGGCCCCGGCAAGGCTCTTGCCGGGGCTGCGGAGGCCGCCCGGCAAGGGTCTTGCCGGGGGAGTCCGCCTCGCCCCTTTGCTCTTTGTGGTCTTTTGGTCTTGGCGTTGCTCTGATCGCCTTGTGCCCCGGCTTCCTTTTCTGCCCTGCTCAGTGTGGCCATGGGCGTGGCTCTGACTGCCCGTGCACACGTAAAGGGGTAAAAAAGGAGTGCCCCTACTTTTGTACACCGACATGATCGGGTGTGATAGGCTCTAGGTTCACATACAACGGGTACAAGACAATTTTTCACATGCGGAATACTCAGGTTAAACTTGACGATCGTGGCATGTACAAACATGGCCTCGGAACACTGGAGACCGAAAGGTCGAACGTGAATCATATAGTAGATATGATCAACATAGAGATGTTCACCATTGATGACTACTCCATCTCACGTGATGATCGGACATGGTTTAGTTGATTTGGATCACGTATCATTTAGATGACTTGAGGGATGTCTATCTAAGTGGGAGTTCTTAAGTAATTTGATTAATTGATTGAATTTATCATGAACTTAGTCCTGATAGTATTTGCAAATTATGTTGTAGATCAATAGCTCGCGTTGTAGCTCCACTATTTTTTGATATGTTCCTAGAGAAAAATAAGTTGAAAGATGTTAGTAGCAATGATGCGGACTGGGTCCGTGATCTGAGGATTATCCTCATTGCTGCACAGAAGAATTATGTCCTTGATGCACCGCTGGATGAGAGACCTGTTGAAAGAGTAGTTGCAGACGTTACGAACGTTTGGCAAGCTCAATATGATTGCTACTTAATAGTTTAGTGCGCCATGCTTTACGGCTTAGAACCGGGACTTCAAAAATGTTTTGAATGCTACAGAGCATATGAGATGTTCCAAGAGCTGAAATTAGTATGTCAGACTCATGCCCATGTCGAGAGGTATGAGACCTCTGACAAGTACTTTGCCTACAAGATGGAGGAGAATAGCTCATCTAGTGAGCATGTGCTCAGAATTTCTGGGCACTACAATCGCTTGAATCAAGTGGGAGTTAATCTTCCAGATAAGATAGAGATTGACAGAGTTCTCTAGTCACTATCACCAAGCTAATAGAACTTTGTGATGAACTATAATGTGCAGGCGATAACGGAAAAGATTCCCGAACTCTTCGCGATGCTGAAATCGGCGAAGGTACAAATCAAGAAAGAGCATCAAGTGTTGATGGTTAACAAGACCACTAGTTTCAAGAAAAAGGGCAAGGAAAAAAAGGGAACTTCAAGAAGGATGGCAAACTAGTTGCCACTCCCGTGAAGAAGCCCAAAGCTGGGCCTAAGCCTGAAACTAAGTGCTTCTAATGCCAAAGAAAATGGTCACTAGAGGCGGAACTACCCAAAATACTTGGCGGATAATATGGATGGCAAAGTGAACAAAGGTATATTTGATATACATGTTATTGATGTGTACTTTACTAGTGTTCATAGTAACCCCAGGGTATTTGATACCGGTTCAGTTACTAAGATTAGTAACTCAAAACAGGAGTTGCAAAATGAACATAGACTAGTTAAGGGCAAGGTGACGATGTGTGTTGGAAGTGATTCCAAGGTTGATAAGAACACCATCGCACACTCCCTCTACCTTCGGGATTGGTGTTGGACCTAAATAAATGTTATTTTGGTGTTTGCGTTGAGCATAAATATGATTAGATCATGTTCATTGCAATACGTTTATTCATTTAAGTCAGAGAATAATTGTTGTTATGTTTACATGAATAAAACCTTCTATGGTCATACACCCAATGTGAATGGTTTATTGAATCTCGATCGTGATGATACACATATTCATAATATTGATGCCAAAAGATGCAAAGTTGATAATGATAGTGCAACATATTTGTGGCACTGTCATTTAGGTCATATTGGTGTAAAGCGCATGAAGAAACTCCATACGGATGGATTTTTGGAATCACTTGATTATGAATCATTTGATACTTGCGAATCATGCCTCATGGGAAAGATGACTAAAACTCTGTTCTCCGGAACAATGGAGCGAGCTAATGACTTATTGGAAAGAATACATACCGATGTATGTGGTTCGATAAGTGTTGAGGCACGCGGCGGGTATCGTTATTTTCTGACCTTCACAGATGATTTAAGCAGGTATGGGTATATCTACTTGATGAAACAAAAGTCTGAAACGTTTGAAAAGTTCAAAGAATTTCAGAGTGAAGTGGAGAATCATCGTAACAAGAAAATAAAGTTTCTATGATCTGATCGCGTAGGCGAATATTTGAGTTACGAGTTTGGCCTTCATTTAAAACAATGTGGAATAGTTTCACAACTCACGCCACCTGGAACACCAAAGTGTAATGGTGTGTCTGAATGTCGTAACCGTACTTTATTAGATATGGTGCGATTTATGATGGCTCTTACCGATTTACCACCATCGTTTTGGGGTTATGCATTAGAGACAGCTATATTCACGTTGAATAGGGCAGCATCTAAATCCGTTGAGATGACACCGTGTGAACTGTGGTTTGGCAAGAAACCTAAGCTGTTATTTCTTAAAAGTTTGGGGATGCGACACTTATGTCAAAAGGCTTCAGCCTGATAAGCTCGAACCCAAATCAGAGAAGTGCGTCTTCATAGGATACCCTGAGGAAACAATTGGGCACACCTTGTACCACAGATCCGAAAGGCAAGATCTTTGTTGCTAAGAATGGATCCTTTCTAGAGGAGTTTCTCTCGAAAGAAGTGAGTGGGAGGAAAGTAGAACTTGATGAGGTGATTTTACCTTCTCTCAAATTGGAAAGTAGCACATCAGTGAAATCCATTCCCGTGATGCCTACACCAACTAGTGAGGAAGCTAATGATGATGATCATGAAACTTCAGATCGAGTTACTACTGGACCTCGTAGGTCGAATAGAGCATGTTCTAGACCAGAGTGGTACCGTAATCCTGTCCTGAAACTCATGTTACTAGACCATGACGAACCTACGAACTATGAAGAAGCTATGATGAGCCCAGATTCCGACAGATGGCTTGAGGCCATGAAATCCGAGATAGGATCCATGTATGAGAACAAAGTGTGGACTTTGGTGGACTTGCCGATGATCGGCAAGTCATAGAGAATAAATGGATCTTCAAGAGGAAGACTAACGCTGATGGTAATGTTACTGTCCAGAAAGCTTGACTTGTCGCAAAAGTTTTTCGACGAGTTTAAGGAGTTTACTATGATGAGACTTTCTCACCCGTATCCATGCTTAAGTCCATCCGAATCATGTTAGAAATTGCCACATTATGAAATCTGGCAAATGGATGTCAAAACTGCATTCCTTAATGGATATCTCAAAGAAGAGTTGTATATGATGCAACCAGAAGGTTTTGTCAATCCTAAAGGTGCTAACAAAGTGTGCAAGCTCCAGCAATCCTTCTATGGACTGGTGCAAGCATCTCGGAGTTGGAATATATGCTTTGATGAGGTGATGAAAGCATATGGTTTTATACAGACTTATGGTGAAGCCTGTATTTACAAGAAAGTGAGTGGGAGCTCTGTAGCATTTCTGATATTATATGTGGATGACATATTGTTGATTGGAAATGATATAGAATTTCTGGATAGCATAAAAAGATAGTTGAATAAGAATTTTTCAATGAAAGACCTCAGTGAAGCTGCTTACATATTGGGCATCAAGATCTATAGAGATAGATCAAGACGCTTGATAAGATTTTCAATGAGTACATACCTTGACAAGATTTTGAAGGAGTTCAAAATAGATCAGTCAAAGAAGGAGTTCTAGCCTGTATTGTAAGGTGTGATGTTGAGTAAAGACTCAAAGCCCGACCATGGCATAAGATAGAAAGAGAATGAAAGGCATTCCCTATGCCTCAGCCATATATAGGTTCTATAAAGTATGCCATACTGTGTAAAAAACCTGCTGTATACCTTGCCATGAGTTTGGCAAGGGGGTACAATAGTGATCCAGGAGTGGGTCAATGGACAACGGTCAAAGTTATCCTTAGTTACCTAAGAGGACTAAGGAAATATTTCTCGGTTATGGAGGTGATAAAGAGTTCGTCGTAAAGAGTTACGTCGCTGCAAGCTTTTACACCGATCCAGATGACTCTGAGTCTCAATCTGGATACATATTGAAAGTGGGAGCAATTAGCTAGAGTAGCTCCATGCAGAGCATTGTAGACATAGAAAATTTGCAAAATACATATGGCTCTGAATGTGGCAGACCCGTTGACTAAACTTCTCTCACAAGCAAACCATTATTACACCTTAGTACTCTTTGGGTGTTAATCACATAGCGACGTGAACTAGATTATTGACTCTAGTAAACCTTTTGGGTGTTAGTCACATGGCGATGTGAACTATGCGTATTAATCACATAAAGATGTGAACTATTGGTGTTAAATCACATGACGATGTGAACTAGATTATTGACTCTAGTGCAAGTGGGAGACTGAAGGAAATATGCCTCAGAGGCAATAATAAAGTTTTTATTTTATATTTCCTTATATCATGATAAATGTTTATTATTCATGCTAGAATTGTATTAACCGGAAACTTCATACATGTGTGGATACATAGACAAAACACCGTGTCCCTAGTAAACCTCTACTAGACTAGCTCGTTAATCAAAGATGATTAAGTTTCCTAACCATAGACATGTGTTGTCATTTGATGAACGGGATCACATCATTAGGAGAATGATGTGATGGAAAAGACCCATCCATTGGCATAGCATATTGATCGTTCAGTTTTATTGCTATAGCTTTCTTCATGTCATATACATATTCCTTTAACTATGAGATTATGCAACTCCCGGATACCAGAGGAATACCTTGTGTGCTATCAAACATCACAACGTAACTGGGTGATTATAAAGATGCTCTACAGGTATCTCCGAAGGTGTTTGTTGGGTTGGCATAGATCGAGATTAGGATTTGTCACTCCGAGTATCGGAGATGTATCTCTGGGCCCTCTCGGTAATACACATCATAAGAAGCCTTGCAAGCAAAGTGACTAATGAGTTAGTTGCAGGATGATGTATTACAGAACGAGTAAAGAGACTTGCCAGTAACGAGATTGAACTAGCTAGGTATGAAGATACCGACGATCGAATCTCGGGCAAGTAACATACCGATGGACGAGGGAATAACGTATGTTGTCATAACGGTTCGACCGATAAAGATCTTCGTAGAACATGTAGGAGCCAATATGAGCATCCAGGTTCCGCTATTGGTTATTAACTAGAGAAGTGTCTCGGTCATGTCTACATAGTTCTCGAACCCGTAGGGTTCGCACGCTTGACGTTCGATGACGATTTTGTATTATATGAGTTATGTGATTTGGTGATCGAATGTTGTTTGGAGTTCCAGATGAGATCATGGACATGATGAGGAGTCTCGAAATGGTTGAGAGGTAAATACTGATATATAGGACGGTGGTATTCGGACACCGGAAGTGTTCCGGAGGGTACCGGGTACATATCGGGTCACCGGAAGGGGTTGCGGGCACCCCCGGCAAAAGATATTGGTCGTATGGGCCAAGAGGGGAAACACATCAGCCACAAGGGGCTAGTGCGCCCCCCATATGGGCCGGCCTAAGTGGAGAAGGAAAAGGGGAGGAGAAAAGGAAAGAGAGGGAATAGGATTCCCCCTTCCTTCCCCCTCTTCCCTCTTTCCTTCCCCCTTCCGTATACAAGGAAAGGGGGGAGGCCGAATTGGAGGAGGCCCCCAAGTAGGATTCCTCCTACTTGGGGCGCCCCTTGCTGCTCCCCTCCCCCTCCCACCTATATATATGTGAGTAGGGGGCGCCTAGAACACACAACAACAACATCTGTTAGCCGTGTGCGGCGCCTCCCTCCACAGATTACAACCTCGGTCATATCTTCATAGTGCTTAGGCGAAGCCCTGCGTGGATCACTTCACCATCACCGTCACCACACCGTCGTGCTGACGGAACTCATCTTCCTCGACACCTTTGTTGGATCAAGAGTTCGAGGGATGTCATCGAGCTGAACGTGTGCAGAACTCGGAGGTGCCGAACGTTCCGTACTTGATCGGTCGGAACGAGAAGAAGTTCGACTACATCAACCGCGTTGTCAAACGCTTCCGCTCTCGGTCTACGAGGGTACGTAGACACACTCTCCCCCTCTCCTTGCTATGCATCTCCTAGATAGATCTTGCGTGAGCGTAGAATTTTTTTTTTGAAATTGCATGCTATGTTTCCCAACAAAAATATGTTAGCCATATGAATCACAACAGGGACAAATGGCTCAACACCAAATGAGCTAACCAACCTGCCAAACAACATTCTGTGATGAAAAGCCTTGTTATTTCTGTACAGTTTGGTTGGGCGGTTGGGCGACGCAACTGCTATTTTAAATCCATCAATGGGAAGTGGCCCAAACGCTAAGCGTACCCGACCTGGGCCCCCGGTATGACATATCTCACTTACAGCGACACTACGGTTCGTATCGCGCCTAGCATTCCCAGAATGGGCCAGCACAGTTAGGTTCCTCCTCGCGCCCGCGTTTTTTTTTTCATGTTTTTATTTTTTATTTTTAATTTTTTTATATTCTAAATAAATATATTCCAAAAAGGACTTTACATAAAACATTTGAGAAAAATGTTAACCAAGCAGTTGAAAAATGTAAAATGAGTATAGAGAAAATGTTTCTCACGCATACGAAAAATGTATTTAAAAATTTATTCCAAGCATTTCAAAAAAGTAAATAAAAATGTTAATCAATCATTTCAAAAATGTTATATGTGTATAGAAAAAATGTTGAATTTTTTGATCATGTATTTAAAAAATGTTAACCAAGCATTTTAAAAAATTGAGAAAGTTTTTGAAAAGATTAGTTCAACATTTAAAAAAATGATCAATGTGTATAGAAAAAATCATTACCATGTATAAAAAAATGTTAATCTTGTATTTAGAAAAATGTTAATGAACCATTTACAAAATGTTAAATGTGCATAGAAAAACTGTTGACAATCTAGTAAATGATGTTCATCTTGTATTTGAAAATTATTGATCAAGCTTTTGAAAAATGTTAAATGTGTATATAATAAATGTTGACAATGTATTAAATGATGTTTATCTTGTATTTGAAAATTGTTGATCAATCATTTGAAAAATGTTAAAATGTGTATAGAAAAAGTGTTAACCATGTATTAAAGAAAATTAATCTCATTTAAAAAAGATCAAGCATTTGAAAAGTTTTCAAATTTTGAATAGAAGAATGTTGACTGTATACTATTTTTTTAACTTGTACTTGGAAAATGTTAATCAAGCAACTGATTTTTTTTCCAAATGTGTAGAGCTTTTTTTGACTGTGTACTAAAAAATGTTGCACTTGTATTTAAATTTGTTTAAAGATGTATTAGAAAAATGTCCTTGATGTATACGAAAAATGTAGAATGAAACAAAAAGAGAAAAAAATAATGAAAAAAAGGAAACCAAAATAAAAAGAAAAAGAGAATCAAAGAAATAAGTGCAAACAAAATGGGAAACAACGAAAACCGATAAAGAAACCAATGAAAATCAATAAAAAAACTAAGAAACAAGAAGTAAACAAGTAAATACAAAAAGGGATAACATATAAAAGAATAAAAGGAAAATGAAAAGCTGAGTAATGGTTTTTAAAACAATTGTAGTAACACATAAATGTATGTCAGTACCTTCTGTTACAAATTCTTAGGGGGTAAACGTAGAATTTGATTAAGTGCATTAATAAATGATCATCATCATAACACATAAGACCTGCTTGTCAGGAAAAAAATGTTAGAAACATCAGGAAAAAATATGTTAGCTATATGAATCACAATGGGGACAAATGGCTCAACACCAAATGAGCTAACCAAAGAACTAAATAACTTTCTGTGATGAAAAGCCACGTTATTTCTTTCTTTACAGTTTGGTTTTTCTAAAAGACTTTACAATTTGGTTGGGCAGTTGGTGTACGCATTTTCAATTTTTAATTCATCAATGGGCTAGTGGCCCAAACGCTTAGCACACCCGACATGAGCGGGGGTGTGATTTATCTCACTTACCGCAAGACAATTGTTCATCTCGCCTCTACCGTTCCCAGAATGGGTCAGCACAGTTAGGTTCTTCCTCGCGCCTGTGTTTATTTAATGTTTTTAGTTTTGTTACTTATTTTATGATTTCAAATATTCTAAATAAATATATTCCAAAAAGAACTTTACATAAAGTATTTGAAAATATGTTAATTAAGCATTTGAAAATGTGAAATATGTATAGAGAGAATGTTTCTCATGTATGCATAAAATGTATCTGATAACTTATTCCAAGCATTTGAAAAAAGGTATTAAACAAGTATTTTAAAATATTAACCAAGCATTTGAAAAATGTTAAATATGTATAGAAAAATGTTCAGCAAGTATTCAAATATGCTGAAATTATTTGATAATGTATTTAAAAAATATTGACCAAGCATTAAAAAAACTGAAAAAGTGTTTGAAAAATGTTAATCAAGCATTCAAAAAATGATCAATGTGTATAGAAAAAATGTTGACCATGTATAAAAATCTTTAATATTCTATTTAAAAAAATTTAAAAAACCATATACAAAATGTTAAATGCGAATAGAAATAATGTTGACAATGTATTAAATAATGTTAATCTTGTATCTGAAAATTCTTTATCAAGCATTTGAAAAATGTTAAAATCTGTATATAAAAAAGGTTGACAATGTACTTAAAAACATTTAATCTTGTATTTAGAAAATTTTAGTTAGGCATTTGAAAAGTGTTAAAAAAGTGTATCTAAAAATGGTGACCGTATACTAAAAAAATGTTAAACTTCTACTTGACATTTTTAATCAAGCATTTGTTTTTTTTAAATGTGAACATAATTGTTTTTTACTGCATACTTAATTTTTTTAAATTGTATTTAAAAATTGTTAGACTTTTATTAGAAAAATGACCTTGACGTATATGAGAAGTGTAGAACGAAAAGCAAAAGAAACAAAAAAAATGAGAAAACTAATGAAAACCGAAACAAACAAAGGAAACCAAAATAAAAATCAAAGAAATAAGTGCATATAAAATGGGAAAGAATGAATTCTGATAAAGAAACCGGTGAAAATCAAGAAAAAAACTAAGAAAGCACGAAGAAACCAAGTAAATACAAAAAGGGATAAAAATAAAAGGAAATAAAGAAAATGAAAAAAAACCACTAATCTGTTTTAGTTTTAGCCAAGATGGGCATCTATGCTAGAAGCCTAAATTCCTCAGTACAAATCACCATCACTAGCATTCCTACCTAGACGACATGCAACTACAACACCCATTTAAAAAAAATTATCACCATGCAAGGCACAACTAGGGATGCTTAGATTAGGACCACAAGTGGCACTTGGATCATGTTTACGAATCAAACATCTCCCAGTGAAAAGAGCAAAGTAATGAACAACAGGAAAATGAATACTGCCAATTCTACCTTCAGTAACCCCTCTAGTTTCCCCGTAGAAAATGCTCCTAAGAACCGCTTCATAATCTCTTACGAGGGTCATGGAAGGTACCCCCAAAAGGGAATAAACCCACAATTCATCGGATCCCAACAAAAACACCACAAAAGTTACATCGAATAGGTCTCTGAAGAGATCATTGTATTGAAGATCAAACGAGAGAGAGAGAGAGAGAGATCTAGCTACTGCTATGGACCAGTAGATCCTGTGGGAACTACTCACACATCATCATCAAGGCAGAAAGGTTGACGAAGATGGCCTTCGTTGTGGATTCCCCCTCCGGTAGAGTACCAGAAAAGGCCTCCACATGGGATCGCGAAAGAACAGAGGCTTGCGGCAGCGGAAGAATTGTATCGGGAGTTTGGGCAGCAGGGGGCCCGAAAGGGGGCAGGGTGCGCCCCCCTGCCTTATCGTCTCCTCGTCTATCGTTTGGATCACCCCTGAAACTTCTAGGGTCTCTTTTGGTCCAGAAAAAGACTTCGTTTGGTATGAATTTTCTGTAAAACAAAAAACAAGCAGAAATCAACAAGTAGCACTAGGCACTGAGTTAATAGGTTAGTACCTAAAAATGATATAAAATGGTATATAAAGCATACAAGATTGATAATATAATAGCATCAAACAATCAATAATAATAGATACGTCGGAGACGTATTAGCATCCCCAAGCTTAAATTCTCGCTCATCCTCGAGTAGGCAAATGATAAAACAGAATTTTTGATGTTGAATGCTACCTAACATGTCTTAATCATGTAATGTTTTGGGTATAAATGTTGAGAAACAATGACTTAATAGATATCAAAGAGATAATATAAAAGAATGCTAGAAAATAGTCATTACTCTTCAAAATATCTATGTCAATGAATGTTATTCCTACTCATTTAATCGTGTAAGCATGGCATAACATGGTCCTCCTAGCACAAAGTATAAATCATGAACACCCCGGTGCCAAACCAAGCAATTGTATCATACTTTTTCTCGCTTCAACATTTTCAACTCCACTCAATACTTGAGCTTGAGCCATGGACTTAGCACTTTGGATGGCAAAGAGAATGATGATAGGGGATTACAAGGGAAGACATAAATTGAGAAAGTCTCACATCAACTCGACGGATTGTTAGGCAATGGAGAGGCCTTTCAATTGAAATCGATGCAAGGAGTAGGGATTGCCATGCAATGGATGCACTAGAGCTATAAGTGTATGAAAGCTCACTACTGAAACTAAGTGGGTGTGCATCTAACTTACTTGCGCATGAAGGCCTCGGGCATTTGAGGATACCCGTCATCGGAATATGCAAGTCAAGTTTTATAATGTAAAAATTCCCACCAATACATGAAAGTGACAAATCATGGAGACTCTCTATATGAAGAACATGGTGCTACTTTGAAGCACAAGTGTGGTAAAGGATACTAGCATTGCCCCTTTTTTCTCTCACACATTTTTAAGAACAATATCATGAACCTCATACCCACTTTTTCGATGACCCATCAGTCTCCTCCATTCCTTTCCTCACTGGGACAATGCTCTAATAATAATGATCATCACACTTCTATTTACTTACAACTCGATAAACTAAATGATATGACTACATATGAATGCCTCTAGCAATGTACCAGGATGTGCAATGATCTAGCGTAACATGTATAACAATGGTGGTCAAAATACCATGTCAGCTCTATATGATAATGCAAAGAAAAATGACAATGAATGCTCAAGCCATGTGAATAGTAACGATGGAAGTTGCATCACAATGAATCTCGAAATGACTATGAAAATGCCATGATAGGTAGGTATGGTGGCTGTTTTGAGAAAGGGTATAATAAGGCTTATGTGTGATAAAGCATGTCATATCACGGGATTTGGATGCACCGACGAAGTTTGCACCAAGGCTCGAGGTGAGAACGGGCAATGCACGGTACTAAAGAGGCTAGCAAAATATATGGATAGGTAGAAGTGCTTATAGTCCACAAACTCACATTAGTCATAAAGGACTCAAATACTTATTGTGAAAGTTTATTAGCTCTCGAAGAAAAGTACTACTCGCATGCCCCTAGGGAGGAGGTTGGGAGGAGTTAACCATCGCGCCTCCCCGATTCAGACAACACAAAGGATATCAATCAAGGATAAATCATGTTCCAACTTCCTTGCTATGCCATGACCGACACTTTAATGAAATAGTGCATCACAAACCTTAACATCTATAATTATACTAAGTAATGTTTATTAACTAGTAAACATCTGTATTATAATTTAAATATCGTTGATCATACACTTCGCATTCGGTGCTCTAAATGAAAGTTTTTATTATACTACTCTTGTATCCCTATCATTTTAGACTAAACATATATATGGCTCGTGCAAATTACCACTTCCTATTTAAACTCTTAAAAAATTACAAGTGAAACATTAGAGTGCAATTGATTTGTATAAAATATAAGTACGACTGTACTCTAAAGATACTTGATTAGAAGCGTTTGTGGAGGGCGAACGCCGCTACTTGGTACATCTTTTGCAGCGTGCCATGCACCTAAACGCTGCTAAAGTTTTGGCCAGAGAGTCCTTTCCTTAAATATAAAAATAGCTATGTTCTTGGAAGTTGCGGATGCTGTTACAAAGTCTCACAACTGCGATGTTTCGCTCGGCCAAACACGTCTACTACTTTGAGGCCTGGAATCTTCTGGGCATCACATGCTGGCAGTGTTTCACCTAGGCCGAACGCTGCAAGTATGGAAATCTTAGCCAAGTTTGGCCGCAGTGCGAACGCGTCTAATAATTAGCGAAAATAGCCTCGGCGACCGGTTTCGCTTAAACGCTGCTGATGTGAAAATCCTTAAAGGGCTTTTTCTACTTGTGCAACTGGCTTTAAAAGAAGAAATCCTCAAACAACGTTGGTGCTTCCTATAAATTACAGGCAAAATTCGTCGCTTTTACATATGGTTAGCGACTTAAAATATCGATAATAGACATTCTCATACAATTATAATGAAATTGGCAGGCAGCCGCTGCTATTCAACGACGTCATTGGTTGCTAAAAGGTCAACGACTGCCTTCCGGCGAGGGTCTACACTCTGAGTCCATGAACAGCACCCTTGCCGCCATTATTCTTGGTCTCCCGATCGGTTGCCACGGTGCCCGTCTCCGTGTGCGGAGCTGCTAGGACGCTCTTGGGATTGCTGGGCCTTGTCCAGTATGGCTTGCTCGCGCGTGACACGTTTCTAACGTATCTATAATTTTTTTATTGTTTCATGATATTAAAGTATCATTCTTAGATGTTTTATACTCGTTTACTAGTAACTTTATATTATTTTTTGAGACTAACCTATTGATATAGTGCCTAGTGTCAGTTGCTGTTTTTTGCTTGTTTTTTTACTTCGTAGAATATCCATATCAAACAAAGTCCAAATACAACAAAGCTTTTTGAAGGATTTTTTCTTCCCAGAAGACACCCAGGAGGCCCAAGATGTGCACCAGAGGGGCCCTGTGGGGCCCACTAGGCACCAGGGCACGCCAGGGCCCCTAGGCGCGCCCTCGTGGGTAGTGGGGCCCACAGGCACCCCTTCCACCGCCTCTCAGCTCTATAAATACCCTAATATTCTAGAAACCCTAGGGGAGTCGACAAAACACAATTCCAGCTGCCGCAAGTTCCAGAACCACGAGATCCAATCTAGAGGCCTTTTTGGGCACTTTGCCGGAATGGGCAACGATCACGGAGGGGTTCTTCATCATCCTTGCTGCCCCTCCGATGATGCATGAGTAGTTTACCATAGACCTATGGGTCCGTAGTTAGTTGCTAGATGGCTACTTCTCTCCTTTTTGATCTTCAATACAATGTTTGCCTCGATCTTCTTGGATATCTATTTGATGTAATGACTTTTTGCGGTGTGTTTGTTGGGATCCGATAAATTATGAGTTTATGATCAGTTCTATCCATGAATGTTTTTTGAGTCTTTGTTGAGCTCTCTTATGCATGATTGTTATAGCCTCGTATTTCTTCTCCGAAACTTTGGTTTGGTTTGGCCAATTAGATTGTTTTTTCTTCCCATGGGAAGAGGTGCTTTGTGATTGGTTCGATCTTGCGACGCTCAATCTCAGTGACAGAAGGAGACATGACACACATGTATCGTTGCCATTAAGGATAAAAAGATGGGGTCTATTCCTACATGAATAGATCTTATCTACATCATGTCATTGTTCTTATTGCATTACTCCATTTTTCCATGAACTTAATACACTAGATGCATGCTGGATAGCGGTCGATGTGTGGAGTAATAGTAGTAGATGCAGGCAGGAGTCGGTCTACTAATCTTGGACGAGATTCCTATATACATAATCATTCCCTTGGATATCGTCATAACCAACAGTAATTTGTTTATCCACGTGTGCTATTTTCTTGAGAGAAGCCTCTAGTGAAATCTAAGGCCCGGGTCTATTTCCTATCATATTGTTTTCAGATCTATTATTCCGAAAACCCAAAAATACCTTGCTGCAGTTTTTCTTTACTTATTTTATTTTGTGTTTTTGCTAGATCTATTTAACCAATCTCATACAATTTAATCTATCTCCATACTGAGGAGGGATTGCCAACCCCTCTTACGCGTTGGGTTGCAAGTTTTCGTGGTTCGTGTGCAGGTGCTGTTTACATAGTGTTGCTTGGTTCTCCTACTGGATTGATAAGCTTGATTTCATAACTGAGGGAAATACTTACCGTTGCTGTGCTGCATCATCCTATCCTCTTCGGGGAATTACCAACGTAGATACAAGCAATCGGCATTCAAGCAAGCGCGTGACATTCACGCGACATAACTCTATTCCGATCTCGACCCACTCATAACCTATTTCATTAGAGCTATAGCTCTACTTCACCGGGGCCTCCACCAAGGTCGCGCTCGAGCACTGTTGTCGTGGCCGAAAGGATGTTGTGCAAGTGCGACGCACATGCCTGCTGCCCATTCCTGGCTGGGCATCAGGCTTTCGATGGGCACCAACGGCCCGAGGGGTGGGAGGCGACAATGTTGCCACTGTGGCGCTCTGGCGTGGTGGCTAGCCAAATCTGCTTAAATGGTCTTCTGTATCATGACATTGAGCGCCAACCAGGTGCCACATCGATATTATTGATGAGCTGTGACGCCTGCACTAGCAAGCCGAGGGGACTAGCGAAACGACGACGGCGCTCCAGCACGTTCTCGTCGTCCAGAACGTTGGGGGCGATTCGGCGGCCTGACATGCTAGGAATTGGTAGATGGGTATGGGCCTGAGCAGTGTCGCTACGGTGCGATGCTGCTAGGGCTTATTGCTATTCACTTGCTGCTGGTAGCCTTCCCTTGTACTAAGCGGGAATACTGCTTGTGCATCCAAACTCCTTAAACTAAGTTGTGCCAAATGAGTCCACTACCTACCTATATACGGTATTTCCATGCCGTTCCAAGTAAATTTGTATGTGCCAACTCTAATTTTTAAAATAAATTTCCTTTTTGTGTGCCCGTACCGCTCATGAAGCGGCAGTGGGTGGCCAATATTTTTTCATGCTAGATGTGTTATTCTCAAGATGAGTGTTTATTCACTTGTCATTGCACGAGAGAGTGGCCGGTAATAGGGATGCCCAGTCCCGAATTGAAAAATAAATTTACTTTATGTTGTCAATAATAAATTCCTTGGAAAGTGTTGGTATGGAAGGCACCCATGGATACGGCTAGCCATGGATTGTGAAAGAATGGTGGAAAAAGGAATAAACTTTATTTTATGTTTGGGAACCGCCTATGATGTATCTAGCATGGAAAGTATTGGGAATTCTCGGTCGTTTTCGTTGACAGGAAAAGCATGCCTGTCAAAACAATTTTATCTCTGAATTTAAGCTTTGAGCTTTGGCACCTCCACAAATCTCTGCTTCCCTCTGCGAAGGGCCTATCTATTTACTTTCATTCCATTTTTATTTTTATTGAGTCTCCATCTTCTCTTATAAAGCACCAACTAGGGAGCACTATTATCATGCTTGAGCATTGGATGTAGCTAATATTTGAGTGTGTTTCATGAATGGATCAATGACTGAGCATAATGGGCTAGGGATAGCTTTCTTTGGTGATGATATTTTAAAAGACATGTTTGCTTGTTGATATGCTTAAGTATTGAGGTCTTCATGTCAAATTATAGACTATTGCTTTGAATCATCTAAAGTCCAAATGTCCAAAAGAAAAGAATATGTGATAAATATGATGGGTAGCATTCCACACCAAAAATTCCGTTTTTATCATTTACCAACTCGAGGACGAGCAGGAATTAAGCTTGGGGATGCTGATACGTCTCCAATGTATCTATAATTTTTGTTTGTTCCATGCTATTAAAGTATCATTCTTGGATGTTTTATACTCATTTACTAGCAACTTTATATTATTTTTTGGGACTAACCTGTTGACATAGTGCCCAGTTCCAGTTGCTGTTTTTTGTTTGTTTTTTACTTCGCGGAATATCCATATCAAACAAAGCCAAATACAGCAAAACTTTTTAGAGATTTTTTTCTGCCCAAAAGACACCCAGGAGGCCCGAGATGTGCACCAGAGGGGCCCTGTGGGGCCCACTAGGCACCAGGGTGCGCCAGGGCCCCCAGGCGCGCCCTGGTGGGTAGTAAGGCCCACAGGCACCCCATCCACTGCCTCTCAGCTCTACAAATACTCTAATATTACAAAAACCCTAGGGGAGCCGACAAAACACAATTCCAGCTGCCGCAAGTTCCGGAACCACGAGATCAAATCTAGAGGCCTTCTTTGACACTCTGCCGGAGGGGTCAACGATCACGGAGGGGTTCTTCCTCATCACCCGTGCCCCTCTGATGATGCGTGAGTAGTTCACCACAGACCTACGGGTCCGTAGGCAGTAGCTAGATGGCTTCTTCTCTCTTTTTGATCTTCAATACAATGTTCTCCTCGATGTTATTGGAGATCTATTTGGTGTAATGACTTTTTGAGGTGTGTTTGCTGGGATCCGATGAATTGTGAGTTTATGATCAGTTCTATCCATGAATACTATTTGAGTCTTTGTTGAACTCTCTTATGCATGATTGTTATCACGGCCATCCATGGGCATGTGCGGGCTGTGCGACTGCACAGGGTCCCCAAATTCTAGGGCCCCCTAATTTTGTGCCAATGTCTAGTATTTGTTTTCCTTTTGGGCCATTTTTCACAGCTAGCTCTGGTCCATGGCTCTCCCGAATGGGCCTGCTCCCCAGTTTCCTGAACGAGCCTCTCCCGAGTCTGAGTCGACACAACCCTGGCGATCGATCGATCTATCGATCTTCGCCAGACGCGCCGCCGCCGCCGCCGCATGGAGACGGAGGCTAGCAGCGTTATTTCCTTTGATCGCTTTGTTTCGTGCTCGAAGGCACAGCCCATAGCCCTGCTCTCATGAAGAACTTCCTTATGATACAACAAGTCGTCCGGGAATTGCATCGCAAGAAGGTGCCTTCTCTGATGCTCAAACTTCATATAGGTTGTGCTTTTGTCTCTGCTGGATTCCCGTTCCTCGTTGAAATTATGCAGCGTTTCAGTTTTGAGAACAATTGGATTTGATGCATGGCTCTTGTCCTCTCTTGTTCTATTACAAGGGTCATGGTGACTGGACGTTTAGGTGACTCATCTGGCAGGTATCGTCAACAGGTTGCTTAATGCCATGTTTCGGCAGTGTAGACTGCTAGTTTTTCTACGCTATAACATCATCCTGTAATTGTAAATACTCCTTTCTATTCTATTCTTCATATATTGCGTGTGCTAAAAAACACAAACAAGTATAGAGTGCCGGTGGCTGTGAGGGCATCACCGATCTGTCCACCAGGTGCTTTCAAACTTCATCCCTATTTAATTTAGACTATTTTGTTGAATAATTATATATTAGTAAATAATGTATGCATATGCATCAGTTCATCAATCAAATTATTTAGGGAAGATATATAGTAGACTAGCTGATCAAGTTGTCACACACCAAAATTTCCAACATAGTTCCTCATATAAAATTTCCAAGATAGTTCCTCATATAGACTAGCTGATCCCACTGGATTTTTTTGGACCAGAAGACATCCAGTGGGCCGGAGAAGCACCTCGGGGAGCTCCAAGGGGAGCACAACCCACCGGGGCGTGCCTGGAGGCCCAGGTGCGCCCAGGTGGGTTGTGCCCACCACGGGTGCCCCCTGAACCACCTATTTGCTCTATAAATACCCCAATATCCCAGAAACCGTAGGGGAGTCGACGAAAATCAATTCCAGGCACCGCAAGTTCCAGAACCACCAGATCCAATCTAGACACCATCACGGAGGGGTGCATCATGTCCATTGGTGCCTCTCCGATGATGTGTGAGTAGTTCTTTGTAGACCTACGGGTCCGTAGTTAGTAGCTAGATGCTCCCTCTCTCTCGTTTGGTTCTCAATATAATGGTCTCTTGGAGATCCACATGATGTAACTCTTTTTGCAGTGTGTTTGTTGGGATCCGATGAACTTTGAGTTCATGATCAGATCTATCTTTTTATCCATGAAAGTTATTTGAGTCTTCTTTGATCTCTTATATGCATGATTACTTATAGCCTCATATTTCTTCCGACATTTGGGTTTTATTTGGCCAACTTGATCTATTTATCTTGCAATGGAAGAGGTTCTTTGTAGTAGGTTTGATCTTACGGTGCTTGATCCCAGTGACAGAAGCGGAACCGACACGTATGTATCGTTGCTACCAAGGATAAAACGATGAGGTCTATTTCTACATAAATAGATCTTGTCTACATCATGTCATCGTTCTTATTGCAGTCCTCCGTTTCTCCATGAACTTAATACACTAGATGCATGCTGGATAGCGGTCGATGTGTGGAGCAATAGTAGTAGATGCAGGCAGGAGTCGGTCTACTAATCTTGGACGTGATGCCTATATAATGATCATTGCCTGGATGTCATGATGATCATTTGAAGTTCTATCAAGTGCCCAACAGTAATTTGTTCACCCACTGTTTGCTATTTTTCTTGAGAGAAGCCACTAGTGAAACCTACGGCCCCCGGGTCTCTTTTTTATTATATTTGCCTTTGCGGTCTATTTCCTTTGCTTTTATTTTTAGATCTATTAAACCAAAAATACAAAAATACTTTGCTGCAATTTATTTTATTTGGCGTTTGATCTATCAATATTTATAACTCTCTCATGTCCGTTTACCAATTTTTGGCGCCGTTACCCGAAAGGGATTGACAACCCCTTTAACACATCGGGTTGCGAGTATTTGTTATTTGTGTGCAGGTGCTGTTTACGTAGTGTTGCTTGGTTCTCCTACTGGTTCGATAACCTTGGTCTCATCACTGAGGGAAATACCTACCGTTGCTGTGTTGCATCATCCCTTCCTCTTTGGGGAAATACCGACGTAGTTCAAGCAAACATCAGAAGGAATTTCTGGCGCCGCTGCCGGGGAGACATCATCAACATCTACCAGGTTCCTAATCACAAATCTCATCACCTCGCAATTTACAATATTTGCCATTTGCCTCTCGTTTTCCTCTCCCTCACTTCACAAAAATTTACCGTTTTATTCTCCCTCTTTTTCGTCCGCCGTTTTCTCATGAGATCTATCTTGCGTGCAACTTTGTTTGCCACTTTCTGTCGTCATGGATAGTTCTTCATCTATAGTATGCACTCCCGAGAACGAAGTTCTCAACTTTAAACAAAGGGGAGGAGAGAATTTAAAAGATGCTTGGTATAGGATTTGCAATGCTCATAATAGATCTATCCGTGAGCAATCTACCGTTGTTCTTCTTCGCTGTTTTTATGTGGGCATCACCACTTGGTATATATTCGTCCTTGATATGATTACCGGTGGAAATTTCTTGATGTGTCCCTCTCTTGATGCTTTTAATGCTATGGGAAATTTAGTACGTTCACCACCTCTTATGATTAATGAAACAACTTTGACTCTTGAGCATGTTATGGAAAGACTAGATGCTATTGAAAAGAAAATGCTTACTGAAGAACATATTGAAAACTTGGATAAAAAGATGCATAATTTTGCCACTAAAATTGGGTCAAAAGCGGGAGAAGTTTTTAAGTTTCTAAAGTAAAAGGGGACCGTAATTCATGAAAGAATTGAAGAAAGCCCGTCTCGGATTGATAAACTGGAACAAATCTTTAGTAATTTAAGCACGGCTTTTGCTTCCGCTAAAAGTATTGAAAAAACTCCCGTAAAGATTGGCAAGATTACTCAAGTTACTAAGAACAAGGGTGCAACTTCTAGCAATAATAGTAAATAAGATCTTAAGCTGATTAGTATTCATCCGGATTTTGTTGAAGTTATAAGAGACCCCATTGATAAGAGCGAATTCGTCAATTTTGTCCCTAGGAGCTTTGCTATGTTACTTGCTAAATCTTCGAGGAAATCTGATTGTGTTATTGAAGAGTTGGGAAACAAAGATGACAAAACTTAGATCCTTGCTTTATGCCTAGCTAGGGGCATGAAATAATAGCGCTTGTTGTGAGGCAACCCAATGAATACAATTTATTTTTCCTTTTTGCTTTCTGTTCTTGAGTGTTTGCACAATTATGCTACTGTTATGATTGTGTTTTTTGTGTTTTAATTAGTGTTTGTGCCAAGCAAAGCCTTTAGGATCTTCTTGGGTGATAGTAGATTTGATCTTGCTGAAAAACAGAAACTTTGCACGCCAGTCATAGAATTGTTAAAATTCACAGAAGCGTGATAAAATACTCATTCTTTCTTGCAGAAGATTAATATACAAATTGTTCACGTGGTCCTAATTTTTCAGAATTTTTGGAGTTACATAAGTATTCGAAATATCAAGATTGCTACAGGCTGTTCTGTTTTTGACAGATTCTGTTTTCTTTGCGTTGTGTGCTTGTTTTGATGATTGTATGGTTTTCTTTGATGATTTTTTGCCATTGAAAAGTTGGAATATAGTAGATATAATGCAAAAATAAATTATTAATTGGTTTGATACAGTACTTATAGTAGTGATTTGTTTTCTTATACTAACGGATCTCACGAAGTTTTTGTTGAGTTTTGTGTGATTGAAGTTTTCAAGTTTTGGGTGATATTACGATGGATGAAGGAATAAGGAGTAAGAAAAGTCTAAGCTTGGGGATTCCCATGACATCCCAAGCAATTATACAAAGATAAGCAAGCAACTAAGCTTGGGGATGCCCCGAGTGGCATCCCCTCTTTTTTCTAACGACCATCGGTATTTTACTCGAAGCTATATTTTTATTTGTCACATACTATGAGTTTTGCTTGGAGCGTCTTGTATGATATGAGTCTTTGCCTTTTGTTTTGAGTCATGAATCCTTGCTGGACACACCTATTTGAGAGAGCCAAAATTATGCCATGACTTGTTAGAATTGCTCTCTATGCTTCACTTAAATTTTTATGAGCTATGGAATTGCTCTAGTGCTTCACTTATATCTTTTTGAGCACGGTGTGCTTTGTTACTTTTGAAGAAATGCTCTCATGCTTCACTTAGATTTATTTGAGAGTTAGTAATTTTTTTAGGAAATTCTCTCTTTCTTCACTTAGATTAATTTGAGAGAAAGAAATATTATGCTCATGATCTTCACTTATATTTGTTTGAGCTTATCAAAAGCAACACATGAAAATTAGACCCAAAGTGATTGATATCCAAGAAGGATATAATAAAAACGTTCATGAAGATCATTGGACAAAATAAACTTGATTCCTTGTAATAGTTTTGAGATATGATGATATGATATGTGAGTCATGTTGATGAGTAATTATGCTTTAGTAAGAATATTGGTGTTAAGGTTTGTGATTCCCTATGCAAGCACGAAAGTCAACAGTTATGCAATGAAATTATATCCTACTTATGGTGCATTATTCGGTGTTAATTATGCTTAATGCTCGCTTATGAGGTTATTCGTTTCTTGGTTGGTCGCTTCTGAATCTTTTGCTAGCCTTTATTTAGCACTAAGTATGATCACTACTTGTGCATCCCAAATCCTTTAAACCAGTTTTGACATATGAGTCCACTATACCTACCTATATGCAGTATTCTTTTTGCCGTTCTAAGCAAATTTGTATGTGCCCTCTCTAATTTTCAAAATAAACTTCTCTTTTGTGTGTTCGTGCTGCTCGCGAGGCGGCGAGGGGTGGCTAATATTTTCCATGCTAGATGTGGTATTCTCATGATGAGTGTTTATTCACTTGTCATTGCACGAGAGTAAGGCTAAGGTATTAGGGATGCCCAGTCCCGAAATGAAAAATGAATTTACTTTATGTTGGCAAATAATAAATTCCTTGGAAAGTGCTGGTATGGAAGGCACCCGTGGATACGGCTAGCCATGGAAAGTGAAAGTATGGTGGAAAAAGGAATAAACTTTATTTTCTGTTTGGGAACCGCCTATGATATATCTAGCATGGAAAGTGTTGGGAACACTAAGTCGTTTTCGTTGGTGGGAAAAGCATGCCTCTCAAAATGATTTTATCTCTAAGTTTTTCGCTTTGAGCTCTGGCACCTCTACAAATCCCTACTTCCCTCCGCGGAGGGCCTTTCTTTTACATTATGCAATTTTTTTAGTTTGAGTTGAAGGAAATATGCCCTAGAGGCAATAATAAAGTTGTTATTTATATTTAATTATATCATGATAAATGTTTATTATTCATGCTAGAATTGTATTAACCGGAAACTTAGTACATGTGTGAATACATAGACAAAACAGAGTGTCCCTAGTATGCCTCTACTTGACTAGCTCGTTAATCAAAGATGTTTAAGTTTCCTGACCATAGACATGTGTTGTCATTTGATGAACGGGATCACATCATTAGAGAATGATGTGATGGACAAGACCCATCTGTTAGCTTAGCATTATGATCGTTTAGTTTTATTGCTATTGCTTTCTTCATGACTTATACATATTCCTCTGACTATGAGATTATGCAACTCTCGAACACCGAAGGAACACCTTGTGTGCTATCAAACATCACAACGTAATTGGGTGATTATAAATATGCTCTACAGGTGTCTCCTAAGGTGTTTGTTGGGTTGTCATAGATCAAGATTAGGATTTGTCACTCCGTGTATCGGAGAGGTATCTCTAGGCCCTCTCAGTAATGAACATCACTATAAGCCTTGTAAGCAATGTGACTAATGAGTTAGTTAAGGGATGATGCATTACGGAACGAGTAAAGAGACTTGCCGGTAACGAGATTGAACTAGGTATGAGGATACCGACGATCGAATCTCGAGCAAGTAACATACCGATGACAAAGGGAATGACGTATGATGTTATGCGGTTTGACCGATAAAGATCTTCGTAGAGTATGTAGGAGCCAATATGAGCATCCTGATTCCACTATTGGTTATTGACCGGAGATGTGTCTCGGTCATGTCTACATAGTTCTCAAACCCGTAGGGTCCGCACGCACGTTCGATGACGATTTGTATTATGAGTTATGTGTTTTGGTGACCAAAGTTTGTTTGGAGTCCCAGATGAGATCACGGACATGACGAGGAGTCTCGAAATGGTTGAGAGGTAAAGATTCATATATTGGAAGGTTATATACGGACACCGGAATGGTTCCGAAGAAGATCGGGTATTTTTCGAAGTACCGGGAGGTTACCGGAAACCCCCGGGAAAGTTAATGGGCCTCATGGGCCATAGTGGAGGGAGGGAAGGTTGCCATAGGAGGTGGCGCGCGCCTCCCCTTGCCCAAACCGAATTGGACAAGGGGTGGGGGTGCGGCCCCCCTTTCCTTCTCCCTCTCCCCCTTTCCCCTTTCCCCTCTCCGTTGGAAGGAAGGGGGGGGGCGAATCCTACTTGGACTCCCCCCTTGGTGCGCCCCTCCTAGGCCGCAGGCCTCCTCCTCCCCTCCTTTATATATAGGGGCGGGGGGGGGGGCACCCCAAAGGCACACCAAGAATTCTCTTAGCCGTGTGCGGTGCCCCCCCTCCAAAGTTTACTCCTCTGGTCATAGTGTCCTAGTGCTTAGGCGAAGCCTTGCGTGGATCACATCACCAACACCGTCACCACGCCGTCGTGCTGACGAAACTCTCCCTCAACCCTCTACTGGATCAAGAGTTCGAGGGACGTCATTGAGCTGAACGTGTGTTGAACACAGAGGTACCGTACGTTCGGTACTTGGATTGTGAAGACGTTCGACTACATCAACCGCGTTAACATAACGCTTCCACTTTCGGTCTACGAGGGTACGTGGACACACTCTCCCCCTCTCGTTGCTATGCATCTCCTAGATAGATCTTGCGTGAGCGTAGGAATATTTTTGAAATTGCATGCTACGTTCCCCAACATGAGTCTCCATTCTCTTATAAATCACCAAGTAGGAGGCACTATGATCGTACTTGAGCATTGGGTGTAGCTAATATGCGATTGTGTTTCATGAATGGATCAGTGATTGAGCATGATGGGCTAGGGATAACTTATTTTAGCGTTAATATTTTGATAGACTTGGTTGCTTGTTGATATGCTTGAGTATTTAAGTTATCATGTCAAAACTAGACTATTGCTTTGAACCATATGAAAGTCCAAATGTCCATGCTATAAAGAAAAGAATATGAGATGACATGTTAGGCATCATTCCACATCAAAAATTCTATTTTTATCATTTATCTACTCGAGGAGGAGCAGGAATTAAGCTTGGGGATGTTGATACGTCTCCAACCTATCTATAATTTTTTACTGTTTCATGTTGTTATATTATCATTCTTGGATGTTTTATAATCATTTTATAGTCATTTTATATCATTTTTTGGTACTAACCTATTGACATAGTGCCAAGTGCCAGTTGCTGTTTTTTGCATGTTTTTTACATCGCAGGAAATCAATACCAAACGGAGTCCAAATGCAGCGAAACTTTTTGTGAATTTTTTTGGACCAGAAGACATCCAGCAGGCCGGAGAAGCACCTGGGGGGGGGGGGTGCTCCGAGGGGAGCACAACCCACTAGGGCACGCCTGGTGGCCCAGGCGCGCCCAGGTGTGTTGTGCCCACCTCGGGTGCCCCCTGAACCGCCTCTTTGCTCTATAAATACCCCAATATTCCAGAAAACCCTACAGGAGTCGATGAAAATCAATTCAAGCCGCCGCAAGTTCCAGAACCACCAGATCCAATCTAGACACCATCACGGAGGGGTGCATCATGTCCATTGGTGCCTCTCTGATGATGCGTGAGTAGTTCTTTGTAGATCTATGGGTCCGTAGTTAGTAGCTAGATGGCTTCCTCTCTCTCGTTTGATTCCCAATACAATGGTGTCTTGGAGATCCATATGATGTAACTCTTTTTGTGGTGTGTTTGTTGGGATCCGATGAACTTTGAGTTTATAATCAGATATATCTTTTTATCCATGAAAGTTATTTGAGTCTTCTTTCATCTCTTATATGCATGATTACTTATAGCCTCGTATTTCTTCTCTGGTATTCGGGTTTTGTTTGGCCAACTTGATCTATTTATCTTGCAATTGGAAGAGATGCTCTGTAGTGGGTTCAATCTTACAGTGCTTGATCCCAGTGACAGAAGGGGAACCGACACGTATATATCGTTGCTACTAAGGATAAAACGATGGGTTCTATTTCTGCATAAGTAGATCTTGTCTACATCATGTCATCGTTCTTATTGCATTACTCCGTTTCTCCATGAACTTAATACACTAGATGCATGCTGGATAGCGGTCGATGTGTGGAGTAATAGTAGTAGATACAGGCAGGAGTCGGTCTACTAATCTTGGACGTGATGCCTATATAATGATCATTGCCTGGATATCGTCATGATTATTTGAAGTTCTATCAATTGCCCAACAGTAATTTGTTCACCCACTGTTTGCTATTTTTCTCGAGAGAAGCCACTAGTGAAACCTACGGCCCCCGGGTCTCTTCTTTATTATATTTGCCTTTGCGATCTATTTTCCTTCTCTTTTATTTTCAGATATATTAAACCAAAAATACAAAAATACCTTGCTGCAATTTGTTATATTTGGCGTTCGATCTATCAATATTTACAACTCTCTCACATCCGTTTGCCAATTTCTGGCGCCGTTACCCGAAAGGGATTGATAACCCCTTTAACACGTCGGGTTGCGAGTGTTTGTTATTTGTGTGCAGGTGTTGTTTACGTAGTGTTGCTTGGTTCGCCTACTATTTCGATAACCTTGATCTCATCACTGAGGGAAATACGTACCGTTGCTGTGATGCATCATCCCTTCCTCTTTGGGGAAATACCGGCGTAGTTCAAGCAAACATCATCCCCGAATTTCTGGAGACGGCCTTGATTGTTATAGCCTCGTATTTCTTATCCAAAACTTTGGTTTGGTTTGGTTTGGCCAAATAGATTGAGTTTTCTTGCCATGGGAAGAGGCGCTTTGTGATGGGTTCAATCTTGCGGTGCTCAATCTCAGTGACAGAAGGAGACAAGACACACATGTATCATTGCCATTAAGGATAAAAAGATGGGGTCTATTCCTACATGAATAGATCTTGTCTACATCATGTCATCGTTCTTATTGCATTACTCCGTTTTCCCATGAACTTAATACAGTAGATGCATGCTGGATAGCGGTCGATGTGTGAAGTAATAGTAGTAGATGCAGGAAGGAGTCGGTCTACTAATCTTGGACGTGATGCCTATTGAGGGAGTCCTGGATTATGTGGTCCTCGGGCATCCAGGCTATGTGACATGGGCCGGACTGACGGGCCGTGAAGATACAAGCACTACAAAAAAAGACACATCCGTGACAATTTGGGCCGAACAAAAAAAATTTCTGTCATACTTATGACACTTCTATGACGATAATTGTGACAAAACCGGGTATCATCATAGATGTGGTGGGGTCCTACTTCTATGAAAAAAATAATGACAAAAAATGGGCTTTTCGTCCTTGGCGGGCCGGAGACGCAGCTGCATGACATTCTTTGGGCCGTCCATGACGGAAAAAACCGTGGTAGAAGCGAGGGCGAGGAAAATATCGGGGTGTTCCCGGTTATGGTGGGTGGTCGGGGCCGAGCGATGCATGTTTCTCTCGTACACGCACGCGCGTGGGTGCGAGGCGTTGGGCTCTAACTGAACCCGTGCGAGGCATTGGGCTCTAACTGAACCCGAGCGATTGCACTGCAGGCTACGCGTTACTGAACCCGAGCGATCGATCGATGGCTGTTATCTGAACCCGATCGAGCGATTCCTTCGCTACTCCTGCTAACTGAAGCCGATCGATGCTGCCTCTGGATGAACAGTGAGGTTTGCTGGGGGGGTTTGGATGAACAGTTCCCGGTGGGGGTGGATGAACAGGACCCCGTGGTGTTGCCTCTGGATGAACAGGACCCCGATTGATCGAGCCGATTGGGGCTGGATGCACAGGACCCCGTGGAGGGCTGATGAACATGACCACCCCGTGGAGGGCAGGATGAACAGTAGATGGTGGAGGGCTGGATGAACAGTAGCCCGTGGAGGGGTGGCTGAACAGGAGCCCGTGGAGAGGGCAGGTTGAACAGTAGCCGGTGGAGTAGCGCGCGGTGGAGGCTGGATGAACAGGAGCCCGTGGATGAACAGTCGCAGGTGGAGGCTGGAGGAGGTCTACGGTGGATGAACAGTAGCCCGTGGAGGTTGGAGGGGGTCGACGGTGCAGATGAACTGTATCCCGTGGAGTCCCGTTTTGCGGTATGCCACACCCCTCCCGATGAACAGGACCCCCGTTTCGACCGTAGCGCTCCAACACAAGTCCGTTTCCTCCATTTTGCGGTAAGCCACACCCCTCCCGATCAACAGGACCCCTCTTTCGATCGTAGGAGGTCCGTTTCCTTCGTTTTGCGGTACGCCACACCCCTCCCGATGAACAGGATCCCGTTTCGAACGTGGCCGGTCGAACACATGGCCGTTTCCTCCGTTCTGCGGTATGCCAGGCCTCGTTTCCATCGGCTGTTCCATCCAACCCCTGCCGATGAACACGATGACGCATTTCGTTCCGACCCAGCCGGTTGGCTCCCCATGAACACGACAACGACACAGTTTCTCCGTTCCGACCCAACCATGTACACGAGCCCTGGCCGTACGTATGCGCGAGTAGGCGTTCGAGACCCTACCCGTATGTACGTACATGGCCGTATTTTCTTTCTTGCACACTGGCCGCTGTACGTACGTGTACATGCTACGTGCACGCCTCTACTACGACACGTGCGCGCCTCTACATCGACCAGTATGTACGTACATGTTCGCGACCAGAATGACAACGCTACGTACGCTTCGACTAGGTGGGTCCCGACTGTCAGGCACTTCCTTGCCTGCGAAGATGTAGCTGGTGGGACCCAGCAGTCAGGGGGGCGAATCGGTTTTTTTTGCCCGGACGGACTTCCTTGCGTGCGAAGATGTAGCTCGTAGGTCATAGAAGTCAGGGGGAAACGTTTTTTCGTGAAATACAGTTGCCCGTCCGGTGGGTCCCTGCTGTCAGGTGGAGGAATAATTATTTTGCGCGTAATAAGGAGGCACTTCCTTGCGGCCGCCGTGGACCCAGCTGTCAGCCACTCCACGCACAGTACTCTTCCGATGGAAGTCGTTCCTTGGCCACATTGACCACGCCGCGCCGAGAGCACCAGGGCGGTGGATGACGGCGAGGCCTAGGAAGGGGACGACGCGTAGCCGGGGAAGACGCGGCAATGGAAGCCCGCGCGGAGAGGAGTACGAGGGTTCACTAGTTCGGCTGTGGTGTGAGACTGCCGTTGCCGCAGGGCCTGGCTAGCGGTGGGAATAGTAGGGGGCGGTGAGGCCTCTGCGGCAGCACAACCGGCCACGGGAGACAGGAGCATGCGGCATGACCGGCGCTGCTTTGGGCGGCTGGAGCAAGAAGACCAGAGGTTGAAGAAGCACTACGGCCGTTGCATGGACATCGTACGGTCAATGGAGCTAGAATCGTTCAATAAGTTGACAAAGCACTCCGTCCCCGTCAACTTAGTAGGCCCACAAGTCAGCCTCCCACCAAGGTGGGTCCCAACTAGCAGGGGGAGTATTCATTTTTTTTGTGCGTAATAAGGAGGCACCTTCGGTGGGTCCGAGCTGACAGCGGGGGGAACAATTTTTTCGCGAAATATGTTGGCCCGTCCGGTGGGTCCCAGCAGTCAGGGGGAAACATTTTTTTCGCCAAATACGGTGGCTCGTCCGGTGGATCCCTGCTGTCAGGTGGAGGAAAATTATTTTCCGCGTAATAAGGAGGCACTTCCTTGCGGCTGCCGTGGACCCAGCTGTCAGCCTCTCCACGTACAGTACTCTTCCGATGGAAGTTGTTCCTTGACCACGTTGACCACGCCGCGCTGAGAGCACCATGGCGGTGGACGACGGCGAGGCCTAGGATGGGGACGACACGGAGCCGCGGAAGACGCGGCAGTGGATGCCACGTGGAGAGGAGTACGAGGGTTCACTGGTTCGGCTGCGGTGTGAGGCTGCCGTTGCCGCAGAATAACAGGGGGTGTGGGTGAGTGGAGGGATGCCCTGGCCAGCGGTGGGAGTAGTAGGGGGCGGTGAGGCCTGCATGGCAGCACAGCCAGCCACGGGAGGCAGGAGCAGGCGGCACGACCGGCGCTGCTTTGGGCGGCTGGAGCAAAAAGACCAGAGGTTGAAGAAGCACGACGGGCGTTGGATGGACATCGTACAGTCACTGCAGCTAGAATCGTTTATATTGACTAAGTTGACAAAGCCCTTGGGAGCGTCAACTTAGTAGGCCCACAGGTGAGCTTCCGAAACGGTGCGCCCCAGATGTCAGGGGGAGGAATCATTTTTTGGGCGGGTGAAGCTAGAATATCCGAGATTGAAGAAGAAGCACGGCATCCGTTGGATGGACATCCAACGGCCATTGCTGCTAGAACTGTGTGTTGACTATAAGTTGACAAAGCCTTGCATACGCGTCAACTCTTTTTTTTAGGGGACGCGTCAACTTAGTAAGGCCACAAGTGTGTGGCAGAGAACTTATAGCCCATTTGAGTTTGTAAGAATGTGCAGCCAATTTTTGAATTCTAATGGAATTTACTACAGCCCATTTACAGTTTGTTAAAAGTACAGCCCATTTCAACCAACCTTTCAAAACAGAATTCAATAAAATTTCCCACATTTTGATGGGATCCGAAATATTTTTATCCCGAAATTTCTAGTCAGATTAAATACAATTTCAATATAAATTTATATTACGTAAAAATCCAACGAAACATTGCGCTCGCAACAATTAATGAAATTAAAATTTTCAATATCCAAAAATAATATTTTATAAAGTAATTACGTGTTTGGTGCATTTTTTATAGTTACTGCCCAGTTTTTATAATTACATCCCATTTATTATTTCTTAAAGCCCATTTTCTTGTTAAGCCCAATGCATCCCTCCTAGGAAAGATTTGCAGCCCAACGGGGCGGAGAATAACAACTTGACCTTGCCTGGGCATGTCCGGCTGCTGGACCGACCCACTGCCAAGCACGAGTCTGACTGCCCTGGCCCACCCAGACCGCCTCCATCGCCCACACGCGCTTTTCGCCCGAAACGGTCAGCGCCGCCCGCCCCGCTTCTCGGTGCATGCGATTGCTCCGCCTTCAAACGACACAAGTGCCGTCCGTCCGTGCTTCTGCCGCCCACATTAATGATGCGTGGTTGCCGAGGCGGCTACTTTGGTGCCACACGTCCATCCCTCTGCCGCCCACCATTGCTATATAAACTGCTGCGCCGGCCATAGCCGCAGTCATCCGCATACGTTCCTATTCTCCTGTCCACACCACTACTGCCCACCATGGCTTCCTCGCGCTCCAGCTCTCTTCGGGATAGGCGGACGACGGACCACAAGGAGATGGCAGCCATTGCTGTCGACTGGCTGGCCGGCAGGCAGCCGGAGGACGACGACGTCCCAATGGAGAACATGGTAGTCGACGATCAGGCGCCAACCCCCTCCTCCGCGCCATCCTCGCCGGTGCATTGCACCATGACCATCGGCGAGGCCCGTGCCCAATATATGCACACGGTGAGGCAGAAGTGTGAGGAGCAGTTCCGGGAGGCGCAGGCCGACGCCGCCTACAACCACCATCTCCTCCAGGAGCACCTGTAGGCGGAGGAGCAGATCGCTGCGGAGCGGGTGGAGCAGGAGGCGTTTCTCGACTCGTAACGCTCCGCTCGCGAGGGCCACCTCGAGCGCTGGCGGTACTGCATGCGGGCGGTGGAGGCTGCGGCCACCTACAAAGAGGGCGATGAAGCGGGCGAGGCACTGTTTGGCGAGACCGAGGACGGGGCAGAGGAAAATGCCGGCTCCGACGAGGCCCTGCTCCGCCGAGGCCCCGCGGCGCCAACAACGAGGCAGAGGACACCACCGGCTCTGTCGAGGCCCCACCCTGCCGGCAACGAGGGGGAGGATTTCCCCCGCTCCGCCGAGGCGCCACCCGCCGGCAACGAGACAGAGGACATCGCCGGCTCCGCCGAGGGCCCGCCCCGCTGCCAACGAGGCCGCGCCACACAGAAAATGAGGAAGAGTAGAACACGGTAGGTCGCCGCCGCTCGGGTCCAAGTAAGGCCACCGCTGCTACCCTCCGGTTGCTGGCACTGAGCTGTACATCATGGAGCAATTCTATGATTACAGGATGATTGAAGAGTGCTCCGTGGTTGAGCAAGCTCATGAGATACAGTCTTTTGCTAGAGAAGTTGAGCACTTCAGTTGTATGCTACCGGACAAGTTTGTTGCCGGAGGTATCATCACTAAGCTTCCTCCTTCGTGGATCTCATTGGCACTCTTGATGTGGAAGAAAAGGCGAGAGCAAATGACACAGGTGCTCGAGGAATTGAGGGAGGATCTAGTGCCAATATGGTACAGAAGAAGAACTTCCAGCCCCACAAGTTCATGAACAAGGGCAAGTTTGATGGTAAAGCAAAGTTTGATGGGAAGAACAAGGCTGTGCAACACACGAACTTCAAGAAGAAGAATGACAAGAAGAAAGGTGTTTGTCATGTGGGGATCCTGATCATTGGGCTCCTAGTTTCCCTAATCGCTATGACAAGCTAGGCGGGTTGACCACTAACGACCGGTTAGCTTCTTGGCGGCGACGTGGAGTCAAAGAGCTATGTTGGAGAAGGACGCTGCTTCTACTTAACTGCTGGTGCAGTTGGGTGACTGACACGTGGGCCCAACAGGCATCTGGGCCACATGTCAGTTACGCAACTGCACCTGTAGTTAAGTCATTGAAGCTTCTGTTCAGCTCAGCCGGACACAGGTGGGTAGCTTCGGTTAATTAATTATACCTCCAGCGCAACCCTTTTTAGTTGAACAATGTATGAAATGTAATGAAATCCGGCATGTTTATATGAAATCCGACCGTGTATGAATGAATTTATTTCGATTAGTTCGAATTCTTGTATCGCTGGCATTGGATGAATATGCAAAACAATACGTACTAGCATTATTCCCAGGGTGATCACCTCGTTTGCAGCAGTTTCACATGTACTCCCTCCGGTCCACTAGTAGAAAACATGGCTTTGGTTCAGGCCGGGTCAGCCCATTAGTCCTGGTTCAGTCCAGAACCGGGACCAATCGGGGCACTGGTCCCAGTTCGTGAGGCCAGGGGCATGCCGGGCCTCGTGGGGGCATTGGTCTCGGTTCGTCTGGCCCCTTTGGTCCCGGTTGGCGGGACGAACCGGAACCAATGGGTCTCGCTCCTGGCCCACCACCATTGGTCCCGGTTGGTGGCTTGAACTGGGACCACAGGCTGCCTTTTAGTCCCAGTTCATGCCATGAACCGGGACCAATGAGGTGCCTATATATACCCCTCGCCCGCGAGAAGAGCACTCCAGTGCTCTGTTTTTCTCTGGCCGGCGAGGGGAGGGCTTTGTGGTGCTCTAGCTCACCTCCTATGCACATGAGGTGTTCGATGAAATGCCCGAGCCACACTAGTTAAGCTTTCTCCTCTCGAAGCTCGACCTCAAAGCTCCATTTTCCTCGATATTTGTCTAGGTTTAGCTGCCCGTCACGTCCCATTCCCGTCTTCACTGCCGTCGATCGACCGCGCCGATCTCGTCGCCGGCACCACCGTGGTGAGCCTCTTGTTCTTATCTTCTATCTGAAAGAAAACAATTCTTACTTTAGATAGATACTTGTCTAATTTTCTTACTATTTTATTGCTTGTTATTATATAGTGCGATGGTTTTGGTATCCGCCCCCGTCGGCCCTCGTCCTGTCTATGATTTGGATGTGGTATATATTATCTTTATAGCTATTGGTTCATTTATTATTTATGAAAATTATGCCGACCAACGTGACATAGATTTTATTTATCTAGGAGGTATGTGAACCGGAAATTCCAGCCGACCCTATTGTCGAGAGGTTAAATTTAGTTGAAGAAGAAAACAATTTCTTGAAGGAAAAAATAAAAAAATTGAGGAGGAGAAGATGATATTGGAGTTGCATGTTGCGGATGTCGTCGATGATCACAAGATCAAGATGGATGCAATGCGCTTGAAGATTAGAAAGATTAGAAAATATGCCATTCATACTGAGGCTTGGTATCATTATGCCGTTGGATCAATTGTTACCTTGGTTGCGATTATGATCGCATTTGTTTTCGCATTGAAATGCTTTACATAGTTTCAATGTATGGTTTAATTAATTAGATGCTCTGGAGAGCTATATGTTGTTAGATGAGAACTATGTATGTACTTTGGTTTTAATGTGATGATGAACTTCTATTAATTTGGTCACTTAATTATCTATTCATGATGTTCTGTAATGGTTTTTGACACACTTAATTATATATAATGCACGCAGATGAACCGGCAATGGATGTACGGTGATAGACACACCTCCGAGTACATTAAGGGCGTGCATGATTTTCTCGAAGTGGCTGAGGCAAACAAGCAGAATGGTTTAATGTGTTGTCCATGCCCTAAATGTGGGAATACGAAGTCTTACTCTGACCCGAAAATCCTTCACACCCACCTACTTTACAAGGGTTTCATGCCACACTATAATGTTTGGACGAGGCACGGAGAAATAGGGGTTATGATGGAAGACGGCGAAGAAGAAGAGGACGATGACAACTATGTGCCCCCTGAATACGGTGATGCTGCAACGGGGGAAGCTGCTGAAGATCAAGAGGAACCAGACAATGTGCCCAATGATGCTACAACGGGGGAAGCTGCTGAAGATCAAGAGGAACCAGTGCCCGATGATGATGATCTCCGCCGGGTCATTGTCGATGCAAGGACGCAATGCGAAAGTCAAAAGGAGAAGCTGAAGTTCGATCGCATGTTAGAGGATCACAAAAAGGGTTGTACCCCAATTGCGCAGATGGCAACACAAAGCTCGGTACCGTATTGGAATTGCTGCAGTGGAAGGCAGAGAATGCTGTGCCTGACAAAGGATTTGAGAAGCTACTGAAAATATTGAAGAAGAAGCTTCCAAAGGATAACGAATTGCCCGACAGTACATACGCAGCAAAGAAGGTCGTATGCCCTCTAGGATTGGAGGTGCAGAAGATACATGCATGCCCTAATGACTGCATCCTCTACCGCGGTGCGTACAAGGATCTGAACGCATGCCCGGTATGCGGTGCATTGCAGTATAAGGTCAGACGAGATGACCCTGGTGATGTTGACGGCGAGCCCCCCAGGAAGAGGGTTCCTGCGAAGGTGATGTGGTATGCTCCTATAATACCATGGTTGAAACGTCTGTTCAGAAACGAAGAGCATGCCAAGTTGATGCGATGGCACAGTGAGGACCGTAAGAAAGACGGGAAGTTGAAAGCACCCGCTGACGGGTCGCAGTGGAGAAAAATCGAGAGAAAGTATTGGCCTGAGTTTGCAGCTGACCCAAGGAACGTATGGTTTGGTTTAAGCGTGGATGGCATTAATCCTTTCGGGGAGCAGAGCAGCAATCACAGCACCTGGCCCGTGACTCTATGTATGTATAACCTTCCTCCTTGGATGTGCATGAAGCGGAAGTTCATTATGATGCTAGTTCTCATCCAAGGCCCTAAGCAACCCGGCAATGAAATTGATGTGTACCTAAGGCCATTAGTTGAAGAACTTTTACAGCTGTGGAATGGAAACGGTGTACGTACGTGGGATGAGCACAAACAGGAGGAATTTAACCTGCACGCGTTGCTGTTTGTAACCATCAACGATTGGCCCGCTCTCAGTAACCTTTCAGGACAGACAAACAAGGGATACCACGCATGCACGGACTGTTTAGATGACACTGAAAGTATATACCTGGACAAATGTAGGAAGAATGTGTACCTGGGCCATCGTCGATTTCTTCCGACCAACCATCAATGTCGAAATAAAGGCAAGCATTCCAAAGGCGAGGCAGATCACCTGAAGAAGCCCGCCATGCGTACCGGTGATCACGTACTTGCTATGGTCAATGATTTACATGTAATCTTTGGAAAGGGTCCCGGCGGACTAGGTGTTCCGAATGACGCTGAGGGACACGCACCCATGTGGAAGAAGAAATCTATATTTTGGGACCTACCCTACTGGAAAGACCTAGAGGTCCGCTCTTCAATCGACGTGATGCACGTGACGAAGAACCTTTGCATGAACCTGCTAGGCTTCTTGGGCGTGTATTGGAAGACAAAAGATACACCTGAGGCACGGGAGGACCTGCAACGTTTGCACGAAAAAGACGGCATGCCTCCGAAGCAGTATGAAGGTCCTGCCAGCTACGCTCTTACGAAAGAAGAGAAAGAAATCTTCTTTGAATGCCTGCTTAGTATGAAAGTCCCGACTAGCTGGCTTCTCGTCGAATATAATGGGAATTTTAAATATGCCAGAGAAAAAGTTCCAGAACCTAAAGTCTCATGACTGCCACGTGATTATGACGCAACTGCTTCCGGTTGCATTGAGGGGGCTTCTACCGGAAAACGTCCGATTAGCCATTGTGAAGCTATGTGCATTCCTCAATGCAATCTCTCAGAAGGTGATCGATCCGGAAATCATACCAAGGCTAAGGAGTGATGTGGCGCAATGTCTTGTCAGTTTCGAGCTGTTGTTCCCACCATCCTTCTTCAATATCATGACACACGTCCTAGTTCATCTAGTCGACGAGATTGTCATTCTAGGGCCCGTATTTCTACACAATATGTTCCCCTTTGAGAGGTTCATGGGAGTCCTAAAGAAATATGTCCGTAACCGCGCTAGGCCAGAAGGAAGCATCTCCATGGGCCATCAAACAGAGGATGTCATTGGGTTTTGTGTTGACTTCATTCCTGGCCTTAAGAAGATAGGTCTCCCTAAATCGCGGTATGAGGGGAGACTGACTGGAAAAGGCACGCTAGGAGCGGACTCAATAATATGCAGGGACGGGCATTCTTGGTCTCAAGCACACTACACAGTTCTACAGAACTCTACCTTGGTGACCCCGTATGTCGATGAACACAAGAACAGTCTGCGCTCCAAACACCCGGAGCAGTGTGACGACTGGATTACATGTGAACACATCAGGACTTTCAGCAGTTGGTTGGAAACACGTCTCAGAGGTGACACCATTGTTTATGATGAGTTGTACTCGTTGTCCAGGGAACCATCTTCGACTGTATTGACTTACAAAGGATACGAGATAAATGGGAATACATTTTACACGATCGCCCAAGATCAAAAGAGCACCAACCAAAACAGCGGTGTCCTCTTTGATGCAGCAACCGAGAGGGGAAAGGACACATATTATGGTTACATAATGGACATATGGGAACTTGACTACGGACATGATTTTAAGGTCCCTTTGTTTAAGTGCAAATGGGTCAATCTGTCAGGAGGCGGGGTACAGGTAAACCCACAGTACGGAATGACCACAGTGGATCTGAACAATCTTGGGTACACTGACGAACCGTTCGTCCTAGCCAATGATGTGGCATAGGTTATCTATGTGAAGGACATGTCTACCAGACCGAGAAAAAGAAAAGATAAGGAAGCGAATACATCATACGATGAGCCAAAGTGCCACATAGTTCTTTCAGGAAAAAGGGACATTGTGGGAGTGGAGGGCAAGACAGACATGTCTGAAGATTATGAAAAGTTTCATCAAATTCCTCCCTTCAAAGTCAAGGCTGACCCAAGGATACTGATAAACGATGAAGATTATCCATGGTTACGGCGCAATAAGCAAATGACACAAGCGAAGAAAAAGTGAATTACTTTCTCCTGCAACTATTATGATGATACCAGGCCAACTTTGTAACAGACGAGTATGATACCATTGTCCGTTTTGTACACGAAGTGCATCCAGTTTTTGCCGTAACCCTCTAGTATTATTGAAACTAAAATTATATAAAATTGATGCAACTAAAATTATCGAAGTATTTTCTGTTCAAAATCATTGAAAGCAAAAATAATTTTCATAAAGAACTTTTTTTGTTAGAAACTTTAATAGCAAAAAGAATTATCATAAAGTAAAATAAATAAGTAATTAGAAACAAAATAAAATAAAATAAATAAGTTTTTTGTTGTAAGTAGAAACAAAACAAAATAAATAAAGCAAAAAGAAAACCAAAAAACAGGCAAAAAATAAAAATTATGCCACCTACTGGGCCACCACGGCCTGAATACGACTAGAAACCCATCCATGGGCGAGGATTCAGGCCCGCAGAAGGCCCAGTAGGCCCACAGGCATGTACAGAGAGGTTAGGCCCGTAAGCCTGCTTTAGAGAGGAGCTCGACAGCTCAGGCGCACCGCACCTTATAAACAGGTGCGGCTCTCGCTCAGCTAGCGAGGTGGGACTAAACTCCCACCACCACGCCGCTGTGCAAGGCTTTCCGTCCCGGTTGGTGGCACCAACCGGGGCCAATGCCCCCCCTTTAGTCCCGGTTGGTGCCACCAACCGGGAACAAAGGCCGCCACTTCCTGCCCTTTGGGCTGCTGAAAAGAGGCCTTTGGTCGGTAGCATTGGTCCAGGTTGGTGCCACCAACCGGTACCAATGCCCTGGATATATAAGAGAACACTTAGCAGTTTCGACCAAATCCATCACTTCTTCACCCCCGACGCCCCTGCTCCTCCTCGCTGTCGCCGCCCAACGCCCCTGCTTCACGTTGTCGTCGCCGCCGCCACCGACGCCGTCAGGCTGCTCGACGTCGCCATCGGCGCAGCCGCCGACGCCGTCTGGCTGCTCAACGTCGCCGCTGCCGCCACTTTCGCCCTCTGCCCCGACGCCCCTGCTCCTCCGAGTCGCCGCGCCGCCCTCTGCCATCGCCGTCGCCCCTGCTCCACCGTGCCCCGCCGTCCATTGTGAGCACCAGCCTGCTCCGGCGCCGGCCCCTCTGCCATGCCCCTCCGCCCCAGCGCGGTGAATGTTTTTTTTAGATGTTTTTAGATGCTATTCTTAGATGTTTTTACATGTTTTTTAGATTATTTTAGTTTATGTTTAGTTTAGTTTTAAGATTAGGAAAATTTTAGATGTGTAGTAATATTTATTTAGATGTGTAGTTAATTTAGATGTTGTAATTTGTTCATAAAAATTGTGCACTTTTGTATAGAAACTTTATTTTTTTCATATGTACGAAAATGTAGAGTGAAAATGAAAACAAACATATAAGAAAAAAGAAAGGAAAAAATGAAGAAGGAAAAGAAAACCGCCCGGCCCGGCCACCAGCGCATTTTCATAAAGTGTTTCCACCGAGTCCACGTCGCACCGATCGAGCACCCACGGCGAAGCAAGTCTTTTTTTAAGGTAGTTCTTTGTTAAAGTGAGGGGGGACGTCGGACATTACATGAGGCGGGGGGGGGGGGGGCGTCGGACATGACATGAGGGGGGACGTCGGAAAAAATATGAAGAGGAAGAAGAAGAAAAAAAAAAGAAATCTTCCACTCCTCTATTCCTTCTTCTTCTCCTCTTTTTTTTTCTTCTTTTTTTATCAGGAATGAGGGTGTCGAGGATCGCCGAGCGGTCGAGGGTCGGGAACTAGGGCAGAGGGTCAAGGGTCACCGAGGGGTCGAGGGTCGTCGAGGGTTCGAGTTGCGAGGGTCGTCGAGGGGTCGAGGGTCGAGGAACGCCAAGGGGTTTTGTTGAATCCTTTGACACTAGCTAGACAAACGTGAAGCGTTGCCGAGGCCACCCCAAACCCGGGAGAAGCTAGGTCTACGTTTGCCACTAATATATCCACCTGCTTCATGTTTAGAAAAGTGTATATATGTATGTATGTTCTCTGTGTATATATGTTCATATATGCAAAAGTTAGATTTTTAGAAAAGTAAGCACCCCCTCTCGACCGTGATAACTTATACCACGGGAGCACTCCCCGGCCCTCTCGCTCGACCAAAACTCTCGAGGACACCCAAACCCTAGAAAAAAACGATGTCGGTCTCCTACCCCCTCCCGCCGCGCCCCTACCCTTGAAGCGTTGCTGAGGCCACCCCAAACCCGGAATAAGCTAGGTCTACGTTTGCACTAATATATCCACCTGCTGTCATGTTTGTGTAATAATTGCCATGTTGTAATATTTGCAGAAACAATGGAGCACGGACGAGACGAGGAAGCAGAAGAGGTGTTGGGGGACATAATCTTAGCCGGAGGTGATGTCTTGTCGTATCTTAACGACAATGATGGTCTGGAAGAACAGGGTGAAGAAGCAGGCTACGGTGATCGAAGAGTGGAGGAGGAAAGACATGATTATGATGGCTCCGGTGACCCAATGCTGGTGCAAGAAGGAGCCCGTGGTGACGGCTCCGGTGACCGAACAGAGTCCGGCCAGGTAAATATATTAGTTAAGCCTGTGCTGACTAGCTAATTGATGCATTCATTGTTTTGGTATGTACACACATTAATTAACTCTCGTCTTTCTTATTTTTTTCTAGCCCTCCGGATCAAGCACAACTTCGGTAAAGAGACGAGGCCCGAAGAGAAAGTTGCGCTAGATGAAAGGTTTGAGATCACAGCAATCGCGCGCGACGGCCAACCAATTGAACCCATCCGGACAAAGGAAGCATTTGCTGCTCAGTGTGGGGTTCTTGTTAGGGACGAGATCCCGATCAGCATCCACCAATGGTATAAGCCTAAGAAGGAAGACCCTGAGGTGTCTTATGTCAATGATATGCAGAAAGATGATCTTTGGACTGAGCTGAAGGCAAATTTCACCCTACCGCTAGAGGAGGATCCGGAGAAGCTAGTTGAAGAGCAATTAATCAAGTCTCATGCTCTTAAGAAGATGGCAGACCTATTCAGGAGGTGGAAGAATGAGCTGAAAACGTTTGTCGACAAAGAAGAGACACCAGAATTCATCGGCCGGTATGAGAAGATCAGAGATCACTGGCACGCATTTGTGGCCCACAAGACATCGGAAAAGAGTAAGAAGATGTCAGTGACAAACAAGAAGAATGTTGCGAAGAAGAAGCTTCACCATCGCACGGGGTTATGTGGCTACCTCAAAGCCCGGCCTAAGTGGGCCAAGGCTGAGAATGATCTGCTTGATAAAGGGATCGAACCAGAGACAATGAACTGGCCAGACCGTTGCCGGACTTGGTTCTTCGGGGCTGGCGGAAAATTGGACCCTGTATCAGGGAGGTGCGTTTGGACGGACGAGCTTTTGAGAATACCAGTCAAGAGGCTTCAACACTATATCGATGTAGCGCAGCAAGGGACGTTCGTTCCAGACAGAGAGAACGACGAGCTCACAATGGCCCTCGGGAATCCTGAGCACCCTGGACGGACACGAGGCACGCCAGGCTCCGTTCCGTGGAAGGCTAGTTTTCCGGACGCAGGCGGTTACAAAAGCCAGGAGAGGAGGAAAAAATTGGAGCAGACCCAAATTCAGAAGCTGCACGAAAGGGTTCAAGCACTAGAGGGAACGAGACGGCAATCGACATACCAAAACTACCCCCGAAGCTACCCCGCCATCTCAGCGGAGAAGCAGCGTGGCTTCCACCGAGCTGCTTCAGCTGGAGCATGTCTTGACGGCTCCTGCTAGCTACCCCGTGGATGCTATCACAGAGTCTCAACATTGCCACCTTATGACGCAATGGCAGAACTTCAAAGTCAAGATGGCTGTTGGCTCTGTTTTACCTCCTGAACCCGGCGCAACCTACCACTGCCGGCCGATTCCAGAAGGATATGCTAGGGTGATGGTGGATGAAATAACGGAGGGATTTGAGGACCTACAGCTTGACCACCCTACCGGTGAAGGGGAGACTCGGCTGGGTTCTGCTCTGAAGACTCCATGCCTATGGCGGAAGGAGCTCATCAACCTTCCGAACTGGACGCCTCTGGCGAGTAAGGGCACTCCGCCTCCTCCTCCGGCGAGTGATCAGGGCACTCAACCTCCTTCTCCGTTGCGTGGCGGCACTCCGCCTCCTCCTCCGGCGAATGATCAGGGCACTCAGCCTCCTTCTCCGCCTGCGCCGGCGCGCCAGAGCAGCCAGCCTCCTCCTTCTCTACCTCGTCAGCAAGGGCGGAAGAGAACCGCCGCTGCTCCTGCTGCTCCGGCGCGTTGTAGTCCTTCTCCTCCGCCTCGTAAGCAAGGAAAGAAGACAGCCGCAGCCGCTCCGTCTGCTCTGCCGACGTCTAGTAGTACAGCCAGAGGCGGGAGGCAATACAGATTCGGTCCTTCTCTGAAGACTCCGGAGAAGTTACCATACGAGAGGACCGAGGAGGAAACCACGAAGATCGTGTGAGCCGAAGTGACGAACTTCTTTGAAGGGGTGAAAGCAAAAAGGCATCCACCTCCGGAGGAGAAGGTAGATCCGGTGAAAGCGAAGCGCACTCTGGCTGCCCTGACAAAACCACCAAAGTCTCCGCCGAAAGGCAACTATGAGCAAATTATTGCAAAGACATTTGCCGAAGCGGAGCGGTTGGGAAGTACCGTCAGTGATCAAAGGTTAAAAGAACGACGAGCTGGGAAAAAATTGCCCAGCTCGGCGAACAAGCGATCCAATCGTGCCCCCCGCTCAAGGTGTCTAGCGACATCATCGCTAATGATTCGAGGATGGTGCCCGGTTATAGCAATCTTGGAGATTACCTGCCCGATGATGTACATTATGATATCTTGGAGGTGGACGAACACAAATACCATTACGGGAAGCCTCTCGTCAAAGATGAAAGATCTTTAACAACGATGATGCGAAGATTACATGATTGGTACATGAAAACCTGCAGAGAGTCTGGGGGGGGGGGGGCGGGGAGTACTTTGACGCTGAGAGTTAAACCGGAGCATGACCTCGTTGGAATTGAACTGTTGAATGTTCCATTTGAGGAGTTCTTCCAGTTTTTCAATCAAAAGGCCCTCGATAAATCAACGATCACTTGCTACTGTCTGTAAGTAGTACTACTTCTGTCATTAAGTCTCTCTATATAGGTTAGCTCTTTCATTGCATGTATTTATAATTATCCTCACTATATTATGAAGATTGAAGATCGCCGAATTGAAGAAAAGACAAATCGGTGATATTGGGTTCATTAACACAAATCTCATAGATGCAACTGAGGTTAAATATCATGCCGAAAATACCGAGGCCAACTTGCTACGATCGTTGGTAATAAATGAAAACAAAGATATAATACTCTTTCCTTACAACTTCAAGTGAGTGTTACTATCTTGTGCATATTCGGTTTCCCTTATTAGTCCAGATTATAGTAATGTAATTGATGACTTATGCATGCGTGCGTAGCTTCCACTATATTCTCCTAGAGATTAAGCTTGAGCAGGGAGTAGTAACCGTCTTAGACTCGAGACGAAAAGATCCCCAGGACTATGCGGACATGACTCAAATGCTCGAGAAGTAAGTTAAATCGATCATTATCCACCATATCAGCAACTTTGTTCATTTCCTGATATCAAGTAAATGTTTTCTTTGTCTGGCAGGGTTTGGAGAAAATTCACCAAAAAAGCTCCGGGACTGCCGAAGAAGCTGTATTTTAAACACCCGAAAGTAAGTATTATAGTAGCATGTTCCGCGCATCTCCTAGTGATTCAAGCGCTAGTTTCATAAATACCATTTAGCATGCTTGCTTATCAGTTTGATTGACCTCTATTTCTCGTCAAGTGGTTGTGGCAGGAACCCGGGAATAATTACTGTGGATACTACGTTTGCGAGTCCATCCGCTACACGACCTATGAGCGGGGCTACTCTAACGAACAATATGAAGTGCGTAAGCAATAATATTCACAATTTTATTTTATTACCATCATTTGTGTTGAGTTTCATTTATTCATATATATATGTATTGACCCCCTTCTTCAAATTAAATCTTTCGGATGCGGGATGAACTCCTAGCACCAGATCGTATGCGAGCAATTCAAGAGGAATTGACGGCATTCTTCCTTGACCACGTGATCGCTGAAAACGGAGAATACTATGTGGACCCTGTGTTCTTACAATTTAATTAGGAGATTATATTGTAAGAGATAATTATTGTATATATGTAGGCGGTAGTGTCGGATAGATATACGAGGACTTGTTGTTCGACCAATCTCTCGGAGAAGGAGAGGTGGTCGATATCACTTCTCTCTGTATGCATATGTTCATGACGATCTTCTGTTTCCTTCATTTGATTACTAGCTAGCGTGTCTAGTCCTCTCCATACGTATATAGTACGTAGCATCGACCAAGCACGGAGATAAGAGAGGACACTTCTCTCTATTAATTAGCTAGCTAACACAATATATGAAACACCTAAATTAACCCCCCAAAACCCCCAACCCCCCCCCCCCCCCCCCCCTTAAAAAAAAACAAAACCCCAGCCCCTGAAATGCTGACGCGTGGATGCCTATTGGTCCCGGTTAGTACCACCAACCGGGACCAGAGGCCCTCCTGCCTGGGCTCACCGCACCGGCCACGTGGAGGCCCATCTGTCCCGGTTCGTGTAAGAACCGGGACTAAAGGGTTAGGGCATTAGTAACGACCCTTTAGTCCCGGTTCAAAAACCGGGACAAAAAGGCCCTTACCAACCGGGACAATAGGCCCTTTTTCTACTAGTGGTCCTTTCTAGTCTGCATACAAGTTTTGTTTGCAGTCAAAGTATCTCTACTTTGACCAATCTTATAGAAAAAAGTATGCAATTTCACAATGTGCGAAGTAAAAAGGAACAGAAGGAGTACAAAGAGTTTGAGCAGGTTTTTAGCATTCCTGTACATTGTAATCAAACACACAGGCCTGGCAATTCATAGAGAACATTCAAAACAATCGATGATTATGCATCTCAGCCATTCACATGTCAGATCCAATATTTACTTCACAACTAAAGAATAAAGAAAAAATGGATCGACGCTGCTGACAGCAAAGGGCGTCCCATTCGAAAATATCAAACGCATGTCTTCTTGCTAAAATCAATGAGCAAAATTTGACAAGGTTTTCCCATTCCAAAATATCAAATGCCTACGATTGTGGAATGGGCAGGGTTTGCCATCAGTTCGGACATTGACATGGCACCTCGTGCTAAATAAACCAGCTGTTCTTTTTGTGCAGTTCCACCAAAATCAACCAAATTCGCGCGTAGCTTGTATGATTTCGCCCTTATATGTTGCAACGCCTTGAACTTATTAGCACCTCCTTTCTTGTGGTGGAAATGAATGATTCGATGTATTCATGAACATTTTGTGCAGTTCCCATTGAAATCAAGCTGAGCACCCCTGTTTGCACATATACAAAAAAAGTGATTCGTATAAAGCAAATTGTACTATGAATTGACAGTTTAAACAGGCACCTACATGGTCCATGTAGAGCACACTTTTAGAAAAATGGAACTCACCGGAAACAATCCTAGAACAACATTGTACTCGTGCATCATAGCAAGAAAATGGAGATTTGTCAGTCCTTCTGAGCTGAAGTTAGTTTGGTCTTGTGGGGGGTAATGTAACCATCCTTCAACTACCCGTTCTGATGAGAAGATAGACAGGGCTTCTTCATCCTGGCATAATTGGAACTAGTCACTACACGTACTCCATATTCTTCTTCAGAGGAGGATGATCCTGTTGTGCAAAGACAAGAGGATAACTAAATGCTAGCATCCCTGTTTGCTCAAAAAAAGGAAAGGAAATATTTAAAACAGCATAGATGAAGCACTTCTCAAGGACAATACCACTTTTTGATGACAGTATCTAAACAGTAGCACAACACCAATAGATATGACAAAGCTCAATCATATGGATGAAATCAGTGGGCGAGTACCAACCTTTGTCAGGAGGCTTATTGTGTAGAGCATACAGATGAAGCACTTCTACGGAACCATCTGTTGCTATCTACTGTGGTGGCCATGCTTACTATATACTCCTCGATTAGATTAATGTTTCCAGCATCTTCTTGTGCAGTTCCACTAAAATATATGGTATCTTCAAAGAAGATCCCTGTTTGCACAAGTAGAGATAATTACGTATTACATTAAGAGTGGCATCAAATCAGTGGCAAAACAATTGCTCGTTCCAGCCATAGCAATAAATTAAGATGCAAAACTATATCATTACTTGTGTCATCACAGTTCTAGTGCTTCATTACAGCACCAGGAGTTGATTTTTGTTTTTCTTCCGCTTGTTCTTCCCCTTCATCACATGGTTCAATAACAGACAAGCTTCGCCTTCAATGTAAGATTTGGCATGTCAATTAGGTTGCACAAGTATAGCACTAAACAATAACATTAATTTTCTGATGAAAGTGGCAAAATACAGGCCAACAGTTGTGGAATATCCTTAGCTTACCTCAATGGGATATTGCGGTGCACATACTGATTGGAAGTCTTGTCTGCATTTGTGCAGTTCACTAAAATCAAGCAACAGTACCGTACAAGTAGCACAACATATGAAAGCACACTGCAGAATCATGTGAAAGAAGGCTAGTACCGACCTCTCATGATGCAGAATTCAAAGAACTCACAAGAAGAAGATCTGAACCAAATTTGCCAACACGGATAGGAAGTAAGATCTCCTCTTGTGCAGTTCCACTAAGATCAAGCAATCAAGCAACGTTGTCGGTGTGACATTTTGGTTGAACTACACAAAACACTCTTAAAACAAAAGTGTTTTGTGCAGTGCAACAAAAGGTCACAATGGCAACGAGGTGAAGTAGATAACCTTGTTTACACAGAGGTGCAAAGGAAACAACTAGTGGTCAATAACAACGGATGACACAGAAGCCAACAAAAACAAGCATCTGCCTTATCTAAATGGGAAAGAAAGCAAGACAATAGCATTTCTCAAACGGTGGCATTGATTAATATTAACAGAGAGATTATATTAACAATAAAATTCGTTAAACATGTAATTTTCTTTTAACTGTGGCATTGCATCAATTTTCCAGCGGCATTATTAGAGGGTGCTTGTTTACAGGGACATTTTGGTGGAGGGACTAAAAAAACTCCATGTCAGTCCCATCTAAACCAAACAGGAGGGACTTTTAGGGACTAAAAGTGGGCACTTGGGACTAAAGAAAGAAGACCCCAAGGGAGAGTCTTTTTGGGACTTTTTCCAACAGTTGCCCCTGCCACGCATCGCACCTTGTCTCTATTAGTTCATTACTAGGGGTAACATGGTCTTTTAGCATTTCATTTAATAACCTCTAGTCCATGTTTAGTCCCTGGAACCAAGCAGGTAGGGACTAGGGAGTTTTTAACCAAACCGGGCCTTAGATTAACAACAGCTAAAGAGTTGCACGGGATAGTGGACGCACCAGCACCATGTGCATCTACCGATGTACTGGGGTGATGCACAGTCTGTTGCAACAAAGAACAAACAACCAAGGAGCATATTTGTGTTGGTCCCAGTTTTGTTATCTTTAGACACCTTTCCCTATGTGAGCGCAGCAAATCTAGATTCATGGTATACAACGTTCCCCACTACTTTCCTGTTTGATCTAACACCTAGATTCGAGTGCAGAAGCGGAAAAAGCCCACATGCAGCTAGAGCAATGCATGTGGAATAAGTAAATTATACCTTAAGGTTCTTGGGGTGTGGTTTGATGGGCGACCGGAGGCCGTTCGACCCACACTATTTACGGCGGCGAAGAAGAAGGGGTCGAAGGCCCTCCCGCGCCGCCGCTGGGTGAATGTGAACAGCTGCGTCGGTAGTGGCTTCCCTCCCTCGCCGACGGCGACAGCGTTAAGCCTCCTTCCCTTCCGGGCGGACGGATCCTGCCGGCTCTTTGACCAGCAGTGAGGGGAGAGAGAGAGAGAGGCCAACGAAGTCTTGTTTAGATCTGGAGAGGGTGAGCGAGTGTGAAGAGAGCAACTACAAGCAGACCAGCAGTGAGGGGATAGAGAGAGAGAGGCCAACGAAGTCTTGTTTAGATCTGGAGAGAGGGTGAGAGAGTGTGAAGATAGCTACTACAAGCACTGAGGCTCCAGCGTGTATATATATACTGGAGAGAGTGTGAAGAATGCAAACCCTAGAAAACAAGCGCCGAGGCTGCAGCTTATACGTGATGAGGTGATTATACGGTCACTACGAGATCGTATAGCTCCGTATCCATCCATTTTCACCAGTCAAAGAATCCTCGTGGCACGAATTATGCTCAAGTGTAGTTATAGAACCCGAGACCTCAAGTTTGATGAGCGAACAGGCTAACCAGCTACACAACCCTCCCGTTATGTTCAACGAGAGGAAAATAACCTTTTATACATTCCTGCATTCGTGTGACAAGCATGTCGTGTTTTTTGTGTCTGTGGGAGTCATTGGGATTTAGATCATAATCGTGTCATGTGGCTTTGGTGGTAAGACTATCCACAGTGGTGCAGAAATAATGCAGCCTTAGTCACCTTACCTCTCTCCACGTAGTACGTTGGGTCCCACCAGTCAGAGGGTGAAACAAACAAATTAATAAGAAAAATTAAAAGCGCCAGCGGTGTATCTTACCTCACACATCTCGCTACTGCTCAAGAACACTGTCCAATTGATCCCTCTGTTCGCTCACGTACTATTTTAAGTGAATCCTTATTATAACATGCACACAATTTTGGGCACTTGTATTCGACCTAAGTCAGTGTGCCACCGTATCTCGTACGACTCCCTCCGTCTAGGTGTAATAATTCACGTTAGATGGTGCAGCGGGACCAAGGTGCAAGCAGATTGGAGGAGAAGGAGAAACTTGACCGGTCATTCTTCTAATCAAAGCCCTGATTTATGTCTCTAAACGCAACAATTAATCCAAACAACTAAGAGATGCCGTTTTAGATACCATGCAAGGCCACGTATTAACTCGCATGCAAGCCGACTTTGATTTCTTGACTGATCAACGCGTAGTTGCGCTCCATGCATTGGGTTTCCGGGGGAGATAACAAGGCAGAGTAAGGAGCATTTGGTTACATTGCTTAGGCTGGTCATAGTGGTGAGTAACCTGGACTAGTACAACATGCATATGTTACTAGTCTATGTTAGTACTACGCGAAGTTTGCCATCGGAAGCGAGCCGATCTGGCTCTCCTGAGCTAGCAAGGTTTTTCTAGCCCACCCAAGCTAGCTGGCCCACAAAAGCTAACATGTTTTAACAGTTCCAAACGCCTAACCTTGCCCAGCTATGCTATAAGCTGTTCTTGCTAAGGATCCAAACGCTCCCTAAGTAACAACGCTCGCTAGCAACGAGGCCTGGAGGGGATTGAGATGCGTAGTTAATGGACGACGCCTAAACATTTTGGGAATATCTTATTTCTGTAGGACAACTTAACACCTAGACGGAGGGAATACTACTCCTCAGTCTAGGTTTGATGGAATATTCGTCACCTCTTCTCTTCTTGTATGTACTCCATTTGTATCTCACTTCCTGTGGCTTCACCCTCGCACGATTTTCCTATTCTATGAACCTGTGTGTGCGTGTGCGTGTGTGTTAGAGAGAGCAACAGATCGACCTACTCCTACAGAGAGATGGTGTGTAGTGTACGATTTTAGCCACGAGAGTCGGTGCATCCTCTCGTTTCCGGGCGTCCGGTAGGGACAGGTGGACAGCTGCCACGCCGCTCCTGACCAGCCTGGCCCACCCAAAGCCCCTCCATCGCCCGTGCGCGCTTCCCGCCCGAAACAGTCAGCGCTGCTCCAAAGAATCGGTGCCGCATTCATGCCCGGGCAGAGCGGACGCGACCTCTCACTGGCGCCTGTGTTGAAGGGAGAAGCGGATTCAAGAGTGATGGTTACTTCGTCCGTCCAACTTACTGCTGGGTCTATGTGATTTGACGGCTCATTGGTCATTATTACTAAGGTGGTAGGACTGCTGGATGTCCCACGCTTTCGGCGAAAGGAGGTACTACTAGATTACAATTTTCTCCATTCTTACGGCGGAGGAGTGCAAGAGCAGTGAAAACATGCAGGCTCAGTGATTACATGGCCCACCTCACACTATCACCATATTTTCTGGACACCGTGTGACACCTAACTCTTTACATAGTACTCCCTCCGTTCCTAAATATAAGTCTTTGTAGAGATTCCACTAGGTGGACTACATACGGAACAAAATGAATGAATCTACACTTAAAGTGCATCTATATACATCCGTATGTGGTTCATGGTGAAATCTCTACAAATACTTATATTTAGGAACGGAGGAAGTACTTGTATAGTACGTACTGTAATTTATCAGCGAGATAGTACAATGCTATGAAGCTTCTAGCTTCTGTTACATGTATCTTGCGTCCAAGGTTGCCCGTTGCAACATTTCATCAAATACAAAAGGAGATCATGCATGCTATTGCATCTCAATGATTGACAGATCATACCAAATATGTACTCCCTCCGTTCCAAAATAAGTGTCTCAACTTTATGCTACATACGGAGCAAAATCAGTGAATCTACACTCTAAAATACGTCTATATACATCAGTGTTTGGAGTATGTACTAGTAGTTCATATTGAAATCTACTAAAGGGCATATATATTCCAAACAATATGATAATCTGTCTAACCAAGGTAGTAGGGACGAGGAGTAAACGGAGGGAGTAGTAAAATTTTCTCCTCGTCCTGCGAGCCACCGCGCGCGTGGGCGAGGGAGCGGGTGTAAGGCGTACAATACTACTACTACTCATGCAGTCCCTAGCCATTGAAACAGAGACAGCTAAAGAAAAAAATGATCCATGCAGTCCCTAGCCCTTGAAATGTAAACCCTAACCAGGCTTTAATTTGTTGGCAACGTCGGCGCTTCCAAAGAAATGAAGTTTGCAACCCTTTGACCATCGGATCATTTTGTCAAGGTTTACCAAAATCGAGATGAGCATCCCTGTGGCAAATAAATTGAAGAAGCGTGATTAGAATAAGATTACTGGGACTAGTTGTTGAGACATAAACTCATCACAAATACAGTATGTAGAAGCCAGTAGAGGTATGTGCGTGGCAAAGAAGTAGAGAAATATCCACATGGAGTGATGTGGGCAGCTGGAGCAGTGGTGCAAGCCGGCTGTAAAGGGAGTTGTACCCGAGGGATGTCGGGACGTAGCTCAACCTAGAGGAGGGCGGCGGGAGGAGGCAACTACCCACGTCGCGGTAGTGAGCAATGGGCGAAGGCAACCTCACCGGCTTTGTGAGAGAGAATAGCGGGGACCCCTGATCGGGACGTGCCGACAGTGGGTTTTCGCCGTCGGCGACGGCGACCGCATCTACACTAGGAATCCACCCCTTCCCCCGGCGGACGTGATCCGTTGGGATGTTAGAGATGTGGCCACAGTGGTTTTGTGCGAGAGAGTGTGAAAACTCAAGAGAGCAACCCCAGCAAGCAACCGTGTAGGCTCGTCCTGCCTATGTATATAGTGGAGCGGTTTCCTTTTCTCTCCATATGAACCTATTTATATTGCGTACGTGCCACTGAAGAAAAAAAACTTTATTTATAAATGACGCGGCACCTACTACTCGTTCTCCTATAAACCTTGCGCTTGGCATCTCCAAACTATTAACATTGCGATTGGCTCTTCGCCTCTTTGGGAAGTCGAGCAATAATGGTACTGCAGTATATATCATTCTGGCTATATGAGACCGAATGAATTGCTGCATGTCCACCATGTGGCGAGGGTCAAGGAGCGAGGGAGAGTGCATACTATTAGGTCTGTTTCAATATGGACTACATATGGAGCAAAATGAGTGAATCTACACTCTAAAATACGTCTATATACATCAGTGTTTGGAGTGTGTACTAGTAGTTCATATTGAAATCTACTAAAGGACTTCCAAACAATATGATAATCTCTCTAACCAAGGTAGGGATGAGGAGTAAACGGAGGGAGTACTAGTAAAATTTTCTCCTCGTCCTGCGAGCCACCGCGCGCGTGGGCGAGGGAGCGGGCGTAAGGCATAGTAAGCAAGCTTCACCTCATCGTGTGAGCCATCGCGCCCGTGGGCGGGGGAGACGGCGTACTAAGCAAGCTTCTCCTCATTCTCCGAGTTGACGGGACACATCAAAAGTACTCCAGTGTATAGAGCCTTGCCTCTAAGGTAGGCCCCACATGGTTTGCCTCTTTTTTAACATAACGCGTCAAGTCGCAATTTGTTTGTTCACCCGTGGTAGACGATCCTCCCTCCATCTAGTGGACAACCAGTACACGTGTCAAATTACCACGTGGGCTGCCTTTTCGTACAGAAATGAGCTCCACCGTGTACCCCGCGCGGGTGTGGTTGGGAAAGAGACGGGAGTACGAGCGCCGTGCGTGCACCTCTTCTCTTCGTGCACGTCCCCCACCTACGTGTGTGTGTGTGAGATATACAAACCTAGAAAAATGGCTTGTGCGTTCATGAGTTTTTTTGTTTTGGGGGGAGGTTGATTTCATGAATGTATTTGTGGGAATATGTGTCGATGACATCTCAAACAAAATTTTGCATGCAATGTGTGTGAAATGGAGGCCTATCCATATCATATATAGAGGGTCGGGCGATCCACCAGAAGAGAGGGATGGGTCATAGATATCGATAGAGTCGAAGAGAGGATCAAGTGGGTGGGTGCGAGATCGATGAAGAGAGCCATCGAAATTGTGTGTGTGTGTGTGTGCAAGTCAAATATATAGGGCGACTGACCTAGCTACCAGAATGTTAGAGGGCATAGGTCAAGTTTGTGTGTGGCAGGGAAACATGACTAGAGCGCTCGATGTATCGGTGTGTGTGTGTGGGAGGGGGTGGGGGGAGGGGTAGGCAGAGGCCTAACTATAGAGGTAGAACGACTCGTATATGTGTTGAGAAGGAGAGACCCAGCTATGTCTTGAGGGAGATCGGTCGACATCGATACATAACTGAAGGACGGGAAATAGGATGGGACAGAGAGAGAGAGAGAGAGAGGAGAGAGAGAGGGAGGGAGAGGGGTAGAGTGCTGGATGGGTGATGGAGTTGCTTCTCGAAGATGGTGGGAGAGGCCTACAAGACAAACTAAGGGTGGAACTGCAATATTATCAATAAGAGTGGGGATGTGTTTCTGTGTGTGCCTGTGCGTGATAGATCTGTCGGGACACATCCATGGATGATGAAGGGGAACCATGTGTTTGGTAAGCAAACCTAACTAGATCGGTAGATCAATTGTTGTTTGTCGGAGGAAGGGAGAGACATAACTAATGAGGTAGATCGATCGACGCGTGGGGAAAAACGAGTTATAAGGACCTAGCTAGCTATATGTATAGCGGGAGATCGGTCGGTGTACGTCCATTTGTTAGAGGCAAATAAGGCCCGGCGAGACGGATAGACAGAGAGAATGGAGCTAGGAGGTGGTGCGAGAGGCCCAGATACTAGCTAGATAGGGGGAGGAGTGTGCGGTTGTGAGATCGATGAAAAGAGGGGCGAGAGTTTACACGTGTGTGGGACCGTATGAGAGACACGAGGCAAGGACACATAAAGGAGGAGATTGAAGGTGCGTGTGTATGTTGTAGGCAGACATCGCTGGAGAGGTTTATCGATCGGTGTGTGTCGGAAAGTGATACGTCTCCAACGTATCTATAATTTATGAAGTATTCATGATATTATATTATCCATCTTAGATGTTTTATATGCATTTATATGCTATTTTATATGATTTTTGGGACTAACCTATTAACCTAGAGCCCAGTGCCAGTTTCTGTTTTTTCCTTGTTTTTGAGTTTTGCAGAAAAGGAATAACAAACGGAGTCCAATTGTCGTGCCAATTTTTGATGATTTTTTATGGACCAAAAGAAGACCACAGAGCATCGGAGTTGGGCCAGAACAGTCCCGAGCTGCCCACGAGGGTGGGGGGCGCGCACCCCCCTGGGCACGTGGGCCTGCCTCGTGGACAGCTCGGGCACCTCCTTGACGTGAGACCGACGCCAAAAATTCCTATAAATACAGAAACCTTGGAAAATTAACCTAGATCGGAAGTTCTTCCGCCGCAAGCCTCTGTAGCCACGAGAAATCAATCTAGGCCCTCTCTGGCACCCTGCCGGAGGGGGCCATCATCACCGGAGGCCATGGAGGAGGATCTCGGAGGGGCCATCTAATACGTTTCCGTCGTATCTATAATTTTTGATTGTTCCATGCCAATATTATTCAACTTTCATATACTTTTTGGCAACTTTTTATACTATTTTTGGGACTAACATATTGATCCAGTGCCCAGTGCCAGTTCCTGTTTGTTGCATGTTTTATGTTTCGCAGAATATCCATATCAAACAGAATCCAAACGGGATAAAAACGTACGGAGCTTATTTTTGGAATATTTGGAAAATTTCGGAAGAAAAATCCACGCGAGACGGTGCCTGAGGTGGCCACGAGGCAAGGGGGCGCCCCTGCCCCCCTGGGCGCGCCCCTGACCCTCGTGCGCCACCCGTAAGGCGGTTGATGCCCTTCTTCGGTCGCAAGAAAGCTAATTTTTGGTAAAAAATCACGGCGAAGGTTTCAGTCCAATCGGAGTTACGGATCACCATATATATACGAAACGGTGAAAGGGCAGCAGAGGAGAACGCAGAAACAGAGAGAGACGGAGAGAAATATCCAATCTCGGAGGGCCTCTCGCCCCTCCCACGCCGGAGTCCCACCGGGGGCCATCATCATCACCACAATCTTCACCAACAACTTCACCGCCATCATCACCAACTCTTCCCCCCTCTATGCAGCGGTGTAACCTCTCTCTTACCCGCTGTAATCTCTACTTAAACAAGGTGCTCCACGCTATATATTATTTCCCAATGATGTATGGCTATCCTGTGATGTTTGAGTAGATCCGTTTTGTCCTATGGGTTATTTGATGATCAAGATTGGTTTGAGTTGCATGTTTTATTATTGGTGCTGTCCTATGGTGCTCTCCGTGTCGCGCAAGCGTGAGGGATTCCCGCTGTAGGGTTTGCAATATGTTCATGATTTGCTTATGGTGGGTGGCGTGAGTGACAGAAGCACAGACCCGAGTAAGTAGGTTGTTTGCGTATGGGATAAAGGGGACTTGATGCTTTAATGCTATGGTTGGGTTTTACCTTAATGATCTTTAGTAGTTGCGGATGCTTGCTAGAATTCCAATCATAAGTGCATATGATCAAGGTAGAGAAAGTATGTTAGCTTATGCCTCTCCCTCAAATAAAATTGCAATAATGATTACCGGTCTAGTCATCGATTGCCTAGGGACAAATAACTTTCTCGTAACAAAAAGCTCCCTACTAAAACTAATTTAGTTGTGTCTTTATCTAAACAGCCCCTACTTTTTATTTACGCGCTCTTTATTATCTTGCAAACCTATCCAAAAACACCTACAAAGTACTTCTAGTTTCATACTTGTTCTAGGTAAAGCGAACGTTAAGCGTGCATAGAGTTGTATCGGTGGTCGATAGAACTTGAGGGAATATTTGTTCTACCTTTAGCTCCTCGTTGGGTTCGACACTCTTACTTATCGAAAGAGGCTACAACTGATCCCCTATATTTGTGGGTTATCAAGATCTTTTTCTGGCGCCGTTGCCGGGGAGCAATAGCATGGGGTGAATATTCTCGTGTGTGCTTGTTTCCTTTATCACTAAGTAATTTTTATTTGCTGTTCTTAGTTGTTCTCTATCTTTAGTCATGGATATGGAACACGAAATACCAAAAAAATTAGGTGTACTTGCTGCTCATGGAGATGGGGAACCTCCTAAAACCCTCAATGCTGGTTATGTGAAAGATATTATGTACTACTTTGATAATCCTGAGAAAACCCCATTCAACTATGTAATGGGAGTAATGTTGGATCAACGTGAATACTTTAGGGATTATCGCTTGACTCAAAAAGGGAAACTATTATGGGGTCAAATTCATATATTGAAGTGGTATGCTAGGCAACTATGCTTGAGTTTTGATTATACTTGTTGCTCTAGGATGAAGGCTCCACACCTTCCCTTTTCATGCAAATTTAATGATAATAAAACCTTAGCTTCTTATGCTAATGGTATATATGATTACTATGATGTGGAACAAATAGAAGAATTTGTTGCTTTTATGGGTGCTTATGAAATTGAATCTATGTTTAAAGAGTTTGAAGATTTTGATGATGCTCCTTATAGACCTGAAAATTTTGCTATCCTCAAATATTGCTATGAGAAGTATGAATACAATTCCCATATTAATGCACTCATTGAGAAAGTCTCCGCTGTCCAAGAAGAGACTAATATTTTGCAGGAATCTATGGAAGAAGAAATTGATGAAACTGTGAGCTCATTGGATGAAAAAGATGATGAGGAGAGCGAAGAACAAAAGGAGGAAGAGCGGATTAGCTACCCGTGCCCACCTTTTAATGAGAGTAACTCTTCAACTCATACATTGTTTAATTTCCCTTCGTGCTTACCGAAGGATGATTGTTATGATGACTTTTATGATCCCGTTGATTCTCTTGAAATATCCCTTTTTGATGATGCTTGCTATGCTTGTGGCCAAGAAGCCAATATGAATTATGCTTATGGAGATGAACTTGCTATGGTTCCTTATGTTAAACATGAAATTGTTGCTATTGCACCCACGCATGATAGTCCTATTATCTTTTTCAATTCTCCCAACTACACTATATCGGAGAAGTTTGTGCTTATTAAGGATTATATTGATGGGTTGCCTTTTACCATTGCACATGATAATTTTGATAGATATAATATGCATGTGCTTGCTGCTCCTACTTGCAATTATTATGAGAGAGGAACTACATCTCCGCCTCTTTATGTTTCCAACATGATAGAATTGCAAGAAACTGCTTATACTATGCATTGGCCTTTACTTTGCGTGCATGAATTGTTCTTTTATGACATGCCGATGCATAGGAAGAGAGTTAGACTTCGTCATTGCGTGATATATGTTACTTTGTGCTCACTACTAAATTACAAATCATTGTTAATTAAAATTGGCTTTGATATACCTTGGGATCCGGGTGGATCCATTACTTGAGCCCAATATGCCTAGCTTAATGGCTTTAAAGAAAGCGCTGCCAGGGAGACAACCCGGAAGTTTTAGAGAGTCATTTATTTCTGTTGTGTGCTTTCATATAGTTTAAAAACAACAAAAATAAAGAGGGGAACCCAAAACTTTTCAAAAAGGAAAGTGAAAGTGAGAAAGACAAGCATTGTTCAAGTGGGAGAGCTCCTTGAACTTTGTTCATGCTCACGGCAACTTTGTGAATCTTGATTACAGAAAATTTTCAACAAAAATAATTATCCCCTTGTACAATTCCATTGTATTATAAAAATAATGTGCCAAGGTTTGCCTTTAGGATGTTTACAATACTTGTTGGTTTGTACTGTGCAGGACAGAAACTTTGGCTGTAGTGCGAGATATTTAATTTTTTACTGGAACGTCAAATGGTTCTGATTATTTTTGCACTGTCTTTATATAAACATTGTTTATTTTTCCTATTTTTTGCAGAATTTTTCAAGTATCAGAAGTATGGTGAATGTTCAAATTATTACAGATTGTTCTGTTTTAGACAGATTCTGTTTTTGATGCATAGTTTGCTTGTTTTGATGAAACTATCAATTTATATCAGTGGATTAAGCCATGAAAAAGTTATATTACAGTATACACAATGCAAAAACAAAATATGAATTGGTTTCCAACAGTACTTAGAGTAATGGTTTACTTTATTATACTAACGGATCTTACCGAGTTTTCTGTTGAAGTTTTGTGTGGATGAAGTGTTCGATGATCGAGAAGGTTTCGATGTGAGAAGAAGGAAGAGAGGAAAGAGCTCAAGCTTGGGGATGCCCGAGGCACCCCAAGTAAATATTCAAGGAGACTCGAGCGTCTAAGCTTGGGGATGCCCCGGAAGGCATCCCCTCTTTCTTCAACAAATATCGGTATGTTTTCGGATTCGTTTCATTCATGTGATATGTGCAAATATTGGAGCGTCTTTTGCATTTAGTTTTCACTTTTATTTTATGCACCATGCTGGTATGAGATAGTCCTTCGTTGATTTATAGAATGCTCATTGCACTTCACTTATATCTTTTGAGGATGGCTTTATAGAATGCTTCATGTGCTTCACTTATATCATTTGAAGCTTGGATTGCCTGTTTCTCTTTACGTAGACAACCGCCATTTGTAGAATGCTCTTTAGCTTCACTTATATTTGTTAGAGCATGGGCATATCTTTTGTAGAAAGAATTAAACTCTCGTGCTTCACTTATACCTATTTAGAGAGATGACAGGAACTGGTCATTGACATGGTTAGTCATAAAACCCTACATAAAACTTGTAGATCACTGAATATGATATGTTTGATTCCTTGCAATAGTTTTGCAATATAAAGGTGGTGATATTAGAGTCATCCTAGTTGAGTAATTGTGAAATTGAGAAATACTTGTGTCGAGGTTTGCAAGTCCCGTAGCATGCACGTATGGTGAACCGTTATGTAACGAAGTTGGAGCATCAGGTGTTTACTGATTGTCTTCCTTATGAGTGGCGGTCGGGGACGAGCGATTGTCTTTTCCTACCAATCTATCCCCCTAGGAGCAGGCGCGTAGTACTTTGTTTCGATAGCTAATAGACTTTTGCAATAAGTATGTGAGTTCTTCATGACTAATGTTGAGTCGATGGATTATACGCACTCTCACCCTTCCATCATTGCTAGCCTCTTCGGTACCGTGCATTGCCCTTTATCACCTCGAGAGTTGGTGCAAACTTCGCCGGTGCATCCAAACCCCGTGATACGATACGCTCTATCACACATAAGCCTCATTATATCTTCCTCAAAACAGCCACCATACCTACCTATCATGGCATTTCCATAGCCATTCCGAGATATATTGCCATGCAACTTCCATCATCATCATATACATGACTTAAGCATTTATTGTCATATTGCTTTGCATGATCGTAAGATAGCTAGCATGATGTTTTCATGGCTTGTTCGTTTTTTGATGTCATTGCTACGCTAGATCATTGCACATCCCGGTACACCGCCGGAGGCATTCATATAGAGTCATATCTTTGTTCTGGATATCGAGTTGTAATATTGAGTTGTAAGTAAATAAAAGTGTGATGATCATCATTATTAGAGCATTGCCCAGTGAGGAAAGGATGATGGAGACTATGATTCCCCCACAAGTCGGGATGAGACTCCGGACGAAAAAAATAAAAAATAAAAAAAATAAAAAAAGAGAGAAAGGCCAAAAAAAGAGAAGGCCCAAAAAAAGAGAAAACAAAAGAAAACAAAAAAATGAGAGAAAAAGAGAGAAGGGGCAATGTTACTATCCTTTTACCACACTTGTGCTTCAAAGTAGCACCATGTTCCTCATAAAGAGTCTCTTGAGTTATCACTTTCATATACTAGTGGGAATTTTCATTATAGAACTTGGCTTGTATATTCCAACGATGGGCTTCCTCAAATGCCCTAGGTCTTCATGAGCAAGCAAGTTGGATGCACACCCACTTAGTTTCAGTTTGAGCTTTCATACACTTATAGCTCTAGTGCATCTGTTGCATGGCAATCCCTACTCCTCACATTGACATCAATTGATGGGCATCTCCATAGCCCGTTGATTAGCCGCGTCGATGTGAGACTTTATCCTTTTTTTTGTCTTCTCCACATAACCCCCATCATCATATTCTATTCCACCTATAGTGCTATGTCCATGGCTCACGCTCATGTATTGCGTGAAAGTTGAAAAGGTTTGAGAAACGTCAAAAGTATGAAACAATTGCTTGGCTTGTCATCGGGGTTGTGCATGATGTGAATATTTTGTGTGGTGAAGATGGAGCATAGCCAGACTATATGATTTTGTAGGGATGAGCTTTCTTTGGCTATGTTATTTCAATAAGACATAATTGCTTGGTTGGTATGCTTGAAGTATTATTGTTTTTATGTCAAAGGATAGACTATTGCTTTGAATCACTCGTGTCTTAATGTTCATGCCATGATTATACATATGATCAAGATTATGCTAGGTAGCATTCCACATCAAAAATTATCTTTTTTATCATTTACCTACTCGAGGACGAGCAGGAATTAAGCTTGGGGATGCTGATACGTCTCTGTCGTACCTATAATTTTTGATTGTTCCATGCCAATATTATTCAACTTTCATATACTTTTTGGCAACTTTTTATACTATTTTTGGGACTAACATATTGATCCAGTGCCCAGTCCCAGTTCCAGTTTGTTGCATGTTTTATGTTTCACAGAATATCCATATCAAACGGAATCCAAACGGGATAAAAACGGACGGAGCATATTTTAGGAATATTTGGAAAATTCCGGAAGAAAAATCCACGCGAGACGGTGCCCGAGGTGGCCACGAGGCAGGGGGCGCCCCTGCCCCCCTGGTCGCGCCCCTGACCCTCGTGGGCCACCCGTAAGGCCGTTGATGCCCTCCTTCGGCCGCAGGAAAGCTAAATTTCGGTTAAAAAAATCACGGCGAAGGTTTCAGTCCAATCGGAGTTACGGATCTCCATATATATACGAGAAAGTGAAAGGGCAGCAAAGGTGAACGCAGAAACAGAGAGAGACAGAGAGAAAGATCCAATCTCGGAGGGGCTCTCGCCCCTCCCACGCCGGAGTGCCACCGGGGGCCATCATCATCACCGCAATCTTCACCAACAACTTCACCGCCATCATCACCAACTCTTCCGCCCTCTATGCAGCGGTGTAACCTCTCTCTTACCCGCTGTAATCTCTACTTAAACATGGTGCTCCACGCTATATATTATTTCTCAATGATGTATGGCTATCCTGTGATGTTTGAGTAGATCCATTTTGTCCTATGGGTTATTTGATGATCAAGATTGGTTTGAGTTGCATGTTTTATTATTAGTGTTGTCCTATGGTGCCCTCCGTGTCGCGCAAGCGTGAGGGATTCCCGCTGTAGGGTTTGCAATATGTTCATGATTTGCTTATGGTGGGTTGGCGTGAGTGACAGAAGCACAGACCCGAGTAAGTAGGTTGTTTGCGTATGGGATAAAGGGGACTTGATGCTTTAATTCTATGGTTGGGTTTTACCTTAATGATCTTTAGTAGTTGCGGATGCTTGCTAGAGTTCCAAACATAAGTGCATATGATCCAAGTAGAGAAAGTATGTTAGCTTATGCCTCTCCCTCAAATAAAATTGCAATAATGATTACCGGTCTAGCTATCGATTGCCTAGGGACAAATAACTTTCTCATAACAAAAAGCTCCCTACTAAAACTAATTTAGTTGTGTCTTTATCTAAACAGCCCCTACTTTTTATTTACGCGCTATTTATTATCTTGCAAACCTATCCAAAAACACCTACAAAGTACTTCTAGTTTCATACTTGTTCTAGGTAAAGCGAACGTTAAGCGTGCGTAGAGTTGTATCGGTGGTCGATAGAACTTGAGGGAATATTTGTTCTACCTTTAGCTCCTCGTTGGGTTCGACACTCTTACTTATCGAAAGAGGCTACAACTGATCCCCTATACTTGTGGGTTATCACCATCATCACCATGAAGGCCATGGACTAGGGGAGGAGAACCTCTCCCCATCTAGGGGGAGGCCATGGAGGAGGAAGCGCAAGGGGGAGAACCTCTCCTCCTCTCTCTCGGTGGCGCCGGAGTGCCACCGGGAGGGGAATCATCGCCGCGGTGATCGTCTTCATCAACATCACCATCCTCATCTATTTTACGTGGTCCACTCTCCCGCACCACGCTGTAATCCCTACTTGAACATGGTGCTTTATGCCACATATTATGATCCAATGATGTGTTTCCATCCTATGATGTTTTGAGTAGATATCCTTTGTCTTTGGGTCGATTGATGATCTAGATTGGTACGAGTTGTATATTTTATTTGGTGCTGTCCTATTGTGCCCCCCGTGTCGCGCAAGCGTGAGGGATTCCCGCTGTAGGGTGTTGCAATACGTTCATGATCCGCTTATAGTGGGTTGCTTGAGTGACAGAAGCATAAACCCGAGTAAGGGGGTTGTTGCGTATGGGATAAAGGGGACTTGATGCTTTAATACTATTGTTGGGTTTTACCTTAATGATCTTTAGTAGTTGCGGATGCTTGCTAGAGTTCCAATCATAAGTGCATATGATCCAAGAAGAGAAAGTATGCCAGCTTATGCCTCTCCCTCGTGTGAAATTGCAATGATGACTACCGGTCTTGTTAACAATTGCCTAGGATAATTTCGCACACCAACCCATCATTATTCCACACTCGCTATTTATAATATTCAGTAATATATTCTAACTTTATGATAACAGCACCTACTTTTATGTTTTAGCTCTCCGATATCATGCAAAGTTATCCTCTTCATACCCACAACGTAGTTTTATTTCTCGTTTCTAGTTGGAAGCAAACGTTCGGTGTACGTAGAGTCGTATCAGTGGCAGATAGGACTTGAGAGAATATTGATTTTACCTTTAGCTACTTGTGGGTTCGACACTCCATACTTATCAATTCCACCATTGGGAATTGCTACGATGATTCCCTGCACTTGGGTATTATCAAGCTCTTTTCTGGCGCCGTTGCCGGGGAGCAATAGCGTGGGGTTGATATTCTCGTGTGTGCTTGTTTGCTTTCTTCACTAAGTAGATTTTTTTTCCTTTTGTTTCTGTTTAGTTGTGGGTGAAACATACAAAAAAAATTAATAATGAAAATACAAAAAAAATTGACTTGCCTCTCATGCCTAAAAAGTTTTTCAATAAGAGAAGTGATTGGAAGGTTATGCATTGGAGAAGTGAGGGTCAACCTTGAACACTTGTGTTCATGCTCATGGAAACAATGTAAAAAAATTCATGGAAGCTTCTCTGAAAATAATTATCCCCTTGTATATATCCATTGTATTATTAAAATAATGTGCCAAGCTTTGGTTTTAGGATGATTAGATTGCTTGTTTACTATGTGCAGTACAAAAACAAAAACTTTGGCTGTAGTGCGTGAATTTACATTTTTTACTGGAAAGTCAAATGGGTCTGACACTTTTTGCACATTAATTCTGTACAAATTTTTTAAATTTTCATATTTTTTTAGAATTGTTTGGAGTTACATAAGTTTACTAAACTTCCAGATTACTACAGACTGTCCTGTTTTTGACAGATTCTGTTTTCTATGTGTTGATCGCTTATTTTGATGAATCTATGGGTAGTATCGGGGGGTATGAACCATGGTGAAGTTGGAATACAGTAGATAAAGTGCTAATATGAAATTTTAATGAGTGTGCAACAGTACCTAAAGGTAGTGATTTGCTTTAGTATACTAACGGATCTCAAAAAAAATTTGTTAATTTTTTGTGGATGAAGTGTTCGAAGAACGAGGAGTTACCGATGTGATAAGAATAAAGAGAGGCAAGAGTTAAAGCCTGTGGATGCCCAAGGCACCCCAAGTAAATATTCCAAGGATACTCAAGCATCTAAGCTTGGGGATGCCCCGGTTGGCATCCCATCTTTCTTCTTCAACAATTATCGGTATACCTCGGTTTTTGTTTTGTTCACATGATTTGTGTCCTTTGTGTTTTTCTTTTTCTTTAAGTACCATGCTAGTGTGATATGTACCTTCATCAATTTATAGAATGATTCATGTGCTTCACTTATATCTTTTGAGTATGACCTTATAGAATGCTCTTTGTGCTTCACTTAAATCTTTTGAGTATGGTTTTATAGAATGCTTCGTGTGCTTCACTTATATATTTTGAGCTTGGATATTGGTTAGTCTATATTAATTGTAGAATGCTCCATGAACTTCACTTATATCTTTTGGAGTATGAATAATACTATCATCTAAATCGGGTTTGGAAGAGTGTCAACTTTAGGAATTAGTGACCCCACTATCCCGAATGAGAAGAATTTTGCTTATGTGGAGAGTAGAAAATTCTCTATGCTTGTAGATCATGGAAAGAATGCTTTATGTGATGGTTATATTGATGAATTCATTCATGATGCTACTGAAAAATATTATGAGGGGGAATATATGCTTGTAGGAGTTGCAATAATATCAAGTTTCCTCTCTATGTGCTTAAAGTTTTGAAGTTATACTTGTTTTGCCTTCCTATGCTAGTTGATTCTTGTTCCTATAAATTATGTGCTCACAAAATCCATAGGCATAGGAAGTGGGTTAGATTTAAATGTGCTAGTCATATTCTTCATGATGCTCTCTTTATGTTTCAATTCTTTTCTTTTATGTGAGCATCATTGAAATCATCATGCCTAGCTAAAAGGCACTAAAGAAAAGCTCTTGTTGGGAGACAACCCAATATTTACCCTTACTGTTTTTGTGTGTTTACATGATTAAGCTACTGTAGCAATCATGTTTTATAGCTTTTGTTTCAATAAAGTTCAAAGTAAGGCCTTTGGGAAGACTTGGGTGAAAGTTAATGTGATCTTGCTGTAAAAAACAGAAACTTTGCGCTCACGAGATTAGCTGCCATTTTTTTACAGAAGAGTGATTTTGAGTTTATTCTTTTTGCAGAAGATTAATAGAAAAATTCCTAACGTCCACCAATTTATTTCATAATTTTTGGAGTATCAGAAGTATGGTTGCTGTTCAGATCTTTACAGACTGTTCTGTTTCTGACAGATTCTGTTTTGATTGCATAGTTTGCTTGTTTTCTAGTTTCTATGGCTTATATTTCTCAATATAAATTTTAGAAATGGTATGGTACAGTAGGAATTGTGTGAGAACAATTATGAAACTTGTCCTTAACAGTACCAAAGTGAATAGTTTACTCTTTATCATACTAACCTATCTCATGAAGTTTTGTTAAGTTTTGTGTGATTGAAGTTTTCAAGCTTTGGGTGAGATATCGATATGAGGAGAATAAGGAGTGGAAAGACCCTAAGCTTGGGGATGCCCAAGGCACCCCAAGGTAATATTCAAGGAAGACTCAAGTACCTAAGCTTGGGGATGCCCCGGAAGGCATCCCCTCTTTCGTCTTCAAAACTATCGGTATAACTTACTCGGAGCTATATTTTTATTCGTCACATGATATGTGTTTTGCTTGGAGCGTATTTTCAATTTTACTTGCTGTTTGAATGAAATCATTGGACCTGAAATATTGAATGAAAAATAATCCTCCCATGGCTAGTTAATTATTTGACTACTCAGTGTTCTTCACTCATATCTTTTGGAGTAGTTTGTCATTTACTCATGTGCTTCACGTATATCCTATGAGTAAATGGTTGGATAAATTGAATGTCATAAATCTGAATTTATATATGTTTCATATGATTATAACATGGGGAGTAATGACTTCACAAATAATAAGTATAGGTAGTAAACTTATTGAAAGTTAGCAAACGTAGAATTGGTCACTTGAACAATTCATGAAAGAATATTGAAGGAAGAGGGATTTCATATATAAATAAACTATCTTGGACATCTTTTGTAATTGTGAGCACTCATTAAAATAGGCCATGCTAAAAGGTTGATGTTGGACAAGGAAGACAATGTAATGGGTTATGTTTTCTTATATCTGAAATAAAGTATATTGTCATGGATCGCCCAACATGTTGAGCTTGCCTTTCCCCCTCATGCTAGCCAAATTCTTTGCACTAAGTAGAGATACTACTTGTGCTTCCAAATACCCTTAAACCCGGTTTTGCCATAAGAGTCCACCATACCTACCTATGCATTGAGTAAGATCCTTCAAGTAAGTTGTCATCGGTGCAAGCAATAAAAATTGCTCTCTAAATATGTATGATCTATTAGTGCGAAGAAAAGAAGCTTTATACGAACTTGTGATAGGGAAGAAATAAAACCGACGGACTGCACACTAAAGGTCTTTATCACAAGCGGCAATATAAAGTGATGTTCTTTTGCATTAAGATTTTGTGCATCCAACCATAAAAGCGCATGACAACCTCTGCTTCCCTCTGCGAAGGGCCTATCTTTTACTTTTATCTCTTACCCTTATGCAAGAGTCATGGTGATTTTCACCTTTCCTTTTTACATTTTATCCTTTGGCAAGCACATTGTGTTGGAAAGATTTTGATATATATATATATATATATATCCAATTGGATGTAAGGCATCATGAACTATTATTGTTGACATTACCCTTGAGGTAAAAGGTTGGGAGGCGAATCTATAAGCCCATATCTTTCTCTGTGTCTGATTAAAACTTTGAACTCATAAATATTGCGTGAGTGTTAGCAATTGTGAAAGACTAAATGATAGTTGAGTATGTGGAGTTTGCTAAATCAAAGCTCTGACATAGACTCTTCCTGGAAATAAGATGAATTGTAATTGTTTGATGACTGATAACACGGTTTGTTAGTTTTCAAGAAAGTTTATGATCTATACTTTAACATGTGAATAGCTTGTTACTTTATCATGAGAAGTTTTATGAGATGAGCTACTGTTATGACATATAATGATGCTAGAAAAGGTGACTGAAATTACCATTGATCAAACTTGTGCACCTGCTAGCATTCACACTTCATAAATTATTTCTTTTATCATTTACCTACTCGAGGACGAGCAGGAATTAAGCTTGGGGATGCTGATCGTCTGCAACGTATCTATAATTTATGAAGTATTCATGATATTATATTATCCATCTTAGATGTTTTATATGCATTTATATGCTATTTTATATGATTTTTGGGACTAACCTATTAACCTAGAGCCCAGTGCCAGTTTCTGTTTTCTCCTTGTTTTTGAGTTTTGCAGAAAAGGAATGCCAAACGGAGTCAAATTGACGTGCCAATTTTGATGATTTTTTATGGGCCAAAAGAAGGCCACGGAGCATCGGAGTTGGGCCAGAAGAGTCCCGAGCTGCCCACGAGGGTGGGGGGCGCGCCCACCCCCCTGGGCGTGTGGGCCTACCTCGCGGATAGCTCGGGCACCTCCTTGACGTGAGACCGACGCCAAAAATTCCTATAAATACAGAAACCTCAAAAAATTAACCTAGATCGGAAGTTCCGCCGCCGCAAGCCTCTGTAGCCACGAGAAATCAATCTAGGCCCTCTCTGGCACCTTGCCGGAGGGGCCATCATCGCCATGAAGGCCATGGACTAGGGGAGGAGAATCTCTCCCCATCTAGGGGGAGGCCATGGAGGAGGAAGCACAAGGGGGAGAACCTCTCCCCCTCTCTCTCGGTGGCACCGGAGTGCCACCGGGAGGGGAATCATCGCCGCGGTGATCGTCTTCATCAACATCACCATCATCATCACCATCCTCATCTATTTTACGTGGTCCACTCTCCCGCACCCCGCTGTAATCCCTACTTGAACATGGTGCTTTATGCCACATATTATGATCCAATGATGTGTTGCCATCCTATGATGTTTTGACTAGATATCCTTTGTCTTTGGGTCGATTGATGATCTAGATTGGTATGAGTTGTATGTTTTATTTTTGTGCTGTCCTATTGTGCCCTCCGTGTCGCGCAAGCGTGAGGGATTCCCGCTGTAGGGTGTTGCAATACGTTCATGATTCGCTTATAGTGGGTTGCTTGAGTGACAGAAGCATAAACCCGAGTAAGGGGGTTGTTGCGTATGGGATAAAGGGGACTTGATGCTTTAATCCTATGGTTGGGTTTTACCTTAATGATCTTTAGTAGTTGCGGATGCTTAGAGTTCCAATCATAAGTGCAGATGATCCAAGAAGAGAAAGTATGTTAGCTTATGCCTCTCCCTCGTATGAAATTGCAATGACGACTACCGGTCTTATTAACAATTGCCTAGGATAATTCCGCACACCGACCCATCATTATTCCACACTCGCTATTTATAATATTTAGTAATATATTCTAACTTTATGATAACAGCACCTACTTTTATGTTTTAGCTCTCCGATATCATGCAAAGTTATCCTCTTCATACCCACAACGTAGTTTTATTTCTCGTTTCTAGTTGGAAGCAAACGTTCGGTGTACGTAGAGTCGTATCAGTGGCAGATAGGACTTGAGAGAATATTGATTTTACCTTTAGCTCCTTGTGGGTTCGACACTCCATACTTATCACTTCCACCATTGGGAATTGCTACGATGATTCCTTGCACTTGGGTATTATCAGAAAGGAGTTGTGGAGACTGTGGGAGAACAACCTAAAGAAAAAAATGAATGTGCGCGATGGATAGAATGCTGAGGGAGGGGGAGTGCGAGGAGGGCGTGTGGATGCACGAGAGAAAGTTAGTGGTAGCTACAAAGGTTAGAGGATTGTGTGGGTGTAAGAGACTAACAAAGATCATAATTTGATATGAAAGTGGATTCATATATTTGAATAGGAGATCATAGTGTTTTAAAGATATGCATGCATGAATATAGCGGTGATACGCATGTTGTGGTTTTGCACATGTTATACCATAATGTGATCATGCATGGTGTTTGCAACTCACAGATAAATGTCGAACAATCTAAACCATACTATACATCGAACAATCTCACATTTTATTTGAATTTGTGATAATGTGTGGCGTTTGCAGCTTACAACTAAATATCGAAAAATCTAAACAATACTATATATCGAACATTCTCACATTTTATTTGAATTTGTGGTAATGAGTGGTGTTTGCAACTCACATCCAAATACTTGTAGGCGTAGGGGCAGGGCACCATACATAATGTGATAAACACATTATACATATGAGACCTGGTTTATGTCGGCGTTCTGGGAACGGGGGTCCCCAGACTTGCCTGCTAGCGGGCCGTACGGCCCATCTTCATCAATAAGGCATTCAAGACCTTCACGAGGGGCCAAGCCTTGCGAGACGGACGACGCAAGACCTCCTTAGGAGCGGTCTAGCCAGGTAGGCTCACGAGGATCGGAGATAACAAGGCGGGGCAAACCTCACGAGGCTCTCGTGACGTGAGCTATGACGATCGACACCAGGCAGGCATCAGGCGGGCGCCAGCGCGCGTAGCGTCCTTGTTTTCTCTTTGGTGCTAAAGAAGCAGGCGCAGGCGCGGAGTACCGAGGCATCAGGCAAAGGTTTCCATAGTGGTGCAACAAGACCAAGACCAGCAGGACGGCAAGACGGAGGTCACCATGGAGCCCAAGACGGCGTCATCACCAGAGCCTTTTGCAGGCGAAGACCGCTTTTGTCAGGATAACTTGTACTAGCTGTCCCCTTTCAAATTCGCCCGCCGTTGTTGGCTCCCTTCCTGCTCAATATTTGGGGAGAGGACCAGGCCTATATAAGTAGAGCTAGCCACCACAATAGAGAGAGGAGAAGTCGCGCTCTCACCGCACAAGTTCACCAAGCACAAGAACACCTCAACCTCAGGAGGCTGTTCTTCTGCTACCTCTTGAGCACTGCATTGGTTTTCCCTTGAAGAGAAAGGGTGATGCAGCAAAGTAGCGTAAGTATTTCCCTCAGTTTTTGAGAACCAAGGTATCAATCCAGTAGGAGGCTACGCGCGAGTCCCTCGCACCTGCACAATACAAATAAATCCTCGCAACCAACGCGATAAGGGGTTGTCAATCCCTACACGGTCACTTACGAGAGTGAGATCTGATAGATATGATAGGATAATATTTTTGGTATTTTTGTGATAAAGATGCAAAGTAAAATAAAAGCAAAGTAAAAAGCAAAGGAAATAACTAAGTGTTGGAAGATTAATATGATGAAGATAGACCCGGGGGCCATAGGTTTCACTAGTGGCTTCTCTCAAGAGCATAAGTATTCTATGGTGGGTGAACAAATTACTGTTGAGCAATTGACAGAATTGAGCATAGTTATGAGAAGATCTAGGTATGATCATGTATATAGGCATCACGTCCGAGACAAGTAGAACGACTCCTGCCTGCATCTTCTACTATTACTCCACTCATCGACCGCTATCCAGCATGCATCTAGAGTATTAAGTTCATGAAAACAGAGTAACGCCTTAAGCAAGATGACATGATGTAGAGGGGTAAATTCATGCAATATGATAAAAACCCCATCTTGTTATCCTCGATGGCAACAATACAATATGTGCCTTGCTGCCCCTACTGTTGTTGGGAAAGGACATCGCAAGATTGAACCCAAAGCTAAGCACTTCTCCCATTGCAAGAAAGATCAATCTAGTAGGCCAAACCAAACTGATAATTCGAAGAGACTTGCAAAGATAACCAATCATACATAAAAGAATTCAGAGAAGATTCAAATATTGTTCATAGATAATCTTGATCATAAACCCACAATTCATCGGTCTCAACAAACACATCGCAAAAAGAAGATTACATCAAATAGATCTCCACGAGAGAGGGGGAGAACATTGTATTTAGATCCAAAAAGAGAGAAGAAGCCATCTAGCTACTAACTATGGACCCGAAGGTCTGAAGTAAACTACTCACACTTCATCGGAGAGGCTATGGTGTTGATGTAGAAGCCCTCCGTGATGGATGCCCCCTCCGGCGGAGCTCCGGAACAGGCCCCAAGATGGGATCTCGTGGGTACAGAAGGTTGCGGCGGTGGAATTAGGTTTTTGGCTCCGTATCTGATCGTTTGGGGGTACGTAGGTATATATAGGAGGAAGGAGTACGTCGGTGGAGCAACAGGGGGCCTACGAGGGTGGAGGGCGCGCCCTGGGGGGGTGGGCGTGCCCCCTACCTCGTGGCCTCCTCTTTTGTTTCTTGACATAGGGTCCAAGTCTCCATGATCATAATCTTCCTAAAAATCATGTTCCCGAAGGTTTCATTCCGTTTGGACTCCGTTTGATATTCCTTTTCTGCGAAACTCTGAAATAGGCAAAAAAAAGCAATTCTGGGCTGGGCCTCCGGTTAATAAGTTAGTCCCAAAAATAATATAGAAGTGAATAATAAAGCCCAATAATGTCCAAAACAGTAGATAATATAGCATGGAGCAATGAAAAGTTATAGATACGTTGGAGACGTATCAAGCATCCCCAAGCTTAAGTCCTGCTCATCCTTGAGTAGGTAAATGATAAAAACAGAATTTTTGATGCGGAGTTCTACTTCGCATAATTTCAATGTAATTCTTCTTAATTGTGGTATGAATATTCAGCTCTGAAAGATTCAAGACAAAAGTTTAATATTGACATAAAAATAATAATACTTCAAGCATTCCTGCTCATTCTCAAAATAACATGGCCAAAGAAAAGTTATCCCTACAAAATCATATAGTCTGGCTATGCTCTATCTTCACCACACAAAGTATTTAAATCATGCACAACCCCAATGACAAGCCAAGCAATTGTTTCATACTTTAGACATTTTCAAACTTTTTCAATCTTCACGCAATACATGAGCGTGAGCCATGGATATAGCACTATATGTGGAATAGAATGGTGGTTGTGGAGAAGACAAAAAGGGAGAAGATAGTCTCACATCAACTAGGTGTATCAACGGGCTATGGAGATGCCCATCAATAGATATCAATGTGAGTGAGTAGGGATTGCCATGCAACGGATGCACTAGAGCTATAAGTATATGAAAGCTCAACAAAAGAAACTAAGTGGTGTGCATCCAACTCGCTTGCTCACGAAGACCTGGGGAATTTTGAGGAAGCCCATCATTGGAATATACAAGCCAAGTTCTATATAATGAAAAATTCCCACTAGTATATGAAAGTGACAAAAAGAGACTCTTTATCATGAAGATCATGGTGCTACTGTAAAGCACAAGTGTGGTACAAGGATAGTAACATTGTCCCTTCTCTCTTTTTCTCTCAATTTTTTATTTAGGCCTTTTCTCATTTTTTAGGGCCTCTTTTTTTTTTGTCCAGAGTCTCATCCCGACTTGTGGGGGAATCATAGTCTCCATCATCCTTTCCTTACTTGGGACAATGCTCTAAAAATGAAGATCATCACACTTTTATTTTCTTACAACTCAACAATTACAACTCGATACTTAGAACAAAATATGACTCTATATGAATGCCTCCGGCGGTGTACCGGGATATGCAATGAATCAAGAGTGACATGTATGAAAGAATTATGAACGGTGGCTTTGCCACAAATACAATGTCAACTACATGATCATGCAAAGCAATATGACAATGATGGAGCGTGTCATAATAAACGGAACGGTGGAAAGTTGCATGGCAATATATCTCGGAATGGCTATGGAAATGCCATGATAGGTAGGTATGGTGGCTGTTTTGAGGAAGGAATATGGTGGGTGTATCATACCGGCGAAAAGTGCGCGGTATTAGAGAGGCTAGCAATGGTGGAAGGAAGAAGGGTGCATATAGTCCATGGACTCAACATTAGTCATAAAGAACTCATATACTTATTGCAAAAATCTACAAGTTATCAAAGCAAAGTATTACGCGCAAGCTCCTAGGGGGCAGATTGGTAGGAAAAGACCATCGCTCGTCCCCGACCGCCACTCATAAGGAAGACAATCAATAAACAAATCATGCTCCGACTTCATCACATAACGGTTCACCATACGTGCATGCTACGGGAATCACAAACTTTAACACAAGTATTTCTCAAATTCACAACTACTCAACTAGCATGACTCTAATATCACTATCTTCATATCTCAAAACAATTATCAAGCATCAAACTTTTTTTAGTATTCAACACACTCATAAGAATTTTTACAAATCATTTATGCTTAGCATATTAGGATTATTCAAGCAATTACCATGCTATTTAAGACTCCCAAAATAATCTAAGTGAAGCATGAGAGATCAATAGTTTCTATAAAACAAATCCACCACCGTGCTCTAAAAGATATAAGTGAAGTACTAGAGCAAAACTATATAACTCAAAAGATATAAGCGAAGCACATAGAGTATTCTAACAGATTCCAAATCATGTATGGCTCTCTCAAAAGGTGTGTACAGCAAGGATGATTGTGGTAAACTAAAAAGCAAAGACTCAAATCATACAAGACGCTCCAAGCAAAACACATATCATGTGGTGAATAAAAATATAGCTCCAAGTAAAGTTACCGATGGAAGTAGACGAAAGAGGGGATGCCTTCCGGGGCATCCCCAAGCTTTGGCTTTTTGGTGTCCTTAGATTAACTTGGGGGTGCCATGGGCATCCCCAAGCTTAGGCTCTTGCCACTCCTTGTTCCATAATCCATCAAAAATCTTTCACCCAAAACTTGAAAACTTCACAACACAAAACTCAACAGAAATCTCGTGAGCTCCGTTAGCGAAAGAATACAAAAGACCACTTCAAGGTACTGTAATGAACTCATTATTTATTTACATTGGTGTTAAACCTACTGTATTACAACTTCTCTATGGTTTATAAACTATTTTACTAGCCATAGATTCATCAAAATAAGCAAACAACACACGAAAAACAGAATCTGTCAAAAACAGAACAGTCTGTAGTAATCTGTAACTAACACAAACTTATGGAACTCCAAAAAAACAGCCAAATAGGACGACCTAGGAAATTTGTTTATTGATCAGCAGCAATTGGAATCAGTATTTTATCACGTTCTGGTGATTTTTAACAATTGTTTTCGTGAACAGAAAGTTTCTGGAAATTTCTGCAAGATCAAATAACTATCATCCAAGAAGATCCTATAGGTTTAACTTGGCACAAACACTAATTAAAACATAAAAACACATCTAACCAGAAGCTAGAACAAAGATTCACTGGTAGAAAAAGAGGCTTCCATACGCCCCCATTAGTCCCCAAAACAATCGAACCGCGACCAAAGGGGTCTTTAGTCGCGGTTCGGGAGGAGACCCACGACCAACTATCTGGGCCCAGCGCGCTCGGTCGACAGCTGGCGGACGGGAGGGGCTTTAGTCCCGGTTGGCCTGGACTAAAGGTCCCCGAAGGCCTTTAGTCGCGGTTGGCCAGGCCAACCGGGACTAAAGGCCCATCCAGCTGGCGGACAGGAGGGGCTTTAGTCCCGGTTGGCCTGGCCAACCGCGACTAAAGGTCCCGAAGGCCTTTAGTTGCGGTTGGCCAGGCCAACCGGGACTAAAGGCCCATCCCTATATATAGGACTCAGCTCACTTCACTTCACTCAGCTCACTTCACAATTTTCAGAAGGGGGTGGTGGGTTTTCTTTTGGTTCCTCCTATGCACACAAGGTGTTTGATGAAATGCCCGAGAGCCTGAAACAAACATGATATGAAGTGTCCGAGCCATACTTGAGCTTTCTCATTTATTTTTCCTCCGCGATCGCGGTTAGCAACTTGAACCTTTCATGTGTCATTGATAAAATATGCATGTGTGTAGTTCATTGTTTAATTTGTATTATTTCTAGCTAGTTAGTTTAACAAATGCATGATGGTTAATTATATACTTTATATAATAATAATGCAGATGAATCGGCAATGGATGTACGGTCCCCGAGTCTCCGGCGAGTTCACTACGGGTTTGAAAGATTTCCTCGTAGTGGCAAATGCGAACAAGCAGCAAGGTTTTATTATTTGTCCATGTGCTGTCTGTAAGAATCAGAAGGGTTACTCCTCCTCAAGAGACATTCACATGCACCTGCTTCGGCACGGTTTCATGCGAAGCTATAATTGTTGGACCAAGCATGGAGAAAGAGGGGTTAGAATGGAAGAAGATGAAGAAGGGGATGATATCGATGACAACTATCATGATCATTTCGGTGATACTTTCATGGAGGATGATGCTGAAGGTGGGGAAGGGTTAGGTGAAGGTGAAGAAGAGGCACATGATGAGCCCGCTGATGATCTTGGTCGGACCATTGCTGATGCACGGAGACGCTGCGAAACTGACAAGGAGAGGGAGAATTTGGATCGCATGTTAGAGGATCACAAAAAGTCATTGTATCCAGGATGCGATAATAGTCTGAAAAAGCTGGGCTGCACACTGGATTTGCTAAAATGGAAGGCACAGGAAGGTGTAGGTGACTCATCATTTGAAAATTTGCTGAAAATGTTGAAGAATATGTTTCCGAAGAATAACGAGTTGCCCGCCAGTACGTACGAAGCAAAGAAGGTTGTCTGCCCTCTAGGTTTAGAGGTTCTGAAGATACATGCATGCATTAACGACTGCATCCTCTACCGCGGTGAATACGAGAATTTGAATGAATGCCCTGTATGCACTGCATTGCGTTATAAGATCAGAGGCGATGACCCTGGTGACGATGTTGAGGGCGAGAAACCCAGGAAGAGGGTTCCCGCCAAGGTGATGTGGTATGCTCCTATAATACCACGGTTGAAACGTCTGTTCATGAACAAAAAGCATGCCAAGTCGTTGCGATGGCACAAAGAGGACCGTAAGTCCGACGGGGAGTTGAGACACCCCGCTGATGGAACACAATGGAGAAAGATCGATAGAGTGTTCAAAGATTTTGCAGCTGACGCAAGGAACATAAGATTTGGTCTAAGTACTGATGGCATGAATCCTTTTGGCGAGCAGAGCTCCAGCCATAGCACCTGGCCCGTGACTCTATGCATCTACAACCTTCCTCCTTGGTTGTGCATGAAGCGGAAGTTCATTATGATGCCAATTCTCATCCAAGGCCCTAAGCAACCCGGCAACGACATCGATGTGTACCTAAGGCCATTAGTTGAAGAACTTTTACAGTTGTGGGCCAGACCTGGTGTACGTGTCTGGGATGAGCACAAAGGAGAGGAATTTGACCTACGAGCGTTGCTTTTTGTAACCATCAACGATTGGCCTACTCTCAGTAACCTTTCGGGACAGACAAATAAGGGATACAATGCATGCACGCACTGCTTACATCAGACTGAAAGTGTACGTTTGGTTAATTGTAAGAAGAACGTGTACCTGGGTCATCGTCGATTTCTTCCCCGAAATCATAACGTAAGAAAGAAAGGCAAGCATTTCAACGGCAAGGCAGATCACCGGCCGAAGCCTGCGGAATGTACTGGTGTTGAGATATTTGATATGGTCAAGGATTTGAAAGTCATCTCTGGAAAGGGTCCTGGCGGACAATCAGTTCCGCGGGGAGTTGACGGGCACGCACCCATGTGGAAGAAGAAATCTATATTTTGGGAGCTAGAATATTGGAAAGTCCTAGATGTCCGCTCTGCAATCGACGTGATGCATGTTACGAAGAATATTTGCGTGAACCTGCTAAGCTTCTTGGGCGTGTATGGGAAGACAAATGATACAAAGGAAGCACGGCAGGACCAGCAACTTTTGAAAGACCCAGATGACCGGCATCCGGAATGGTTTCAAGCTCGTGCCAGCTACGCTCTTACCAAAGAAGAGAAGGTCATTTTTTTTGAATGCCTGAGCAGTATGAAGGTCCCGTCTGGCTTCTCGTCGAATATAAAGGGAATAATAAACATGACGGAGAAAAAGTTCCAAAACCTGAAGTCTCACGACTGCCACGTGATTATGACGCAATTGCTTCCGATTGCTTTGAGGGGGCTCCTACCGGAAAATGTTCGAGTAGCCATTGTGAAGCTATGTGCATTCCTCAATGCAATCTCTCAGAAGGTAATCAATCCAGAAGATCTACCACGGTTACAGAACGATGTGGTCCAATGCCTTGTCAGTTTCGAGTTGGTGTTCCCACCATCCTTCTTCGATATTATGACGCACCTCCTGGTCCACCTAGTCGAAGAGATTTCCATTCTCGGTCCTGTATTTCTACACAATATGTTCCCCTTTGAGAGGTTCATGGGAGTATTAAAGAAATATGTTCGTAACCGTGCAAGGCCAGAAGGAAGCATCGTCAAGGGCTATGGAAATGAGGAGGTAATTGAGTTCTGTATTGACTATGTTCCTGACCTTAAGCCGATTGGTATTCCTCAATCGCGGCACGAGGGGAGACTAAGTGGAAAAGGCAAGATCGGAAGGGAATCCACGATATGTATGGACGGTCATTCAATTAACTGAAGAACACCACACAGTTCTGCAAAATTCCAGCTTGGTGGCTCCGTACTTCGAGCAACACAAGAATATTTTACGCTCGGACAACCCGGGGAAGCCTGAATCCTGGATTAGAAAGGCCCACATGGAGACTTTCGGCAGTTGGTTGCGAAAACATTTAATGAATGACAATGATGTTGGAGATCAGCTGTACATGTTGGCCAAGAAACCATCTTCGACTATAACGACTTTCCAAGGGTACGAGATAAATGGGAATACATTTTACACCATCGCCCAAGATAAAAAGAGCACCAACCAAAACAGTGGTGTCCGCTTTGATGCAGCAACCGAGAATGGGCAAAAGGTCACATATTATGGTTACATAGAGGAGATATGGGAACTTGACTATGGACCCTCCTTTAAGGTCCCTTTGTTCCGGTGCAAATGGTTCAAGCTAACAGGAGGTGGGGTAAAGGTGGACGAGCAATACGGAATGACAATGGTGGATTTCAACAATCTTGGTTACCTTGACGAACCATTCGTCCTTGCCAAAGATGTCGCTCAGGTTTTTTATTTGAAGGACATGAGTAGCAAACCGAGGAAACGGAAAGATAAGAAAACGATCAGTACATCATGCGATGATCCAAAGCGCCACATTGTTCTTTCAGGGAAAAGAAACATCGTGGGAGTGGAGGACAAGACAGACATGTCAGAAGATTATAATATGTTTGGTGAAATTCCGCCCTTCAAAGTGAACACTGATCCAAGCATTAAGTTAAATGACGAGGATGCTCCATGGATACGACACAATCGTAAGCAAGCAGGGACACAAGGGAAGAATTGATGTGTAATAATTTATTGTACCAAACTTTGTATTTGGTCGATGAACTGAATGATGTATCAAACCTTTTGTCAAACCTTCAAGGGATTTTAAAATGAATTAGTTTTATTTTTCTGATTTTTTTGATATATAATTGTATTTTTAAGATTTTAAAATGAATTAGTTTCATTTTTCTGATTTTAAAAGGAAAAAGGAAGAAGAAGAAAGAAGGAAAAAGGAAGAAAAAAACAGAAGAAAAAACGAAAAACAGAAGAAAAAAACAAACAGAAGAAAAACATAAGAAAAAAACAGAAGAAAAAACAAACAGAAGAATAAAACAGAAGAAAAAACAGAAGAAAAAAGGAAAAGGGAAAAAAGGAAGAAAAAAAGAAGAAAAACAAGAAAAAGGAAGAAACAAACAGAAGAAAAAACAGAAGAAAAAAGGAAGAAAAAACAGAAGAAAAACAAGAATAAAATAAATAGAAGAAAAACAAAATAATATAAACTTTAATAAAAAATATAAGTACAAACGAAATAAAATAAATTTTAATAACATAAATAAATAAGTAATTAGAAACTTTAATAGCAAAAATAATTATCATAAAGTAAAATAAATAAGTAATTAGAAACAAAATAAATAAAGCAAAAAATAAAACAAAAAACAGGCAAAAAATAAAAAATATGCCACCTACTGGGCCACCACGGCCTGAATACGACTAGAAACCCATTAATGGGCCAGGATTCAGGCCCGCAGAAGGCCCAGTAGGCCCACAGGCACATAGTGACAGAATAGGCCCGTAAGCCTGCATTTGAGAGAAGCTCGAAGTGGTCAGCGCAGCCGCGCTTATAAACCACTGTCGAAGCCTCTCGGCTAGCGAGGTGGGACTAAACATCCCACCGCATCGCGCCAGTTCCAGCACAGACCTTTAGTCCCGGTTGGGGAGGCGGACCGCGACTAAAGGGTACCCTTTAGTCGCGGTTGTTGTCCCCAACCGCGACTAAAGGGTCTTTCTGCGCGGGAACGAAAGCGGCGCCAAAACCCTTTAGTCCCGGTTGGGGAGGCGGACCGCGACTAAAGGGTACCCTTTAGTCGCGGTTGGTGTGGCCAGCCGCGACTAAAGGGTACCTTTAGTCGCGGTCCTCCTCCCCAACCGTGACTAAAGGTGCGTCTATAAATACTGCACTTAGCAGTTTCGGCATTTCCCATTCTCCTCTCTCTCGACGCCGAAGCGCTGCCCCGATGTCGATCGACGCCGAAGCCCTGCCCCGACGCCGACGCCGACGCCGAAGCCCTGCCCCGACGCCGACGCCGACGCCGAAGCCCTGCGCGCCGCCGCTTCCGTCCCCAGTGAGCGTCGCCTCCGCCCGTTCCCTGCCCTTGCCCGCCGCCCGTGCCCTGCCCTTGCCCGCCGCCCGCCGCCCGCCGCCCGCCGCCCGCCGCCCGACGCCCTGCCGCCCGCCGCCCGCTGGCCCTGCCTGCCGTCCTCCGCGCGCCGGCAGAAGAAGAAGAAGGAAGAAGAAAAAGGAAGAAGAAGAAGAAAGAAAAAGGAAAAAGGAAGAAGAAGAAAGAAGGAAGAAGAAAACAAAAGAAAAACAGAAGAAAAACAAGAAAAAGGAAGAAAAAAAAGAAAACAAAAGAAAAAGGAAGAAAACAACAGAAGCAAAACAAAGGAAGAAGAAAAAAAGAAAGAAAAAAAAGGAAAACACAAGAAAAACAAACAGAAGAAAAAAACAAAAGAAAACAAAAAAACAGAAGAAAAACAAAGGAAGAAGAAAAAAACAAAAGAAAACAAAAAACAAACAGAAGAAAAAAAGGAAAACACAAGAAAAAAGAAAAAGGAAAAAGAAAGAAAATAGAAAACAAAAGAAAACACAAGAAAAACAAACAGAAGAAAAAAACAAAGGAAGAAGAAAAAAAGAAAGAAGAAAAAAAAAGGAAGAAGAAAAACAAGGGAAGAAGAAAAACAAAGGAAGAAGAAAAAAAGAAAGAAGAAAAAAAAAGGAAGAAGAAAAAAAGAAAGAAGAAAAAGGAAGAAGAAAAAGAGGAAGAAGAAAAAAAGAAAGAAGAAAGAAAGAAGAAAGAAAAAGGAAGAAGAAAAAACAAGAAAGAAAAAGGAAGAAGAAAAACAAAGGAAGAAGAAAAACAAAGGAAGAAGAAAAAAAGAAAGAAGAAAAAGAAGAAGAAGAAAAGAAAGAAGAAAGAAAAAGGAAGAAGAAAAAACAAGAAAGAAAAAGGAAGAAGAAAAAAATGAAAACCAAATGAAAACCAAATGAAAACCAAAAGAAAGAAGAAAGAAAAAGGAAGAAGAAAAAAAAAAGGAAGAAGAAAAAGGAAGACTTGTACAAGTTTCTTAGAAAGCATCAACTCAAAAGTCATATTCTATTTCCTTACCATTTTGGGTGAGTGTTTCTCTCTTGTGCCCATTCTCTTTTGTTTACACCATGCATGGTATGTCTAATCGATGAGTTATGCATGACTGTGCATGTAACGTGTCCGCAGGTTCCACTGGATTCTGCTAAATATTGAACTTCACACCTCCAGAGTTCTAATCATGGACTCTATGGATTTGGATCCAAAGCGTTGGGCCGACATGAGAAAAATGCTGCAAAAGTAATTATTTTCAATCATTTGAGCTCTATATCGATCGGTCTCTTTCGTTCATTTCCTAATATCAAGTAACTAATAACTCCCTTGTTCATTTAATTTTCTTTGCCCTGTAGGGTTTGGAGACGGTTCTCAGAAGAAATTGTCGGTGAATTCAAACATGAGCTAGATTTCAGAAGGTTAGTTAATGTGGATAAGCAGCCACCGGGGACCAATCTATGTGGATACTATGTTTGTGAGAACATCCGGAGACACACCTCTGAGCGGAAGGCATCGGATAGCGTGCGGAACGCGACGGATAACTTGCGGAGGAGGCTTAGTCCAGAAGCTCGCTTCCGACCAATTCAAGAAGAATTAGCAGGATTTTTCATGAGGGAAGTCATCAATCCTAAAGGAGAACACTATACCGAGGACGAAGAAATTTATATGCATACCCGAGATTGAAACTTGTACGAAGTTGTATATATATGGTCATCCATCCTAATTGTGTATGGAAACTTGTTCGAAGTTGTATATGGTCACCCGAGATTGAATATATATTATATATTCCTCTTGAATTCTTCTTGTTTGAAATTTCATATGCATGTATATAGTAGCGTAGAATATGTGTACTGAAACTTTATCAAAATTAAAATAAAACACAAAATATAATATAAAAGAAATAAAACACTCCAAACTAAAAAGAAACCAGGTTTAGGCGGGCTAAAACCCTAAACCCGCGGAGGAGCCCTTTAGTCCCGGGTGGCCACGAGAACCGGGACTAAAGGTCCTCCGCCCCGACGGACTACGGGCGTCCACGTGGACGGGCCTTTAGTCCCGGTCAGCCACAAGAACCGGGACTAAAGCCTTTAGTCGCGGTCCGTAAGAGGCGCGACTAAAGGGGGGGTCTTTAGTCGCGCATATTTAGTCCCGGTTGCACAGCCGGGACTAAAGGCTGTTGCGAACCGGGACTAAAGGGCTTTTTTCTACCAGTGATTTATTCCAAAACAGAAGCAAAAAGCAAAAAACTAAAAATAATATTGGGTTGCCTCCCAACAAGCGCTATCGTTTAACGCCCCTAGCTAGGCATAAAAGCAAGGGTAGATCTAGGTATTGCCATCTTTGGTAGGCAATCCATAAGTGGCTCTCATGATAGATTCATATGGTAATTTTATTTTCTTCCTAGGGAAGTGTTCCATGCCTTTCTTTAATGGAAATTGGGATCTAATTCCCTTCCTTCATATCAATAATTGCACCAATCGTTCTAAGGAAAGGTCTACCAAGAATAATAGGACATGAAGGATTGCAATCTACATCAAGAACGATAAAATCTACGGTCACATAATTCCTATTTGCAACAATAAGAACATTATTAATTCTTCCGATAGGTTTCCTAATAGTGGAATCCGCAAGGTGCAAGTTTAGAGAGCAATCATCAAAATCGTGGAAATCTAGCAAATCGCACAAAGTTTTGGGAATAGTGGAAACGCTAGCACCCAAATCACATAAAGCATAGAACTCATGATCCTTGATCTTAATTTTAATAGTTGGTTCCCACACATCATAAAGTTTTCTAGGGATAGAAACTTCCAACTTAAGCTTTTCTTCATAAGATTGCATCAAGGCACCAACGATATGTTTAGTGAACGCTTTATTTTGACTATATGCATGAGGAGAATTTAGCACGGATTGCAACAAGGAAATACAATCAATCAAAGAGCAATTTTCATAATTAAATTCCTTGAAATCCAAAATAGTGGATTTAGCAACATCTAGGGTTTTGATTTCTTCAATCCCACTTTTATCAATTTTATCATCAAGATCTAAAAACTCTGAATTTTTGGAACGCCTTCCAGGTAAAGGTGGATCATATTCAGTCCCATCATTATCAAGATTCATATTGCAAAACAAAGATTTAATAGGGGATACATCAATAACTTTTACATCTTCATCTTTATTTTCATAGAAATTTGAAGAACACGCTTTCATAAAACAATCTTTCTTAGCACGCATCCTAGCGGTTCTTTCTTTGCACTGATCAATGGAAATTCTCATGGCTTTGAGAGACTCGTTGATATCATGCTTAGGAGGAATAGATCTAAGCTTTAAAGAATCAACATCAAGAGAAATTCTATCAACGTTCCTAGCCAATTCATCAACTTTAAGCAATTTCTCTTCAAGCAAAGCATTGAAATTCTTTTGTGAATTCATAAACTCTTTAACACTAGTCTCAAATTCAGAGGGCATCTTATTAAAATTTCCATAAGAATTGTTGTAGGAATTTCCATAATTATTAGGGGAATTACTGGGATAAGGCCTAGGATTAAAGTTTCCTCTATACGCGTTGTTACCAAAATTATTCCTACCAACAAAATTCACATCCATAGATTCATTATTATTCTCAATCAAAGTAGACAAAGGCATATCATTAGGATCAGAAGAAACACTCTTACTAGCAAATAATTTCATAAGTTCATCCATCTTTCCACTCAAAACATTAATTTCTTCTATCGCATGCACTTTTTCTTAGTAGATCTTTCAGTGTGCCATTGAGAATAATTAACCATAATATTATCTAGGAGATAAGGGATTGTGATGGGTACTTGGTATGTTGACTTTTGCATAGACCTCCCCGGCAACGGCGCTAGAAATCCTTCTTGCTACCTCTTGAGCACTGCGTTGGTTTTCCCTTGAAGAGGAAAGGGTGATGCAGCCTAGTAGCGTAAGTATTTCCCTCGGTTTTTGAGAACCAAGGTATCAATCCACTAGGAGGCTACGCGCGAGTCCCTCGCACCTGCACAATACAAATAAATCCTCGCAACCAACGTGATAAGGGGTTGTCAATCCCTACACGGTCACTTACGAGAGTGAGATCTGATAGATGTGATAGGATAATATTTTTGGTATTTTTGTGATAAAGATGCAAAGTAAAATAAAAGCAAAGTAAAAAAGCAAAGGAAATAACTAAGTGTTGGAAGATTAATATGATGAAGATAGACCTGTGGGCCATAGGTTTCACTAGTGGCTTCTCTCAAGAGCATAAGTATTCTACGGTGGGTGAACAAATTACTGTTGAGCAATTGACAGAATTGAGCATAGTTATGAGAATATCTAGGTATGATCATGTATATAGGCATCACGTCCGAGACAAGTAGACCGACTCCTGCCTGCATCTACTACTATTACTCCACTCATCCACCGCTATCCAGCATGCATCTAGAGTAGTAAGTTCATGAAAACAGAGTAACGCCTTAAGCAAGATGACATGATGTAGAGGGATAAATTCATGCAATATGATAAAAAAAAACCATCTTGTTATCCTCGATGGCAACAATACAATACGTGCCTTGCTGCCCCTACTGTCACTGGGAAAGGACACCGCAAGATTGAACCCAAAGCTAAGCACTTCTCCCATTGCAAGAAAGATCAATCTAGTAGGCCAAACCAAACTTATAATTCGAAGAGACTTGCAAAGATAACCAATCATACCTAAAATAATTCAGAGAAGATTCAAATATTGTTCATAGATAATCTTGATCATAAACCCACAATTCATCGGTCTCAACAAACACACCGCAAAAAGAAGATTACATCGAATAGATGTCCACGAGAGAGGGGGAGAACATTCTATTGAGATCCAAAAAGAGAGAAGAAGCCATCTAGCTACTAACTATGGACCCGAAGGTCTGAAGTAAACTACTCACACTTCATCGGAGAGGCTATGGTGTTGATGTAGAAGCCCTCCGTGATGGATGCCCCCTCCGGCGGAGCTCCGTAACAGGCCCCAAGATGGGATCTCGTGGGTACAGAAGGTTGCAGCGGAGGAATTAGGTTTTTGGCTCCGTATCTGATCGTCTGGGGGTACGTAGGTATATATAGGAGGAAGGAGTACGTCGGTGGAGCAATAGGGGGCCCACGAGGGTGGAGGGCGCGCCCTGGTGGGATGGGCGCGCCCCCCTACATCGTGGCCTGCTCTTTTGTTTCTTGACGTAGGGTCCAAGTCTCGCGGATCATAATCTTCCTAAAAATCACGTTCCCGAAGGTTTCATTCCGTTTGGACTCCGTTTGATATTCCTTTTCTGCGAAACTCTGAAATAGGCAAAAACAACAATTCTGGGCTGGGCCTCCGGTTAATAGGTTAGTCCCAAAAATAATATAAAAGTGAATAATAAAGCCCAATAATGTCCAAAACAGTAGATAATATAGCATGGAGAAATCAAAAATTATAGATACGTTGGAGACGTATCATCTTCCCCTTGTACTGTTCATCATCAGCCCAAGAGGCAATCCACCACCACACACTGGAGTAGGGTATTACACCACAACGGTGGCCCGAACCAGTATAAACCTCGTGTCTCTCTGTGCTGTGAGTTCATCGAGTTCGTCCGTGAGATCTTAGCGAGCTAGGGCGTGGATCGATAGGAGGGAAAGAACTTCGCACGCACCCCAGAGTTCGAACCTTAAGGGTTTTGCCGGAACCCCACATCCAACATTTGGAGCGCCAGGTAGGGGTGTGCCGTAGCTTCCCTTCCGTCACTCCGTCGTCTCCATGGCGGACGCACGCCGCGCTCGAGCTGAGTGCCGGGCTGCCCTCACCGCCCGCGTTGATCAGACGGCTCCCGTCGGTGGGCCACCTCGTCGTACTCCGTCTCCTACCGCCAACGCCGCTGCCGGCCCGGCGGGGAACGAGCAGCAAGCGTCCTTGCTGCACCCATCGGTGCGGCAGGACGGCCGCACCGCCACTCCATCGCTGACCCCGGCCGGTTCCTCGTCCCACGCACGTCGCGCTCCCATGGACGCGCAGGCCACACTCCTCATGGCGAACGAGCTCCTGCGCTACCGCCCGATCGACGACCTCTACGAGGACTAGCTCGACCGCGTTGCCGAACTTGTCCGCGCCGCAGGGGGCTCCCCGACGCCGTCCCACTCTCTGCCTCGCCCTCCGCCAGCCACGGGCGACGCGGCTCATGGAGCGCCTCCACCACCTCTGCCCCAAGACGGTGCCTTGGCACCAAGGCGCGCGGCCCCACAGCGTGATCCACCACGCCCGGTGCCCGCGCGTGAAGAGAGAAGCTGCCAAGAAATCCCTCGGCCGCGAGAAACTGCGCCTGCGCTCCCCGCGCCGCCTCGTGAAGACCGCGCGCTGCCTGCGGTGGCGGCGCATGGACCTCACCAAGACCAAGCTCCACCTCCGAGGCGGGCCCCGGCGACCACGGCCGGCTGCCGCGCCTTCACCCCCGAGCTGCGTAGCGTCACCTGGCTAGGCAAGTTCAGGCTGGATCTGCCTCCCCGCTACGACGGCACCTCCGACCCCGCGGAGTTCCTGCAGCTCTACGAGCTGAGCATCGAAGCAGCCAACGGCGACGAGAAGGTCATGGCGAACTGGTTTCCCATGGCTCTCAAGGATGGTGCCCGCTCCTGACTCCTGAACCTAGAGCACGGCTCGATCTCCTCCTGGGATGAGATGCGCGACCGCTTCGTCGCCAACTTCCAGGGCACCCGCGACCACCCGCCGGCCGTGGGCGACCTGCGCCGCATCAAGCAACAACCAGGAGAGACCCTCCAGAAGTACATCCAGCGCTTCAACAACACTCGCCTCAAGATCCCCAAGGTCACGGACGAGGCCATCATCTCCGCGTTCTCCGACAGTGTCCGTGACGTCAAGATGAAAGAGGAGCTCGCTATCCACGAGGAGTTGTGCACGTCTCAGGAGCTGCTCAACCTGGCAACCAAGTGCGCAAGAGATGAGGAGGGGCGCCTTTCCCTCCTCGAGCTGCCAGCTGCGGGTGCAGAGGAAAAGAAGGCCAAGGCCAAGGACGTAAAGCGCAAGGAAGCGGCCGTGCTCGCAGCGGATCCCGACACCAAGCGGGGCAGAGATCGGCCTGAGTCATCCAAGAACAGCCGGCTGTTCTACGCCTTCCACAACCTGAACACCCACAACACCAGTGACTGTCAAGAGCTCAGAGCCATCCGCAAGGGACGCTTCGGTCGACGCCCCGAACGTTGCGACCATGGCTACAGCCGTGGAGGAGGACGTGGTGGTGGACGCTGGGACGACCGTGGCCCACGCCAGGAGTGGCGTGACCGTCCTCGTGAGGACCGCTGGCAGGATCATCCTCGCGAGGGCGCCTGGAGAGACCAGCCTCGCGAGGACCACCCTCAGGGTAATGCCGGTCTTCCCCCGCTGCTGCCACCGCCAAGGAGGAACGACCACCACCACCAAGACGAGGGGGTTGGGGGCTTCCAGGAGCCGTGTGCAATCTCCTGTATCTTGGGCGGAGCTCAGGCCCCAGCCTCGCAGCGCATCTTCAAACAGTTTGCTCGTGAAGTGAACGCAGTCCTCCCCAAACTCGAGGACACGTGCCCGCTCAAGTGGTCCCAGTGCGCCATCACCTTCAACTCGGCAGATCAGCTCAAGTGCGCAGCCACTGCTGGCGCCCTCCCGATGCTTTGTTCCCCAGTCATCAGCAACGTGCAAGTTACCAAGACCCTCATCGACGGCGGCGCCGGACTCAATGTCCTGTCCGTCGAAACATTCGACAACCTCCAAGTGCCGTACGAGCAACTTCAGCCTACCAAGCCTTTCTCAGGGGTGACCGACGGTTCCACCACGCCGATTGGGCAGGTCCGCCTCCCTGTCACCTTCGGGGAACGCAAGAACCACCGCACCGAGCTCATCGACTTCGACGTCGCCCACATTCGTCTGCCATACAACGCCATCCTCGGGTATCCAGCCCTGGCCAAGTTCATGGCCATCACCCACCACGGCTACAACGTCCTCAAGATGCCAGGAAGCGGCGGAATCATCACGGTCCCATGTGAAGAAAGAGATGTGGTGTGCTCCCTCGAGCGCGCCTTCCAAGCTGCAGCAATCGACGACCCCGACAGCAGAAGTGAGGGCCCTCCGGAGGCCATCCCCAAGAAGAAGCAGCTGCGCCGTGCAGGATCTCAGGAGGGTGGCGACGCAACTGGAGCCTCATCGGGATCAGCGCCCGCTCCAGGGGCGCCTCCCTCCATCGCATAGGAAGGCGCGCCCGGCACCCTCCTCGGGCAGGGCTCGGGGGCTCTCTTCTGGAGGGCCTCGGACCTTGCCAACCTCACGAGGGAGGCGCTTGGGCACCACTTGGAGGCGTGCTTCGCGGCACGTTTCCCTCAGGAGAACAAAGGACAAGGACCGCCCACCACTCAGGAGTTCATCACCAAGACCACTCAGGAACTGCAAGACGCAAGGGCCATGCGCGGCGACCGCCGCTCACCAGGCGCAGCTCCCCATCCAGGCGAGGACGCCGGGCTGCGCGTCTGCATCGACGTCCCGGGGCTCAACAGGGCCGCATCTCAGGAGCTTTTCTGGCCTTCGCATGTGGGCCGTTGCGAGGGCCCACCACACAACTACGTTCACATGCCCTTCGGATTGCTAAGGGTGGCGTCAGCCTATCAGCGCAACATGCGGCGTGTCTTGGCAGCTCAGGAGGCCAGGTACCGCGCCATCCTGGCGGAGATGGAGATGGTCCTCAGGGAACCACCTGAGCTCCCAGAGCCTCCCGAGGCTCAGGGCCCCGGTGGCTCGTGAGGAGGCATTCCTTCGACGCACGCCTTCAGCTGCACCAACTCTTCTTCGTCGACAGAACCAGGTGACATTTTCCAAGTTCGTTTAGTTGGGAGCGCCCCTCGGGCTGCATTATTCCCAGGCCGCGTGGGTCCGTCCCTGTGGCATGTATCCCTTTTGCTTATGTCTTTAGCTTACCTTGTTGGGGGCGCCCCTCGGGCTGCATCATCCCAAGCCGCTCGGGCCTGACCCAGTGGCATGTATCTTTCTGCATTTACTTCAGCTGGTTTGCCTTCCATGCTTAACCTGCCTGATTGCTACCTGCTCGGTCGTCGCCCCCGCGGGGCCTCCTCACACAGGCACGGTGCTGGTGCATGGGTCCGTCCCTGCCACGTCGACAAACTTGAGCGGTCGAGCTCTGGCTCGCGGCACACCCCATGCACATCACCTCACCCGGCCCTCAGTGCCTTCATCTCGTCTCAGAGCAACCAGCGGCAGGCTGGCAACCATAACGGCAAAACCATGTTTCTCCTTGTGATGACCTGCAGGAACTTCCTAAGGATAATAGCGGGCGGTACCACGGACCCTCTCCTCTGACATGCGATCCGCTTGCGCGTTAAAGGGGGGCTCCTGAGCATCGCGACTCAGGAGGTCTTACTGGCTTTCCAGCCCTCACCCCCTGGCCTTGACCACGGCATCGCGACCTGGCATACCAGCGGCGGCTGAGCTCGCTCGAGGGCCGGGACCTGAGGACGTAGAGCACTAAGGAGAGCGGAAGACTCGTGCGGGCCTAACCTTGCTACGTTGCGGGGATCTGCGCACAGGCATGGCGCATCGCGAAGAATCGACCCCGCGCCACTGAGATAAGTCTCGCACTCGGATCGGCTAATCATTGGAACCTTAGGGTCGCGGTCATCGCAGCTCTACCGCGGCCACGTCGCCTCCCTTTCTTATCTTGCCGTACCTGCTTGAGCGCTAAAGGGGACCTCCTGAGCATCGCGCCTCAGGGGCTCTTATCGGACCTCGGGCCGCACACCTCCTGGCCTTGACAACGGCACACGACCTGGCATACTAGCGACGGCTGTAGCCTGCCTGGGGACTGGTACCTGTCAGCGTAGAGCAACAGGCTATCGTGGGGTTGGAAAGGGGAGACCGAGCCTTGACAGGACATGCGCTCGCAAATTTTCATAATAAGGAAGATATACACAAAAGGGCATCACGGATCCTTACACACCCCACGGGGTACATCATGATTCTCCGCAGGAAACGGAAATGAGAACTAAGAGGAATCCTATCTACTGTTGGAAATATGCCCTAGAGGCAATAATAAATGGTTATTATTATATTTCTTTGTTCATGGTAATTGTCTATTATTCATGCTATAATTGTATTGTCCGGAAATCGTAATACATGTGTGAATACATAGACCACAACCTGTCCCTAGTAAGCCTCTAGTTGACTAGCTCGTTGATCAACAGATAGTCATGGTTTCCTGACTATGGACATTGGATGTCATTGATAACGGGATCACATCATTAGGAGAATGATGTGATGGACAAGACCCAACTTAAGCATAGCATAAAAGATCGTGTAGTTTCGTTTGCTAGAGCTTTTCCAATGTCAAGTATCTTTTCCTTAGACCATGAGATCGTGCAACTCCCGGATACTGTAGGAGTGCTTTGGGTGTGCCAAACGTCACAACGTAACTGGGTGACTATAAAGGTGCATTACGGGTATCTCCGAAAGTGTCTGTTGGGTTGGCACGGATCGAGACTGGGATTTGTCACTCCGTGTAAACGGAGAGGTATCTCTGGGCCCACTCGGTAATGCATCATCATAATGAGCTCAATGTGACTAAGGCGTTAGTCACGGGATCATGCATTGCGGTACGAGTAAAGAGACTTGCCGGTAACGAGATTGAACAAGGTATTGGGATACCGACGATCGAATCTCGGGCAAGTAACATACCGTTTGACAAAGGGAATTGCATACGGATTGATTGAATCCTCGACACCGTGGTTCATCCGATGATATCATCGTGGAACATGTGGGAGCCAACATGGGTATCCAGATCCCGCTGTTGGTTATTGACCGGAGAGGCGTCTCGGTCATGTCTGCATGTCTCCCGAACCCGTAGGGTCTACACACTTAAGGTCCGGTGACGCTAGGGTTGTAGAGATATATGTATGCGGAAACCCGAAAGTTGTTCGGAGTCCCGGATGAGATCCCGGACGTCACGAGAGGTTCCGGAATGGTCCGGAGGTAAAGATTTATATATGGGAAGTCTTATTTTGGTCGCCGGAAAAGTTTCGCACTTTATCGGTATTGTACCGGGAGTGCCGAAAGGGGTCCGGGGGTCCACCAAGGGGGTCCACCAGCCCCGGGGGGCCACATGGGCTGTAAGGGGTGCGCCTTGGCCTATATGGGCCAAGGGCACCAGCCCCAAGAGGCCCATGCGCAAGAGATAAGAAAAAAAGGGAGAGTCCTAAAAGGGGAAGGCACCTCCGAGGTGCCTTGGGGGGGAAGGACTCCCCCCTGGCCGCACCCTTCCTTGGAGGAAGGGGCAAGGCTGCGCCCCCCCCCTCTCCCTTGGCCCTATATATAGTGGGGGGAAGGGAGGGCAGCAATATCTAAGCCTTGGGCGCCTCCCTCCTCCCCTGCAACACCTCTCTCTCTCTCAGAAGCTTGCAAAGCCCTGCCGGAGAGCCGCTACATCCACCACCACGCCGTCGTGCTGTTGGATCTCCATCAACCTCTCCTTCCCCCTTGCTGGATCAAGAAGGAGGAGACGTCGCTGCACCGTACGTGTGTTGAACGCGGAGGTGCCGTCCGTTCGGCACTCGGTCATCGGTGATTTGGATCACGGCGAGTACGACTCCGTCATCCACGTTCATTGGAACGCTTCCGCTCGCGATCTACAAGGGTATGTAGATGCACTCCCTTCCCCTCGTTGCTAGTAGACTCCATAGATGCATCTTGGTGAGCGTAGGAAAATTTTAAATTATGCTACGATTCCCAACAGTGGCATCATGAGCCAGGTCTATGCGTAGTTACTATGCACGAGTAGAACACAAAGCAGTTGTGGGCGTTGAGTTTGCCAATTCTTCTTGCCGCTACTAGTCTTTTCTTGTTTCGACGGCATTGTAGGATGAAGCGGCCCGGACCGACCTTACACGTACTCTTACGTGAGACAGGTTCCACCGACTGACATGCACTAGTTGCATAAGGTGGCTAGCGGGTGTCTGTCTCTCCTACTTTAGTCGGAACAGATTCGATGAAAAGGGTCCTTATGAAGGGTAAATAGAAATTGGCAAATCACGTTGTGGTCATACGTAGGTAAGAAACGTTCTTGCTAGAAACCTACAAACCACGTAAAAACTTGCAACAACAATTAGAGGACGTCTAACTTGTTTTTGCAGCAAGTGCTATGTGATGTGATATGTCCAGAAGATGTGATGAATGATATATATGATGTATGAGATTGATCATATTCTTGTAATAGGAATCACGACTTGCATGTCGATGAGTATGACAACCGGCAGGAGCCATAGGAGTTGTCTTTATTATTTTGTATGACCTGCGTGTCATTGAATAACGCCATGTAAATTACTTTACTTTGTTGCTAAACGCGTTAGCCATAGAAGTAGAAGTAATCGTTGGCGTGACGACTTCATGAAGACACAATGATGGAGATCATGATGATGGAAATCATGGTGTCATGCCGGTGACGAAGATGATCATGGTGCCCCGAAGATGGAGATCAAAGGAGCATAATGATATTGGCCATATCATGTCACTATTTGATTGCATGTGATGTTTATCATGTTTTTGCATCTTATTTGCTTAGAACGACGGTAGCAAGTAGGATGATCCCTTATAATAATTTCAAGAAAGTGTTCACCCTAACTGTGCACCGTTGCGAAGGTTCGTCGTTTCGAAGCACCACGTGATGATCGGGTGTGATAGATTCTTACGTTCGAATACAACGGGTGTTGACGAGCCTAGCATGTACAGACATGGCCTCGGAACACACGCAATACACTTAGGTTGACTTGACGAGCCTAGCATGTACAGACATGGCCTCGGAACACGGAGGACCGAAAGGTCGAGCATGAGTCGTATAGAAGATACGATCAACATGGAGATGTTCACCGATCTTGACTAGTCCGTCTCACGTGATGATCGGACACGGCCTAGTTGAACTCGGATCATGTTTCACTTAGATGACTAGAGGGATGTCTATCTGAGTGGGAGTTCATAATCAGATGAACTTCATTATCATGAACATAGTCAAATAGGTATTTGCAAATTATGTCATAGCTTGCGCTTTAGTTCTACTGGTTAAGATATGTTCCTAGAGAAAATTTAGTTGAAAGTTGGTAGTAGCAATTATGCGGACTGGGTCCGTAAACTGAGGATTGTCCTCATTGCTACACAGAAGGCTTATGTCCTTAATGCACCGCTCGGTGTGCTGAACCTCGGCGTCGTCTGTAGATGTTACGAAACATCTGACATACACGTTTTGATGACTACGTGATAGTTCAGTGCGGTTTAGAATTGTGGCACCAAAGACGTTTTTGAAACGTCGCAGAACATGTGAGATGTTCCGAAGACTGAAATTGGGTTTTCAGACTAGTGCCCACGTCAAGAGGTATGAGACCTCTGACGAGTTTCTTAAGCCTGCAAACTAAGGGAGAAAAGCTCAACCGTTGAGCGTGTACTCAGATTGTCTGAGTGCCACAATCGCTTGAATCGAGTGGGAGTTAATCTCCCAGATGAGATAGTGATAGTTCTCCATAGTCACTACCACCAAGCTAGTAGAGCTTCGTGATGAACTATAACATATCAAGGATGGTTATGATGATCCTTGAGCTATCCGCGATGTTTGACACCGCGAGAGTAGAAATCAAGAAGGAGCATCAATTGTTGATGGTTAGTAAAACCGCTAGTTTAAGAAGGGCAAGGGAAAAAGGGATACTTCATGAAACAGCAAGTCGTTTGCTGCTCTAGTGAAGAATCCCAAGTTTGAACCCAAACCCGAGACTAAGTGCTTCTGTAATGAGAGGAACGGTCACTAAAGCAGTACTACCCTAGATACTTGGTAGATGAGAAGGCAGGCAAGGTCGACAGAAGTATATTGGATATACGTTATACGAATGTGTACTTTACTAGTACTCCTAGCAGCACCAGGGTATTAGATACTGGTTCGGTTGCTAAGTGTTAGTAACTCGAAATAAAAGCTGCGGAATAAATGGAGACTAGCTAAAGGTGAGATGACGATATGTGTTGGAAGTGTTTCCAAGGTTGATGTGATCAAGCATCGCATGCTCCCTCCACCATCGAGATTTGGTGTTTGCGTTGAACATGATTGGATTATGTTTACCGCAAAACGGTTATTCATTTAAGGAGAATAATGGTTACTCTGTTTATTTGAATAATACCTTCAATGGTCTTGCACCTAAAATGAATCTCGATCGTATTAATACACATGTTCGTGCCAAAAGATATAAAATAGTAATGATAGTACCACATACTTGTGGCACTGCAATTTGAGTCATATTGGTATAGAACGCATGAAGAAGCTCCATGTAGATGGATCTTTGGACTCAGTCGTTTTTGAAAAGATTGAGACATGCGAACCATGTCTATTGGTATATATGCATGAAGAAACTCCATGCAGATGGATCGTTTGGACTCACTTGATTTTGAATCACTTGAGACATGCAAATCATACCACATGGGCAAGATGACTGAAAGGCCTCGTTTTCAGTAAGATGGAACAAGAGAGCAACTTATTGGAAGTAATACATTTTGATGTATGCAGTCCAATGAGTGCTGAGGCATGCAGTGGATATCGTTGTGTTCTTACTTCACAGATGATTTGAGTCGATACTGAGTGTATTTACTTGATGAAACACTAGTCTGAATTATCGAAAGGTTCAAGCAATTTCAGAGTGAAGTTGAAGATCGTCGTGACAAGAGGATAAGATGTCTGTGATATGATCATAGAGATGAGTATCTGAGATACGAGTTTGGCACACAATTGAGACATTGTGGAAAGTGTTTCACAATTAATACCGCCTGGAACACCATAGTGTGATGGTGTGTCCGAACATCATAACTGCACCCTATTGGATATGGTGCATACCATGATGTTTCTTATCAAATTACCACTATCGTTTATGGGTTAGGCATTAGAGACAACCGCATTCACTTTAAAAGGGGCACCACGCAATTCCGTTGAGACGACACCGTTTATAGAAACCTAAGTTGTCGTTTCTTAAAAGTTTGGGGCTGCGATGCTTATGTGAAAAAGTTTCAGGTGATAAGCTCGAACCCAAAGCGGATAAATGCATCTTCATAGAATACCCAAAAACAGTTGGGTATACCTCCTATTTCAGATCTGGAAGCAAAAGTAATTGCTTCTAGAAACGAGTCCTTTCTCGAGGAAAAGTTTCTCTCGAAAGAATTGAGTGGGAGGATGGTGGAGACTTGATAAGTTTATTGAACCGTCGCTTCAACTGGTGTGTAGCAGGGCACAGGAAGTTGTTCCTGTGGCACCTACACCAATTGAAGTGGAAGCTTATGATAGTGATCATGAAACTTCGGATCAAGTCACTACCAAACCTCGTAGGATGACGAGGATGCGCACTACTTCGGAGTAATGCGTGATCCTGTCTTGGAGGTCATGTTGCTAGACAACAATGAACCTACGAGCTATGGAGAAGCGATGGTGGGCCCATATTCCGACGAATGGCTCGAGGCCATGAAATCCGAGATAGAATCCATGTATCAGAACAAAGCATGGACTTTGGTGAGCTTGCCCGATGATCGGCAAGCCATTGACATAAATGGATCTTTAAGAAGAAGACGGACATGGACGGTAATGTTACCGTCTATGAAGCTCGACTTGTGGCAAAGAGTATTTTCACAAGTTCAAGGAGTTGACTACGATGAGTTTTTCTCATCCGTAGCGATGCTTAGGTCCGTCGGAATCATGTTAGCATTAGCTACATTTATGAAATCTGGCAGATGGATGTCAAAAACAAGTTTCCTTACCAGTTTTCGTAAGGAAAGGTTGTATGTGATACAATCAGAAAGGTTTTGTCGATCCTAAGGATGCTAAAAGGTATGCTAGCTCCAGCGATCCTTCCATGGATTAGAGCAAGCATCTCGGAGTCAGAATATACGTTTTGATGGAGTGATCAAAGTTTTTGGGTTTATACAAAGTTTGTTAGAAACTTGTATTTACAATAAAGTGAGTGGGAGCGCTACAACATTTCTGATAAGTATATGTGAATGACATATTGTTGATCCGAAATGATGTAAAATTTCTGGAAAGCATAAAGGGTTGTTTGAAAGGAGTTTTTCAAAGGAAGACCTGGATAAAGCTGTTTACATATTGGGCATCAAGATCCATAGAGATAGATCAAGACGCCTGATGATACTTTCAAAAGACAGCACACCTTGACATGATTTTGAAAGAGTTCAAAATAGATCAGCAAAGAAGGAGTTCTTGGCTGTGTTACAAGGTGTGAGTATTGAGTGAGACTCAAGACCTGACCACAGCAGAAGATAGAGAAAGGACGAAGGTCGTCCCCTATGCTTTAGACGTAGGCTCTATAGTATGCTATGCTGTGTACCGCACATGTAGTGTGCCTTGCCATGAGTTGGTCAAGAGGGTACAATGGTGATCCGGGAAAGGATCTCGTGACAGCGGTCGACCTTATCCTTAGCACCTAGTGGATTAAGGAATTTTCTCAATTATGGAGGTGGAAAGGAGTTCGTCGTAAAGGGTTACGTCGATGCGAACTTTGACACTAATCCGGATGACTCTGAGTAGTAAACCGGATTCGTATAGTAGAGCAATTATTTGAAATGGCTCCAAATAGCGCGTGGTAGCATCCACAAGATGACATAGATATTCGTAAAGCACACGGTTCTGAAAGGTTCAGACCCGTTGACTAATAACCTCTCTCACAAGCATAACATGACCAAACCAGAACACATTGAGTGATAATCACATAATGATGTGAACTAGATTGATGACTCTAGTAAACTCTTTAGATGTTGGTCACATGGTGATGTGACCAGTGAGTGTTAATCACATGGTGATGTGAACTAGATTATTGACTCTAGTGCAAGTGGGAGACTGTTGGAAATATGCCCTAGAGGCAATAATAAATGGTTATTATTATATTTCTTTGTTCATGGTAATTGTCTATTATTCATGCTATAATTGTATTGTCCGGAAATCGTAATACATGTGTGAATACATAGACCACAACCTGTCCCTAGTAAGCCTCTAGTTGACTAGCTCGTTGATCAACAGATAGTCATGGTTTCCTGACTATGGACATTGGATGTCATTGATAACGGGATCACATCATTAGGAGAATGATGTGATGGACAAGACCCAACTTAAGCATAGCATAAAAGATCGTGTAGTTTCGTTTGCTAGAGCTTTTCCAATGTCAAGTATCTTTTCCTTAGACCATGAGATCGTGCAACTCCCGGATACTGTAGGAGTGCTTTGGGTGTGCCAAACGTCACAACGTAACTGGGTGACTATAAAGGTGCATTACGGGTATCTCCGAAAGTGTCTGTTGGGTTGGCACGGATCGAGACTGGGATTTGTCACTCCGTGTAAACGGAGAGGTATCTCTGGGCCCACTCGGTAATGCATCATCATAATGAGCTCAATGTGACTAAGGCGTTAGTCACGGGATCATGCATTGCGGTACGAGTAAAGAGACTTGCCGGTAACGAGATTGAACAAGGTATTGGGATACCGACGATCGAATCTCGGGCAAGTAACATACCGTTTGACAAAGGGAATTGCATACGGATTGATTGAATCCTCGACACCGTGGTTCATCCGATGATATCATCGTGGAACATGTGGGAGCCAACATGGGTATCCAGATCCCGCTGTTGGTTATTGACCGGAGAGGCGTCTCGGTCATGTCTGCATGTCTCCCGAACCCGTAGGGTCTACACACTTAAGGTCCGGTGACGCTAGGGTTGTAGAGATATATGTATGCGGAAACCCGAAAGTTGTTCGGAGTCCCGGATGAGATCCCGGACGTCACGAGAGGTTCCGGAATGGTCCGGAGGTAAAGATTTATATATGGGAAGTCTTATTTTGGTCGCCGGAAAAGTTTCGCACTTTATCGGTATTGTACCGGGAGTGCCGAAAGGGGTCCGGGGGTCCACCAAGGGGGTCCACCAGCCCCGGGGGGGCACATGGGCTGTAAGGGGTGCGCCTTGGCCTATATGGGCCAAGGGCACCAGCCCCAAGAGGCCCATGCGCAAGAGATAAGAAAAAAAGGGAGAGTCCTAAAAGGGGAAGGCACCTCCGAGGTGCCTTGGGGGGGAAGGACTCCCCCCTGGCCGCACCCTTCCTTGGAGGAAGGGGCAAGGCTGCGCCCCCCCCTCTCCCTTGGCCCTATATATAGTGGGGGGAAGGGAGGGCAGCAATATCTAAGCCTTGGGCGCCTCCCTCCTCCCCTGCAACACCTCTCTCTCTCTCAGAAGCTTGCAAAGCCCTGCCGGAGAGCCGCTACATCCACCACCACGCCGTCGTGCTGTTGGATCTCAATCAACCTCTCCTTCCCCCTTGCTGGATCAAGAAGGAGGAGACGTCGCTGCACCGTACGTGTGTTGAACGCGGAGGTGCCGTCCGTTCGGCACTCGGTCATCGGTGATTTGGATCACGGCGAGTACGACTCCGTCATCCACGTTCATTGGAACGCTTCCGCTCGCGATCTACAAGGGTATGTAGATGCACTCCCTTCCCCTCGTTGCTAGTAGACTCCATAGATGCATCTTGGTGAGCGTAGGAAAATTTTAAATTATGCTACGATTCCCAACATCTACACCCCCTGTGGCGGACGCCATCATCAACAGTGGGCCATGGGAGGCCGGCGCCAACCTCATCCAAATCGGCGGCGGCGGCGGCTGGACGCCGCAGCCCTGTTCCGAGCACGGCGAGAGCTCGGGGGCACGTAGCTGTCGTTGCTCGTCTCCGGAGTCTCGTAAGGCTCAGGAGAGCTACTGGACTCCCGGGGGCTACTGCTGCTGGGGTAGCCACGAGCGGAGCGCGCGTCAGCCTGGCGCTCCCCTCCAGGGCAACACTCCAGGCGGCGGCCCTCCGCATCGAAGACCTTGAAGAAGAGTGTGGTGGCGCCGTCGTATTCGAAGTGGATCACAAGGGCACCCCTCGCACGGCAAACACGAGCGACCTCGCCCCAGCCGCGGGTCATGAAGATCTTGCCGGCGGGGACCGCTTCGATCTCTGCTCCAGTCGCCGGAGCGTCGTAGTCGGCGTGCTGCAACCAAAGCTCGAGGGGCCCTCTCAGCGGCATCATGTCGGAGAAGAACTGCGGGAAGCGGATCCAAGAGCTTGGGGGCATCGGCGCCCATAGCACAAGCTCGCGTGATGAGTCCGCAGCGTGGACTCCCGAAGCGACTACATGCGTTGCCGCCACCCGGCAACCACCGGCGCGGCGCGGGCGGCGCCGCTCGTCGCTCCGCCCTCCTGAGCCCTCGGCTCGGGCGTACATAGGAAGCGGATACCCAGGGGGAGGCCGCTCGCACCAAGGCCTCGTCACCACCTGCATCGCCATTTCATCGCGGCGATGGACCGGCCTTTTCTTCGGCGGGAGCGGCCCCGGATCGTCGCGGGCAGCCTTTCCTTTCTCGCCCGCGGAAAACCTTCGGATGGGCGCCATTGTTTCAAGCAGGGGAGCAAGGAGGAAGAAGCAAGTGAAGCAAGGAAGAGATGGGCGACGGGGGCTCCGCCCCCCTCCCCATTTATAGCGGAAGAAGGCCAACCGGCGCCTCCCACGATCGTAGGTAATGATGGTTCTTGCATGTCGCAGGGACTTGTCAAGTTGAGCAGTTGCCGAGGCAGCGTGGGGAAGCGGAGACGCCCATATCCAATCAACCGCCATGCGTCGACCGAGGCCGCAGGCTTTGGGGGCCCGCGGCGCTCCGTACTTGACCTTTGGCTTCGCCTCGAAGCCAAGCCCGAGCGCACCTTGGGCCCGGGGGCTACTGTCGGCGTTCTGGGAATGGGGGTCCCCAAACTTGCCTGCCTGCGGCCCACGGCGTGGCTAAGCTAGCAGGCCGTATGGCCCATCTTCATCAATAAGGCATTCCAGACCTTCGCGAGGGGCCAAGCCTCGCGAGGCGGACGATGCAAGACCTCCTCAGGAGCGGTCTAGCCAGGCAGGCTCACGAGGAGTGGAGATATCAAGGCGGGGCAAACCTCACGAGGCTCTCGTGACGTGAGCCATGACGATCAACACCAGGCAGGCGCCAGGCAGGCGCCAGCGCGTGCAGCGTCCTTGTTTCCTCTTTGGTGCTAAAGAAGCAGGCGCAGGCGCGGAGTACGGAGGCATCAGGCAAAGGTTTCCATATTGGTGCAACAAGAGCAAGACCAGCAGGACGGCAAGACGGAGGTCACCATGGAGCCCAAGACGGCGTCATCACTAGAGCCTTTTGCAGGCGAAGACCGCTTTTGTCAGGATAGCTTGTACTAGATGTCCCCTTTCAAATTCGTCCACGCTGTTGGCTCCCTTCCTGGTCACTATTTGGGGAGAGGACCAGGGCCTATATAAATAGAGCTAGCCACCACATTAGAGAGAGGAGAAGTTGCGCTCTCACCGCACAAGTTTACCAAGCACAAGAACACCTCAACCTCAGGAGGCTGTTCTTCCCCTTGTACTGTTCATCATCGGCCCAAGAGGCAATCCACCACCACACACTGGAGTAGGGTATCACACCACAACGGTGGCCCGAACCAGTATAAACCTCGTGTCTCTCTGTGTTGTGAGTTCGTCGAGTTCGTCCGTGAGATCTTAGCGAGCTAGGGCGTGGATCGGTAGGAGGGAAAGAACTTCGTGCGCACCCTAGAGTTCGAACCTTAAGGGTTTTGCCGGAACCCCACATCCGACAGTTTAGTTTGTGAAGATCTAGCTAGAGCTTGAAATGTACTATCATTTGAAATCAACATAAAGTGGATTCAAAAAATCGAGTTCGAGTTCATATAGTACACATAGTTGATATGTAACTCGAGACTAATCATGTGGTGTGCCGTGAAGATAATACACAAACGATGGTTTAACTTGACAATAATGACGATTGTAGATCTTATTAAAACAGAGAAATGAATTCAAATGCTTTGACTTCACAACAATCATTATTGTAGATCTTATTCAAATAGAGAAACGAATTCAAATTTAGTTCATATTGATGCAGTAGTATATACGCTTGGAATGCACTAAAACGTTCATTTGAGTACTAGGTTGCATGCATTATACACGTAGCGAAATATTTTAATTAAACATAACATGAATTCAAAGTTTTGAATGACATTTGTAGTGCGAATTGATTTGGTACAGTACATGGTAGGCTTTTCCGGAAATTTCAACCCGCGCCTTGTTAGCCCGAAATATTTAAGATATATCTTTGTCTCGTTGTGCTCCGACAACTCCCTCCATCTCAACCCGCGCCTTGCTATTCCAAAATTACAACACGCGCGAAAACTCCCACCTCCTGTGAAATCCCGACACGCGAAATGCCCGTGATACCCCTGAACCGAAAGAACCGCCTCAAATCGGTGGGGGTACTTTCGTAACTTACCCCACATTTCGGACAAGCGCGTCCCTAAGCCATGGTTCCCCACTCCCATCCCATCCGCCCACCCATTCGTACACCGATGCCGGCAAAACCCGTGAAGCCCCACAACCTCCTCCGTCCGCCACCCAGCCGGAGCCTCTTCCCCGATGACGTCGTCCACAGCAACACCTTGACGTCCCTCATCCACCGTACCGGATGAGGATCCGTCGTCGATCTGGTCGTCCCGTGATACGTCTCCAATGTATCTATAATTTTTGATTGCTCCATGCTATATTATCTTCTGTTTTGGACATTATTGGGCTTTATTATTAAATTTTATATTATTTTTGGGACTAACCTATTAACCGGAGGCCCAGCCCAGAATTGATGTTTTTGCCTATTTCAGAGTTCCGCAGAAAAAGAATATCAAACGGAGTCCAAACGGAATGAAACCTTCGGGAACGTGATTTTCGGAACGAATATGATCCAGAGGACTTGGACCCTACGTCAAGAAAGCCACCAGGAAGCCACGAGGTAGGGGCGCGCCTACCCCCCTGGGCGTGCCCTCCACCCTCGTGGGCCCCACGTTGCTCCACCGACGTACTCCTTCCTCCTATATATACCTAGATACCCCCAAACGATCAGAGACAGAGCCAAAAACCTAATTCCACCGCCGCAACCTTCTGTACCCGTGAGATCCCATCTTGGGGCCTGTTCCGGAGCTCCGCCGGAGGGGGCATTGATCACGGAGGGCTTCTTCATCAACACCATAGCCTCTCCGATGAAGTGTGAGTAGTTTACCTCAGACCATCGGGTCCATAGTTATTAGCTAGATGGCTTCCTCTCTCTTTTTGGATCTCAATACAATGTTCTCCCCCTCTCTCGTGGAGATCTATTCACTACACGATGAGCTCATCACTACTAGGAAAAGGGATATAGATAATATTGACATTAATGGCGCACCACACATGTGGTGCGCCACTACTATATACTAATGGTGCACCATGTGTTGGTGCGCCATTAGTATCCAAATACTAATGGCGCACCACATCCACGGTGCGCCACTAGTAACAATTTTTTTTTCAAAACTAGTAATGGCGCACCAGGGGATAGTGCGCCATTACTAGTTAAACTAGTAATCGCGCATCACATCCACGGTGCACCACTAGTAATTCTTTTCAATTTTTTTTATTTTCTTTCAAAACTAGTAATGGCGCACGGTGTGTGTGGTGCGCCATTACTAGTTAAACTAGTAATGGCGCACCACTCCCACGGTGCGCCATTACTAACTTGGCCCAAAAAATCCACCGAATGCACCTTTTTTTTGAAACTAGTAATGGCGCACCGTGTGTGTGGATCTCAATACAATGTCCTCCCCCTCTCTCGTGGAGATCTATACGATGTAATCTTCTTTTGCGGTGTGTTTGTTGAGACCGGTGAATTGTGGGTTTATGATCAAGTTTATCTATGAACAATATTTGAATCTTCTGAATTCTTTTATGTATAATTGGTTATCTTTGCAAGTCTCTTTGAATTATCAGTTCGGTTTGGCCTACTAGATTGATCTTTCTTGCAATGGGAGAAGTGCTTAGCTTTGGGTTCAATCTTGCGGTGTCCTTTCCCAGTGACAGTAGGGGCAGCAAGGCACGTATTGTATTGTTGCCATTGAGGATAACAAGATGGGGTTTATATCATATTGCATGAATTTATCCCTCTACATCATGCCATCTTCCATAAAGCGTTAATACTCTAGATGCATGCTGGATAGCGGTCGATGTGTGGAGTAATAGTAGTAGATGCAGGCAGGAGTCGATCTACTTGTCTCGGACGTGATGCCTATATACATGATCATGCCTAGATATTCTCATAACTATGCTCAATTCTGTCAATTGCTCAACAGTAATTTGTTCACCCACCGTAAAATACTTATGCTCGCGAGAGAAGCCACTAGTGAAACCTATGGGCCCCGGGTCTATTTTCCATCATATTAATCTCCCGACAACAAGCTATTTCTGGCGCCGTTTTTATTTTTGTTTACTTTAATTTTCATCTTTATCAGAAAAATACCAAAAATATTATCCTATCATATCTATCAGATCTCACTCTCGTAAGTGACCGTGTAGGGATTGACAACCCCTTATCTTGTTGGTTGCGAGGATTTATTTGTTTGTGTAGGTGCGAGGGAGTCGTGCGTGGCCTCCTACTGGATTGATACCTTGGTTCTCAAAAACCGAGGGAAATACTTACGCTACTTTGCTGCATCACCCTTTCCTCTTCAAGGGAAAACCAACGCAGTGCTCAAGAGGTAGCAAGAAGGATTTCTGGCGCCGTTGCCGGGGAGGTCTACGCAAAAGTCAACATACCAAGTACCCATCACAAACCCTTATCTCCCGCATTACATTATTTGCCATTTGCCTGTCGTTTTCCTGGCCCCCACTTCACCTTTGCCATTTTATTCGCCCTCTCTTTTCCGTTCGCCTCTTTTTCGCTTGCTTCTTGTTTGCCCGTGTGTTGGATTGCTTGCTTGTCACGATGGCTCAAGATAATACTAAATTGTGTGACTTCACCAATACCAACAACAATGATTTCCTTAGCACTCCGATTGCTCCTCTTACCGATACTGAATCTTGTGAAATCAATGCCGCTTTGTTGAATCTTGTCATGAAAGATCAATTCGCCAGCCTTCCTAGTGAAGATGCCGCTACCCATCTAAATAGCTTCGTTGATTTGTGTGATATGCAAAAGAAGAAAGATGTTGATAATGATATTGTTAAACTAAAGCTATTTCCTTTTTCGCTTAGAGATCGTGCTAAAGCTTGGTTTTCGTCTTTGCCTAAAAATAGTATAGATTCTTGGAATAAGTGCAAAGATGCTTTTATCTCTAAGGATTTTCCTCCCGCTAAGATCATCTCTCTTAGAAACGATATTATGAATTTTAAGCAACTTGATCATGAACATGTTGCACAAGCTTGGGAGAGGATGAAATTAATGATACGTAATTGCCCTACGCATGGTTTGAATTTGTGGATGATTATACAAAAAATTTATGCCGGATTGAAATTTGCTTCTAGAAATCTTTTAGATTCGGCCGCGGGAGGCACTTTTATGGAAATCACATTAGGAGAAGCTACTAAATTCCTAGATAATATTATGGTTAATTATTCTCAATGGCACACTGAAAGATCTACTAATAAAAAAGTGCATGCGATAGAAGAAATTAATGTTTTGAGTGGAAAGATTGATGAACTTATGAAATTATTTGCTACTAAGAGTGTTTCTTCTGATCCTAATGATATGCCTTTGTCTACTTTGATTGAAATAATAATGAATCTATGGATGTGAATTTTGTTGGTAGGAATAATTTTGGTAACAACGCATATAGAGGAAACTTTAATCCTAGGCCTTATCCTAGTAATTCCTCTAGTAATTATGGTAATTCCTACAACAATTCTTATGGAAATTTTAATAAGATGCCCTCTGAATTTGAGACTAGTGTTAAGGAATTTATGAATTCGCAAAAGAATTTCAATGCTTTGCTTGAAGAAAAATTGCTTAAATTGATGAATTGGCTAGGAACGTCGATAGAATTTCTCTTGATGTTGATTCTTTAAAACTTAGATCTATTCCTCCTAAGCATGATACCAATGAGCCTCTCAAATCCATGAGAATTTCCATTGATGAGTGCAAAGAAAGAACCGCTAGGATGCGTGCTAAGAAAGATTGCTTCATGAAAGCGTGTTCTTCAAATTTCTATGAAAATAAAGATGGAGATCTAAAAGTTATTGATGTGTCCCCTATTAAATCTTTGTTTTGCTACATGAATCTTGATAATGATGGGACTGAATATGATCCACCTTTACCTAGAAGGCTTTCCAAAATTCGGAGTTTTTAGATCTTGACGCTAAAATTGATAAAAGTAGGATTGAAGAGATCAAAACTCTAGATGTTAATGAACCCACTATTTTGGATTTCAAGGAATTTAATTATGATAATTGCTCTTTGATAGATTGTATTTCCTTTTTGCAATCCATGCTAAATTCTCCTCATGCTTATAGTCAAAATAAAGCTTTTACTAAACATATCGTTGATGCTTTGATGCAATCTTATGAAGAAAAACTTGAGTTGGAAGTTTCTGTCCCTAGAAAACTTTATGATGAGTGGGAACCTACTATTAAAATTAAAATTAAAGATCATGAATGCTATGCTTTGTGTGATTTGGGCACTAGTGTTTCCACGATTCCAAAGACTTTGTGCGATTTGCTAGGTTTCCGTGATTTTGATGATTGCTCTTTAAACTTGCACCTTGCGGATTCCACTATAAAGAAACCTATGGGAAGAATTAATGATGTTCTTATTGTTGCAAATAGGAACTATGTGCCCGTAGATTTTATTGTCCTTGATATAGATTGCAATCCTTCTTGTCCTATTATTCTTGGTAGACCTTTCGTTAGAACGATTGGTGCAATTATTGACATGAAGGAAGGGAATATTAGATTCCAATTTCCATTAAAGAAAGGCATGGAACACTTCCCTAGAAAGAAAATAAAATTACCATATGAATCTATCATGAGAGCCACTTATGGATTGCCTACCAAATATGGCAATACCTAGATCTATCCTTGCTTTTATGCCTAGCTAAGGGCGTTAAACGATAGCGCTTGTTGGGAGGCAACCCAATTTTTTTTAGTTTTTTGCTTTTTTCTTCTGTTTAGGAATAAATACTTGTTCTAGCCTCTGGTTAGATGTGTTTTTATGTTTTAATTAGTGTTTGTGCCAAGTTAAACCTATAGGATCTTCTTGGATGATAGTTATTTGATCTTGCAGAAAATTCCAGAAACTTTATGTTCACGAAAATAATTGTTAAAAATCACTAGAACGTGATAAAATATTGATTCCAACCTCTGCTGATCAATAAAAAAATTGTCTAGGTCTTCCTATTTTGGATGATTTTTTGGAGTTCCAGAAGTTTGCGTTAGTTACAGATTACTACAGAGTGTTCTGTTTTTGACAGATTCTGTTTTTCGTGTGTTGTTTGCTTATTTTGATGAATCTATGGCTAGTAAAAGAGTTTATAAACCATAGAGAAGTTGGAATACAGTAGATTTAACACCAATATAAATAAAGAATGAGTTCATTACAGTACCGTGAAGTGGTCTTTTGTTTTCTTTCGCTAACGGAGCTCACGAGATTTTCTGCTGAGTTTTGTGTTGTGAAGTTTTCAAGTTTTGGGTGAAAGATTTGATGGATTATGGAACAAGGAGTGGAAAGAACTTAAGATTGGGGATGCCCATGGCACCCCCAATATAATCTAAGGACACCTAAAAGCCAAAGCTTGGGGATGCCCCGGAAGGCATCCCCTCTTTCGTCTACTTCCATCAGTAACTTTACTTGGAGCTATATTTTTATTCACCACATGATATGTGTTTTGCTTGGAGCGTCTTGTATGATTTGAGTCTTTGCTTTTTAGTTTACCACAATCATCTTTGCTGCACACACCTTTTGAGAGAGACACACATGATTCGGAAATTATTAGAATACTCTATGTGCTTCACTTATATCTTTTGAGTTATATAGTTTTTGCTCTAGTACTTCACTTATATCTTTTAGAGCACGGTGGTGGATTTGTTTTATAGAAACTATTGATCTCTCATGCTTCACTTAGATTATTTTGAGAGTGTTAAATAGCATGGTAATTTGCTTAAATAATCCTAATATGCTAGGTATTCAAGAATAGTAAAAACTTTCTTATGAGAGTGTTGAATACTAAGAGAAGTTTGATGCTTGATGATTGTTTTGAGACATGGAGGTAGTGATATTAAAGTTGTGCTAGTTGAGTAGTTGTGAATTTCAGAAATACTTGTGTTGAAGTTTGCAAGTCCCGTAGCATGCACGTATGGTAAACGTTATGTAACAAATTTGAAACATGAGGTGTTCTTTGATTGTCCTCCTCATGAGTGGCGGTCGGGGATGAGCGATGGTCTTTTCCTACCAATCTATCCCCCTAGGAGCATGCGCGTAGTGCTTGGTTTCTGATGACTTGTAGATTTTTGCAATAAGTATGTGAGTTCTTTATGACTAATGTTGAGTCCATGGATTATACGCACTCTCACCTTTCCATCATTGCTAGCCTCTTCGGTACCGTGCATTGCCCTTTCTCACATTGAGAGTTGGTGCAAACTTCGCCGGTGCATCCAAACCCCGTGATATGATACGCTCTTTCACACATAAACCTCCTTATATCTTCCTCAAAACAGCCACCATACCTACCTATTATGGCATTTCCATAGCCATTCCGAGATATATTGCCATGCAACTTTCCACCGTTCCGTTTATCATGACACGTTCATCATTGTCATATTGCTTTGCATGATCATGTAGTTGACATAGTATTTGTGGCAAAGCCACCGTTGATAATTCTTTCATACATGTCACTCTTGGTTCATTTCCTATCCCGGTACACCGCCGGAAGCATTCATATAGAGTCATACTTTGTTCTAGTATCGAGTTGTAATCATTGAGTTGTAAATAAATAGAGGTGTGATGATCATCATTTTCTAGAGCATTGTCCCAAGTGAGGAATAAAAAAAAGAGAGAGAAAGTACATAAAAAAAGAGAAGGCCCAAAAAAATGAGAGAAAAAGAGATAAGGGACAATGTTACTATCCTTTTACCACACTTGTGCTTCAAAGTAGCACCATAATCTTCATGATAGAGAGTATCTTGTTTTTTCACTTTCATATACTAGTGGGAATTTTTCATTATAGAACTTGGCTTGTATATTCCAACAATGGGCCTCCTCAAGTGCCCTAGGTCTTCATGAGCAAGCAAGTTGGATGCACACCCACTTAGTTTCTTTTGTTGAGCTTTCATATATTTATAGCTCTAGTGCATCCGTTGCATGGCAATCCCTACTCCTTGCATTAACATCAATCGATGGGCATCTCCATAGCTCATTGATTAGCCTCGTTGATGTGAGACTTTCTCCTTTTTTGTCTACTCCACATAACCCCAATTATCATATTCTATTCCACCCATAGTGCTATATCCATGGCTCACGCTCATGTATTGCGTGAAGGTTGAAAAAGTTTGAGATTACTAAAGTATGAAACAATTGCTTGGCTTGTCATCGGGGTTGTGCATGATGAGAGCATTCTTGTGTGACGAAAATGGAGCATGACTAAACTATATGATTTTGTAGGGATGAACTTTCTTTGGCCATGTTATTTTGAGAGGACATAATTGCTTAGTTAGTATGCTTGATGTATTATTATTTTTATGTCAATATTGAACTATTATCTTGAATCTTTCGGATCTGAATATTCATACCACAATTAAGAAGAGTTACATTGAAATTATGCCAAGTAGCATTCCACATTAAAGATTCTGTTTTTATCATTTACCTACTCGAGGACGAGCAAGAATTAAGCTTGGGGGTGCTTGATACGTCTCCAACGTATCTATAATTTTTGATTGCTCCATGCTATATTATCTTCTGTTTTGGACATTATTGGGCTTTATTATTCACTTTTATATTATTTTTGGGACTAACCTATTAACCGGAGGCCCGGCCCAGAATGGCTGTTTTTTGCCTATTTCAGAGTTTCGCAGAAAAAGAATATCAAACGGAGTCCAAACGGAATGAAACCTTCGGGAACATGATTTTCGGAACGAACATGATCCAGAGGACTTGGACCCTACGTCAAGAAAGCCACCAGGAAGCCACGAGGTAGGGAGGCGCGCCTACCCACCCTGGGCGTGCCCTCCACCCTCGTGGGCCCCATGTTGCTCCACCGACGTACTCCTTCCTCCTATATATACCTACGTACCCCTAAACGATCAGAGACGGAACCAAAAACCTAATTCCACCGACGCAACCTTCTGTACCCGTGAGTTCCCATCTTGGGGCCTGTTCTGGAGCTCCGCCGGAGGGGGCATCGATCACGGAGGGCTTCTTCATCAACACCATAGCCTCTCCGATGAAGTGTGAGTAGTTTACCTTAGACCTTCGGGTCCATAGTTATTAGCTAGATGGCTTCCTCTCTCTTTTTGGATCTCAATACAATGTCCTCCCCCTCTCTCGTGGAGATCTATTCGATGTAATCTTCTTTTGCGGTGTGTTTGTTGAGACCGATGAATTGTGGGTTTATGATCAAGTTTATCTATGAACAATATTTGAATCTTCTGAATTCTTTTATGTATGATTGGTTATCTTTGCAAGTCTCCCTCGGCGGCGACGTCCACATCAGTAGGAGCTGCTGCTGCTTTAGCTCTCGCTCGCGTTGCTACTCTGCTCTTGCTCTCGGTCCCCTGCCTGGTCTGCTCTTACTCTTGCTCTTGCTTGCGATGATGCTCCGATTTAGCTACAGTTCAGTCGACTGAATTGACTTTTGGGTCAGTTGATTTTCAGGGGGTGGGGGGCTCGCCGGAGTTAAGGAAGTACCAACCGCAGCGGGGAGGGGGGCTCATCGGAGAGGTACCCCACTATCTATCTTAGGGTTCAGGGTGGGGGCAGTGGTCATCGGCGGTGGTGGGGCGGTGGCGTGGGGATTGCCGGAGAAAAAGCTTGGCACGGGGGGCCTACAGGGATGGCCGGGGCGGCGGCAGACCGGCGGTGGGGAGTGTTTTCGGGGCGGGCGGGGCGGCTGTTTGGCCGGTGGTGGTTGGCGGCTCAGGGGGGTGGAGGTTGAAGATGAACTTCAGGCCCTTGATTTCGTATCCAACGGCTGCAAAATCGACTGACCAGAGATGAAAAAGTCCGTCGACTGACTTGTAGCCTCACCTCTAGTGCGTTCAGTTTCGATAGTAAAATTCAGTTTTGACAGCAAAAATCAGTTTCGACAGTTAAGTTCAGTTTCGACAGTTAAATTCAGTTTCGACAGTTAACTTCAGATATGAGCGGCTGATGTATACATCTAGCACTTTGTGGTTATGTATTTTACGTCATCTATTGGAGATGCTATTAGAATTCCACTCAGGTTAACGTTGTCTCTCTTGTCCTGCTTCAGCCTCGGCGTCGTACAACTCACCGGAGCTGCTCCAACGACGAAACCCTCCATCGCAGCAGAGCAGTACCTCGGGCTCCATCTCCAGACGCCTAAGATGTTCTTCCCCTCCTCCGATAGCCAAGTCAGCCGGAGCATCCTCACCGGCCAACCCAATCACGCTGAGATCGACATGGCTTCGCCAAAGAGGTTGTACACTTCTTGTGGTTTGACTTAACCTCACCATGCTTCTTTGCATCCTGTGATCTTCCAATTCTTGTGAACCAAACACCCAGATTGGCGGAAATCCTGTGTTTTTAAATTCTCTGTTTTGCACGTGCATTCCTATCCTATTCCTGTCTATTTCCTATCCCTGCATTGTTAGAATCCTCAAATTCAAACAAGCCCTTACACAATTACTTCTGTTACAGATATGTGTCAAATAAAACCTTGTGTGGTTTGTCCCGCTCCTGCGGTGTTGTGTTCCACCCCAGCTCAGCTGCTCCAATGACGGAAGGGTTCACCACAGTAGGGGTCCGCTCTCCAGACTGTCTTTCGCTGCCTTAGATCTTCTTCCCCGCCGCCGGCAGCCACGACAACTGCATTACCATCATCAACTGAGCAGATGACCTTGAGGACTACACAGGTCCGCAAGAGAGGTCGCACTCTTCCGTGTCTGCTTACGTTATGCATCACTTAATATGATGACATGCTACTTTATCGTCGTGTTCACCTATTAGACTCCGACTTAGGTCCAAACTTATGCTGAAACTTGAGTTTTTAAATTGTTGTGGGGTACATATTGGGGCAACAATCAGTACTATCTGTCTACTATCTGGTCAATCTCGGGTGTCTACTATGAGTTTCATGTTGGGTGCAAACAAACACTAAAGGAGCCATTATCTGTATTTTTTAACTAAAGCTATTATCTGCCTGCTATCATTGGTTTTGGGTCTATCCACAGTTTGCTACCTTCACTCTGGATTTGTGCATGCACTCCTTACATAATCTCACTATGTTTTATTCCTATGCATGTCAGTTATTGTACACAATGGAACTGAACATGTAGAGCAAAATAGATGAGCCTTGCGTGGCAATAAAATTTCATGCAGACGTTGCTCCATGGTGGGCGCAAAGATAGCCCCCCCTCCACCCATTTCGGATCGTAATCAACAGGAAGGTAATTGTTCTGAGGGGGATTCAGAAGCAGAAGACCACTCATATTTACCCCATGAGGTCTTCGCTCTAACTTGGCATGCTGATGTTGGTAATATCATGCATATGGTGCCTTGCATTGCTTACTATATACATCAAAGATGTCATCTGCTTAGTTTAGACATGCTTTGTGTCAATGCCAACTGTTTAGTTTCTTTATCGTATATGAGAATCATGCAATGCCATCTTGTTTAGCCAGGCATCATATATGTGAACTTTGCAATACACCCTGGTTAGCCAGTCATCTTATATGTGAATTATATCATGACATCATTTTTTATTACGTGTTAAAATTTTCAACAATTTTAGTACATTCAATTACTCTTCCTGTGCATCAGCCATTCGGCACGGTCATGGAAAAATCTGGAGTGAAAACAAGGTCTTCAGAGCACACAATGCTATCTGATGAAGCGCATGTCTTGCTGGTTACAGATAGCTCCTCAGAGGAGGATTCAGAGACAGATGACCAGTCCTATCCCCCCCCACGAGGTGCATGCTCTAACTTGGCAGGGTTATGTTGCTCATATCGTGCGTATGGTATCTTGCATTGCTATGTCATTTGCTTAGTTTAGACATGATTTGTGTGAATGCCACCTTTTTAGTGTCTAATTACCATATATGTGAATTATGCAATGCCATCTTTTTGCAAGACATTATATATGTGAATTATGCAATGCTATCTTGTTGCAAGGCATTATATATGTGGATTATGCAATGCCATGTTGTTTAGCCAAGCGTCATATATGTGAATTATATCATGCCGTCCTTTTTTTGTATTTCTCATTGCTTTTGTCGACAATGTTTGTATATTCAACTGCTCTTCCTGTGCATCAGCCATTTGAATTGGTCATGGAGAAATCTAGAGTGAAAACAAGGTCTTCAGAGCAGACAATGCTACCTGGTGAAGCAGATATGTTGCTGGTTACAGATAGCTCTTCAGAGGAGGATTCAGAGGCAGATGACCAGTCCTATTATCCACCTGAGGTGTATGCTCAAACTTGGCAGGGTTATATTACTCATATCATGCATATGTTGTATTGCAATGCTTAGTTTTTACATCATATACACGATATTGAATCCCATCTCCTTAGTTGACACATCATATATGCGATTGCCCTCTGCTCGCTTCCTTAGTATATAAATCATATATTTGAATTATATCATGCCATGATGTTTACATAGACAGCATGTATCTGAATTATGGCATGCCAACCCATTTTCTAAAGACATAATATAGTTATATCATATCATCCTGTTCACATAGTCATCATATTTTGAATTATGTCATTCTATCCATGAATTATATCATGCCATCATGTTTCCATCGACGGCATGTTTGTGATTTATGGCATGCCAACCACTTTAATAGACACATCGTATAGTTATATCATGTCATCTTGTTTACATAGTCATCATATTTTGAAGTATGTCATTCTATCCTGTTTAGTTAGCCATCATACATGTGAAATTGTGTCATGCTATCCTGTTTAATTAGCCATCATATATTTGAAATTATGTCCTGCTATTCTGTTTGGTTAGACAACATAAATGTGAATTATTTCATGCCCTGTTTTCTTCCCTACTATCCATTGCACCTGTCTATCTTACAATGTCTGTACATTCAATTACTTTTCTTGTTTATCAGCCATTTCAATTGGAGGGGGTGATGGCAGTATCTGTGGGAGTAAAAACAGGGTCTTCAGAAAAGATTGTGGTACCTGTCGATGGAGATAGAACCACGGTTGTACTTGCCCAAGAACCAGCCCCACCACACATAACCCAGACTCACGCAGATTGTACCCCTACCCAGTTGGACAGAGAACCAGCTACACCCCTTCTAACCCCAACCCCAGCAGATAGTAACCCAGTTCCCGTTGGCACAGCACCGTCTCCACCACAGAGCACCCAAACACGAGCAGTTAGTAAGGCAACTGCAGTGCCCAAAGCACAAGGACCACCACTCGAACCCCAAGTCAACGCTTAAAGCAGAAGAAGAATTGTTCTCAGGTCAGGTTCCGTAGCTATGGTTCATACTACTTTGCTCTTGCATCACTGTATTTACTCATACCAACTAATTTCAAATTTGAAGGATGCAATTGAAACTCCAATGGCGCAACATGTATGTTTTAAACCTGATTCTTTAATGTGTTTGTTGTTGTAACTTGCTCTATGTTGATTTCCGTTTCAATTGAATAAATAGTTATGTTCTCATGCCATGCACATTACAAGTGTTGTTATTGCTGTGCAGTTTCCCACACTTATATTCTGTCTATGCTGCTTTGTCTTAATAGATATGATTCAAACTGTATCTATCTTGATTTGGCAACATAAACTAGAATGATATGGACCATACAGTGACCATACTACATAGATATATGTTTGTTTCATGTTGTTATCCTATCCACCTTACTACTGAACTGGTTTACCAAAATGAGTTTCATATACTACATTGTAAACCTGTGATGTGTTTGTTTGTTTCTCCTTTAGAACACGGATAAAATATTTGAGAAGAGTACCCCGTTATGCAATGGTATAGGAAGTAATGCAGATCAGGTTCAAGATAGTGAGACATCCCTGTTGTTCTCCAAGAAAGCTGATAAAAACTATATTCAAGACACTGAGACAACCCAATAGTCATGTCTTCATGTAGTGTTCGAGTTACTGGCTACTACTGCTGGCACCAGGTCTTCGAACTCGCTGCCTGAATCAGTTCGGCTTCTTGAGTCTCAACTTCAAGTTGAAAGACATCGATCAGATGTTATGCGATAGGAAGCCGGAGGACTGAGGAAGTCCCTGCATAATTCAGATGCATACTTTCTGGTGCAAAACAGCAAGTGCTAGAGGATTTAAGCGCCAAACAAGAGAAAGTTAATAAGCTTGCTAAGCATCTTGCCAGCATTATGGGTACCCAGGATATTGTTTCTTGAGCTCTTCTGAAGTTGTTTCAGTTCTGGACTTGTTTTGCTGCGGCGTTTATATGCTGCTTTGTTCCCTATATTTGCACTTGTGGCGCACTTTGATGCCCAGTGGATGTAATATGTGTAATAGTCGTGATAGCCTAGCGTAAGTTGCTTGCTTATTTATTTTCGTTGTCTTGGTTATTTGTTTTCTTGTAGTCAGTGCAGTTCTTTTTCCGCGGTTTGTTAGTTCCGGAATAACCTATTTTTTAAAACTAGGCCACATTAACAATGGGCTACATATTTACTGTAGTTAACATTGGCCTCCTACGGGCCATAGAAACAATGGGCCTTCTAAGGGCCGTATAAACAATAGGCCTTCTACGGGGCGTAGACACAATGGGCCTTCTACGGGCCTATCATCAATGGGCCTTCTACGGGCCGTATGATCGGTTGCCCAAACATGGGCCAATAACAGACCACAATATGGTCGTAAATGGGCTAGAGTTGAAATCGTCCGTTCATGGGCCGACAATAACGGGCCATCGTTAATAGGCCATATTTGATGACGCTATGAAAACGGCGCAACGTATTAACAGGCCACAAACGGGCCGACTGTAACCACGGGCTGTATTTGGCCCACAAGCAGAAAATGACAGTAACGGGCCGAAAGTAAATGAATGCTGGAAATGAACCCAAGAATAAATGGGCCCTGAGAAGGCCGAAAGATAACATGGGCTGGAAACGGCCCAACGGAATAATGGGCCGTTAATGGGTATAAAGTGATACACTGTTCATTACGGGCCAGTTTTACCACGGGCCGTTAATGGGCCGAGGGTTACTACGGGCCTCATATGGGCCAAAAGACGTCATGGGCCAGAAGTTAAAACGGGTTGGAATTATATTGGACGGCCCAGATGACGCTACTGGGCCTAATTCGGATTGGCCCTAAATGGGCCCTGGGTTAGCGGGCTGTAAATGGGCTATATGCGAACATGCCGTTAACAGGCTTGCCGTGGGCCAGCCCGCCAACTTTTGACCAAGTCAAACGGGCCGGCCTTTTCACAGAAATGGACCTCTGTTGGGCCGCGCCACGTGTCGACGTATCGTAGGCGCTTTGGGTCCAATGAGTGGATGACATATGTCCCAACGGTGAGCCGACACGTGTTTCCTCCAGCCAATGATGATTTTACACGTGGAAAATCCCCATTGGTCGGGGCTGTTAACGGGTTATCGGATCCAAAACCGGACCCGATAGCTTAACGGCATTCCGTTACGGTGGATGCCACGTGTCGGTCACCCTTCACGAAAGCACTTCTGTGACGCGCGATTTATAGTCATGGAAGTGGACACTTCCATGATGATAATTTTGGTAATGTCATGGAACACTTCTACGACAGCACAGGTATGACTATCTTGATTCTGTCATAAATTTGTCATGGATGTACATGCATGACAGAAAATGTGACCTACTGTGACAAACACGTATCATCACAGAAGTGTATTTTTTTGTAGTGAAGATAGAAGGCCTTCCCCCGTGTCCGGATGGGACTCTCCTTTTCGTGGATGGCAAGCTCTTGGCGTACGGATGTGCAGTTTCCTTTCTCTGTAAACTGACTCTGTACAACCCTAGGCCCCTCCGGTGTCTATATAAACCGGAGGGTTTAGTCCGTAGAGGATATCACAAATCATATAGGCTAGACATCTAGGGTTTAGCCATTACGATCTCGAGGTAGATCAACTCTTGTAACCCCTATACTCGTCAAAGTCAATCAAGCAGGAAGTAGGGTATTACCTCCATCAAGGGGGCCCGAACCTGGGTAAACATCGTGCCCCCTGTCTCTTATTACCTTCGTTCCTCAGATGCACAGTTCGGGACCCCCTACCCGAGATCAGCCGGTTTTGACACCGACATTGGTGCTTTCATTGAGAGTTCCACTGTGCCGTCGATAGAAGGCTCGATGGCTCGATCGATCATCTACAACGATGCTGTTTTGGGGGAGACTTTTCTCCCCGGTCAAATTTTCATATTCGGCGGCTTCGCGCTGCGTGCCAACTCAATTGGCCACCTCGAACAGATCGACAGTTACGCCCTTGGTCATCAGATCAGTTTTGGAAATCTGAATTATGTCGCTGATATCCGAGGAGACTTGATCTTCGAAGGGTGCGCGGCCCCGACCACCGCTCTGGCCTTAGATCCGGAGCAAACTACCGGGTCCAAAGATGGGAGTTTAGAGTCCACCGGACTCTCTGTAATTATGAATCTCGCTATAGGAGATCCGGAGGGGACTGCGTCATCAGCAAGCCCGGAGTCGAACCGGGCTCCCCCTGTCATTAAAAAGCCGGACTCGCCCCCGGATACCTGCTCCAAACTCTCGAGGTCCACGTCATGCGAGCATGGCCAGGAGGCTCCTGGCCTGCCTAGCTCCACGGACTCTCGCTTCCCCGTCCAAACCTTGCTCTTAAACGAGGCTCTGGACCTAATGCCATCCCTCGCCATCACAAAAGAATCACCTTCGAACTACGCCCAGCCCAAACTAGGGGCTGAAAGCGGGGAATTTTACGTCCCACCCACCACCCACTTCATAGCCACTGTCGAGGACCTAAACGACATGCTGGACAATGCTTCCGAAGACATCGACGGCATGAACGACGATGCCGGAGACGAACAAGGCCAAGAGCCGCTGTTTACCAGGCGTTGGACGGCCACCTTCACATATGACGTGTATATGGTGGACACACCCAAAGAGGATGACGGCGACAGTAGGAAGGATTCGGTTGAGGACAAGCCTGCTGAGGCACCACCAAAGCGTCAACGTCAACAACGCCGCTCAAAATCGCGTCGCGAAAAAGACAGCAATACCGGCACCAGAGACGTTAACACTCCAGGAGAACTCCGAATACTCCGAAGCCCCCGTCGAGCCAACATCAGAATAGGATGATTGGGAGGAAGGACAAGTTAACCCTGACGATCCGATCGGGAACGAGGACTTGGAGGATAGTAACTATCTACCAATCTCCGAGGATGATGTGAGCCTCGGCGATGAAGACTTCATCGTGCCAGAGGAACCACTTGAGCAGGAGCGCTTTAAGCGCCAGCTAATCGCCACTGCGAGAAGCCTAAAAAAGAAGCGGCAACAGCTTGAAGCCGAACAGGATACGCTCGACGACAGATGGACTAAAGTCCTGGCAGCCGAAGAATACGGCCTCGAACGCCCAACAAAGAGCTACCCGAAGCGCAAGCTACTACCACAATTTGACGATGAGGCCCTTGAGCCAATACCGCCAAAGTATAAAGCTGCTGACGAACCTGACCGACCACCACGTGGGTAGGACAGAGAGGCTACTTACGCGGAACACCAGCCCGCATCTCCCAGCCATAGAGGCAAGGAGGTAGCAGCTCCGGGCTACACCTACGACCTACGCAAGGACCTGGACAATAGAGCCGGTCAGACCAGATCAATCTATGGATCAAGGGGGCGCGCTCCAACACGAGAGGACGAGCATCAGGCCCGGCGCGACCAGCATAACCTCACCCGGGCTGAAAACCGCATAAGGACGTCATCCGAACTCCGTCGTGACGTCGCCCGATACAAAGGCGCCGCACACCCCGTATGCTTCACCGATGAGGTAATGGAGCACCAGTTCCCGGAAGGGTTTAAACCCGTGAATATTGGATCATACGATGGAACGACAGATCCAGCGGTATGGATCGAAGATTTTCTTCTCCATATCCACATGGCTCGCGGTGAGGATCAATACGCCATCTAGTACCTCCCACTAAAATTGTACGGACCAACACGGCACTAGTTAAACAGCCTCCCAGAAAACTCTATTGGTAGCTGGGAAGATTTGGAAGATGCCTTTAGAGACAACTTCCAAGGCACATATGTCCGGCCTCCAGACGCCGATGACCTTAGTCACATAGTCCAGCAACCGGAGAGTCAGCCCGGAAGCTCTGGACCAGGTTCTTAATTAAAAAGAACCAAATTGTCAATTGTCCGGACGGCGAAGCCCGCGCGGCCTTTAAACACAGCGTCCGGGGCGAGTGGCTCGCCCAACACCTCGGCCAATAAAAACTGAAGTCCATGGTAGCTCTTACCGCACTCATGACCCGTTTTTGCGTGGGAGAAGATAGATGGCTAGCTCGTAGAAGCAACAGCACCAGCGACCCTGGCACCTCCGAAGCCAGAGACGGCAATGGTAGGCCACGACGCAACAAACACAAGCGTCGAAGCAACAATGAAGATACCGAAGATACGGCTGTCAACGCCAGATTCAGTGGCTCTAAACCCGGTCAGCGGAAGAAGACATTCAAAGGAAACAAAGATGGTCCATCCAGTTTGGACAGAATACTCGATCGGCCTTGCCATATTCATGGCACCCCTGACAAGCCGGCCAATCATACCAACAGAAAACTGTTGGGTCTTTAAACAGGACGGTAAGTTAAACACCGAACACAAGGGGAAAGGCCCGCCAAGAGAGGACGATGAAGAGCCTCGCCCACCAAACACATGGGGACAGAAGAAATTTGCCCCCGAGGTAAAAACAGTTAATATGATATATATGTTACACATATCCCCAAGAGGGAGCGCTAGCGTGCGCTAAGGGACATCTACGCCGTAGAGTCGGTCGCCCCAAAATTCAACCCCTGGTTAGCCTGTCCGATCACCTTCGATCGTAAGGATCATCCGACCAGTATCCGTCATGGAGGTTCGGCAGCCTTGGTCCTTGATCCAATCGTCGACGGATTCTATCTGACCCAAGTCCTTATAGACGGCGGTAGCAGTCTTAACTTGATTTATCAAGACACGATCCGCAAAATGGGTATTGACCCGTCAAGAATCAAGCATACTAATACTACCTTTAAAGGAGTAATACCTGGTGTAGAAGCCCGTTGCACGGGCTCAATAACATTGGAAGTGGTCTTTGATTCGTCGGACAACTTCCGATGCGAAGACTTGATCTTCGACATCGTTCCCTTCCGTAGTGGTTATCATGCACTGCTCAGAAGAACCGCCTTCGCCCACTTCAATGCGGTCCCGCATTATGCTTACTAAATCTCAAAATGCCCGGACCCGCGGTGTTATTATAGTTAATGGAAACATGAAGCGCTCCCTCCGTACCGAGGAGCACACCGCGGCCCTCGCAGCCGAGGTACAAAGCGGCCCTATCAAGCCGCACACCACATCGGCCATCAAAGCCCCGGGACAATGTTAAACGAGTCCGGTCCACTCTGCACGATGACAGCTCGGCAACTCCAGAGCTAGACTAGCAGCTTCGCCTCCGTTGATTGCCACACACATCTGCGGCATTTGTACCGCGTGTGCATAATTACGCACTCAAAATACCTTGGGCATCAACAGAGGCACAATACGGATAGGTCTATAGTACGGTTTGACCCTATATGACCTTGACCTTTTTTCTTTGATCATTTTACTCTTTCTTCTTCAATACCACATGTGCATTAAAACCTAGCTACTCCACGGACGTACAAGGACTCTCTTCGAGCCCGGTTTCGTACAGACAACCGTGGGCCGTTCCTCTCAAGGAATCTCCCTCAAAGGCGAAAGCGACGCAGACGTGCGGCAGGGTGTGCAAGGGATCTTCAAGACCACCTTTTTAGGACCTGTATACAGCTTTCCCTTGTTTACAAATTCTCGGCATGTAAAATAGCCTGGATGCTTCTGGCATCCTCTGCAAAAACACGTTTTGACGTATCAATCAGACTATAATGGAAATAGTTTCACCGAACCTTGTTTGGTATTGGCTTATTTTCTAATCTGTCTTCCCTCTTTACGTCAGATTGGCATATACACCTCGACACGATTTAAATTGCCAGGGGCTCTATTCGGCCACATATTTTTTTCAAAAACAAAAGAAGTCCGAACACTTTTATAGTATACTTTGGCGTCCCGAATATGGCATTATATGCATCGGCTCCGAATCATGTCTTTGGTTAATAGTTGGGTTGCCCGGCTCCTGTGGTTACCACCTTAATTACGTTCGGCTCGTTCAGCTAAAGTGATAAAGGGAGAACTACTACGATTGTGTTTCTGGTTCGTCCGGTAAAAAACCTCAGTAGAGAAAGCCGAAAACTGACTGTCATGGTACGGCGAGAGCTGGTCAGCTATTCGGTGACTTCATATAAATCTCTTGCGATTTTTTCCGTATTATACGAAGGACTGGCTTCGGTTCGGTCACGCGCCTAAAGGCATCCTAGTTCGGACAGCCTCATGCGCACCAGGGGCTAGTTCTTAGCCCCACAATCAAACTCCTATTGCTAAGTGAAAGTGCTAAAGCCGCATAGTCTGATTGCCTGGTTCGCTACGTAAGTCACCTCCTTTACGGAGCAAGGCGTTGGGTCAAGAGTGATTAACGTTATTCCGAACACCCCCGTAGCATCTACATGGGGGCTGAAGCCGACGACTGGCAAACTTTCAGAATAATAAAATACGGCCGCACAAGAGGAAAGTAGTTCAGATAAAAGCATAAATATATTACAAAGCATTAGTTCATAAAAAAACATTTGGGCAGTTCGGATACATTCACTCGAACACAATATCCTTCGACTCTCTAGGACGTCTTAGAAATAGCGCTCCGGCTTGCAGTGGTCCTTGCCTCCGGGCGAGTCCTCAACTACCACGACGGCGGCCTTCATTTTTTCCCAGTGCATCTTGACACGGGAGAAGGCCATCCGCGCACCTTCTATGCATGTCGATCGCTTGACTACATTAATTCGGGGCAGCGCGTCAACGAGTCGCTGCACCAGGCCGAAGTAGCTGCTTGGAATGGGTTCGGTTGGCCATAGCCGGACTATGACGTCCCTCATGGCCAATCCGGACATCCTATGCAGCTCGGCCCACTGCGCCATCTGGTCGTTCAATAGCGCAAAGCGCTCCTGCGCCGCGAACTGTGACCAGAATAGCTTCTCCTTCGTGTGCCCCTCCTGGGCCCAAAAGAACCGTGCGGCGTCGGCGGCACTCTTTGGAAGATCCGCAAAGGCGTCTGGAGAACTCCACAGTCGAGTGAGCAAGGCATACTTCTGACTGCCGAATTTACTCTGTAAAAGAAAGGACTTACTAGCCGCTATCTGTTCGGCCTGCTTGATCTCCTCGCGCACCGCACGGGACACGGTCCGCGCCTCCTTGGCCCCCTAGAGAGCCTTGGTCAGCTCGACCGCTTGGGCCTTATTCTCCTCTTCCAAGGACTCGCACTTGCTAGCGGCGTCCTTGAGTTCTTGCTCTACTTCGGACACCCGCTCCTCGTATCGGCGGCGGGCAACCTGCTCGGCCTTTAAATCCGTCGTCACTTTGTCAGCGGCAGCTTGGCTCACCCGTGCCTGCTCCTTGGCTCGGACGAGGTCGCCCTTTAGGGTCTCGACCGCAGCTGCACTACCTGCAATAATGAACAAGGCAACATAGGAGCTTAGACTCCTCATGAGTGTATTACTTCAGGTGTGTAAACATTTTTTCAAAAACATACCTTGCGCCTCATCAAAGCGCTTGTTGATGCGGACAAGATCCTCATCTACCAGCTCCAGCTTATGCTTAAGCTCGGATACTTCGGCGGCCAGGGCGGTCGCCGCTAACAGTGAAGCCTGTTTCTCAAAATAGACAAGTACATTATTTCCTGTGAATATTATCGATCCTGCGTTCGGCCTTTTTCCGAAAGCCGAACAGAGTCTTAGGGGCTAGTATCTATACACAGGCATATTTTTCATATGAAAAGCGGCTAAAGACATTACATCGCATACCTCAAACCTATTAATAGACTGGTGAAGGCTTTGTTCAGCCCGCTTTTGGTAGACTGGACCTTCTCAACCACCGTACTCATCAGGGTACGATGTGTCGTGGTTCTAAGTCTGACAGTACAATAGGGGGTACGTAGGAGGAGGCAAGATTCTAGCTACGATGAGGTTGTGCACGCAAGATTTACGAGTTCAGGCCCTTCTCGGTGGAAGTAATAGCCCTACGTTTCGGTGCCCTGAGGCTTGGTCGACCGGATTATGCGTGAAGTTACAGGGGGTGCAAACCCTTGTGCCAGTGGAGGGGGGTGGCTTATATAGAATGCGCCAAGACCCCAGCCAGCCACGTTACAAGAGGTTCAATGTACATAAAGGTGAAACGTTACTGGTAACGCCAACAATAAAGGCATATAAATGATCATTAGGACTATGGGGTGACCGCCTGACCGTTGTCATCCCGAGTGACTTTAGATCTTCTGTACTCCGAGTGGTTTCTGTTATGGTCGAATGATTATATTCTGGTCGAATGGAATTGGGTTATCCGGGTGAAATTCTGCTGGTCGAGTGGGTTACACTCTGAGGTGATTTCAGTCAGTAGATGCTACTGTGCTTTGAATGTCTTGGACTTTAGGGCAGTGTCCTTGGGAAGGGTGTCTAGGTTAGGCCCATTACCCTACCCTAGGTACATGTCATCGTCATTAGCCCCCGAATGGATCGGGGTCCGAATGGAGAAGGGGTTGAAGATGATTCCAACCCAATTTTTATGCTTCAGAGGCTTTTTACCTGGGTCGGTGAACCATGCTAAAACTTTTGACTCCATTTTCAGTTGCCTTGATCCATTCAAAGTTTGTCGAGTGAACTTATGCAGGTATGCTTCGAGTGTTGGAGCGGTATGAAATCTTTGGTGCGATTGGTTGTGCTGCCGTTCCCGGACCTTACGGGATTCAAAATTTGCAGAAGCGCGTCGGACGGAGGGCACCACAGTAAACGGAACGGATTAGGCAAGGGGCACCTCGATTCTTGCGCCACCTTTTTCGCCACGTATTGAGCGCGCGACTGTTGCGGGATTTAACACGATCGCCCGGGCCCATAGGTCAGCCACCCGGAAGCGGGACTATATAAGTCGTCGGAATCGATGTGTTCTGCACAGTGCGCCCCATTCCCCTTCTTCTTCCTCTGCTTCTCCACCGAGCCCGCCTATAATCTCGACGTCGCTGCCCTGCTTGAGCGCAGTTCGCCGTGATGGGGAAAGACAAGACGGCGGCCCTGGAGCATGCAAAGAAGGCGACGGCGGCGGCGAAGGGCAAGAAGATGAGTCAGGGGGTCGCGGTCGAGGTCCGGCCTGCCGTCCGGCTGGATCTAGGGCGACTGGATTCGTTCCACGATTCAGAAGGAGGACATCAAAGATTTGGTCGAAGGGGGCCTGATTGCCCACGGATCTTGGAGGCTGTCGGGAAACGAGACCGAGCCGCGGCCGCAGGACGGTGAGTGTGTCCTCCTCGCACCTCATGTCGACCGTGGTTTCTCTCTGCTGCCTCATCCTTTTTTCCGAGGTTTCTTGAACTTTTTTGGAGCCCAGCTTCATCACTTTTCCCCCAACACCATCAGATATCTCGTTGCATTTGTTTCTATGTGTGAGAATTTCCTGGGTTGCTGACAGCACTAGGGTCTCTTCAAACACATCCTTACTTGCCGCTCCCAGTCTATAAAAAAGGCTAATCCGAGTGATGAGAGGACGCATGTGATTCAGATGTGCAGAGGTCTAGGAATTCAGATGAGGGGTAGAAGGACTTTTCCAGCTATGACACTTCCCGACTCAGTTAGAGGGTGACAGTCGACCTGGTTTTACTGTAAAGACCAACCGACCCCTGGTGAGTCGACTGGCCTTCCTCCCTTCTCCATGGATCGATTCCAGCCACCCTCTCCTTTGAAAGTAACTCTAGAGGAGAAAGCAGAGGTGAATATGCTAGTCGAACGAGTAGTCCAATTAGTCCATGACGGCGTGACTGGCATGGATTTGCTCGAAGTGTTTCTCAGCCGACGCGTCCAGCCACTCCAGGCCCGTGATCATCCTATGTGGATGTACTCGGGTATTGATGACACCACTCGGATCCACTCGGAGGAAGTCACCGAGGAGATAGTAGAGCAGTGGCTGCAGGGCATTACTGGAAACAAAGACAACCCCAGGGGGTCCAGGAGGGTTCCACCATTCGATGACGCCAATGAACCAGACAAGGTCTGATCTTTTACTGCCGAATGCATTTTGCTCTGATATGCAATTGTCTTGAGTCCAACTGATATTTATGTGATTCTTTGCCTCATAGATCTATACCGAGATGTACTCTATGCCGAACGGAGAGCAAGTCTAGGTGTCGGTGTCAAAACCGGCGGATCTCGGTAGGGGGTCCCGAACTGTGCGTCTAAGGTCGATGGTAATAGGAGACAGGGGACACGATGTTTACCCAGGTTCGGGCCCTCTCTATGGAGGTAATACCCTACTTCCTGCTTGATTGATCTTGATGGATATGAGTATTACAAGAGTTGATCTACCAGGAGATCGTAATGGCTAAACCCTAGAAGTCTAGCCTGTATGACTATGGTAATGAGTATCTCCCTTTCCGGACTAAGTCCTCTAGTTTATATAGACACCAGGAGGATCTAAGGTTACACAAGGTCGGTTACAAAGAAAGGAATCTACATATTCGGTCGCCAAGCTTGCCTTCCACGCCAAGGAGAGTCCCATCCGGACACGGGTGCAGTCTTCGGTCTTCGCATCTTCACAGCCCATCAGTCCGGCCCATGGCTAACAGGCCGGACGTCCGAGGACCCCTTAGTCCAGGACTCCCTCACCAGGAGGGAGAGGCGAGCGGAGGTGAGAGCGCCGACTGGAAATCTGACGACGAGGATGGGGAAGAGAGTGAAGACTCAAGCATCGGCGAAGAAGTCGACTGCCCACCTCGTTCTGAAAGACGTTCCAAGCAAAAGCACGACCCAGCAAGTGTACGAGGCAAAGCAGTCGCTCCAAGTAAGCAGGCATCAAAGCGCGCTCGGACGTCTTCTCCCAAGCCAACTGAAAAGGCGTCGAAGCAGCCCAAAGTTGCACCTACAAAGCCTCGGAAGGTCCTGCCTAAGATCAAGGCGGATGTTCTCGTTGCTTCTGCGTAAGTATTTTGTTTTGCCTCTTTACTTTTGCATTGTTTGGAAGCTTCTGTATTTCAATCGACTCATTCTTCAGCTTGACCAAGTGAACTCTGAAACTTGCGGTGTTGCTACTTCTGGGACTTCCATTTACAAAGATGACGATGATGAGGAGATGGAGGACACGGCCACTTCCAAAGCAGGTATGACTCCTGCCATCTTGCCTTTACTTTGTCAATTAGTTCTCACGGTCGACTGAACTCTTGTGGTCGATTCTTTTGCAGATTCACAGAATGTCATTGAACTTCCAGACGACGATGATGATATGCCTCAGAAGCCCACGGGAAGGAGGGTAGGACCTCAGGCAGGAGGGTGCCAGCCAACAAGACGCTCCAAACGACGCCAGTGCTAGAACTAGTGATCCAGCAGTCTGGAGACCTCAATCGAGCCTCTGTTACTATTGCCGATCATGTGTCGACTAAACGCCCTTCGTCGTCGACTGTCCAAGTCCCTGCCTCTTCCGTGCAACTCCATGTCTCAGATCCCTAGGTTGTTGCGACTGTTCCACCAACTCCGCTTTTCGTCACCCATCATGTCCCGGAGGACCAGGTGAGCGCTGCCAAGGAAGCCATTCGCCAGGCAGGCCTTATGATGGAGCAGATGAAGGTGGTGCATGAGGCCAGCCAGGCTGCCTATGATGCCAGCTCAGCACTCCAGACCAACGTCTAGGTTAGTTGATTTCCGACTGATCTTTTTATCTTGATGCTTGTTCTGTTAGGATATGCTACCCGAAAACCTTTAATGTGCATCTATTGTTAGTCTGCACTTTGCATCTATACACCCACTGGGTGTTTTGACTTTTGCTGAGTAGTTTTTCCACTTGAATCGACTAGGTCGCGTCGAGTGTTTCTTTGAACTAGTGGGGCACGCAGAGTGCACCCACTTGGTGTAGTCCCCGAGGCCACCGTCGAATGTTTGATTCGGCGGGGGTCTTTGAACAGAATGTCTCTAGACGGTTCTTCCACTCAGTCTGGGCGGACCATGTCGAGTGGAATCTGGATCAGTGGGGGCACGCTGAGTGCACCTAGTGGGTGTAGTCCCCGAGACCACAGTCGACTGCGGGCAGTCGGCTGTGGTTTGAGAACAACAGTTGTTTTGTTTTTTTTGCGACTGGACGGACCAAGCCGATTGAAATGTCGAACCAGTGGGGGCACGCTAAGTGCAACCACTGGGTGTAGTCCCCGAGACTACTGTTGAATGTTTGATTCGGCAGTAGTCTTGGAACTCTTTTTTTGTCGTAACAAGTTGAACTTGTATTTTATCGCTCTGAAGCAACCAATTCTTGATTCTGTCGACTGACTGTAGAGATCTTGTGAGTTTGGGGCTCGATTTGCTGACTTGGAGAAGAAACAGATCCAACTCAACCTTGACCTGGAGTTAGCCAAGAAAAACTTGCAGAAGGCTCAAGATGAAGCAACTGCTATGGGAGGTAACTTCTTGACGACTGCTTGCTTTGTCATCTTTACTTTTTGATTCTTGAACCGAGTGACTTCACTCGAACAGATGTGCGTAGTGAAAACAGACAACTCCAAGCCCGTCTGAACAATGTTATTTCTTTAGAGAAAATGAAGCAGGATCTGGAACAAAAGGATATTGACCTTGCCACAGCCCAGAAGACGGTGCGGGAAAAAACTGAACTTGCCGACAAGAAGCTGGCTTCGGTCGGCAAATTAGAGGACGAAAATGCCAAACTGAAGACTGCCATCAACGAAGCCAATAAGGAAGTCGTGCAGCTGAAGAAGGACAAGGTGACTCTGACCGACGAAGTTGGAGATCTCACTCGGAAGAGGGACGAGCTGGAGGTTTATCTGGGAGGGCTCGCCAAGAAGCTGTTCCTTATGCTTGAAGGTACTTTTCCTTGTCCGATTGATTTGCTGTTGTCGACTCGTCGTACAGCTGTCGACTCATCATTTCTCTATGTGCGCAGAATTCTGCCAAAACTTCGAGGAAGAGACTGGGAGGATTGAGACGAGTTTGGACCCCATCAACTCCCTTGTCAAGGATGAAGCCGCCATGAATGTGCTCCGACTGGAATCTCGTCTTGCCAGTGCCATGGACTACATTGCCCGACTAAAGGTGGCGGTGTCACGGATCAAGACGGTGCTCGGGCCAAGGGTCACATTTCAGAATGACCTCGAGTCTCTGATGACTCGACTTAACGAGATCCCCGGTCGAGTGCAAGAATGGAAGAAATCATCCGCCCGATGCGGTGCTGATGTAGCCCTGTCTCTGGTTCGCGTCCACTGCAAAGAGGTCAAGGAAGAGAAACTAGCAGCTCTCAAGGTGGCCAATACCAAGAAGCTTGACTTCCAGTCCTTCATGGAGACCTTCATCGAAGCAGCCACCCGTATTGCGGACGGGATCGATTTGGACGAGTTCGTCGAGCCTGCCAGCCCTCCTCTCGCGGAGTTAACAAACTTTAAGCCTTGATTAAATTTGCCTCAGAATGCCGAGTGATTTTGTAACCGTTAAACTCTTTCGGGCTTGATGCCTGAGCACTTTTACCTGTGGTTCTGAACCTTGCGGGATTTACCTGAACTTGGTTCTTCTTTGAATACGGTTGCTTTGGTTTTATTGCTTCCGAATCTTTTAACTCCAAGTGGAACTCATCACTTCACTCGGTACAGATATTTGTACTTGTGATGTAGCTTTGAGGACCTGCACCTCGCCGTCCTTGCGGATCGGGATGGAGTGTATGTTGTACTTATGACGCAGCTCTGAGGAGAGGGTCGCAAATGACCTGCACCTCATCATCCTTGCGGATCAGGATGGAGCGGACGTTGTACATATGGCACAACTCGGAGCGTGTGGCCAAGTCCCCGAGCGAGAGGATTGTTCTTTACTCGGAATGTGTTTTATACTTAGGCGAGTACGGGACTGCAGCTAAGCCCCCGAGTGAGAGGGTTGCTCTTTACTCAGTAGGATTTTCGAAACTTAGGCGAGTGCGGGACTGCAGCTAAGCCCCTGCGTGAGAGGATTGCTCTTCACTCGGTAGGATTTTTTTTACACTTAGGCGAGTACGGAACTGCAGCTAAGCCCCCGAGTGAGAGGGTTGCTCTTCACTCGCTGGGATTGTTGAAACTTAGGCGAGTGCGGGACCGCAGCTAAGCCTCCGAGTGAGAGGGTTGCTCTTCACTCGGTAGGATTTTCGAAACTAAGGCGAGTGCGGGACTGCAGCTAAGCCCCCGAGTGAGAGGGTTGCTCTTCACTCGGTAGGATTTTCAAAACTTAGGCGAGTGCGGGACTGCAGCTAAGCCCCCCATTGAGAGGGTTGCTCTTCACTCGGTAGGATTTTTTACATACGGGACTGCAGCTAAGCCCCCGAGTGAGAGGGTTGCTCTTCACTCGATACGATTTTTTTAAACTTAGGCGAATCGGGTTCGCGGCTAAGCCTTTGAGTGAGAGGATTGCTCTTCACTCGGTGTTTGTTTGTGAAACTTAGGCGAATCGGGTTCGCGGCTAAGCCACCCACTGGAGGATTTTGAACATATGCATATGTAACAACAATCATTTCTGAGACTGTAAAACTTCGTCTTTGATAAACAAACTGGAAGGTACTTCTTATTACATCTCAACAGACTGAATGTTTAAGTATGAAAATGGTGGAGCAGCTCCGCATTCCAAGCGCGTGGCTCGTCTTTCTTGTGTTCCACGTTGTACAAGTGATATGCTCCATTGTGGAGCACCTTGGTGATGATGAAGGGGCCTTCCCAAGTGGGAGCAAGCTTGTGAGGTCGTTGCTGATCCACTCGGAGCACAAGGCCTCCTTCTTGAAATGTTGGACCTCGCACGTTTCTGGCATGGAATCGATGGAGGTCTTGCTGATAAATGGTCGATCGGATCAAAGCCATCTCTCTTTCTTCTTCCAGAAGGTCAACAACATCTTGTCGAGCCTGTTCTGCTTCAGCTTCTGAAAAAAGTTCTACTCGGGGCGCATTGTGAAGCAAATCACTCGGCACCACGGCTTCAGCCCCATAGACCATGAAGAAAGGGGTCCAACCAGTCGATCGATTCGGTGTTGTTCTCAATCCCCAAAGGACTGATGGTAACTCGTCCACCCAAGCGCCAGCCACATGCTGGAGGTCACGCATCAACTGGGGTTTCAGCCCTTGGAGGATCAAACCATTTGCTCTCTCTGCCAGCCCATTTGACTGTGGATGCGCGACAGACGCGTAGTCGACCCGAGTTCCTTGGGAGGCGCATAATGCTCTGAACTCATCAGAATCAAAGTTGGAGCCATTATCCGTGATAATGCTATGAGGGACTCCATATCTGAGTGTCAGCTCTCTGATGAAACTGATGGCAGTGCCTGAATCGAGATTCTTGATGGGCTTAGCTTCGATCCATTTAGTGAACTTGTCGACTGCTACAAGCAAATGAGTAAAACCACTTCTGTCGGTCCTCAGGGGTCCAAACATATCCAATCCCCAAACAGCAAATGGCCAAACGAGTGGAATGGTCTTCAAGGCTGACACATGCTTGTGGGACATGTTGGAGTAGAACTGACAGCCTTCACATTTGTCGACTATATCTTTTGCCATCTCATTTGCTCGTGGCCAATAGAACCCCACTCGGTATGCTTTGGCCACGATGGTCCGAGAGGACGCATGGTGACCACAGGTTCCCGAGTGGATATCATTGAGGATCATTCGATCTTCTTCTGGCGTGATGCATCGCTGAGCAACTCCAGTAACACTCTCTCTGAAAAGCCGTCCACCTATCACGGTGAAGGCTTTGGATCGACGGACAATCTGATGGGCCTCGTCTTCATCTTCCGGAAGCTCTTTTCTGAGCAGGTATGCAATGTATGGCACCGTCCAATCGGGGGTGACAACCAAAACCTCCATGATGAGGTCGACCACGGCTGGGATTTCGACTTCAGTCGGATCAGTAGAACTTTTCGGTTGCGGGGGCTCTTCTGTGAATGGATCTTCTTGAACTGATGGGGTGTGAAGATGGTTCAAAACACATTGCTGGGAATGGTTCCTGCTTGGAACCTATCTTTGCCAAGTCATCAGTTGCTTGATTCTTGGGTTGGGGTATGTGGTGGAGCTCTAACCCTTCAAACCTCTTTTCCAACTTTCTCACTGCATTGCAATAGCCAGTCATAGCTGGGCTCCTGATGTCCCACTCCTTCATCACTTGATTGACCACCAAATCTGAGTCGCCATAAACCATTAGGCGACGAACGCCGAGTGAAATGGCCATACGCAACCCGTACAGAAGTGCCTCATACTCAGCTTCATTGTTTGAGGAATCAAAGAGAATCTGGAGAATATAACTGAGTTTGTCGCCTCGCGGGGATACCAGTACTACCCCAGCACCAGAACCATTCAGCATCTTGGATCCATCAAAGAACATAGTCCGATGCTCTGAGTGGATAAGAGTCGGCTGTTGCTATTCACTCCACTCGGCGAGCAAATCTGCTATTGCTTGTGAATTGATTGCTTTCTTTGCCTCAAACTTGATATCCAATGGAAGAAGTTCAATGGCCCACTTCGACACTTGACCAGTTGCATCTCTATTGTTCAAAATTTCTGACAGTGGAGCGTCATTGACAACTGAAACCGAGTGATCTGAGAAGTAGTGTGCAACTTTCTTTGTAGTCAAATATATTCCATAAACAAGATTTTGATAATGCGGATATCTCTGCTTGGATGGAGTCAAGACTTCAGAAATATAGTACACCAGGCGCTGAACTTTATAGGCTTTGCCTTCTTCTTCCCGCTCGACCATGAGCACTGTACTGACAACTTGTCCAGTGGCTGCAATATAAAGCAGTAAAGGCTCTTTGCTGATTGGGGCAGCGAGCACCGGCTGGGTGGAAAGCAGGGCTTTGAGCTATGCAAATGCTGCGTCAGCTTCAGGAGTCCACTTGAACTTATCAGATTTCTTCATCAGTCGATAAAGAGGCAATGCCTTTTCACCGAGACGAGAGATGAATCGACTCAAAGCGGCCAAACAACCAGTAAGCTTTTGAACATCATGCACACACACAGGGCGCTTCATTCGGAGGATTGCACCAACTTTCTCTGGGTTTGCATCGATCCCTCGTTCGGAAACGAGGAAACCGAGTAACTTTCCACCTGGGACTCCGAATGTGAACTTCAATGGATTAAGCTTGATACCATATCTCCTCAGGTTGGCAAAGGTTTCAGCGAGGTTAGTCAGCATGTCGGAACCTTTACGCGACTTAACCACGATGTCATCCATATATGCTTCCACATTCCGACTGATTTGAGTGAGCAGGCACTTCTGAATCATTCTCATAAATGTGGCACCAGCATTCTTGAGACCAAAGGGCATGGTAACATAGCAAAAGCACCCGAATGGGGTCATAAAAGCTGTTTTTATTTCATCAGGTACATCTGATGGTACCCAGAATAAGCGTCCAAAAAGGACAAACGCTCGCATCCCGCAGTCGAGTCGACAATTTGATCGATGCGGGGTAGAGGGAAATGATCTTTCGGGCAGGCCCGATTGATATGTTTGAAGTGATGCACATGCGAAGTGAATTGTCTTTCTTGGGAACCATGACGACATTGGCGAGCCACTCGGAGTGGTATATCTCTCGGATGAGCTCAGCTGCCAGAAGCCGAGCCACCTCCTCGCCAATGGTCTTCCTCTTCTCCACGGCGGACCGACGGAGATGCTCTTTGACTGGTTTTGCTTTGGGGTCGACTCACAAACGGTGCTCAGCCAGATCCCTGGGTACACCTGGCATGTCAGAAGGCTTCCATGCAAAGATGTCCCAGTTCTCACAGAGGAACTGGATGAGCGCTTCTTCCTATTTGTTGTCGAGTGTTGTTGAAATATGAGTCGGAGTAGCATTGGGATTGGTCGGGTGAATGTGAACTGGCTTCGTTTCACAAGACGAGTGAAATGCAGACTCTGAAGCAGGCTTCTTGGCACATAAGAAATCACTTGGATCTGCCTTCTTCTGATATTCTTGCATTTCCACTGCTGCCATCTGTTCATCGGCGATCTTTGAGCCCCTCTGGAGGCACTCTTCTACTCTCTGCCGATTACCAGTGACTGTGATCACACCTTGGGACCAGGCATCTTCAGCTTGAGGTATACGTAACATGGTCGAGCCATGCAACGGGCATATGCAGGTCTGCCCAGAATAGCATGATAGGCACTGTGAAAATCCACAACTTCAAATGTCAACTTTTCTTTGAGGTAATTCTTCGAATCACCGAAAACCATGTCAAGAGTGATCTGGCCGAGTGAATCGGCTTTCTTCCCAGGGATGATGCCGTGGAACCGCATGTTGCTCTCATTGAGCTTGGACATCGGAATGCCCATCCCCCGAAGGGTCTCAGCATACAAAATATTCAAGCCACTGCCACCATCCATCAGTACTTTGGTCAGTCGGGTGCCTTCAACGACTGGGTCGACCACCAACGCCTGCCTCCCGGGGGTGGCTACGTGTGCTGGGTGATCGGACTGGTCGGATGTGATAGGAGTCTTGGACCAGTTCAAATACGTCGTTGTTGCCGGAGCAACCATGTTTACCTCTCTCTTTATGACTTTCAGTCGACTTTTGCTCTCGACGTCAGCAAAAATGACTAAGGTGGAATTGACGTTGGGGAAACCATCATCCTCCTCTTTGTCTTCATCCTTATCAGATTCCTTCTCTTCCTCACTGGGCTGGTTCTCTCGGAACTGCTGTATAAGGAGTCGACACTGTCGAGTGGTATGCTTGGGATAAATCATGTTCCCCTCTTCATCCTTCTTGGTGTGTATATGACACGGAAAATCTAGCACATCATTTCCGGCTTGATCTCTCACCTTCTTGGGGATCCAGGGCCCCTTAGGCTTCCCCTTCAATTTTCCTTGGGTCACAACTACAGCCTCTCCAGGGCCTGCTGGCTGCTTTGCGCTTCTGTTTCCGACTGAAATTACCTCCTCCGGTGTCCTGGGTGACTGGCTTGCTCTTGCCACTACGGAGTCGGTCATCTTCCTTGCCGTTAGCGTACCAAGTGGCTATCTCCATCATTCGGGCCAGGGTCATATCTCCTATCCGACCGAATTTCAGGTTAAGCTCTCTGTACCGAACGCCCTCCTTGAAGGCGCAAACTGCTTGGTGGTGAGACACATTTTCCACTGTGTGATGCAAAGTGGTCCACCTTTGGATGTAATCTCCCAAGGTTTCATTTGGTTTCTGTACACAATGTTGTAGTTCGGCCAATCCCGCAGGCCGTTTACAAGTGTCGTCAAATGTCCTGACGAACACTCGGGCCAACTCTTCCCAACTGAATATGCTGCCAGGAGCTAACTGATTCAACCAAGCTCTGGCTGAGCCTTCTAACATCAGGGGAAGATGTTTCATGGTACCTCATCATTACCACCACCAATCTGCACAGCCACTCGGTAATCTTCCAGCCAAGTGTCAGGCTTCGACTCACCAGTGAACTGGCTCACTCTCGTAGCCAACCTGAAGTTGGGAGGAATTTCTGTAGCTCTGATGGCTCTGCTGAAACACTCAGGTCCGGAGACATGAACCTTGCTGCCAGTCAGTCGATCTCTGTCGAGTCCTTCTCTGTGTGCTCTATTCCTGTCGACCAGACCTTGAACGACGATTGACCTCGCATCGAACCCTGGCTCTCTTGGGTCAACTGGGACCCTCCGCTCATCGATGTATGGGCGCCTTTCACCATACTGCTGGGGTGCGTATGATCTGCCCCTCGGAGGGGGCGTAGGCACTCGACGGCGGTCATCACGGCCGAGTCGGTGCTCATACTGCTCATGATTCCGACCCAGAGACTGTTCCTGGCGGTGACCACATCCTTCACGCCGTAGAGGCGATCTTGGGCTGTGAGCTGATTGTACTGTATCTGCTACCACGGACCTGCTGTGGATCTTGTTGTGAGACTGAGAAACGGTTGTGTTCTGTTCACCAGCTACTCTGAGCAGCACCCGGATCTGCATCAAGCCTGTTCCAGCCTCTGATTGGGACGGCTGAATCGACTCTGCTATATGGGTTGCAGCTGCAAGGTTCTGAATCAGCGTGCGGTATACCTGGGGTTCAGGCGGGAACAGTTGTCGTTGTCGTCGACTGGACTCAGGGATCTATCGTCTAGCGCGTTCGTCGAGTGCATGCTGAAGATTCTCCAGCCGAGTGCGCTCAGCCAAAGTGGCCAGGCGCACAGCCTCCAAGGCCCGAGCCTCGGAGGTCTCTCTGATGATAGGAGTGTGGAGTGCCTCCACGTTGCGACGGTGTAGTTCATCCCTCTGCTGCGAAGTAAGGGCTTCGGGATGGTATTCCTCATGAACACGTGACGGATCGCCGCCGCCATTGCCGCCGTCGCCGCGACGGAAACCAAGAGGGTTGTGCGGCGCGTCGACCATCAAGACTTCCGCCGTAGGGTCGCTGCTGTCGCACTCGGACAGGGTCTCGATGGAGCCAGTCGACATGTCGAATAGCCCGCAGAGAGATTCGTCAGGCTCGATTGCCGCGACTTGAGGGGTGGCCAACTGACGGGCCACCACGTGCTTCACCCACCGCTGAAGCCGCGATCGACCAGATCGCTTGCAGCGACGAGCAGCGGGAAGCGAAGACGTTGCGGGGTCCGGCCGATAGTGAGTCGACGGCTGCCGTAGAAGAACGCCACGGACGCACGCGCGAAAGTGCGTCGCCCCGCGGACGGGGAGCGTCTCGACATCGAGGCGGCCCTCCTGGAGCCAGGCGGAGTCGTCGGCAATGAAAACGAGCGCGCTGAGACGGATCTCGCGACCCTCAGCCAAACCACCACCGAAAACCATGATGACGGAGATCAAGAAAATCGCAACCTCACTGGAAGTCGCTAAGACACCTGCCCCACGGTGGGCGCCAACTGTCGTGGTTCTAAGTCTGACAGTAGAATAGGGGGTACGTAGGAGGAGGCATGATTCTAGCTACGATGAGGTTGTGCACGCAAGTTTTACGAGTTCAGACCCTTCTCGGAGGAAGTAACAGCCCTACGTCTTGGTGCCCTGAGGCTTGATAGACTGGATTATGCCTGAAGTTACAGGGGGTGCAAACCCTTGTGCCAGTGGAGGGGTGGCTTATATAGAGTGCGCCAAGACCCCAGCCAGCCCACGTTACAAGAGGTTCAATGTACATAAAGGTGAAACATTACTGGTAACGCCAACAATAAAGGCATATAAATGATCATTAGGACTATGGGGTGACCGCCTGACCGTTGTCATCCTGAGTGACTTTAGATCTTCTGTACTCCAAGTGGTTTCTGTTATGGTCGAATGATTATATTCTGGTCGAATAGAATTGGGTTATCCGGGTGAAATTCTGCTGGTCGAGTGGGTTACACTCTGAGGTGATTTCAGTCGGTAGATGCTATTGTGCTTTGAATGTCTTGGACTTTAGGCAGTGTCCTTGGGAAGGGTGTCTAGGTCAGGCCCATTACCCTACCCTAGGTACATGTCATCGTCACGGTGCTCCTCCACGACGGAAGCACGTTGCAGTGCGTCCATCAGAGGGTTCGGCGCCTCCGGATTAGTAGAGGCTGCCTTCGGAGTAGGCGCTCCCCCTTCCTTTGAATGTGGTTGCTCGCTTGATTCCGGAGCCACATTGGTCTCCGGAATGGTGTTTAGCTAGGGGCCGGACTGGTCAGGGCCCCCGTCGTCAGTCTCCATGGGGGTTGTCCCCCCATGTTCTCGGCAGCCACGACATCGCCCTCCGGTGCCGTCTTGTCGGCCTCCCGCTCCTCTCCGTGGCCTGGAGAGGTCCTTTGGGATAACACCTCGGTGTCATCCGCGATCGGCGGTAGAGAGGCTCGCGGAGGCGTTTCGCTCTCCATCATCTCCGGCGCTAGAGAGTTCCCCAAAGATGATGATTGTCGGGGGAGACCACGGGCCGGACTGATACACATAAATTAACATGTTATCCTACAACTCGTAAGATATCGGATGTATGTAAAGCATTCTTAGATACTTACGATTCGGCCAGGGGCTTCGCCCTAGGGCGCCGCTTGGGCATGGCTTTGGTATCCGAATCCGAGCCATCCGACAGGGATATTTTCCCCCTTTTGGACGCCTCCGCCTCTGGATCTGCGGAGGCCGCCCTTTTCTTCTTCCTCCCCTTAGGGGGAGAATTGCTTTCTTCCTCCTCCTCCTCCTCGTCTTCATCTCCCTCGTGGGAGGAGTGAGCCTCGGTCTCTTCGAACATAGCATCTGAAGTACCTTTGCGACGGTGCACTTTTCAATAATATTCTTGATGCGCTTTTGCAGCATCATTACTTCGTCAATTGACCCCCAGTCCAGACCCTTGTTGGTCCATGACATGAGCCACATTGCGGGTCCGGACCTAAACTCAGGAGTGGCCGCCAGGTTGGCGCCGCGAGGTTCGGTGGTATAGAACCACTCCTGCTGCCATGTGACGTTGGGCCAGGTGACGTTGGGGAGCTTGCTCACCATGGCGCCGCCGCGGTCTGCGTGCTGCCCGTCGACCACCTTCGGCTTCACATTGAAGACTTTGAGCCATAGGCCGAAGTGTGGGGGGATGCGGAGCAGCGCCTCGCACACAACGATGAATGCCGAGATGTGGAGAAAGGAATTCAGGGCTAGATCATGGAAATCCAGCCCGTAATAGAACATGAGACCGCGGACAAAGGGATGGAGGGGAAACCCTAGTCCGCGGAGGAAGTGGGGGATAAAAACCACCCTTTCACCAGGCTCCGGGGTGGGGATGACCTGCTTCTTGGCAGGGATCCTGTGCGCGACGTCCGCACTCAAGTACCCCGCTTCTCGGAGCCCCTTAACGTCTGTCTCCATCACGGAGGAGGCCACCCACTTGCCTTGAGAGCCGGATCTAGACATGGCTAGAAAGATTGGTGGCGGTGGGGGAGATCGGACGGGCGCTGGAGCTCGAGGATGGAAAGGCTGAGGAAGGAAGAAGGCATGGGGCAAAAAGAAGGGATCTTTATCCGTTTATATAGGCCGTGAATATCAAGCGCCCCCCCCCCCCCCCTCAAGCCTTTAAACTCGCCTATTCCCAAGGGGTCATGCGAATGGCACGGTTGGATTACCCAAGCCCGCATTGATGAGAATACCGCAATAAAGGGGCACGATCTCTGCTTTGACAAGACGTGTCACTAGGCTGCGTCTCGAAACGCGAAGCGGGAGGCCAGTAAAACGGTTCAAAATAACAAAGAGGCCAGACGTAACGTTTCGCCGAAAAAACTATCAGTGGACATGCCTTATTTTGATTAAGTATTGTGCCCTTGTAGTTGAGGGTTGTAACTGTTATACAGAGCCGGATACAGTTCTCGTGTTCATAAGACTGCTTTGGAGTATTCGGAGGAGGAACCCGCCTTGCAATGCCGAAGACAATCTGCACGCCGGACACATCGTCATTGAAGCCTGGTTCAGGGGCTACTGAAGGAGTCCTGGATTATGGGGTCCTCGGGCATCCGGGTTATGTGACATGGGCCGGACTAACTGGCCGTGAAGATACAAGATAGAAGGCCTACCCCCGTGTCCAGATGGGACTCTCCTTTGCGTGGATGGCCTTGGCGTCCGGATGTGCAGTTTCCTTTCTCTGTAAACCGACTCTGTACAACCCTGGGCCCCTCCGGTGTCTATATAAGCCAGAGGGTTTAGTCCGTAGAGGCTATCCACAAATCATATAGGCTAGACATCTAGGGTTTAGCCATTACGATCTCGAGGTAGATCAACTCTTGTAACCCCTATACTCGTCAAAGTCAATCAAGCAGGAAGTAGGATATTATCTCCATTAAGAGGGCCCGAACCTGGGTAAACATCGTACCCCCTGTCTCATGTTACCTTCGATCCTCAGACGCACAGTTTGGGACCCCCTACACGAGATCAGCCGGTTTTGACACCGACACCTAGATACATGATTATTGCCTTGGATATCTTCATAAATACTTGCTCTACTATCAATTGTCCAACAGTAATTTGTTTACCCACCATATGCTATTTTCTCGAGAGAAGCCTCTAGTGAAATCTACGGCCCCCGGGTCTATTTTCTATCATATTGTTTTCAGATCTATTATTCCAAAAACCCAAAAAATACCTTGCTGTACTTTTTCTTTACTTACTTTATTTTGTGTTTTTGTTAGATCTATTTATCCAATCTCATAGTACAATTTAATCTATTTTAATACCGATGAGGGATTGACAACCCCTCTTACACGTTGGGTTGCAAATTCTGTGGTTTGTGTGGAGATGATGTTTACATAGTGTTGCTTGGTCCTCCTACTGGATTGAAAACCTTGGTTTCATAACTGAGGGAAATACTTATCATTGATGTGCTGCATCATCCTCTCCTCTTGGGGGGATTACCAACGCAGATACAAGCAATCAGCGTGCAAGCAAGCACGTGACATTCACGCAATATAACTCTATTTCGATGTCGACCCACTCATAACCCATTTCATCAGAGCTGCAACTCAAACAATTGATGGCGCTATAGCTCTACTTCACCGGGGACGTCATCTCCTCCACCAAAGTCGCGCTCGAGCCTGGCGACCAGACCGTCGACACTATTGTCGTGGCCGAAAGGATGTTGTGCAAGTGCGGCGCAGAGGCCTGCTGCCCATTCCTGGCTGGGCATCAGGCTTCCAATGGGCACCAACGGCCCGAGGGGTGGGAGGCGAAAATGTTGCCGCTGTGGCACTCTGGCGTGGTGGCTAGCCAAATCTGCTTCAAAGGTCTTTTGTATCATGACATTGAGCGCCAACCGGCTGCCACAACGATATTATTGATGACCTGTGACGCTTGCACTAGCAAGCCGAGGGGACTAGCAAAACGATGATGGCGCTCCGGCACGTTCTCACCGTCGAGAACTTTGGGGGCGATTCGGTGGCCTGGCATGCTAGGAAATTGGTAGATGGGTATGGGCCTGAGCAGTGTCGCTAGGGTGCGATGCCGCTAGGGCTTATCGCTATCCACTCACTGCTGGTAGGAAACCGATGGGGGAAGAGGTGGCACGGTTTGAGGGACATTGCCTATAACGCCATTAATTTTTGGATTGGGGCGTCTGTGCTGATACGGGATGGTGCATTCCATTAATGGTTGAACTAGGGACGGTATCCACGTACGAGTTAGCACATGCCTTGTTCTATCAACCGTGCACGCTCATTGTCAGTATCGCATGATTCCTTTAGTTACATCGTCTGCCCGTTAGAGCACATAATTCCGACCACATGACCGTATGTAGTGTAATGTGTTATCACACCCAAGGTGCCCTACCAAACCGTGTGTATAACTTTCAAATAATCACACACGAGTACTCACATCAAGCATCATGTGTGATGTTGCTAGCCATCGTAAAAAAATCTTTTTTATAAAGCGTTTGTCATTCAACACACACGGGTCGAATATTTCACCTGTGCGCGTTACGACTACATATCGCACACGCAAAACCACACCTTGCTGTGTGCTGGGTATCACGGAAGGTTTGAATACAAACATTCTTCCTGATGGATGGGCCATTGCACATGTTTTATTTACTGGCACAAGAGTATATTTTATTACCATTTGCGATGCATGCATCACACACAGTTTGGTCGAATGATGTGCAATACATGTGTCGTCTTAGGCCCAAATCTGCAGTAGTGTGACTAGCTTTAGAATAATCTGATTGTGCATCTGTGGGTGATTAAAAGGGAGAGTTAAAACATATGTGCAAGTTGAATTCAAGTTTAAACAATTTTATTTGAAAACATCCCGTCTAGACTATGTTATTCATAGTTTGCCGAGTACCTTATATCGAGCTCTCGGCAAACGTTATGCAGTCATGGGGCTGTCAGCTACAAACGGCCGTGCCACATGACACCTCTTTGCCGGGGGCCTTTGACGAAGCTATCGGCATACTCAACATAAGCCGAGTTCTTTCATATTTGCCGAGCACGTCCAGCGGGGGGCTCCATAACGTCTACCGTGCGTCGTGTCATGTACTTTGCAGAGAGCCGAACTCGACTTATAAAACTTTTGCCCTGATCCCGTGTTCTGGTACTCGGCAAATACGAAAGAACTCGATAGCGACGATTTTTCCAGTAGTATTTGCTCTACTCAAAGAATTAATTATGCTATATATCTATACTTGTTTTGATTGTTGCGGACATAGGAAAATGAAAACATAGGCGAATGTTTGATGCACAGGGGCACAGGGTTTGATATGGCCGGCTCTCATGTCCGTGTCTGTGGATATTTGCTGACCGGGTAGCGATGTATGCACCCGGCCCACGCCTTGTCCGGGTGGTCCGCGGGGCGGATGCACTCCCACACGGCGCTGTTGCACTTGAACCCGGACCCAAACGCGATCATCCAAACCCGGTGGCCCTCGCGCATCCTGCCCTTGGCCTCCACGTACGCCAGCTCGTACCACACTGAACTGCTGGACGTGTTCCCGAACCGGTGGAGCGCCATGCGCGACGGCTCCACGTGCACGTCCGACAGCCCGAGGCTCCGTTGCACCTTGTCGATCACCGCGCGCCCGCCGGAGTGGATGCAGAAGTGGTCCACCGCCGTGAGGAAGTCAGGCACGCGCGGCCTCACCACCCACCTCCACCTGCCCTTGACCTTCCGCAGGTTGCGCGGGGCGACGAGAGACCACAGGAAGCGCAGCTGCTCCGAGAGCGTGAGCACCAGCGGGCCCAGTTCCGTGATGTTGGCCTTCAGGGCGTTGCCGGCGACGGACAGGAGCTCCTTGGATAAATTGACGCCGGCGTTGCCCTCGCCGTCCTCCTCCTGGAAGATGCACCCGTAGGAGGCGCCCTCGTCCGCGCCGGCGGTGGTGGTCCGCACGAGGTGCGCCAGCCGGAACCGCGCCCTGGCCTTGTCCTCGGCCGCCGTCGACAGCAGCGCCGCGGCACCGCCCACACGGAACAGCACGTTGGAGAGCTGCATGGCGCGCTCTTTGCCCACGTAGAAGTTGGGCGTGATGGTCTCCGTGGACACCACCAGGGCGCGCCCGCCGCGGCCGCGGGGCATTGCCCGCAGCAGCCCGGCCGCCAGCCCAGCCGAGATCACGCCCGCGCTGCACCCCATCCCGGACAGGTTAACGCTGCGGACGTCGCTGCGGAGCCCGTACCTGCGCACGATCGTGTCCGCGAGGGACGGCTCCGGGGCGAACACGCTGCAGTTGACGACGACCACCTGGACAGTGTCCGGGGCGATGCCCGTCTTGGCGAACAGGTCGTCGATCGCGGAGAAGATGACCTGCTCCGCCTCGGCGCGGCAGTCGTTGAGACTGATGCGCGGTGGAATGTGGTGCTGAGCGGGGGGCAGGCTGGTCTCGTTGCCGATGCCGCTGCGGTCGAGCGTGCGCGCCATGAAGCGGACGCTGGGGTCGTCAAAGAAGGGCATCAGCTGGACGTGCTCCACGAAGGTGGAGATGGGGAAACGCCAGCTAGGACTTGGGAGGAAGCAGGCGTAATCGACGAGGTACACGGTACGGGGGCGGTTCATGAGGTACGCCGCGGCCACGACGGCGGGAAGAACGCCGACAAGGAGGAGGTGGATGGGTGACAAGCTGAGCAGGTGTGTGGTATTGAGTACTACGATGGTCATTGCGAGGACCAACACAGCAATGGGCATGGCTTGGCCCATATATGGTACTGCTGGCTGGCTCTACACCTGAAGCCAATGAGAGAGGGAGCTAGGTTTGTGCTGTGCAGAGGTGCGGATCCAGGGATTTTATAGCCGTCGGAGCAGCCATGCAAGGCCCCAACTCCGGCCATCGAATTTTGAATGGACTCGTCGTTGGTGGTGTATTTGGCAAAAGGCATCTCCGGCGGTAACGCTCTCATTTACGTATGTCTTTGTCAGAACGTTGTTTTAAGGAGTTGCAACGCCCATCGGTTGTCGTTTGATCGAACGTCTCTTTTCGATATGGTTGATGATACAGATACGTACTACTCCAGCTAGCAATGAGTAATCACGCGCCATCCTGAATTTCTGATGTGTGTAGTTGTGAGTCAACACCTGGGCCGGCCGATCAACTCAATGCAACCGGAATTTCTGATGTATGTAGCTGTGAGTCAACACCTGGGCCGATCAACTCAATGCAACCGTTGTTGTTGTTCCATGTAGATGTAAGGACGACTGCTAGCTCCATCCAGCAGCAGGCCTATGCGAACTTTGCCACAGCGACAACAAGCTGTTTTTATGGAATGAACCCGTGGATTCGCCTCTCCTTTGCCTGCCACTCCAGCGGCTGGTGGCGGGGAGAAGAATCCTAGTGTCTTGACTTCCGCTATTAGATAGATAGGGTTTTTGTTCTTGCAGGGCTACATTTGGACGGATGGCGACGCAGCTTTTTCGAGTCAGTCTTCCGGGCTTTGATCCTCCTCAAGTCCGTCTGTTGAGATGGATTAGAGTGAGCTTCGGCGTAGGCCAGCTCCTTAGGTTAGGGTTTGAATTATCAGACCTCCCCCAATGCAAAGGTGCTTAGATGAGGTGCTAAGCATATTAAATGCCTTAGCAACTCAAGTCCACAATGCAAAGGTGTTAAATTTTTGGGTGCTAAGCTTCGTGCATTTAATTCGTTGTAGACTCAGAATTGTGCTTCCACCTAGGTAACGTGCTTAGCACCTTTTTTCCTGGGTCACCATACTGCTCTCTCTCTCTTCTTAATTAGCATGCCACATCATATTTTTTGTTTAGTTGGCAACCTTAGCACCTGTACAAGGTGGAGCATTGAGAGGGGCCTCAGGATTTTGGGCGTGCAGCTAACTCCAATGCGCTAGAGTCAATGAGATTTATTTTTTTGAGGGTGAGTCAATGAGACTAGGGCGCCTACAATACTGGACGCCTGTTTAGCCGCTTAGAAAATAATAAAATAAGTTAATTAAAAGGAGCGGCGTTTATGTAGGAGTCTGTTCCTCCAACGCTCGACGGCGCTACAGGGATATAACGTTTTGTGGTGTGAGTGCCTATAGGCCGCGAGCTATTCTTCGACGACTCGCTATTGTTTCTCTATGGCGAGCACATCGAAAAGAACATCCGGCAAACAAACAAACCTCGACTTATATTATCTTATAAAACGAGTGGTCTCGAGAAAAGCTCAGCTTACACAACCCATCGGTTGTCGTTTGATCGAATGTCTCTTTTCAATATGGTTGATGATACAAATAGGTAGCAATGAGTAATGACACGCCATCCAGAATTTCTGTTGTATGTAGTTGTGAGTCAACACCTAGGCCGATCAACTCAATGCAACCGTTAGTGTTGATCCACGTAGATGTAAGGATGACTACTAGCTCCATCAGCAACAGGCCTATGCGAACTTTGCTACAGCAACGAGCAGTTATTGATCCATCAGGATTTGTGTCCCGCAGCTAACTTCAAGGCGCTAGAATCAATGAGATTGAGCCTCTAAAATACTGGGCGCCTGTTTAGGTGCTTAGATAATAATAAAAGTCAGTTAATTAAAAGGAGCAGCGTCGATGTAGGAGTCTGTTTCTCCAACGCTAGATGGCACTACAGGAAAATCAGGTTATGCCGTATGCGAGGAGCAATGCTAGACTTACGTAAGGAATCTACGTATGTTTACGTAATAGCGAACGTGGACGATTAGGATTGGCTTTTAGGGGAGGATGGGGCCCACCCCCTGAAAATCAGGGGGATGTTTAGATTAGTTTGGCAGGTTTCGTAACCTTACGTAGGCTATTCGTAGGTTTAGCATTTTCACGTATGCGAGCCTATAGGCCGTGAGCTATTTTTCGGGGACTCGGCTTATGTTTCTCTCAGCGACCGCATTGGAAAGAACACCTGGCAAATAAACAAACCTGGGCTTATAGTATCTTGTAAGCCAAGTGGTTCTGAAAAACGCTCAGCTTACATGGAACACACGACATATATACAAAAAGCTTTAAGTTATAACGCACCCTCGGCAAAGATATCTGCTATGTGTCTACAACGGAGGTGGGTGACAGAGCCGTCACGCGGTAGCCTATAAGCTGTGTGCCCTATCAAAGACCTCGGCTTACATGGCATAAAAGCCGAGTGCTTATAAAAAGTCATAAATATTTAACTACCGTCAGCTGGATCAGGCTGGCCGCTGGCCAACGCAGCCGCCTCCTCCTCCTCCACCAAAAAAGCTAGGGTTTGTGCCTCTCGCCGACTCCGTCGCAGGTCTGCCTCGTCTCCGGTGGCCCTAGGGCCATGGAGGCGAGGTGGATCCTGGCAAGGGCCGGCGAGAGGGCTCCGTTGTTAGTCGTTTCTTTCAGATTTGTTAGGGTTTGTGTTCTGCTCAGGAAGACGAGACGGCGACGGCTCCCTGAAGATGGAATAAAGGTCTCCCAGCCTAGCCCCCGTTCCAGTGGTGCGTCTAGCATCATTGGTGGGCGTGTGGAGGTGTGTCTCCGGCGGATCTATCCTCGGTGGATTTGCTCGGATCTGGTTGTTTTTCGTCTATGTTCGTGTTTCTTCAGGTTGGATCCTTTCGATCTACGTTATTCTTCATCAGCGATGGTTGCTGTTCTGGTGCGCTGGTCCTACGGGGCCTTAGCACAACGACTTCCCGACTGTCTATTACAACAAGTTGTGCCCGACTCCGGCGAGGGAGGGGTGATGACGGCGGCGCGCCTTCGGCTCGCTTCAGTGATTGTAGTCGTCGCTAGGTGGTCTACGGATATGGATGTAATTTTTATTATTTCTAGTGTTCGTTGTACTGCCATGATAGAAGATGAATAGATTGAAAGTTTTCTCGCAAAAAAAAGCCGAGTGCTTCCTGCATGTACTCGTTGAAAGTGTTCGATGTAGGAGTCTGTTTCTCCAACACTAGATGGCACTACAGGAAAATCATGTTATGCTGGATGCAAGCCTATAGGCCGTGAGCTATTTTTCGGGGAGTCGGCTTATGTTTCTCTAAGCGAGCGCATCGGAAAGAACACCTGGCAAACAAACAAACCTCGGCTTAGAGTATCTTGCAAGCCGAGTGGTTTTGAAAAACGCTCAGCTTACATGAAACACACGAGATATATACGAAAAGCTCTCAGCTTATAGTGCACCCTCGGCAAAGATATCTGCTATGTGTCTACAACGGAGGTGGCTGACGGAGCCGTCACACGGTAGCCTATAAGCTGTGTGCCCTGTCAAAGACCTCGGCTTGCATGGCATAAAAGCCGAGTGCTTCCTGCGTGTACTCGACTTATATGACTTATAAGCCCAGTGCTTCATGCATGTACTGGGCTTACTTTTTGCAAGCCTATTTTTTCATGCAAAAATGGTCTTAAAATTATTTTCATTGCATTTATGTTTACTACTTACTTTTCAGGCCGAGGAGTATAATTTATCCTCCTCTAACCATTTGCGAGTTCGGTTAGGTCCGGTTAGCTGCTTATTTTCTCCGCTAAAAGATTATAGTGGATCGCTTAAAGCTGCCCTCAGAAGCCCGGCAAGTTGGGCATTTATTTGCAGATGAGTAGAGAGCGAGGACGTCCCACCTATAGCTAGGCCAGGCCACCGGCGAGAGAAACAAGGACGTCCGCGTCCAACTCAAGCGGATGCAACCAGAAAATAATGATCGGCCGTTCCGTCCTGCTGCAAGCAGCATTATTATTTGCGTACATCCGTTAGTCCCGCTCGATCAGGCTCAGCCAACTCTACATGGCCATTCCCTTTCCCTGTCTCCACGGCTACACGACGTGTGTACGGCCTGTTGGAAATATGAGCAATTTACCATATGATTTTATTAACGAAAACACTAGATAAAGCATGACTAAAGTAGCAGAGATAAAGCAAGTCATGCGATCTGACAAAGAGAAAGTGGATAACATCTGCAAATATAAACTAGAACCGAACATCTCTAGAGTAAACAGTAGACCAAGTAGCATATATGAAGTAGAACCTATCATGTGTAGGGCAAGGACTAGAACAAGGAACTGTGGCAGAACCTCTAACAGGAAAAACAAGAACACGTACGGGACAGCAGCTGCAACAGTAGCACTGGACTTGGGGTCGGTGTCCTCGATAGCCATGTCGTGGAGGAGGTTGTCGACGTCGGGGAAGTAGTCGTCGTCGGGGAAGTAGTCGTCGGAGTCCGGGGTGTCCGTGACGAAGAAGTCAGTAGTCGCGCAGAGCGCTCCCCAAAAACCTTATCACCCTTCTCCCGTACAGGACTCAAAGAGGTGCGGTCGGAGGCCTACTGTCCCGACCTGTGGTGCACGCCGTAAACCGGGATGAGGAAGATCGTAGCAGCAGCGCAGTGTTCAGGAACCGGTGGCGAGAGGAAGAATGAGTTCTGGTACGTCTCTCTGAGAGGAGCGACCTCCCTTTTATAGGCGCAAGAGAAGGAGGCGAGAGGCTGCGTCGGGAGTTGAAGGGAACGAGGGAGATGAAACAAACAGATAGCAGCCGAAGGGTGCAGCATTCGTATTCAATATCCACTACAGCAAAAACTTTCCAGCTCCCGAGTGACCTTTCGTATACCCGTAGTGCGTGGCAAAAATTTAGACATCGGCTCGGCTCATTCCCGCAATCCGCGGCGCGGCGAGGCGGGCGGCGGAGGAGGAGTGCGCGTGGATGTCCCTCTTGTTCTCATGCTCATACATATGGGGAAAGAACCTCCCTTATAAAGAGGTCCAACTCCCTCTAAACTAGCAATGTGGGACTAAACTTTAGTAGTGTCCCTTGCCTTGCACGAATGGGCTAAGTGGGCCTCTAGGATTTATTAAGAATTTCTGAAATTGTTATTGGGCTAGGCCCATAAATAGATAAAATTCCAGCAATCCCCCACCAGATCCTAGATGCACGTAGAATTTGCCTTTAGTTCCAAAACACTGTTTTATATACCGGTACTGCAGTGGAGACTGTTAAGTTGAACTTCCACCTAGAACTCTATGCTACACTAGTAAGCAACTTGAACAGTGGACTGGGCCTTGAACTGCAAGTTTTCTGCGAATCTAGCTTCACATAAAGCCTTGACCGATACGTGGCTATCGTGGGTCTTCCCCGCGGGTGGAGCTTATGCGTCATACTCCGAGACCTTTCATGAGTTTACTAGAGAGAACCCTACTCTCATAGATTGCGATGTTTAACAATCAGACTCATATAGGTGTGTTCTTCAAAAGATGTTCTGCAGGACAACATCTCTGCTTAAATGAGCCACTTAGAACACATTAAGATATACATCAACCTGCCATACAGTTTTAGGAGAGTATTGCATCTTCATGGAGTGGTATTGTTAATAGTAAGGATACTCTCCTCTCAGTTGATCAACAGCTTGTCTTCCACATCTAATTCACGGGATCTCCGATCACAAAGAATAGGTTACCACTGTGAACAACTCATATTGTGGGTCTCATACCCATCTCCCTCGATGCATTATCTATCACATTACGTGATAGACCCTTAGTAAAAGGATCTGCCAGATTTTTAGACGTTTGGATATAATCCAATGCAATAACTCCGGAGTTTCTCATTTTCCTGACAGACTTTAACCTTCTCTGAACGTGTCTTGATGACTTCATGTTATCCTTTGAGCTGCTCACTTTCGTGATCACAGTTTGATTGTCGCAATTCATAAGGATACCCGGTACAGGTTTCTCAACAACCGGCAAGTCATTCAAGAGCCGGCAAAGCCAATCTGCTTCGACAGTAGCTGTATCTAGTGCTGTGAGTTCTGCTTCCATTGTTGACCTCGTTAAGATGGTCTGCTTGCAAGACTTCCAAGAAACATTGCCACCTCCATGAGTGAATACATAACCGCTCGTGGCCTTTATCTCATCAGCATCTGAGATCCAGTTTGAGTCACTATACCCTTCAAGCACCTTTGGGTGCCCAGTGTAGTGAATTCCATAATTCGCAGTGCCTTTCAAATAACGCAAAACTCTCTCTAGAGCTTTCCAATGCACATCTCCTGGTTTTGAGACAAACCGACTTAGTTTGCTAACAGCAAAAGAGATGCCAGGTCTTGTAGCACTGGCTAAGTACATAAGCGAGCCAATAATCTGAGAATATTTCAATTGATCTCTAGCAATTCTTCGATTCTTTCAAAGTAACACACTCGCATCATATGGTGTTGGAGAGGGCTTGCAGTCACTATAGCCAAAGCGACTCAAGTTCTTTTCCACATAGTGAGATTGAAGCAATGCAATCCCACCATCATCGTCTCTCAACAACTTGATGTTCAAAATGACATCCGCCACTCCTAAATCCTTCATCTCAAAACAACGAGATAGGAAATCCTTGACCTCCTTAATAACATTCAGATTTGTTTCGAAAATCAGTATGTCATCAACATACAAGCAAAGAATAACTCCTTCGCCCCCACCATGGCGATAGTACACACATTTATCAGCTTTGTTTACAACGAAGCCTGCAGCGGTTAAAGTTCTTTCAAACTTCTCATGCCACTGTTTGGGTGCTTGCTTGAGTCCATACAAAGACTTCAGCAACTTGCACACTTTTCCTTCCTGACCATCTAGTACAAACCCATCTGGTTGTTCCATATAAATTTCCTCGTCCAACTCTCCATTTAGGAAAGCAGTCTTAACATTCATTTGATGAACGAGAAGACCATGTGAGGCAGCTAGTGAAAGTAGAACTCGAATAGTGGTCAGTCGAGCCACAGGTGAGTAAGTATCAAAGAAGTCTTCACCTTCCTTTTGGGTATAACCCTTAGCCACGAGCCGAGCCTTGTACTTTTCAATAGTACCATCAGGCCTAAGCTTCTTCTTGAATACCCATTTGCATCCTATAGGTTTGCACCCATAAGGACGATCAGTTATCTCCCAAGTTTCATTCGCCAAGATGGAATCCATCTCGCTACGAACCGCTTCCTTCCAGTAGTCAGCATCTTCAGATGCATAGGCCTCTGAAATAGAACTGAGAGTGTCATCTATGAGATACACAAGAAAATCATCACCAAAGGACTTTGCAATCCTCTGTCTCTTGCTCCTAGTAGGAACTTCATTGTTCTCCTCCACAGAATTTTCAAAGTGTTCCATCGAAATGGCAGGTTCGGTAATTGTAACTAGTTCCTGATTCGATGAACTAGGCATCTTTTGATTAGACGAGGTAGACATATCCTTCATGGGAAAGATATCTTCAAAGAAAGTCACATCATTCGACTCCATGATCGTACCGACATGCATGTCAGGTACCTCAGATTTTACAACCAAGAATCTATAGCCAATGCTATGAAAAGCATATCCCAGGAAAACACAATCCACAGTCTTTGGTCCAAGCTTCCGCTTCTTTGAAATTGGAACATTGACTTTCGCCAAACAACCCCATGTTCGCAGATAAGAGAGTTTTAACATTTTCTTCTCCCATTCCTCGAATGGAGTTATCTCTCTGTTCTTTGTGGGGACTCGGTTTAGGACATGACATGCCGTCAATATCGCCTCCCCCCACCATGCCTTGGAGAGACCCGATGTGTCTAACATGGCGTTAACCAAATCAGTTAGAGTACAGTTTTTTCTTTCGGCCACCCCATTTGACTGAGGTGAGTAGGGAGGCGTCCTCCCATGGATTATACCATGTTCCGTACAAAAAGCATCAAATTCATTGGAAAAATACTCTCCACCACGGTCGGACCTAAGCCTCTTGATTTTTCGATCAAGTTGGTTTTCCACTTCAGCTTTATAGATCTTGAAAAAGTTCAAAGCCTCATCCTTAGATTTCAGAAGATACACACGGCAGTATCTAGTGGAGTCGTCAATTAATGTCATGAAATATTTCTTTCCACCTTTTGTCAAAACACCATTCATTTCAAATAGATCTGAATGTATGAGCACGAGTGGTGCAATGTTTCCCGTTTCCGCAGTCGTGTGAGACTTACGAGGTTGCTTAGCTTGCACACACACTTGACACTTAGATCCCTTGACAGTGGTAAAACTAGGGATTAAGTTCAACTTCGCTAGTCGCGACATGCAACCAAAGTTAACATGACAAAGACGTGAATGCCACACATTTGATTCACTATTGTTGCAAATATGATTAACAATTTTATTGCAAACGTCTGATAAGGATAAACGAAACAGGCCTCCTGGCTCATAGCCTTTACCAACGAAGGTTCCATACTTGGATATTACAAATTTATTTAACTCAAAGACAAGCTTGTAGCCATCTCTACACAGAAGAGATCCGCTAACAAGATTTTTATTGACGGAGGGGACATGATGCACGTTCTTCAGCCGCACGATCTTCCCCGAAGTAAACTTCAGATCAACCGTGCCAACACCACGAACAGAAGCACTTGAACCATTGCCCATCAGCACGGTTGAAGTCCCTGCAGTCTGATAAGATGAAAAGATGGAAATATCACCGCATACATGCACATTAGCACCCGTGTCAATCAACCAATCAGGAGAATGACATACTGAAAGAATAGTGGGAAATATACCATACCCAGCATCCTTTATGTCAGTGTCTCCAATGACAACATTAGCGGTCTTGCCGCCTTTCCCAGGATGACGCTTGTCATAGCGATTAGGGCAACTAGGAGCCCAATGATCAGGATCCCCACACACATGACAAGCACCTTTCTTCTTGTCATTCTTCTTCTTGAAGTTCGTGTGTTGCACAGCCTTGTTCTTCCCATCAAACTTTGCTTTACCATCAAACTTGCCCTTGTTCTTGAACTTGTGGGGCTGGAAGTTCTTCTTCTGTACCAGGTTGGCACTAGATCCTCCCTCAATACCTCGAGCACGTGTGTCCTTTGCTCTCGCCTTTTCTTCCACATCAAGAGTGCCAATGAGATCCAGAACGGAAAACTCCTGCCTCTTATGCTTCAGTAAAGTAGCAAAGTTCCTCCATGAAGGAGGAAGCTTATTGATGATACCTCCGGCAACAAACTTGTCCGGTAGCATACAACTAAAGTGCTCAAGTTCTCTAGCAAATGACTGTATCTCATGAGCTTGCTCAACCACGGAGCGCTCTTCAGTCATCCTGTAATCATAGAACTGCTCCATGATATACAGCTCAGTGCCAGCATCCGAGACCCCAAACTTGGCCTCGAGTGCATCCCACATATCTTTCCATTATCAATTGACGCATAAGCATCAACTATGTTCTCACCAAGAACACTCAAGAGAGCAGCCTTAAACAGAGTATCCATTTTCTGAAAAGCTTGTGCCTGTTGAGCATCAAGCTCTCCTTCAGGTTTGCCAAGAGTGGCGTCATCGCAACTCATGGTTTGAAACCATAAGACTGCTCTCACGCGCCACCTCTTATAGTGGATACCCTCAAACATAGGAGGTCTCATGGAAGCAGCAAAACCACTTGGTGTAAATTGCCTATAATAAGGTTTTTGGATTGTTGGAAATATGAGCAATTTACCATATGATTTTATTAACGGAAATACTAGATAAAGCATGACTAAAGTAGCAGAGATAAAGCAAGTCATGCGATCTGACAAAGAGAAGGTAGATAACATCTGTAAATATAAACTAGAACCGAACATATCTAGAGTAGACAGTAGACTAAGTAGCATATATGAAGTAGAACCTATCATGTGTAGGGCAAAGACTAGAACAAGGAACTGTGGCAGAACCTCTAACAGGAAAAACAAGAACACGTACGGGACAGCAGCTGCAACAGTAGCACTGGACTTGGGGTCGGTGTCCTCGGTAGCCATGTCGTGGAGGAGGTTGTCGACGTCGGGGAAGTAGTCGTCGGAGTCCGGGGTGTCCGTGACGAAGAAGTCAGTAGTCGCGCAGAGCGCTCCCCAAAAACCTTATCACCCTTCTCCCGTACAGGACTCAAAGAGGTGCGGTTTCGGAGGCCTACTGTCCCGACCTGCGGTGCACGCCGCAAGCCGGGATGAGGAAGATCGTAGCAGCAGCGCTTGTTCTCATGCTCATACATATGGGGAAAGAACCTCCCTTATAAAGAGGTCCAACTCCCTCTAAACTAGTCATGTGGGACTAAACTTTAGTAGTGTCCCTTGCCTTGCACGAATGGGCTAAGTGGGCCTCTAGGATTTATTAGGAATTTCTGAAATTGTTATTGGGCTAGGCCCATAAATAGATAAAATTCCAGCACGGCCTTCCGTGAATCTCACCATGTGATAAGCTACTTCATGAATAGTACTGAGAATGAATTATGTTATCTTATACATATGCATACATTTACTAATCGAAGGCATCAAAAGAATCTCCCCCTTAACTTCAATTATTTTGGAACAGAAAGAGTACAACTCATGCAGTTTCGGTCCAAGTAAAAGAAACGTCCTTCGATCAATTGGACTAGCTACTGGCTACTGGCTTTGTCTCCTTAGTTGTGAGTACACGCCTCCACCTTCTCCATGTGCAGGACTAGTTACTGGCGTTGCTTCCTTAGTGCTCAAAGGCTAAACCGATCTCGCCCGGTTATGTCCTCTATTGGCTACTGTCGCCGCCGCCGTCCCCGTCGCAAACTCGCAACCGGTGTATCCAGCCACCCAAAAGCACTAACCTAGAACGGGCAAAAGATGGACACCGGTAGATCAATCCTGCACCCAAATTTGTTCATCCTAGTAGTTGGAGTTTTCAGCACGATGCCTTCGAAAGTAAGGAGGGGGGTCATAAGCATCTATATCTATACCTATACTATTTTGAGACCCCCTAAAAATTACCACATTAATCAGAAATTAGGAACAATTCATCTTGTGGGATTGAATTATTGCAGTGTAGATAAATCGTTATAATTGTATCATCATGTCTCGGTTGTAAAACTAGCTGTCATCTATAGAGATCCATCTATAACCGTTATCTCCTTCCTCTCACGTAGTTCCGTTTCGCCAAACTCATACTAGAAAAGGGGGGTTGTCTTCTCTTTATTTCACTAGATGACCCATTGAGCCCCTGACGCAAAAGGCGAGAGCGAACCAAACATTCAAAAATGCAAGTAAGAGTAGTTTAGAGATTGATAATAAAATCCTTGAAGCATAAGAAAATAGATACTTAGATATGTTATGTAATTTGACCAGAGCTATGGTACTGCTCTTACTTGAACAAATACCTACTTATGATTATACCCTCCATGCAAGCATCTGCAAATACAAAAGAAATAATTAAGATAAATCTAACCATAGCATTAAATATGTGATCCAAAACAACACCTCACGAAACAATTCATAAACTGGGGTTTAGATTTCTATCACTCCCGCAACCTATCATCTACAAACTAATTCCACAATGCCTTCCCCTAGTCCCAAAGATGGTGAAGTGTCATGTCTATGTTCACATAACACCACTAGAGGAAGAACAACACAACATAATATCAAAACATTAAACGGTGATCAACTTCACATTATTACTAGTAACAAGACTTCTCCCATGTCCTCATGAACAAGTGAAACTTCTCACAACTCATCATATTGTTCATGATCAGTGGGTATAAATATATGATTAAAAATATGACATAATAATCTATCACCAATTAAACCAACAGGCATCAACTACAAGATGTAATCAACACTACTAGCACCCCCAGGCACCATTATGAGGTTTGATACAAAGATTGAACACAAGAGATGAACTAGGGTTTTGAGATGAGATGGTGCTGATGAAGATGATGACTCCTATGATGAGAGGAGTGTTGTTGATGACGATGGTTTCGATTTCCCCCTCCTGGAGGGAAGTATCCCTGGCGGAATCAAGCAAAAGTGCTCCTACCCTGGTTCGGCCTCGAGACGGCGGCGGAAAGTCCCAAAACTCTTCTCTTGATTTTTTTAGGGAAAATGGGAATATATGGCAGAAGGACGTCGGGAGGGGACCCACCAGGGCCCCACAAGCCTAGGTGGCGCGGCCGGGTGAGTGGCCGAGCCACCTGCCCTTGTGGGTGCCTGGTGGTCCCCATCTAGTAAATTTTTGCTTCATAATTTATTATATATTCTAAAATAATTCTTCAAAAATTCTCGTTGCAATTCTCGCTCCAAATAATTGCTATCTCTGTTGTAATTGTTTTGATCCAATTCCAGCTACCGATAATTTTTCTCCCTTGATGTAATTTTAAGGGAGAAAAGGCATTAGAATTGCATCATAATGTGAAATATAACATTGAAATAAGGTAAATTACAGTAGCAAATAATGATGCAAAATGGACGTATCACGCACATACATAGATCCGCAGCCGGATCGACGAAGAAGTTCACGGAAATCCTTCCATTAGAGGGGAACGAGAGGAAGCCGGTGTGCTTGGGCCAGAAGAAAAGGACATGGTAGACAATGCCAGAAGCACATGACACGCTTTTATGGAAGGCCTGGGGCGGGCATCCAACGTTGCACGTGCCATGCAACCGTCCATCCGACAAAACTCGGTATAGAAATAATGTCGGGCAGAGGAACCGGACATTCGGTTGTGTAGAGAACCTGGGAAGACGCCTCTCGAACACGTGACGTAGCACGCGCACCGCGTGGCTAATGTCCCACCCCGGCTGGAGCACGCAAGCACAACCGGCCATGAGCACAAGCGCCTGCATGACTCACGAGACATAAAAATCCCTCGCATGCGTCGGGCTAGCTGGCGCGACCGACGCAGCTCATCGGGGGCCGAAGATGCTGAAAGACGAGTCCAGGAATTCCGATGGGCGCGGGCGAGCGCTCGAACCCTAACACGCAGGCACGGCCGAAAGCGTCCGCAGTCCAGCCATCATGAACCTCCAAGGCAGGTCGCCCTCGTGCGCGCTGTCCGGGCAAATCGAACAGCGCAGATAGCCACAGGGAGCCAGCCACGATAGGCCAGCGTGAATCGAGCGTCGCGGTGGGCCTCCTCGCTGAGCCGTGCGCACGCCTCGTGCAAGCGGTGCAGAGAGCCCCGAGTGGCCCCCGTGGCATTCCACCTAGAAACGGACGACTCCTCTCACCCTCTAAGAGCCTCAGGTGGCGGGTATTCCAGCATCCTTTATAGGTGTAATGTCTATTGCCGTGAAATCCTTGTGACTATTACTAAAATATTTTAACTACATGTCCACAAAAAGGCTTCTCTTTTAACAGCATGTTCAACTATGGAGAGTTCTATCAAGATTTATACCTCATCTCAAAATAAATAAATATATAAATTAAGTCTACCAAGTTCGGGGAAACACTCAGTATAGATGAACAATGATAATTGCTAACTTATTTAACGGAGTGTCTGCAGAAAAACAGTCGGCAAAGATGGAGGCGACATCACCCTGCTGTCAACCGCCGAAAGCAGGGACACCTTCGCGTTGTTTGCCAAATGTCTCAGATGTTACGGAGAGTCATTGGTTCGACACTCGGTAAACCATTGCCTATACCAAGTGTTTTGTATTTACTGAGTGTTTTCTCTGTCATTTGATTTAGGATATAGGATTTACCGCGTGTTCGACAAAATACACTCGGTAAAGATTGCGATAGTCGGTAAAGAGAGTGTTTCGTGTATTGTACTGAATGTAAGTGTACCCATAAACATATAGCGACTGTCATCACTTTATAATTAAGTAGATGAGTGAGCTAGCTTACCCAAAAATGGACCTAGTTGGGCAGGTGGTCATCCATAATAACTGAGACAAAGGGGTAGTTGCTTCTGTCGTGATAGGCACTATTTCATGTACTATTAATAGCAGACGAACGCACGGTCGTACAACCACTTGGTCTCTTTCAAAGCATATTTAACACAGAAAATGAAAATACTCATATTTATTTCTAAGGAAAACTCTTCTACTTTGTAGTCTGATCGGAGGCAATGCATCAGACCAATCGACTACCGTCGATTCCGTCCGAATCTCATTAGTAAAGTGCCGATGAAGCAAATCGCTCTATAAAATCCCATGAGATGCAGCCAACGTCTACGCGGCACAATTCGAAACAAGCGTTCCAAACTAGAGCAGCTCAACTGCGCCATGCAGGCAAGCAAGAGTTCTCCAGCGAATCACAACGACGGACGTAACATATCCGTGGACATGTACCCGTTCATACGCAAGTACGAGGACGGCAGCATCGAGCGTTTCCTGCGCAGTCCATTCGTGCCGGCGTCGTCGGATCAGGCCCGCAACCGTGGGGTGGCGACGAGGGACGTCGTCGTCGACAAGGCCACCGGCGTGTCTGTGCGCCTGTTCCTCCCGTCCGGTGCCGCCCAGACCGCAGGCAGGAATCGGCTTCCTCTCGTCATCTACGTCCATGGCGGCTCGTTCTGCACCGAAAGCGCTTTCGGCCGGACGTACCACCGCTACGCGACCTCCCTCGCCGCCTCTGCCGGGGCCCTCGTCGTGTCGGTGGAGTACCGTCTGGCGCCGGAGTTCCCCATCCCTGCGGCCTACGACGACGCGTGGGCCGCGCTCCAGTGGGCGGCCTCCTTGTCCGACCCGTGGCTGGCCAGCTACGCTGACCCCGCGCGCACGTTCCTGGCCGGCGACAGCGCCGGCGGCAACATCGTTTACCACACGGCAGTCCGCGCCAGCCACGAAGTCAACAACGAGATTATGGACATCGAGGGGCTGATCATGGTGCAACCTTACTTCTGGGGAGCCAAGCGGCTGCCTTTGGAGCTCGCGTGGGACGACAACGAAACCACCGTGGCGGTGTTCCCGCCGAACGGGGTGGACCGGCTCTGGCCGTTCGTGACGGCCGGCCAGGCCGGCAACGACGACCCCCGGATCGACCCTCCGGCCTCGGAGATCTCATCGCTGGCTTGCCGCCGCGTGCTCATCGCCGTGGCCGGGAAGGACAGCCTGCGGGGCCGCGGCCACCGCCTGGCGGCCCGCATGCGTGATCTCGACTCGCGCTGGCCTTGGATGATCCAGCGGCGCCGCCAGGTGACGGTGGTGGAGTCGGAGGGCGAGGAGCACGGTTTCCACCTCTACAGTCCGCTGAGGGCCACCAGCAAGAGGCTCATGGGGAGCCTCGTGGAGTTCATAAACCAGCAGCCCACCTCGCCGCCTGCGAATCCGATGGTGGTGCTAGGCGTGCCCACGACGCCGTGCAAGGACGTGTTTGGGTATGGCATGGCCATGAAGGCCTGGTGCACACGGTCCAGTATGCCACGTAACACTGCTACTTCATTGAAGATTGGAAGGGTTGGGCCATCCAACACAAGATATAGGTTAATCTCAGGTCGACTGCGGATGACTGCTGGTAACGCTCATCACAAAGATCTATTATCTGCTGCAGTTCCGTGGAGTTGTGTGATCAACAACTTCTTCTAGATGACAGCCGGCCTCATAACGCAAAAATAAATGGGAAACACTTACATACAGTTTCTAGTCTCCTTTTGGACCATTATGAAAGGGGTTAATGCCCGGTTCAAAAAAAAACACTTACATACAGTTGTCTGATAGGAAACTTTTCTCAGACGGGTCATGTGCCGTTGATGCTTTTCCAATCCCGTGGCCTATATTACTAAGCGGACTGCCCAATTAACCTGGTCCGAGAAAATCTCGCCTGCCCCGTCTCAACCACCTCATTAGGTAGTTGCATGCGAGTTAAACCCCCCCACCCCCCCCCCCACCCCCCCACCCCCATCCCCGGTGCTCCCCGGGAGGAAACACAAGCCGCCGCCTCCCCCACCCCTCCTCCGACATCCTCCCCCATCGCCGGACGAAGCCCGGTGTGCGTTGGCGGCGGCGGGGCCTGTGCTCCCCTCCCGCTCGTCGCCTGGAGGCTGGCGCGGGACATCCTTGACGAGCGGAGGCGCCGTGCTTTCGTGGGGTGCAGTGGCGCGGAACCATGTGCTTGTGGCGGCGGCGTGCCGCGGGTTGGTGGACATCGGTGGCCTGGGCTCGCGCTCGCAGCACGACGGCTGCGCGCGGGCGGCTACCGGTGGTGGCGTGCTCCACCTAGGTCGGGTCAGGCCCCTGGCTCTGGCGCTGGTCTTGGCGGGCGGCGCGGGATGGAGGCGGCGGCTATGATCACCGTTCTGGGCGTCGTCCGTGGCTGCACAACGTCGCTCCTGCTGCGGTGTGGCGGATTCTCGATGCAGAGCGGGTGGGGCTGCGGCGGCTGGATCTGGCGTCTGCGCGTTTGCGGCCGGCTCGTGGTGGTCCTCCTAGTGTTCCTCTTCGGCTACGGGTAGGGTTCTTTCCGGCGCTCCCCCTTCATGGGCGGGTGGCTGGTTCTGGCCATTTGCGGATCTCGGTCGGGAGTCGTGGTGTGGTGCCACTGGGGGTGACGTGGGGGAGGCCATTGGTTAGGCCATTGGGAGGGTGGGGTGGCTTTGTCGCGGTGAGGCCACCCATCTCCGACGCGAGGATGCGCTAGTCGTGGACGAGGTCCGCTCCCTTTCCTCCCCCTTTCCTTGCCTGGTGTCTCCTAGTGCTGGATCTGCTCTGATCAAGCTGGTCACTGGCGGCTCCATTGGTGGTTTGGATTGCTGGTCGACGCTCGGATCATGCCCATGGAGGTGCTCTAGGGGATCTGGATGCCAGGCGGTGATGGCTCGTGTCCGCGTCAGTTTTTCACCAAAGAGGAAGGGATGATGCAGCACAGCTACGGTAGGTATTGATACGTCTCCAACGTATCTATAATTTATGAAGTATTCATGTTGTTATATTATCATTCTTGGATATTTTACAATCATTTTATAGCAACTTTATATCATTTTTTGGGACTAACCTATTGACAAAGTGTCCAGTGCCAGTTGTTGTTTTTGCTTGTTTTTTACATCGCAGAAAATCAATATCAAACGGAGTCCAAATGAAGCGAAACTTTTTGTGGATTTTTTATGGACCAGAAGACATCCAATGGGCCAGAGCAGCACCTGGTGGGTGCCCCGAGGGGGGTGTGCCCACCTCGGTGGCCTCGCGCACCGCCCTCTTCGCTCTATAAATGCCCAAATACCCAAAAACCCTAGCGGAGACCCTAGATCAGAATTTCCGCCGCCGCAAGCCTCTGTAGCCACGAGAAACCAATCTAGACCCCATTCCGGCACCCTGCCGGAGGGGAGAATCTTCACCGGTGGCCATCTTCATCATCCCGGCGGCCACCATGATGAGGAGGGAGTAGTCCACCCTCGGGGCTGAGGGTTTGTACCAGTAGCTATGTGTTTAATCTCTCTCTCGTGTTCTTGAGATATCACGATCTTGATGTATTGCGGGCTTTGTTAATGTAGTCGGATCATATGGTGTTTTCCCCTCACTATCTTGTAGTGATGAATTGAGTTTTCCCTTTGAGATTTTGTTTTATCGGATTGAATACTTTTACGGATTTGAGAACATTTTATGCATGTATTGCTATGAATACCCGTGGTGACAATGGGGTATCATATTGATTCACTTTATATGTGTTTTGGCACTCAACTCGCGGATTCCCGAGGTGACATTGGGGTAATCTATGCATAGGGGTTGATGCACGTTCTCGTCTTTGTTTCTCTGGTAGAAATCTTGGGGTACTCTTTGGGGTTCTTTGTGTTGAATTGAGTATTATGAATCTGAAATTATTTGCTGTTATTTTAGTACGAACTCTTGGATAGATCGATCGGAAAGAATAGCTTCGAGGTGGTCTCGTACCCTACAAACAATTTCTTCTTATATTCTCCGCTAGATAGAAACTTTGGAGTGATTCTTCATCGCACTTCGAGGGATGGTTATATGATCCAATTATATTAGCATTGTTGAGAGATTGCACTAGCGAAAGTACGGACCCTAGGCCTCATTTTCAAGCATTGCAATACCGTTTGTGCTCACTTTTATCGATTGCTACCTTACTGTTTTTATTTATTCAGATTGTAAAACTTTAATTCTCAAGCTTTAATTTCAACTTGAGATTTTCTACATCGTGAGAAATTCTATCGATGATTATAAGAAATTATATCGTGAGATTTTCAACCTTTTGAGCATTGATAAATTCTTTAATATTATTCTCAAGATCAGAGGTGTCACTATTATTATTATAAGAAGAATTACCATAGGAACCACCATAATTATTAGAGGAATTTCCAGGAAAAGGCCTAGGATTAAAATTACCTTTATAAGCATTGTTATTAAAATTGTTCCGCGAGACAAAATTCACATCTACGGGATCACTATTTTGCTCAATCAAAGTAGACAAAGGCACATCATTAATATCAATAGGAGCAATTTTATTAGCAACCAATTTCAAGAGCATCAACATTTTCACTCAAAGTACTAATTTCTTCAACCGAATTAATTTCCTTACTAGTAGGTGCTCTTTCGGTATGCCATTGTGAATAATTTGTCATAATATTGTCTAACAATTTAGTAGCTTACCCAAAATAATTTCCACAAAAGTACCACACGCGGCGGAATCTAAAAGATTTCTAGAAACAAAATTCCATCTGCATAAAAAATTTGTATGATCATCCAAAGATTTAAACCATGAGTAGGACAATTTCTTAGCATTAATTTCATTCTTTTCCAAGACTGCGCAACATGTTCATGCTCAAGTTGCTTAAAATTCATGATTTGAGTTCTAAGGGAAGTTGTCTGATAGGAAACTTTTGACGGACAGGTCATGTGCCGTTGATGCTTTTCCAATCCCACGGCCTATATTTCTAAGCGGACTGATTCGAGAAAATCTTGCCTGCCCCGTCTAAACAACCACCTTAGGTAGTCGCATGCGAGTTAATCTCGCTTGCCCGACCCATCCTGCATCGTGGGGCGAGGGAGGCCCCGAGCTCGCCGATCTCCCTCTCCACGATGGCTACCTCTGCCACCACCTCACTCCGCCCCAAAACTTCGCGACGTCTACAATTGCTTCAGGTAGCCGGTGCAGCGACATGTCCCTCGTCCAATGCTCCGCCTTCAATGCTGCTCTCTCCGATGACCTCGCATCCCTCTCGTCGTCTTGCTTCACCATTAGGACCATGCCCTGCTACCTTCCTCCCCATCACGCTGGTAAATCATTTCAGTTTCACAAAGAAGCCTGCCAGCCCGGGACAGCCCGGCGAATCACCCTGGTACAACATAAATCTGAAGCACTTGAGTTGATTTATGTTACTTATGTTCATATCTTGATTCGGCGAATTTTCACAAGTGTCAATATGCTTTGTCCGTTGTGTACACCATATCCTCTGCGAAAATTGGTTAATTTGGTACACAAATCTCAAACTATGCATACCGATCAACGGTGGTAATGATTTCAAATTTCCATGCTTCCATGGAAGACTAGTTCTGTTCCCAAAGTACCATGTTCGTGCTACTTTGTTATGTAGCATCTAAATCGCAATATAGTTTGAACTCTATACATTTTGCTTCCATATGTTAATTTCTTTTTGTATCCATTTGTACGTTAGTGACACAAATCATCCATACCCTTATTAGCCACAATACTAGTTGGCTTCATTTTTTATTGTTGTATGCTTGATACATCTCCAACGTATCTATAATTTATGAAGTATTCATGCCAAGTTTACAATAATTTTATATGGTTTTGGTATGATTTGAATGAAACTAACCCGGACTGACGTTGTTTTCTGCAGAACTATCGTTGTGTTGTTTTTTGTGCAGAAATAAAAGTTCTCAGAATTGGACGAAACTTTTTGACGATTTTTTTGGAAGAAAAGAGAAATAATGGAGCAAAGAACCACCAAAGGGGCCCCCCTGCTGCCCACAAGACACCAGGGCGCGCCAGGAGCTGGCGCGCCCTGGTGGGTGGTGGGCCCCCTTAGGCCCAACTTCATGTGATTCGAACGCCAAAAAATCCTATAAATAAAGAAACCTCCAGAAATAGCCCTAAATCAGAAGTTCCGCCGCCGAAGCCTCTATAGCCACGAAAAACCAATTTAGACCCTGCTCCGGCACCCTGCCGAAGGGGGAAATCATGACCGGATACCATCTTCATCATCCCGATGAGTAGTCCACCCTTGGGGCTGAGGGTTTGTACTAATAGCTATGTGTTTGATTTGACACAATCTTGATGTATCGCGAGCTTTGTTAATATAGTTGGATCATATGGTGTTTCTCCCACTCTATCTTGTTGTGATGAATTGAGTTTTCTCTTTGAGATTTCGTTATTATCGGATTGAATACTTTTATGGATTTGAGAGAACTTGATGTATGTATTGCTATGAATACCCGTGGTGACAATGGGGTATCATATTGATTCACTTGATATATGTTTTGGCATGCAACTCGTGGATTCCCGAGGTGACATTGGGGTAATCTATGCATAGGATTGATGCACATTTTCGTCCTTGTTTCTCCAGTAGAAATCATTGGGCACTCTTTGAGGTTCTTTGTGTTGGATTGAGTATTATGAATCTGAAATTGTTTGATGCATATCGTATAATCAACTCACGGATCGCGGTGACATTGGAGTATCTAGGTGAAATTAGAGTTGGTTGATGTGTATCATATGGTGTTATTTTAATATGAACTCTTAGATAGATCGATCGGAAAGGATAACTTGTGGTTAGATTGATCGGAAAGAATAACTTTGATGTGGTTTCGTACCCTATAAACAATTTCTTCTTATGTTCTCCGCTAGATAGAAACTTTGGAGTGATTCTTCGTCGCACGTTGATGGATGGTTATATGATCCAATTATATTAGCACTGTTGAGAGATTGCACTAACGAAAGTACGGACCCTGGGCCTCATTTTCAAGCATTGAAATACCGTTTGTACTCACTTTTGTTACTTGCTAGCTTGCTGTTTTTTATTGTTCGTATTACAAAAATCAATATCTACTGTCGTTACTGCACTTTGTGGCCAAAGCTCACGTAGAAGGATGTGTCTTTGTGACCGTGTGAACTTTGTTGGCCAGGGCCCTCTACAGTGGAGATTAGAATCACCACAAGAATTTGAATTTCGGGATACGCGAACATGGCACCGTGTGCTCCCTGGTTACTTCTTTCATCTCCGTCTTCCTGTTCTTAATCTACTTCTAGCTAGCTTGCTGGATTCGTGTGGAAGAATGAGGTGGTTGTGATCTTATTGACTTGGAGAGCCTCCGCTCAAGCTACTCCTTCAGCTATTTTGGGTATGCAGAGATCATATTAATTACTTGTATTAAATCCAAGAGCAACAATATTCTTTGCGGTTTTCCCAGCACAAACTGTATAAAGAAGTTCAGATTTTTTAAATCGTTAGCTTGCAAGAGTAACAAAAAATAACATATCTGAGCTTTGATCTGACACTACATAATGCACCTCATCTTGTCTTATAAAGATATAAAGAGAAAACATAAGAAAATATGACGGCTTATAAACCTTCAAACATACAGAGTGATCCGATTTTAGCAAGCCATCGCCTCATTACTTCCAATGAGCTCAACACATACAATACAATAACAAGTGTTATGAATCTACACCCCCAATGAAGTGAATGAAAGGGAATCGAACCGTTGTAACACGCCGTGAGTTCAATAACGTTGGATCATGAAGATCCATTTTCCTGTTGAAAAGAGATAGATATCCCTCAGGCCCCTTATAGCTTGCTGCGATTCGCAAGTTCTTGCTTCAGCTGATCCCTCAGGACCCTTCTGAGCAGCTTGTTTGAAGCAGTTCTCGGGAACTCGGGGACGATTTTGACGTAGCTCACCTGTCAGGACGAACAAACGATCTCAATTCCCTCATTATGGATGCGCCCATCTGATCATCTGAACTGAACGTCAGAAAAGAGAAGCTCTTACCTTGAAAAGGGGATTGAGGTTCTTCTGAATGGCTCTCTGGAACTTGCTCTTCAGAAGATTTGCATCGCATGTTGTCGATCCATCTTTTAGCACTGCCAATATAGCCAGTTGTTCTGGTCCCCCGCCAGAAGGTTTGATGCTAACAGCTGCTGTTTCTAGCAGACCCTCATCGGCTCCATTACAAACCCGTTCGATCTCCACTGAACTTGTCTGGTCAGGCAAGAGCAATATTGAATTGGTTTCATGAGATGCAAGAGTGATGACATCATACTGAAAACAATGAAGGGGGAGCTTCAACCTTAATCCCTCCAAGATTCATAGTGTCATCTGCTCTGCCCTGTACGATATAGTAACCACCTACTGTCCTCTGGATTATATCTCCGTGTCGTCGGAGTTGCTGAAGTAGAAATACCGTTACAACGTGTGAGCTTTCACCATTCTGGTTATTACTGATAACTTTTAAAAGTATGTAGTCAGATTTATTTGATTAGTTCAGCAAAGGGAACATTGACTCAAATGTTGCTAGTACTATTTTTCATAGCACACTTATCATTGCAACTTATATCAGAGCACAATAGCATGTCTAAATCACATATTTGCTTCTCATCTTCTTGGTAGGGCTCCACTGGAAAACTTGGAGAACACACTGATTTTATAAAGCTTAAAAAGTTGACTGCTGCAAATGTCGAACATCTTCATAATTTTGTCAAGCAGTTTAGATATAAAAAATTGAGGTAAGCGACTCCATACCCGTCCTCTGTAAATGGGCATTCCATCAAAGTAAACCTTATCGTGGTCAGCATTGAGAAGCCGATTGGTAGCACCAAAATATAAAGGGAAGAGACCCACTTCTCCAGAACAAGGTAGATCATCAGGCTGTCATAGCAAACGTCAAATGCTTATGCAGCGAACGCAATCACCAAACTTAGAATATTCTACGAACAATACTTACATATGGATTTCCCTGTTCATCGAGTATGACAAACCCAGTGGACATTGATGGACCACTGAAAGCTCCAAAAGCTTGTGGCTGTAAAAGTCTACCTTGAATGTATGAGGATGCCAGCTCTGTGCCTCCACAGCACTCAACAATGGGCTTGTAGCAGGTACGCGAAGATAGCCACAGATTATCATCAATATCAGAAGCCTCCCCTGTTGTGGCAAGTACCCTGCGATTATAGAAATTTAGCTTCTTTAGCGGAGCTTGTGATGAAGTTGAATGCTTTCTAACAGTGTAAGTAGCAACTTGCCTGATTTTGGTCCAGTCTAGCCCTTTAGTAAGATTCCCTGCCTTCCAAGACTTCACCAAGCTAGGCACAGATCCTAATACACTCACACGGGCATCCTGCAATTTGGACATTATCACGAAGCGCATGAGTAAAGAGCAGCTTATACTCAGCTTCTAATATAATATGCAGGGACTTTTGATAAAATCCTACCTGATTCATTCAGAAGAAAAAGCCCTATGATGCATAAAAAAAAACTTGGGAGAATAGTTACAAACTATGAAGTTAATTAGGTAGCCAGTAAGCCTTATCTATACCAGATTCAAGCGAAGTAATGGGTACAAAAAAATAAGAACAACGCCAAGGTTTACTTTAACTAAAAAAATGGAACAAGGACAAATCGACTTTAGCAGTTTAAACCAAGAGATGGTGCAAAATAGGCCACACCTGCACAAATTTGCAGAAACCACGTCCAAGTGGAGAACCATGATATAAGGCCAATGTTGCACCATTTAGAAAGCATGAGAATATTTGTATAGGTCCCATAACCCAACCCAGATTTGTAGGCCACAAGTCTACGTCCTTTGGTCGAAGATCCAAATGTGCCCAGGTATCAGCTGCACATCTTATGGGACAAAGTTGTGTCCACGGTATAACTTTTGGCTCCCCTGCACCAGAAGCAAATAGAACAGATCAAATCACACGTGAAGTTGTGAATGTGAGAAACGGTGCAACCAGAGATTAAAGGAACTTGTGTCAGAAACTCAAGGCAGTGTTTACCGGTTGTTCCTGATGAAAACAGTATATTAATTAAGGCGTCTGCAGATTGATAAACTGGAGAGTACATGGATGACCTGCAAATCCAAGACATGTAGCTCCCATGTTGGTCACCTCACAAAATCACCTCTGTTTTGCAATCTGGGTGTTCAAATTTTCACGAAAAGAAAGCATCTGAACAGAGTCGTTTATTTTGAGTGACATGGAAGGATCATTTGCTGCATACCTCCCAGCAGCACGAGAAAGAAAATCTTTCCAGGACATATCACCATTCCTTGGTGTAACTCCAAGACTATCTCCAGTTGCAGGAATTACAATAGTTTTAGCTGAAGTCCCTTCCATGACACGGCTGAAGAATATAATTTGATATATTTAGTTAAGTGCTGAGAATTGTTCTGTGGTAGTTCAGTACGTTCATGCAAAAAGGTATAAATGAAACATAAATTGTTACATCAATGCAAAATGATTATTTTCACAAGCTGTGATCCTGCTAAATAACTACAATTTTCTTGTTAAAGCTGAGCAAATTAAGTTACTGAAACACATATATGAACTAAATAATTTGATCCATCATATACCTGTAAAGTGGAAATTTCTTCCCTCCCCTAATTATGAAATCCTGAAATCCTGTGGAATTAGTATAAGCACTACTATAGTACTGATGATCGTAAGACTTGCTGGTTGCTACAGTCGAACCTGAGTGAAAATTGCCTTTGCTTTTGCGACCCTCATACGATTGCCAATCTCCTGGGGTGCAAAACTGTCTGCTATTCCCACAACAACAAAGCCTCCAAGGATGATTGCCAAATAAACAATAACCGCATTGCACGTCATTGGCATGTCTATTGCAATGCGGTCACCCTTTCGGAACATGGTATCAAGGGCATTTGCAACAGTCCTGAAAATACCAAAGCAACAAAACCATGATGATGAAATTGTACAATAGAACAGAAGAAAAATAAAGGTTTCTGCATGCCCCCTACTCTTAATTTGTTAAGAAATGCATACATCACTTGGGTGCGAAGCTCCTTCAACGACATACGGTTCACTGGATAATCGCCAAAGCCCTCATCCCTCCAGACAATAGCCATGCTATCATCTGTCCTGTTCTGGGAAGGCCAAGGTAGCAGACAACATTCGGCAATGTTGAGCACCGCACCGGGGAACCATGACCCTCCCTTCATTGATTTATCTGACGCGTCTAGAATCGTCTTTGGTTCTCGTACGAACTTGATGGAGAGCTCCTTCAGCACCAGTTTCCAGTAGACCTACGCAATGATCACCTAGGAGGCTATTATGAAGAAATAAAATTTTGAACCGATGTTCTAGTTATGCACTTGTTCTGTGAAGTAAATTCCAAATTTAGAAAGAAGAATTGACCTCCTGGTTCTGAACAGAGAATTCGTGGAAGAGGCCAAAGCTTGAAATTGGATCCTTATATGATGCTCCTAACAGCTTGGGACCATTCTCTTCCATCACTCTCCCAAGATTCGTTTGCTTACAGTCAGTCCTGCAACAACCATGATAACTGTGTCATGAAGTAAATTATATATACACCAGTCATCCTATCACACAGTAGTGCTAAATGATGCGAATCCACAGAGCAGTTATAAGCTAGCTAGTACTACCAAAATAGCACTAGTATCTTACTGTTGTTGTTAGACTCAAATGTTGTTAGCTAGACTAAAATACTGGGTTAAATTAATGGAACCATAAGCTTAAGTGACTCGTGGAATTAGACTAGCAGTCACTTTCACCATTGATTGCTCCCACTACCCGATTGGATCGAACAGTTGGTAGCGAATTAAGCGCTGGGAGAGAAGCCCTGTTGAGCTGTGCTTGGGGGGGGGGGGGGGGGGGGGAATGGACGGCGGCCGGCGACTTACGGGGAGGGGAACCAGTAGGGCGGCGGATCTCTCTGGGCGCGGTCCCAGCCGGCGTAGACGGAGTAGTACACCAGCTGGTGGAGCGCGTGCGGGTGGTCCGGCCGTAGCACCCCCGCCGCCACGACCGCCGCCCACGCAGCGGCCGCGTCGGCGCCGCATTTGCCGGTCGCCGAGCGGAGCGCGGCGAGAAAGGCCCCCGCGTCGGCCGCCGTGAGCCCGGCCGCCTCCACGTCGCCCGCCCGGATCTCCCCGACCCTGCCCCTCGCGGTCGCCGCCATGCCCCGCCTGCTCGGCTGCTCGCTCGCTCTCCGCCGGCCTCGCGGGGCAGGGACTTGGCTGGTCTGACGAGGACGGCAACGGAGAGAAAAGGCTCGGCTTTGGCGGAAAGCTCCGTCTGGGCACGGCGTCCACTGGCATGCATGCTTATACCACCATCTATCTGTCTCTGGATCAACAAACTGCATTTATGTCACTGGTAATTCAGATACTACTACATCAGGTAGTATTCCACACCAGTGCTCACGTATTGGAACAAGTCTGGTCCTGAATTTTTGCATTTGCCCGTCTGGACCATCCATGTTGAAAGAACCAGCCTGGCCCTCTAGCATCTCACACTCATCTGAGATTTTTATTTTTGATGTAAAACATGGCGCCTCAATATTAGTTATCTTTTTGTACTGAGTTTTCCTAAATTTTATATATTATCCCCCATTTATCATTTACCCAAAATAGTTATATCTGGTTCATTTTTCTCTCTGATATATACAATTCATATTTTTCTCAAAAAATACATGTCCGTCACGCACGTATTATGATGCTAATCACCATTAGCACGGCACGTTTACATAGTCGATCATCAGTTTCAATAAGAACACGCGTGGCCCACCGGCACCTACATCCACATGCTCTGATCGGGACACGGCTAAGCGAGATCGTTGTATCTGGCCCGGTATCGACCAGTTCACAGCTACCACGCCGCTTGCCCGGCACACCGCCGTTCGCCCGGCACACCGCCGTTCGCCTTCACGTTGTCGATGCATGCCAAATTCGCAAGGAGCCGAAGTCATCCAAGTATTCACCGAGGTATGCAAGTCTGAAGATCACCAGCAGTCCCCCATCGTTTTCTCCTAGATCCCCATTTCCGACCCATCCGTAAGTTCATAGCAGCCTCTAGTATCAAATAGCCATTGTCGCTCAGTTCGCCGCACATAACCAGTTCCTCCCCAACCCCGTGATTTGAGTGTTGCCGTTTACCTACAATTTTTTTGTTTCCATCATTTAAATACGCATCCACATGTTTTACCCTTTATCTTGGGTCGACCAATAAGTTTCCGATAAGCGATATCCCCAACATTGATTTTAAGCGTGGTCTTGTTACCGAGACTGGATTCGGAGGGCTGATTGAATCTGAAATTCAGTTCATCCTTGATGGTTAAACTAGATCCTGACGAAGGTATTTTAGTCCTGAACTTGAAGGCGATGGAACCCGGATTCCTATATTTCTGCTGGTCAGGGCGATCGTGCGTCATGGGTCGTTGGCCTTTGTAACACATCTCCATACGGATACGTCGTGGCTCTGACGGCGGCGGCGAACAGCACCCCATCCTACCTACTCCCTCTGTCCCAAAATAAGTGTCTCAACTTTATACTAACTTTAGTATAAAGTTGTACTAAGCTCGAGACACTTATTTTGGGACGGAGGGAGTATATCCGGCCACGGTGGTTCTAACGTCGCGGCAGCACACACGCACCCCCTCACCACCCCCTGCTCCACATTTTGGTGACGCGACGCCTTCCTCATCCATCAGAGATTCATCGCCACCGCCTTGTCCGGAGGATCCCGGCCGGACGCCGTCGTTGACCGAGTTCATATCAATGAGCGGGATATCCTGGTGCCTTTCCAAAGGAGCCGCACCAAGCTCGCTTCCCAAACCCGACTCCCTCCTTTGAAGAGAGGGACGCCTCGTCTCCTTCGCCTGCACGACCACCTCGCCTGCATTGCGATGGGGCATGTTTCTATGGCCGTCACCTCTCTCCGATTCAGGTTCCCCTCTTATTCCCTACTCTCTCTCTCTCTCTCTCTCTCTCTCTCTCCAAAGATTCACGGTCTGACCAACATAAGACTAGTCACAGTGGGAATAACTTCAGCAGTAACATCAAGTTCAACTCAGCAAATTTGCTTATGTGGCAATGAGTTAATGAGGAGAGAGGTAGTTTGAGTAACTTAGCTAGTTACTGTAACATCACATGTCCCAATACAATATGAGTCTATAACCTAATAAATAAGGCTTTGCATGTTACTAGTACTTATGTTACTACCCACTATGAAGATAGTAACATAGTCTAGGGATATATTTATATTACTAGTGTATGTTACTCTCCATTGTGGCTAGTCTAATTTGATTCATGTCATTCCTCCACCCTGTCACCAAACCCTACCCTAGTGCAGTTGAGAGATCCCACTGCGCACGGACTGGCGGCGGTGGGATGCCTTCTCACCTCCCCATGCATGCACGACAGTATTGGCAAGATGATACATGCAACGAGTATATGGGGGCTAAAATTGCTGCTCTGCTGATCCAAGTGAGCACGAACATACATATTGCCACTGTCCTACATGCCTACATGTACTGCACATCTGCTGCACGCTTTATTTCTTTTTCAAGAAATGTGTTTCTTGTTCAAGAAACAATGAGAGGATCTCACATATCTTTTTTTTACCTCAGTTGTGCTCGAGTGATTAAGGATTGGGGGTATCTAGAGTTATCGCAGCAATTGGATTAGTGATTATTGAATACTGCTGGTCAGACCTCGTGTCTTGTACATGATTTCTAGTTACATCAAGTACAATTTGCTGAAAACGAGTGACAAGAACACATCCCTCTGTTTGTCCTGTTTCTTTATTTGATGACAATTTATATGATTTGGACTCTCTGAACCTTATTCAGATCGATAACGTGATCATTATTGCTGACCTTGAAGCTTTTGGGGAGGAAGCTGAAGCTCATGTATATATATTTATAGCATCATATAATAGCGGCCCAGAATATCATTCTTTATAGAACTTGCCCATTCATCTTGGTTCATGTATATATATTCACGGGGGTGATGTGCACGGCGTTCATGCTGCGGGTGGTGCTGCACCTGATCACGGTGCTAGGGATGCTAACGCCGATGCTGACGGGGCAGCACTAGCACACCCTCGTCATCAAGATTGTCATCACCTTTAACATGATGTTCATCTCCTGCGCCGTCGCCATGGACTGAGGTTGGTACGTTCCTTAATCTGCCATAGATCCCTTGTTTTGACTTCTTCATTTTTATTGTCCTAAATGGTAACTCTGCTTTAGATTTAATACGACTCGGTTCTTCTCGGTTTTGGGTACTCTTGGTGGGCATCATCTTCTTCACCATGGTGCTCAACCAACTGCATAAGGAGGTCGGGTATCTCGGATCGGATGTGATGGAGGGCGCTGCACAAGAGAGGTCATGTTTGGACGACATTTGAATTTCGCCATGCCATGCTGCTGCATGAACTATCTCCTGGCCAGGTAACAGTTACCAAATGCTCTAGGACTTTACCAAATGCTCTAGAACTTTTTGTGCAATATCACACTATTGTGCATGATTTATGTGCCAAGTTTCAATTTAAGCAAAATTCATTTGGTATAGGAAGAGTGAACCTACCGAGGGTGATTCCTGAGGTTTTCACCTTGATGGTATGGACCTGAACCCCGGCAGTTCCTATGATTAAAGACGGGTCGGCCCCAAGGGTACCTGTGAGGGATTACTGTGGCGGAACGACAGGGCAGGTGGAGACCACCTAGGTGAGAGGTGGGCCTGATCCCTGGTCGTGGTCCGTGAGTTACCTAGTCGGAGAGAAGATCATGGTCGTCTTTGCGAGTTACTAATAATACACTAATGCATTTGGGTATTTGAACTGAGTTGGGCTACGTGCCTTTGCGCACTAAGCACCACGCGGGGTAATGGTTTGTGGGGCCCTCGGTCTCATACGTTCCCTCTGAAAGCAATCTAGATGTCACAGTTCAGATATGTGGGCTGATTGTTGGGGTGAGCTGGTTACGCCTGCTTGTGTATACAGAGGCGCCCTTGGGTCCCGGCCAGCCAGACAACGTGCAGGATTGCTTAGGGCGATCGGCCATGACCCCTGCGCACTTACGATTTAGACCGACGTGTTGACTCTTTGGAGAGCCTAGGTTGGTCTACGGCATGTCGATCATCCGAGGCTGGGCATTACCTAGAAAAGTGTATCCGGCCAGAGTTAATTGAGCGTGTTGTGTAAGGTGGTGCACCCCTGCAGGGAAGATATATCTATTGGAATAGCCGTGTCCATGGTAACAGGACGCTCGGAGTTGTATCCTGATCTACTACACCTAGAAACAGATATTGTTATAATACTTAACTACGATAACTGCTTTGGGATTGCTTTCTTGTAGGGTAGTCGAGGGAGGATCTCAGGGCATTGCTGATATAAAAACATTGTTATATGTTAAATATATTCGCTACTCTCTTCTGATGCTGCAAGATACTAGTCTTCGCTAGGATAGCATTTTCCCCCTCTACTTGGCATTCTGCAGTAAAGTCCAAAGACATAGCCCCAATCATCTACAAAGAATCAACTGATGAATTGAATTGACTGAAGGGCTCGTTTACATACTGTACCAACCAGTCACCGAAAATCCGAATCACATATTAGCAGAGCCAGAAAATGGTATGATCATCCTCTCCCACATAAATTTAGTGATCTGAGCAGACGTTTCAATAAAAACTGGACCGTGGATTTGCCAAACCAAACACACTACTAATTTATTAATCGGGCTCCATACATGCAAACATTTCGGTTCATCTGACATGCAACACAAACATACATGTCACACATCGAAACATGAGCTCGTGTACGCCTATTTTTTTTCCCGACCTCCGCATCCTAGGTGTACACACATGACACATGACCGGCCTAATTAAACACGAGATTGGAAAACAACTACGTACTACGTTAGAAAATAAATACTTAATGCATGCCTGCATGAGGATGAAGTACTATCTAGATGGGAATGGGCTTGACAAAGAGGCTCTTAATGATGTCGTCAAGATGCAAGCTGAAGGTGAAGGCATCTTTTCTATCACCGTAGTACACCGGCCCGCTGAGAGTGAAGTTGACGACCCGTTGCACCGCAGGCAGCTGCTGACAGCCATGTTTGATTCGAGCTTTGGTTGGTGGTCTTCCACTCATCTTCTATCAGCGAGTCTATGGCAGCAAAGGCGACCTCCTCTGTTACATTGTGCTCACTGGCGTAGCACTCCATGCAGTTGGCCACATCCCTATTGTTCTGGGGCTGCATGCACGTTTCCATTAATTTAACTATTTCAATACTATGCTAGAGATTAGCTAATTAAAATTAACCATGGTTAATTGCACATATATGAATTTTTTCCAACTTACTTTGGATGAAGCAACAAGATCATTCATTAGTGTGTTGACATCAGGTTTGGCACGGCATAAAAAAAGAATGAGATGGCATCGAGTGAAAGGGTTTTCAGCATGAAAAGTTTCACGTCGCCGAGTGGAACAACTTTGATGTTTAGGTTATCATCGTCCGACTCCATCTTAGGGGCCGAAATTGTACTCCGAGTGGCAGAATTCAATGTTCCGAGTGGTTTTCGGCCAATTACGCATTCAGGACTACCTCGGATGAAGGAGCACTCTAAAGGAATTGTCTTCATCTCGTCGAGGCAATTGATTTTCATATATAAATCATCTTAATCCGAGTTAATATGCAAAAGTTAGTCAATACGGTCTGGACAGGCCAGAGACCAAAATATTACGCTTGACACCAGACACATGTTGATGAGTGTCTGATGCAATGCGTGAGCAATTCGGCCCTCAAGATGGCCTTGAATCAAAAAACCTTCAGCACGGAAAATTTTCGTTTCGTCTCGTCGAGCTGATCGATTTTCATATATAATTCGTCTCAATCCGAGGTCGTATGAGGCCTCGAGAGACAAATCAAGACCAGGCTATGTTTTCAGTCGGAAAATCCGAGTGAAAAGCTTACCATCCGAGTGAAAACTTACCGATCGAGTGAAAGCTTACCATCCGAGTGAAAACTTACCGGTCGAGTGAAAGTTTTCCGTCCGAGTGAAATTATTATCATCCGAGTGAAACTGTTACCGCCAGAATGAAAACTTGCCGGTCGAGTAAGAGATTGTCTTCCGAGTGAAAATATAATCATCCGAGTGAAAAGAATACTGTTGGAATGAAAACTTGCTGATCGAGTAATGAGATTGCCTTTCGAGTGAAAATATGGTCATCCGAGTGAAAATTTCCTTCCGAGTGAAAGATTCTAACATCCGAGTGAAAAAGTCGAGTCAGACGATCCGAGTGAATGACTCTAATCCGAGTGGATGAGCTCGAATCCGAGTGAAACTAAACATGTGCCCGAAAGTTTATCAAGATGACCTCGGATGGAGAAGTGTTCAATACGTAAGTTGTGTGTATCGTCAAAACAATAAACTTTGGTTTTGGAGTCATCATCATCAGAGATAGTATATGGCATGTAAATTCACTACGAGACTCGGACAATCCAGATGCTACAAGACCGAGTCCGACTGGAAGGTAAAGATGACATCAAAAAGTATTTAAGATGGCCTTATTTGAAAAAGTGATCAACTTGAGAGTTGTTCGTCTCGTCGAGGCGCACAAGTTTGGTATTTGGGCCGTCTTGATCGGAGATCATATGCAAGCTTGACGGCCCGTGCAAGGAGGAAGACAGAAGTTGGGCCAGATTCAGACTGAATCCGAGTTAGAATAGAACTAGGACTCTAGGACGTGAATTGATGTAGTTTCTTGTAAGGAAAGCCTAGATGAATCCTTTACTTTAACGGGAAGTCCAGCCGCCTCTTATATATATTGGGGGTGATGGCCGATTGAACAACTCACAATCGAACAAATCAATATACTACTTTTTCATCTACGTTTTATCTCTCCACCGTTTCTCTCTCTCTCGTTCTTCGCTGTTCCTCGAATTTGAGAGCTGCGAATCCCGAGGCTCTAGGGGCGAGCGAATCGACCTAGGGCAGCCGATATCCTCCGCACTCCCTGACGGGGTCCCTCCCGGGGGTGTGGGGTTTCGGGTCTGCAAAAGCGCCCGTCGACTGTCTTGCGTATCGCGCTGTCGGTCGGGTCTCCTTCGACATGAGTTGCGGTGCATCACCCCCGGCATCGAGGGTACACGTGACGTGTTCATGTGTCAACACACTTTTTGGCGACTCCGCTGGGGACTGAAGATCAATCGTCATCATCCACCATGTCTGATCTTCCCAAGCCATGTGAGGTAGACGCCGATAACATCATTAAGCCTAGTCTTGATGAGATATCGGCCGATCATCGCCAAGTTTATGAGGAGTACAAGAAGGCGCGTGAAGAGAAGGATTAGCAGGAGTTCCTTGCAAAATTCAAGAAGGATCGCCAAGGAAACATCACTCCGATTGAAGAAATCAAGTTCCCTCATCTTCAAGCCGAGTAGGTTAAACCCTCTGTGATTACTACCTTTTCTCCTGAGCAGTGGGCTGAGATTGAGAGTCGTATTGCTGATGGTAACAATCTAGTCTATCAAACTTTCATAGAAAATAATAATGCTCAGAAGAATATATCTCAATCGTCTAGTGGTAATGATGGTGTAGCTGCTAGTGTGCAAAACCCTAATCTGGCTTTACCTATTTCATCGGCGCCTCCCATGCCGATGGCTTATTATCCTACCCAAACAAATCAGATTGTGGTTGCACCCATTAATCCTATTATGAGCATGCCAGGTTCGGTGGCAACGCCGAACCAAACCCTACCTACAGCTAGAACCACTCGACCATTACCAAATTATGGGTCGACATACATGCCAAAATTCCTACCTACAGCTAGTAACCCTACTCCTCCTATGTCACTGCCACAAGCTTCATCGTCCACTATGGATGATGGTCTAGCTAATCTTAGAGAGGAGATGGCTAAGATGCTTCGAGAAAATTTTGGAGTTGAGTTACCTCGGAATCGGATTTACCAAAAGCCGTACCCCGAGTACTTTGATGCCATCCAGTGCCCTCCGGGATATAAGATTCCAGATTTTGTTAAGTTCAATGGAGAGGGCACAAAAAACACATGGGAGCATGTTAGTCAATATTTAGCACAATTGGGTGAGGCAGGCTCATTGAATTAATTGAAAGTGCGTCTATTTCCTTTATCATTAACTGGTACCGCATTTTCATGGTTTTCTTCTTTACCACATGGTTCCATTCGGGTTTGGTCGCAGCTAGAGCAGAAGTTTCATGATCACTTTTATAGCGGCGACAATGAACTCAAGTTGTCACATCTGACATCGGTTAAACAGAAGCATGATGAATCGGTCTCTGTTACGTCAAGAGATTCAGAGAAACAAAAAACCGGTGTTTTAGTTTGGTGATAACCGAGAGGGACTTGGTGGACCTAGTGATGAGTGGTTTGAGAACTCCCATTAGAGAAAAGCTAGAAGGCTATGAGTTCTTAAATATCAACCAAGTCTTACAAAGGGCTTTGGCTTAGGAAAGCCGAAGCAAAGACCTCAAAGAAGTGCATAGATACAAAGCCGATCGTCCAAAGATGAATATGGTGGAATATGATAGTGATCACTCGGACGATGAGGGTGATGTTTTTGCTACTGAATTTGTTTGGCCATCTAAGGCCAAACCCTTTACTTGCAATGATCTGAAACCGATTCATAAGAATCGTAATGAAGAGATGAAGTTTACTTTTAACATTGCTAAGTGTGATAGAATATTTGATGCTTTGCTGCAGGCTAACATTATTAGAACATCTCATACTTCACCGCCGTTTGAAGAGCTAAAATGGCGTGCTTATTGCAAGTATCATAATTCTTTTTCTCATGCTACTAACGATTGCAATGTTTTTCGACGACAGATACAATCGTCCATTAATGACGGACGATTGAACTTTTCTAAGATGCAAGTTGATAAACAACCTTTGCCAATGAATACCATGGATCTGGAGGGGAAGAAGCTACTCATTCGGCCGGAGGTAGCCAAATCTGCTAATAAAGCAAATATCATTGTTGGTGAGCCCAGGAAAGACAAGGAAGGCAGCACGGTCTTGGGGAGACATGTTGTGCTTGATAAGCAGCCCGATGGCAAGGAAGTGATCAAAATCACCATCAAGAATCCTACACTCGGGGGGCAACCGCAAGTGCAAGAAAATACTGTTGGAAATATGCCCTAGAGGCAATAATAAATGGTTATTATTATATTTCTTTGTTCATGATTATTGTCTATTGTTCATGCTATAATTGTATTATCCGGAAATCGTAATACATGTGTGAATACATAGACCATAACGTGTCCCTAGTAAGCCTCTAGTTGACTAGCTCGTTGATCAACAGATAGTCATGGTTTCCTAACTATGGACATTGGATGCCATTGATAACGGGATCATATCATTAGGAGAATGATGTGATGGACAAGACCCAATCCTAAGCATAGCACAAAAGATCGTGTAGTTCGTTTGCTAGAGCTTTTCCAATGTCAAGTATCATTTCCTTAGACCATGAGATCGTGCAACTCCCAGATGCCGTAGGAGTGCTTTGGGTGTGCCAAACGTCACAACGTAACTGGGTGACTATAAAGGTGCACTACGGGTATCTCCGAAAGTGTCTGTTGGGTTGGCACGGATCGAGACTGGGATTTGTCACTCCGTATGACGGAGAGGTATCTCTGGGCCCACTCGGTAATGCATCATCATAATGAGCTCAATGTGACTAAGGAGTTAGCCGCGGGATCATGCATTACGGTACGAGTAAAGTGACTTGCCGGTAACGAGATTGAACAAGGTATTGGGATACCGATGATCGAATCTCGGGCAAGTAACGTACCGACTGACAAAGGGAATTGTATACGGGATTGATTGATTCCTCGACATCGTGGTTCATCCGATGAGATCATCGTGGAACATGTGGGAGCCAACATGGGTATCCAGATCCGGTTGTTGGTTATTGACCGGAGAGGCGTCTCGGTCATGTCTGCATGTCTCCCGAACCCGTAGGGTCTACACACTTAAGGTTCGGTGACGCTAGGGTTGTAGAGATATTAGTATGCGGAAACCTGAAAGTTGTTCGGAGTCCCGGATGAGATCCCGGACGTCACGAGGAGTTCCGGAATGGTCCGGAGGTGAAGAATTATATATAGGAAGTCCAGTTTCGGCCACCGGGAAAGTTTCGGGGGTTATCGGTATTGTACCGGGACCACCGGAAGGGTCCCGGGGGTCCACCGGGTGGGGCCACCTATCCCGGAGGGCCCCATGGGCTGAAGTGGGAGGGGAACCAGCCCCTAGTGGGCTGGTGCGCCCCCCATGGGCCTCCCCCTGCGCCTAGGGTTGGAAACCCTCGGGGTGGGGGGCGCCCCACCTGACTTGGGGGGGAAGTTTCCCCCCCTTGGCCGCCGCCCCCCCCCCATAGATGGGATCCCAGGGCCGGCGCCCCCCAGGGGCCTATATAAAGGGGGGGAGGGAGGGCTGCTATACCCTAGCCCCTGGCGCCTCCCTCTCCCTCCCGTGACACCTCTCTCTCCCGCTTGCCCTTGGCGAAGCCCTGCCGGGATCCCCGCTACTTCCACCACCACGCCGTCGTGCTGCTGGATCTTCATCAACCTCTCCTTCCCCCTTGCTAGATCAAGAAGGAGGAGACGTCGCTGCTCCGTACGTGTGTTGAACGCGGAGGTGCCGTCCGTTCGGCACTCGGTCATCGGTGATTTGGATCACGGCGAGTATGACTCCATCAACCCCGTTCACTTGAACGCTTCCGCTCGCGATCTACAAGGGTATGTAGATGCAGTCCTTTCCCCTCGTTGCTAGTATACTCCATAGATGGATCTTGGTGATGCGTAGGAAATTTTAAAATTCTGCTACGATCCCCAACTGTGGTATCAGAGCCAGGCCTATGCGTAGTTACTAGGCACGAGTAGAACACAAAGCAGTTGTGGGCGTAGATGTTGTCAATTCTTCTTGCCCCTACTAGTCTTATCTTGTTTCGGCGGTATTGTGGGATGAAGCGGCCCGGACCGACCTTACACGTACGCTTACGTGAGACAGGTTCCACCGACTGACATGCACTAGTTGCATAAGGTGGCTAGCGGGTGTCTGTCTCTCCCACTTTAGTCGGAACGGATTCGATGAAAAGGGTCCTTATGAAGGGTAAATAGAAATTGGCATATCACGTTGTGGTTTTACGTAGGTAAGAAACGTTCTTGCTAGAAACCTATAGAAGCCACGTAAAAACTTGCAACAACAATTAGAGGACGTCTAACTTGTTTTTGCAGCATGTGCCTTGTGATGTGATATGGCCAGAAGATGTGATGAATGATATATGTGATGTATGAGATTGATCATATTCTTGTAATAGGAATCACGACTTGCATGTCGATGAGTATGACAACCGGCAGGAGCCATAGGATTTGTCTTTATTTTTTGTATGACCTGCATGTCATTGAATAACGCCATGTAAATTACTTTACTTTATTGCTAAACGCGTTAGCCATAGAAGTAGAAGTAATCGTTGGCGTGACAACTTCATGAAGACACAATGATGGAGATCATGATGATGGAGATCATGGTGTCATGCCGGTGATGAAGATGATCATGGCGCCCCGAAGATGGAGATCAAAGGAGCAGAATGATATTGGCCATATCATGTCACTATTTGATTACATGTGATGTTTATCATGTTTTGCATCTTATTTGCTTAGAATGACGGTAGTAAGTAAGATGATCCCTTATAATAATTTCAAGAAAGTGTTCCCCCTAACTGTGCACCGTTGCGAAGGTTCGTTGTTTCGAAGCACCACGTGATGATCGGGTGTGATAGATTCTAACGTTCGCATACAACGGGTGTTGACGAGCCTACAGACATGGCCTCGGAACACACGCAATACACTTAGGTTGACTTGATGAGCCTAGCATGTACAGACATGGCCTCGGAACACGGAAGACCGAAAGGTCGAGCATGAGTCGTATAGAAGATACGATCAACACGGAGATGTTCACCGATCTTGACTAGTCCGTCTCACGTGATGATCGGACACGGCCTAGTTAACTCGGATCATGTTTCACTTAGATGACTAGAGGGATGTCTATCTGAGTGGGAGTTCATTGAATAATTTGATTAGATGAACTTAATTATCATGAACTTAGTCTAAAATCTTTACAATACGTCTTGTAGATCAAATGGCCCACGTTGTCCTCAACTTCAACGCGTTCCTAGAGAAAACCAAGCTGAAAGATGATGGCAGCAACTATATGGACTGGGTCCGGAACCTGAGGATCATCCTCATAGCTGCCAAGAAAGATTATGTCCTAGAAGCACTGCTAGGTGAAGCACCCATCCCAGAGAACCAAGACGTTATGAACGCTTGGCAATCACGTGCTGATGATTACTCCCTCGTTCAGTGCGGCATGCTTTACAGCTTAGAACCGGGGCTCCAAAAGCGTTTTGAGAAACATGGAGCATATGAGATGTTCGAAGAGCTGAAAATGGTTTTCCAAGCTCATGCCCGGGTCGAGAGATATGAAGTCTCTGACAAGTTCTTCAGTTGTAAAATGGAGGAAAATAGTTCTGTCAGTGAGCACATACTCAGAATGTCTGGGTTACACAACCGCTTGTCTCAGCTAGGAGTGAATCTCCCGGATGACGCGGTCATTGACAGAATCCTTCAGTCGCTTCCACCAAGCTACAAGAGCTTTGTGATGAACTTCAATATGCAGGGGATGGAAAAGACCATTCCTGAGGTATATTCAATGCTGAAATCAGCGGAGGTGGAGATCAAAAAGGAACATCAAGTGTTGATGGTGAATAAAACCACTAAGTTCAAGAAAGGCAAGGGTAAGAAGAACTTCAAGAAAGACGGCAAGGGAGTTGCCGCGCCCGGTAAACCAGTTGCCGGGAAGAAGCCAAGGAATGGACCCAAGCCTGAGACTGAGTGCTTTTATTGCAAGGGAAGTGGTCACTGGAAGCGGAACTGCCCCAAATATTTAGCGGACAAGAAGGCCGGCAACACCAAAGGTATATGTGATATACATGTAATTGATGTGTACCTTACCAGTACTCGTAGTAGCTCCTGGGTATTTGATACCGGTGCGGTTGCTCATATTTGTAACTCAAAACAGGAGCTGCGGAATAAACGGAGACTGGCAAAGGACGAGGTGACGATGCGCGTCGGGAATGGTTCCAAGGTCGATGTGATCGTCGTCGGCACGCTACCTCTACATTTACCTACGGGATTAGTTTTAAACCTCAATAATTGTTATTTAGTGCCAGCTTTGAGCATGAACATTGTATTTGGATCTCGTTTAATGCGAGATGGCTACTCATTTAAATCCGAGAATAATGGTTGTTCTATTTATATGAGAGATATGTTTTATGGTCATGCCCCGCTGGTCAATGGTTTATTCTTGATGAATCTCGAACGTGATGTTACACATATTCATAGTGTGAATACCAAAAGATGTAAAGTTGATAACGATAGTCCCACATACTTGTGGCATTGCCGCCTTGGTCACAATTGTGTCAAGCGCATGAAGAAGCTCCATGCAGATGGACTTTTGGAATCTCTTGATTATGAATCATTTGACACGTGCGAACCATGCCTCATGGGTAAGATGACCAAGACTCCGTTCTCCGGAACAATGGAGCGAGCAACCAACTTATTGGAAATCATACATACCAATGTGTGCGGTCCAATGAGTGTTGAGGCTCGCGGTGGCTATCGTTATGTTCTCACTCTCACTGATGACTTAAGTAGATATGGGTATGTCTACCTAATGAAACACAAGTCTGAGACCTTTGAAAAGTTCAAGGAATTTCAGAGTGAGGTTGAGAATCAACGTGACAGGAAAATAAAGTTCCTACGATCAGAACGTGGAGGGGAATATTTAAGTCACGAGTTTGGCACACACTTAAGGAAATGTGGAATAGTTTCACAACTCACGCCGCCTGGAACACCTCAGCGAAATGGTGTGTCCGAATGTCGTAATCGCACTCTATTGGATATGGTGCGATCTATGATGTCTCTTACCGATCTACCGCTCTCATTTTGGGGCTATGCTTTAGAGACTGCCGCATTCACTTTAAATAGGGCTCCGTCGAAATCCGTTGAGACAACACTGTATGAATTATGGTTTGGGAAGAAACCTAAGCTGTCGTTTCTAAAAGTTTGGGGATGCGATGCTTATGTCAAGAAACTTCAACCTGAAAAGCTCGAACCCAAGTCGGAGAAATGCGTCTTCATAGGGTACCCCAAGGAAACTATTGGGTATACCTTCTACCTCAGATCCGAAGGCAAGATCTTTGTTGCCAATAACGGGTCCTTTATGGAGAAAGAGTTTCTCTCAAAAGAATTGAGTGGGAGGAAAGTGGAACTTGATGAGGTGATAGTCACCCCTTCCGAACCGGAAAGTAGCGCAGCGCGGGAAGATGTTCCTGTGGTGCCTACACCGACTCGGGAGGAAGTTAATGATGATGATCATGAAGCTTCGGATCAAGTTACTGCTGAACTTCGTAGGTCCACAAGGACACGTTCCGCACCAGAGTGGTACGGCAACCCTGTCCTGGAAATCATGTTGTTAGACAACGGTGAACCTTCGAACTATGAAGAAGCGATGGCGGGCCCTGATTCCAACAAATGGCTAGAAGCCATGAAATCCGAGATAGGATCCATGTATGAAAACAAAGTATGGACTTTGACTGACTTGCCCGATGATCGGCGAGCCATAGAAAATAAATGGATCTTTAAGAAGAAGACAGACGCGGATGGTAATGTAACCATCTACAAGGCTCGACTTGTCGCTAAGGGTTATCGACAAGTTCAAGGGGTTGACTACGATGAGACTTTCTCACCCGTAGCGAAGCTGAAGTCTGTCCGGATCATGTTAGCAATTGCCGCATACTATGATTATGAGATATGGCAGATGGACGTCAAAACGGCATTCCTTAACGGCTTTCTTAAGGAAGAATTGTATATGATGCAGCCGGAAGGTTTTGTCGATCCTAAGAATGCTAACAAGGTATGCAAGCTCCAGCGCTCCATCTATGGGCTGGTGCAAGCATCTCGGAGTTGGAACATTCGATTTGATGAGATGATCAAAGCGTTTGGGTTTACACAGACTTATGGAGAAGCTTGTGTTTACAAGAAAGTGAGTGGGAGCTCTATAGCATTTCTCATATTATATGTGGATGACATACTATTGATGGGAAATGATATAGAATTCTTGGAAAGTATAAAGGCCTATTTGAATAAGTGTTTTTCAATGAAGGACCTTGGAGAAGCTGCTTATATATTAGGCATCAAGATCTATAGAGATAGATCAAGACGCCTCATTGGTCTTTCACAGAGTATGTACCTTGACAAGATATTGAAGAAGTTCAATATGGATCAGTCCAAGAAGGGGTTCTTGCCTGTATTGCAAGTTGTGCAATTGAGCACGGCTCAATGCCCGACCACGGCAGAAGATAGAGAAAAGATGAGTGTCATCCCCTATGCCTCGGCCATAGGGTCTATTATGTATGCCATGTTGTGTACCAGACCTGATGTAAACCTTGCCGTAAGTTTGGTAGAAAGGTACCAAAGTAATCCCGGCATGGAACACTGGACAGCGGTCAAAAACATCCTAAGTACCTGAAAAGGACTAAGGATATGTTTCTCGTTTATGGAGGTGACGAAGAGCTTGTCGTAAAGGGTTACGTCGATGCTAGCTTCGACACAGATCTGGATGACTCTAAGTCACAAACCGGATACGTGTATATTTTGAATGGAGGGGCAGTAAGCTGGTGCAGTTGCAAGCAAAGCGTCGTGGCGGGATCTACATGTGAAGCGGAGTACATGGCAGCCTCAGAGGCAGCACAGGAAGCAGTCTGGATAAAGGAGTTCATCACCGACCTAGGGGTGATTCCCAATGCGTCGGGCCCGATGACTCTCTTCTGTGACAACACTGGAGCTATTGCCCTTGCCAAGGAGCCCAGGTTTCACAGGAAGACCAGGCATATCAAGCGTCGCTTCAACTCCATTCATGAAAGTGTTCAGAATGGAGACATAGATATTTGTAAAGTACATACGGACCTGAATGTAGCAGATCCGTTGACTAAACCTCTCCCTAAAGCAAAACATGATCAACACCAGAACTCTATGGATGTTCGATTCATCACAATGTAACTAGATTATTGACTCTAGTGCAAGTGGGAGACTGTTGGAGCCCTAGAGGCAATAATAAATGGTTATTATTATATTTCTTTGTTCATGATAATTGTCTATTGTTCATGCTATAATTGTATTATCCGGAAATCGTAATACATGTGTGAATACATAGACCATAACGTGTCCCTAGTAAGCCTCTAGTTGACTAGCTCGTTGATCAACAGATAGTCATGGTTTCCTGACTATGGACATTGGATGTCAGTGATAACGGGATCACATCATTAGGAGAATGATGTGATGGACAAGACCCAATCCTAAGCATAGCACAAAAGATCGTGTAGTTCGTTTGCTAGAGCTTTTCCAATGTCAAGTATCATTTCCTTAGACCATGAGATCGTGCAACTCCCGGATGCCGTAGGAGTGCTTTGGGTGTGCCAAACGTCACAACGTAACTGGGTGACTATAAAGGTGCACTACGGCTATCTCCGAAAGTGTCTGTTGGGTTGGCACGGATCGAGACTGGGATTTGTCACTCCGTATGACGGAGAGGTATCTCTGGGCCCACTCGGTAATGCATCATCATAATGAGCTCAATGTGACTAAGGAGTTAGCCGCGGGATCATGCATTACGGTACGAGTAAAGTGACTTGCCGGTAACGAGATTGAACAAGGTATTGGGATACCGACGATCGAATCTCGGGCAAGTAACGTACCGACTGACAAAGGGAATTGTATACGGGATTGATTGAATCCTCGACATCGTGGTTCATCCGATGAGATCATCGTGGAACATGTGGGAGCCAACATGGGTATCCAGATCCTGCTGTTGGTTATTGACCGGAGAGGCGTCTCGGTCATGTCTGCATGTCTCCCGAACCCGTAGGGTCTACACACTTAAGGTTCGGTGACGCTAGGGTTGTAGAGATATTAGTATGCGGAAACCCGAAAGTTGTTCGGAGTCCCGGATGAGATCCCGGACATCACGAGGAGTTCCGGAATGGTCCGGAGGTGAAGAATTATATATAGGAAGTCCAGTTTCGGCCACCGGGAAAGTTTCGGGGGTTATCGGTATTGTACCGGGACCACCGGAAGGGTCCCGGGGGTCCACCGGGTGGGGCCACCTATCCCGGAGGGCCCCATGGGCTGAAGTGGGAGGGGAACCATCCCCTAGTGGGCTGGTGCGCCCCCCATGGGCCTCCCCCTGCGCCTAGGGTTGGAAACCCTCGGGGTGGGGGGCGCCCCACCTGACTTGGGGGGGGGGAGTTCCCCCCCCTTGGCCGCCGCCCCCCCCATAGATGGGATCCCAGGGCCGGCGCCCGCCCCCCCAGGGGGCCTATATAAAGGGGGGGAGGGAGGGCTGCTGTACCCTAGCCCCTGGCGCCTCCCTCTCCCTCCCGTGACACCTTTCTCTCCCGCTTGCGCTTGGCGAAGCCCTGCCGGGATCCCCGCTACTTCCACCACCACGCCGTTGTGCTGCTGGATCTTCATCAACCTCTACTTCCCCCTTGCTGGATCAAGAAGGAGGAGACGTCGCTGCTCCGTACGTGTGTTGAACGCGGAGGTGCCGTCCGTTCGGCACTCGGTCATCGGTGATTTGGATCACGGCGAGTATGACTCCATCAACCCCATTCACTTGAACGCTTCCGCTCGCGATCTACAAGGGTATGTAGATGCACTCCTTTCCCCTCGTTGCTAGTATACTCCATAGATGGATCTTGGTGATGCGTAGGAAATTTTAAAATTCTGCTATGATCCCCAACAAATACTCGAGTTAAATTTGTCAAACCCAAGAGTCCAGAAGTTGGCAAGTGGAAGAGGAATGAAGCTAAAGTGCAACGCAAGCGGATCAAGCCAACTTTTGATATGTTGCTGTCCAAGTATGCCAATCAGTCAGTTGGTTCTAGCTCTAACTAGCCATCACAGTTGAAGCGACCAAGGTCACCATCAGATGATATGTTCAGTCGGTATATGAAACCGAGTGGACCAAAGGCGTTGTTTCCAGAAGAGCAAAGGCAAACTGTTTGGGATCGACTTGAATACTCATATAATGGTTGAATAAACATCGGTAACTATCGGTCGGCTGGTCAAAACATGCGACCGGATGGAAATTATCCGAGTGTAAGAATGCACCCAGGTGGAGGCTATCCGAGTGAAAAAATGTGGTCAAGTAGATTCCATCCGAGTGGATTCCATCCGAGTGAATTCCATCCGAGTGGATTCCATCCGAGTGACATCCATCCGAGTGGATTCCATCGGAGTAAAAAGGTGCGCCCGAGTGGAAATTTCATGCATCTGGAAAGTCGAAAAGAATGGCGTGTTAAATCACCAAGTGTTGCAGCAGTTGAGTCGGGAAAAGGCAAGGAGAAAATGGATGCCGACTCACTTATCTTCGGCACCGAAACATTCACCATACAGCAGCCAATTGTGCATAGCAATCCGACTGAGCCGATACTTGCTATCGCGCCAAAGCACTCGGCTAATGACCATGAAGCAAGCACTAGCCAGGTAAAAACGAGAGATCCTAAATACACTCAGCCAAAGTGGTGTCCTCCAGGGCTAACAAAGACACAAAAGAGGAAACTACAGAGGTTAAGGAGTCAAGAGATGGCAGAACAAGAAGCCGAGAAGCAAAGGGATAAGTTTTTCAATGACACTCGGCCTATGGTACCTACAAAACAAGTGTGGAGGCCCAAACAAATACAAGATGCAGTAGCTTTTACACCTATCACAGCAGCACCTACACTACCAAAAAAGGACGATGCAATCATTGCATCGTCTACGTTACCTATTGCTTCCTCTTCACTCGGACAAATTTCAGAATCGGTGGATGCACTCGAGGAGGAGGCTGATATGTTGGACTATGAGTCTACGCCGGTTCATGAAGGTATGGATATCAATATGGTGTATTACTTACCTGCTGAGTTTTGTGCTGTAGATGAGGAAGGGGAGGTGGCTCAGCTGGATTTTGGCCCTAAAAACGCAATATTCGAGAAGCCAAAAGAACTAGTAACGCATCTGAAACCATTATATCTCAGAGGTCATATCAATGGGTCGCCGCTCACTCGGATGCTTGTTGACGGTGGTGCTGTGGTAAATCTTATGCCCTATTCAGTCTTCAAGAAATTGGGTTTGCCTGATGAAGAATTGATCAAGACCAATATGGTGCTCAATGGATTTGAAGGCAAATAGAAAACTGAAGCCAAAGGTGCAATGTATGTGGAGCTTACAGTCGGAAGCAAAACTTTGGCTACTGCATTCTTTATCGCTGAGGTGCAAGGTAACTACAACGTCATACTAGGCCGTGATTGGGTTCATGCAAACCAGTGCGTGTCGTCCACTATGCACCAGTTTTTGATCCAATGGGTTGATGATGAAGTGGAAGTCATTCATGCGGATAACTCGGCCTGTGTTGCTTTGGCCGATGCATCGGTGGATTGGCAACACCCCAATGCTACTTGCTTGACGGGGCGTGACTTGTCAGAGTTCGATTTTCTCAGCGGGACCAAGAATGGTTTCGTGCCTGTCTCTTTAAAGCCGACTGAATGCAATCAGCTCCAAGGTATGATATGTTAAATGAATTCTAGTTCCGAGTGGTTACAGAAACGTCTTGTAAAATATCGGTCCAGCGAGGACGATATGTATGAGTCTATAGAGGAGTTAGATGACATGGATAAACTTGGACAAGGTTTTACATCGGCCGATCCATTAGAAGAGATAGATATTGGAGATGGTTCAGTCACTCGGCCGATGTTTGTAAATAAAAATTTGAGAGCCGATTGTAAAGCTAAGTTAATCGAGCTATTGAAAGAATATGTTTGTTGCTTCGCATGGAAATATCATGAGATGCCAGGTTTAAGCCGAGAGCTAGTGGAGCATCGGTTACCTATAAAGGCCGGTTTTAGACCTTACAAACAATCGGCCAGAAAGTTTAATCCAAAAACATATGACCAGATCAAGGAAGAGATCGGTCGTTTGCTTAAAGCTAATTTCATTCGACCTTGCAGGTATGCCGAGTGGATTTCTAACATTGTCCCAGTGGAGAAGAAAGGATCTGGCAAGTTGAGGGTGTGCATTGACTTCAGAGATTTGAATAGGGCTACACCCAAAGATGAGTATCCCATGCCAATAGCCGATATGCTTATTAATGATGTTTCTGGACATAAGGTTATTAGCTTTCTAGATGGTAATGCCGGATACAATCAAATTTTTATGGCCGAAGAGGACATGTACAAGACAGCTTTTCGATGCCCTTGTTTCCTTGGTTTATTCGAGTGGACAGTGATGACATTCGGATTAAAAATGCTGGATGCTTTTGAACCTCACTTGGCCGATTTGCGTTTAGCTTTTGAAAGAATGAAAAAGTATGGACTGAAGATGAATCCTTTAAAGTGTGCATTCGGCGTGTCAGCTGGCAAGTTTTTGGGTTTCATTATTCATGAAGATGGCATAGAGATTGATCCCAAAAAGATAGAGGCCATACAGAAAGTGGAGGCTCCAACATGCAAGAGAGATATGCAAAAGTTCCTTGGCAAGGTCAATTATTTGAGAAGGTTCATAGCTAATCTGTCAGGGTAAGTTGATGCATTTACTCCTATCCTTCGGTTAAAGAATGATGTTGATTTCACTTGGGGGGCGAAACAGCAAGAAGCCTTTGAGATGATCAAGAATTATTTGTGCACTCCTCCGGTGATGAAAGCACCCAAACATAGGGAGCCCTTTAAGCTTTATATTGCAGCAGAGGAAGGTGTTATTGGTCCTGTTTTGACTCAAGAAACCGAAGGAAAAGAGCATGCTATTACATATTTGAGCAGGCGCTTATTGGACGCCGAGACAAGGTATACATTTAATGAAAAATTATGTTTATGCTTATATTATGCTTGCACAAAATTGAGACATTATTTAGTGCCGAGTGCTTGCGTAGTAGCTTGTCAGACCGATGTCATTAAATACATGTTGCATAGGCCAATTCTTAGTGGTAGAATTGGCAAGTGGGCTTATGCTTTGATTGAATATGATTTGGCTTATGAATCTCTAAAATCCATGAAAGGCCAAATTGTTGCTAATTTCATTGTTTCATTGTTGAACATCGGATTAATGACAAGCATGATATTGATATGAACCTTGTTTCATTAGTACCATGGAGATTATACTTTGATGGTTTAGTTTGTAGCAATGGACAAGGTGTTGGTATTGTTTATATATCTCCTCATGGTGCTATTTCCGAAGCCTCGTGCCGCTTAGAATATTTTTGCACAAACAATCAAGCCGAATATGAAGCATTGTTATTCGGCCTAGAGATGTTACTTGCTATAGGTGTTACACATATTGAGGCTTACGGTGATTCGTTACTAGTAGTGCAGCAAATATCCAAAGTCTTTCAATGTTTGGACGAATCACTTAATGTTTATCTTGATAAATGTCTAGATATAATTTCTACATTGGATTGTTTTAGCATTGCTCATATATCTAGGCATGACAATTGGAGAGCAAATGAGTTGGCACAGCAAGCATCCGGTTATCATGTTGATCATGGCATGTTTCATATTTCTCAAAGACCGATGTCTTGTCTTGCCAATATAGGAGAGGCCGAACCAGAACCCACTGATTCGGCCCTTATCAAAAAATCTCGTGCAGGTGACAATACCGACTGGAGGAAGCCCATTGTTGATTACTTGTGCAATCCGAGTGAAATGGTGGACAGGTCTATTCGGCGTATGGCTTTCAAGTATACAATGAGAGATGACGGTCTTTATCGCAGAACAGTCGATGATGTTCTTCTAAAGTGCTTGGACGAGGACCAGGCAAGAGTTGCTATGGGAGAGGTACATGAAGGCATTTGTGGCACTCATCAGTCGGCTCCCAAGATGAAATGGTTATTGCGACGTGCTGGGTTTTATTGGCCGACTATGATTAATGATTGCTTCGGATGTTATAAGGGGTGTGAAGCTTGTCAAAAATTTGGTGATATTCAATTGGCTCCTGCTGCTATGTTACATCCTATTATCAAGCCGTGGCCTTTCAGAGGTTGGGGTTTAGACTTCATTGGAGAAATCCACCAGTCCTCCTCAAAAGGGCATCGGTTCGTATTGGTGGAAACTGATTATTTCACTAAATGGTCTGAAGCAGTACCTCTCAAGAACATGACACATACGGAGGTAATTCAATTCATAACCGAGCACATTATTCATAGATTCGGTATTCCTCAAATGTTAACTACAGATCAAGGTTCATCTTTTATGTCACACCAAGTCAGAGAGTTTGCCGAATCTTATAATATGAAGTTGCTCAATTCCTCTCCGTATTATGCCCAAGCTAATGGACAAGCCGAGTCTAGCAATAAAATTTTAATCAAGCTCATCAAGAAGAAGATTGAGGATAATCCGAGGAGATGGCATGAGTTGTTGTCTGAAGCTTTGTGGGCACATAGAATTTCAAGGCATGGTGCTACGAAGGTGACTCCATATGAGCTAGTATATGGTCAAGAGGTTGTTTTACCAGTGGAAGTAAATTTGAATGCTTTGAGAATAGCCAAACAAAATAATTTATCGGCAGTAGACTTTTATAACTTGATGAGGTTGCCGATAAACGTTTGGCTGCTTTGAAGGCCATAGAGAGAGACAAGTTGAGGGTGGCAAGAGCTTACAATAAGAAAGTCAAGTTGAAGAATTTTCAAGTTGGTGATCTCGTCTGGAAAGTGATTCTACCGATTGGTTCAAGAGATAGGACATTCGGGAAGTGGTCTCCGAGTTGGGAAGGTCCTTTTAAGATTACAAGAAAAGTTTTCGGAAACTCATATTTGGTGGAATCCATACAAGGGACGGTGTTACCTAGAGCTCTCAATGGCAAATACTTGAAGAAATACCACCCGAGTGTGTGGCAAGAAGCCTAAGTAGGCAATGGCCGATATACGATTATCGCCCTTAGCACAAACATGGCCGATACATAATTATCGCCCTAAGAAAAATAAATGGCCGATATACGGTTATCGCCCTTAGCACAAACATGGCCGATACATAATTATCGCCCTAAGAAAAAATAAATGGCCAATGGAGTGTTGACAACGTCCTTAGAACAAACACCGTGCATATTATTTTTCGGCGTGCAAGCTTTGCCGAAAAATAAGGGGGCATGTGTTGACATCAGGTTTTGGCACGGCATAAAAAGAGAATGAGATGGCTTCGAGTGAAAGGGTTTTCAGCATGAAAAGTTTCACGTCGCCGAGTGGAACAACTTTGATGTTTAGGTTATCATCGTCCGACTCCATATTAGGGGCCGAAATTGTACTCCGAGTGGCAGAATTCAATCTTCCGAGTGGTTTTCGGCCAATTACACATTCAGGACTACCTCGGATGAAGGAGCACTCTAAAGGAATTGTCTTCATCTCGTCGAGGCAATTGATTTTCATATATAAATTATTTTAATCTGAGTTAATATGCAAAAGTTACAGTTAATACGGTCTGGACAGGCCAGAGACCAAAATATTACGCTTGACACCAGACACATGTTGATGAGTGTCTGATGCAATGCGTGAGCAATTCGGCCCTCAAGATGGCCTTGAATCGAAAAACCTTCAGCACGGAATAGTTTCGTCTCGTCGAGCCGATCGATTTTCATATATAATTCGTCTCAATCCGAGGTCGTATGAGGCCTGGAGAGACAAATCAACATCAGGCTATGTTTTCAGTCGGAAAATCCGAGTGAAAAGCTTACCATCCGAGTGAAAACTTACCGATCGAGTGAAAGCTTACCATCCGAGTGAAAACTTACCGGTCGAGTGAAAGTTTTTCGTCCGAGTGAAATTATTATCATCCGAGTGAAACTGTTACCGTCGGAATGAAAACTTGCCGATCGAGTAAGAGATTGTCTTCTGAGTGAAAATATAATCATCCGAGTGAAAAGATTACCGTCGGAATGAAAACTTGCTGATCGAGTAAAGAGATTGCCTTCCGAGTGAAAATATGGTCATCCGAGTGAAAATTGTCTTCCGAGTGAAAGATTCTAAAATCCGAGTGAAAAAGTCCAGTCAGACGATCCGAGTGAATGACTCTAATCCGAGTGGATGAGCTCGAATCCGAGTGAAACTGAACATGTGCCCGAAAGTTTATCAAGATGACCTCGGATGGAGAAGTGTTCAATACGTAAGTTGTGTGTATCGTCAAAAAAATAAACTTTGGTTTTTGAGTCATCATCATCAGAGATAGTATATGGCATGTAAATTCACTACGAGACTCGGACAATCCAGATGCGACAAGACCAAGTCCGACTGGAAGGTAAAGATGACATCAAAAAGTATTCAAGATGGCCTTATTTGAAGAAGTGTTCAACTTGAGAGTTGTTCGTCTCGTCGAGGCGCACAAGTTTGGTATTTGGGCCGTCTTGATCGGAGATCTATGCGAGCTCGACGGCCCGTGCAAGGAGGAAGACAGAAGTTGGGCCAGATTCAGACTGAATCCGAGTTAGAATAGAACTAGGACTCTAGGACGTGAATTGATGTAATTTCTTGTAAGGAAAGCCTAGATGAATCCTTTACTTGTACGGGAAGTCCAGCCGCCTCTTATATATATTGGGGGTGACGGCCGATTGAACAACACACAATCGAACAAATCAATATACTACTTTTTCATCTACGTTTTATCTCTCCATCGGTTTTTTCTCTCGTTCTTCGCTGTTCCTCGAATTTGAGAGCTGCGAATCCCGATGCTCTAGGGGCGAGCGAATCGACCTAGGGCAGCCCATAGCCGCCACACTCCCTGACGGGTCCCTCCCGGGAGTGCGGGGTTTCGGGTCTGCAAAAGCGCCCGTCGACTGTCTTGCGTATCGCACTGTCGGTCGGGTCTCCTTCGACGTGAGCTGCGGTGCATCATCCCCAGCGTCGAGGGTACACGTGACGTGTTCGTGTGTCAACAATTAGGTGCTCAATCTTGGCGCATGCCATGACGACATCAGGGTATCCAATGCCCAGTGGTGATTCTAGTAGGTAAGCTTCGATAGGGTGAAGCATGCCCTCGAAAAACTTCATTATTTTGCTACTACTGTAGATACAGCCCATGGACACACGGAGAACAGCTACAAAATACAAAAAGGTGCAGTCGAACTCGAATAGATATAGCTATGTAACAACCAGATAACGAACTCGCTCACCTCACATGCTTGTTAAAATGGAGAAACTGCCATATGTGACTCCTTGCTACTACGTTATTAGTACACATAATGTCTTTTTTATGCCTAAAAACCAAACACCGAGTCTTCTTGGTCTGTGTAAACGTGGTATTTTTTCCAATCCTAATTTTTTTTCAATAAATACTACATGTGTCCATTTGTAATCTGGGAAAATGTGAGCTTATTACTACAACACTATTGAGAGATAGTGGCTATTTTCGTAGATAGAACCAATTTTTTTGTTCATTTTTTTATATTTTTGAAAAAAATCGCAAATAAGTTCAATAAACAGTACATGTTTCCTTATAGCATCTCTAGCAGACCCCGCAAAATCCCGACCCGCAAAACGCGTTTGCAGTTCGACGAAGATCTCGTTTGCGGGTCAAAAACGTGTGCGGCCAAACAGAAACCGTATATGGAACTGCATTTCGCAGGAGAAATCGCAACCGTAGTAGTTCATCACATACTACATATACTACATGATCAAACACTAATTCATTACAAACACTAGTTCATACTACATACTACATTCACTACTAGTACTAGAGGGGGTGGGGATCTCACGGCGGCGAGCTCGCGGCCATGGACGATGCGGTGGAGGAGCTCAATCCTCCTCGTCGGAGCCGCCGAGGTCGATGTACTTCTCCTTCTGCTCCTCGCGGATGCGCCGCCACTTGTCGTCCTTCTCCTTGGCGGCATGGTTCGCCGCGACCGCCTGCTGGAACACGAGGTCTTCGAGCTCCTTGTGGTGGCACCGGCGCTCCGCATCCTCGCGCAAGCTGCGTTCAGCAATGGCAGCCGCGACCGCGTTGACATCGGCGACGAAGTCCTCAGGCCCGATGACGCCGCGGCTCCCGATCTCCTCGTGCTCCTGCTTGACGGCGACGACCTCGATCTCCTTCGGCTCCTCCGACCACTCCATCTTCACGAGGAGAAGGCTCGCGCCGGAAGAGGAAGAGCTCGCGGCGTGAGAAGATCTTGCGGTGGAGGATGAGCCCGTGGCCGAGAAGGGCATACGCCCATGCCGACGGTCGTATTCCTCCGTCTCGCGGACGCGGAAGCTCGGCGGCGGCGAGAGGCCCCTGTTCGTCCACTTCCTTGGCCCGCGCTTCCTCGCGCCGTCCGAGCGGACACGCCGCTCGCGCTCGGGGTCGCCGCCCCCGCCGGACCTGCTCCTGGAGTCACGGCCGGAGCTCCACTTGCGGCCCCACATGGCGGCTGGAGGCGGAAGGGGCTCACCGGCGGCGAGAAATGTGAGGAGGAGAATGGGGAATTGCGGAGAGACGTGGCGGGGGGGGGGGGGGGGGGGGGGTAGGGTTTCGACCCGCAAATGCACCGCGAACCCGTAGATATACTGCTTGGGGGGGCGGTTTGTGGCCCCAGGTAAAAAGTTTTACGGGCCGGGCGAGTATACGGGCTCTGTTCTGGCAGAAAATTGGGCCGAGCCCGTATACTCAACGGAATTTTGCGGGTTTGCGTCTTTTGCGGGTTCTGCTAGAGTTGCTCTTAGTAATTTCAAATTTTTTGGGCTTATTTAGACTACCCTGTTAGGAGATAATTACCATCTTACTTAACATATCCAAATTTTGACGAAAGAGCGTTTAGTTTACATGACGTTAACTTTGAGCTCACCCTCCATTCTCTTCGTGGATTCGCCAATGCAAGTGCCCACTCCAGTGCTCCCTTGGGAATTTCATCACCCATGCAAACCATTGTATAGACGCATAGCTCTGCCGCACCTATGGACATGTATCTAAATGCAATTTATCTTCAAACTTAGGCTTGTGATTTTTGTGCGACCATTCAGCTTCTTGGAGATAGCAACTAGACAGCTGTTGGAACTGCATGCATGCGCACGAGCAAGGGTAGCGATTAATTAAACACACAACAATTTTTTTAATTAATATGCTTCGAAAAGTAGACATAGAAATGATTCCCCAAGATAAACACCATGACATGTTTTTTATGCAAATTAATGGCCAATCCATGTTCCTTTTGCTCAAACTAGTACTGATCAATTTTTTCAACATTGATTGTTTTGTGACAAGAACGTTGCTATACGTACGATGAATTTCCGTCCAACACTCAGTACGATTAGAGACAAATCATAGATTACCTGTTTGTGGGTCATAGCATCTGTTGTCTGGTCGTACCAGCGTCCGATAAAAAAGAATCATACATAGAGCAGTTTTGTTGTGACAAACAAAGTATATGTAAGGTTTCTGTTGTTTGGTAACAAACCATAAATATTGTATTCACTTAAATACCTTGAGGACACTTTATACTATGAAGGTAGTAACATAGACTAGTGTCATATGCATAACACTAGTATAATTTACTTCACACTATGACCAGCCTTGCTCCCCACAATGACAAGCCTAACCATTGCATTTGATTGGGTTGGAGATGTATTGGTGTCAACATAAGTAGGTTGGTTCTAAGCTGTCGTTGGTTGGTTCTACCTCTGCATTAATTGTTGATTGTGATGTAGTGGTCCTGACGTTCTGGAAGTAGTGGTGATGTTCTATCTTACATTTGGCGATGACAAGCCTCTTACAATCACCCTTAAAGTATTTTGGTCCCCAGACCTGGTAACTATATATCACCGAGATTCAGACCGTTCTAATTTCGTTATGAATGTAATGGGAAGGGGCTGAACCCGGTTCAAGAAAAAAAAAATCGAGATCCAGGTCCAGCGTGGAGTTGCCGTAGTACACTACCACCCCACCGACGTTCTTGGTACAGGTCAACATCTACACCTAATTGGGTTGGATATATTTTGGTGTCAACACAATGAAGCTGGTCCTAATGAAGCTGCCGTTGGTTTGGTTTGTGATCAAGTTGTGCTGCTAGAGGTTAGTTAGAGATCCCATTATTTTTATACCGAGCCTGTATGCACTAGTACGCTTCATTTGATCTCTTGCATGTTGCTTCTAAGGCCAATTCTAACCGATCCCCTAGAAAATAGAGGAGGATCCGACAGAGTAAGCTTAGTGGAGTAAACTTTTACTCCTCTATAAGTGGCCGCACCTAGCCGATCCCCTAAACTTAGTGAAGTAAAAAAATAATTTATATAGGTTTTGTGTCCTAGCCGCATGAACTTCAAACATTTCACAATATATATCATAAAAACATTCATAACATAACCGTTAAAAAGCATAAATTTCATCATCACGAATTTCAAATTCAAACATGCCTTGTTCACCCAAAATGCATTACTTCAAACACAAAGTTTGACCCAAAATCACCACAAACATAACATGTGTATGTTGTGGATCGAGCCAACCAATGGCATGCACGAACTCAAACGAAGTCCTCGGCAAAGAAATCGTCACCGCCGCCACCACTACCATCCTCTTGGACACCATCACTACCACCATCGTCCCGGCCGCCGCCACCACCATCATCACCACCACCACCGCCACCACCACCACCACCATCCTCTTGGCCTCCACCAAGACCACCATTCCGAAGAGAGCTTTCCGTTTGGGTCAAGATGTCCCCACGAGTGAGCTCTCAATACTTTCTTGCGGTTTCATCCATTGTGTTTGGATTCATGAACATGATAGCACGGTCTGCGGCTTTCTTGGCAACACGAATCCTCTCCTCCTCAAGTGCAAGTCTACACTCCTCCACCTTCAACTTTCTCTCCTCCGCCACCAACTTGGCCTTTCATTTCTCATCCTCCAAAGCTCATTCCACCTCGCCATCTTATCTTCTTTGCGTTCGGTCGCCAACAACTTCTTGGCCTCAATCATGGCCACAAGTTCTTCTTTGTATGTGCCAACGTACGCATATCTCTTCTTTTCTTTTTTTTTGCAATTTCGTTCCCTTTCAGTCTATTGTTGGCCTCTTCATCAACCTCGTTGTCCTCCTCAACAGATATGCTCAACCTTGTCTCTTTGGAGTGGTCTCCGAAACTCTTTGGATCCACTTCTCGTTCTTGCATAGCTCTTTGTAGCAATGATGCAACATGAAGGGCTTGTGGCCGAACTTGTGTTCCTATGCTTGAATAGTTCTTTGATGTAGGGGCCATACTCCGCCACTTGCACACCGCTTGCTGGTACATGATTCACTTGATTGATGCAACCGGACCATCGGTTGCATTGGTCGTAAATGGTGCTCCAACGATACCCAAGAGAACCTTGCGTACGGCTTGATTGCACCTCCACGGACTTGTTGTAGTAGTCCGTAACTCCCCCAAAACATAGTCTTGGTTTGATTCGTTCCAATCATTGCATCCATGAAGATGTTCATTCAAGCATAGCATAGAGCAACATCTTCAACTTGATTGTAGTTGGCGGTGCGTGACCTTGACGACCGCATGCTTGCTTCAGCCACCTCCTCAACTTCATCTTCGTCGGCCACCTCCTCTTCTTCCATCTCTTCGGCCGCCTCCGAAAGATCCCAAACTAAGTCATAATTGAGATCATCTAGCACCATCACCGCCGAGGACTCCAAAGACGCTAAAAATACGGCCGTGTTCATATCCACACTACGACAACAAAACAAACAAACTCCATCACCATCAGTCAACAGCAATCACCGTCTAAAACTCGTTGGCCGAAATGTGAAAGACGATTTTCTTTACCTTGTCGGCATTTCGTCGAGCACTTGGTAGCCGCGACCCTTCTTGCCGGTTGTCTTCTCCTCCAACCGCCGTCAGTTTTCAAGCTCTCTTGGCTCCAGTGGGAGGCCGGCACGAGTGTGGTTTCCAGCGGCGGCAGTGGCCGGCAGGGTGGTGGAAAGTGTCTTCGCTACCTATTCCGGCAGGAGGGCCGGTCATCGGTGTGGGTATGCTTGGAATTTATGCTTAAGATATGATTGTACTTGTTGCTCTAACATGGAGGCTCCACACCTCCCCTTTCAATGTGAATTTAATGAGAATGAAACTTTAGCTTCTTATGCTAATTGTGTATATGATTACTATGATGTGGAACAAATAGAAGAATTTGTTGCTTTGAAGGGTGGTTATGAAATTGAATTTTTGTTTGAAGAGTATGAAGATTGTAACGATGCTCTTTATCACATATATCATTTATATACTACTACTTGGGGGAGAATAAAACCACACATCAAGACACAATAGATGGTGCGGGTGCATTGGCGAATCCTCCACCGAACCCGCAACAAAAGATGTTCCCATGGCAGCACGCTGGATTGTATCCCAACGGTCTAGCAGCTGCATGTGCTGCCTGTGCTACCATCATCACGAGCAGGCGGACTTGCACCATGAAAAACACAATGATAACTTGGAAGATGTTATTTTTCGCCATTGCCTAAGAACGCGAGCACGCATGGCGGCTAGCTCGAGCGCGATGGCCAGCGCTAGTACGACATGGCCGCCCGAGCACAACGGCCAGCATGCATGCCTGGTTGTGTGAGCATGGAGGCCAGCTCGAGCGCAAGCACAATGGCCAGCACGCACGCACGGCTATGCCAGCATGGCTGCCAGCTCGAGCGCGATGACAGCACTAGCACGGCACGGCTGCGCGAGCACCACGGCCAGCCCGAGCGCGGTGGCCAGCGCTAGCACGGCACGGTGGCAAGCACGACGGCTAGAGCTCGGGGCGCGAGCTCCGGGGCGGCGCGGGCACAACAGCCATGCCGAACTCCGACACGAGCGTGGCGCGGCAGGCACAGGAGCCAGGCGCAGGCGAGCTTCGGCCCCGGCGCGGCGGAGGACGGGCACTGCAGCCGCAACACCCGCGAGCTCCGGCCGGCCAAGGCACAGTAGCACCGCCAAGCGCGAGCTCCGCAGCCGCGTCCTGCCGTCTCGGTCTTAGGGATGAAGTGGGGGTCCGGTTGGGTCACTTTTTTTCACCGGACACTAATTAACGAACGTTTCGGACTTTTAGAGGAGAAATAGGAGGTTTGGCTGTGGATGCTTTTAGTTGATTTGCAAAAAAAGTAAACGAGAGAAAAGATTTGTCATTTTCATTATTAACAAAAAAGAATTATTTGGTTAATTTTTAAAAATTGAGCAAAAATCATAACAACACGCCGAGCAGACTATCGTCATGGAACATGACAATACACATGGCAGCAGCCGATCTAGCTACCAACATAGACTCCACACAGAGCCGGAAAGAGCAACCGCCATGGTTGGACAAAGGCGTCATCATTATCACCTATCGCCCTAGATCCAGTGACTCCAACTTCACCAAAGGCGACCATGAACAATGCAAACACCACAAGTTGATGCACTTAACCAACATTTACTAGTAGAAAATGGGCATTAGAAGCGGCCTCCGCAAGCGGTTGTGATCAAATAGAACAAAGTCGATTGTAATATGCACACCGGAGGCGGTTAGAACAACATAACCTCTTGCTGTAAGTATTCGAGGCGGTTGGTAATAAAAAAAAGAATTGCATCTACTATTGAAACCGCTTGCGCTTAGTGAGTAGCTCGGGGCAGGGCCTTCACTTCTCTTTGTCTACTGATCCTCTGCCTTCACTTTAGTTTCTATCCATTTCCCTTCCCTTTTTCGGTCCTTGCCCAGACCTTGTGCCAAACTCCGTCCCACCAGATGAACGGTTCGTAATTTCTGATTAACCGTTGGAGTTTCTGAGAACTCTCTAAAGTATAGATAGATAGATTACACATATTCCACAACAAACAATCCTTTTGTGCTCTGTCAAAGAGCAAAGAGTTGTATTCATATATGATTTTTTTTGATTTTTTTAGGAATTAAGCACATGCAGAGAATGATTTACCCTAGCTCTGAGGGTGTGTTGGATATACAAACGCAATATCGAGCTTTGCTCACGGGGTGCGAGTGCGAGAGAAAGACGTCGTTGATATACACAAGGATATGTGTTTTATTTTCTGCTTTTGGAAGGATGGTTTTGTAAGGGTTGGACCATTTTAATATATATTTTTCGAACTCCGGAAGAACCCAGACTTAAATTAGATAAGCATGCAACATTTTACAAAAGGACCCAACAGAAAGTAGAAATGACAGTCCAGATGAGAAACTTTACAAATAGGACCCCAGAAGACAAAACAGGATGCAACATTTTACAAAAGGACCCAACGGAAAGTAGAAATGACAGCCCAGATGAGAAACTTTGCCAATAGGACCCTAGAAGACGAAACAAAAAGCAATCAAGTCCTCGGTGCCTGCTTCGATCCTGGCCCGGAACCACCGCTGCGGGGGACGAGACCATTTTAATATATGACCTTGACATTCATGCAAAAAGAAATAGTGTGCATCCCTGAATGCACAAACAAGCCTGCCAATAGTAGCTGGTTTCTAATTATTGGTGACATACTTCATTACCCAATAAATGCTTTAAAAAAGTATGATCTCGCGAAAAATAAAGAATGTCACCATAACACGGACGATCTTGACACAACATATGACCAACAGAATGATAAAACAGAGATTCCGAAAGGCACGCACTACAGACTCATGAGGTCAACCTGTATGCCTAGCCACTCTCTTTTTGTCTTAAATCAATGCGGCAAAAATCTAGTTTTCAAAAGGGCTAAAGTAAACATAAGATTAAGTCTCTTTGCGGTATACTCCGAACAAGATATATAATAATCTCCTCCCATTTTATTATGTAAGTAACTAGTACAATAACTTTTTGAAACTAGGATCACAAATATCCAGGATTAGGTAACACATAAATCACATATATCATTTATATGTCAAGCTTACTACTTGGGGGAGAATAAAACCACACATCAAGATACAATGGATGGTGCGGGTGAATTGGCCAATCCGCTACCGAACCCGCAACAATAGATGTTCCTAGGACAGCACACTGGATTGTACCCCAACGGTCTAGCAGCTGCATGTGCTACCGGTGCTGCCATCATCATGAGCAAGCAGACTTGCGCCATGAGAAAAAGAATGATCACTTGGAAGATGCCACTGTTCGCCATTGCCTAAGAACACGGAATAATAGAAAATATATAGTTATGGAATAATCTGTCAACCAGAATATTTTTGTGGTCATGAGAGGTACCGTTCAGTCGCCTTATATAGATATGTTGGCATCAAGGTTATCCTTATCCAATTAATGTCATTAAATGACTTGTTTCGTTTTTCTTTGGATAAAGGTTATCCTTATCCAAATAAATGCCAAATAAATCTCTACTACTTAAAAACTCTACTACTTAAAAAAGAGAGTAAGGCTTCTTTTGCTGCCGACTGACCACGCCTCTTCGCTTCGCCCATCGTTTCATCCTCCTTTCGTCACGTCGTCCGCATAGTCGCACATGGGCCAAGCCCATCAAAACCATGAGACCTAGCCCATGTAGCTCCCTTGTTCCCATCTCGACCACAACGACGCGCTCTCCTATGTGCCGCTCTTTGCGGCAAATTGCCGGACGCACGCACAGACGCATACCTGACTGGGCCGGCCCAAGCTAGCGACCAGCGGAATGGGTACTGTAGCGCGAGTCTATTGACCTCTAAAAGATTTCGCGTACTGTAGGGATTGAGCCCGGGACCTCTGGTGAAAGAGCCGACTGTGCTAGCCAGTAGACATTATCACAACGAATGTTTACATTGGTAGCGCAACATTATAAGAACCAAAAACAACGAAGATCCTTTTTTTCTTCCTTTTTTCGTGTTTTAAATTTTTGCTCGAAATTCCAGAAAAATTGGAAAAAGGTAAAATAATGAAATTTGCGAACAATTTCTAAAACAGGATCAATTTTGGAAAAACCAAAAACATTTAACACACGCAAATTTTTTGAAACAGCAGAACAAATTTAAAAACATGAACAATTTTTGGAAACAGAAACATTTTATGAAATTTGCGAACAACTTTCGAAAACATGAACAATTTTGGAAACACGAAAAAAATTAAAACGGGAACATTTTCTGAATCTGTAGAACAAATTTGAGATGAACAATATTTGGAAACATGAACACTTTTTGAGAACTAGAACATGTTTTGAAAATGATTTTTTTCGAAAACTGAAACATTTTCCAAATTCCAAACACAAATTTTGGATAAGCGAACATTTTTCTTAAAATAGGAACATTTTTTTAAACTCCTGAAATTTTTTTGCAAACACAAACATTTTTTAAAAATTATGTACATTTTTTGGAACTCTCTGCAAAAATTAAAACACAAACATTATTTGAAATTTGCGAACAATTTTTGAAACTCCTGACAAAAATTGAAAAATATAAAAAAAATCTTGAAAATTGCGAACAAAGTTTGAAATAGGAACATTTTTTGAAACTCCCAAACAAAATTTGAAAACATTAACATTTTTTGAAAACAAATTGCGAATAATTTTCCGAAAATTGTGAACGGTCTTTGAGATGAAATCATTTTTTTGAAGTTCTTGAACAACTTTTGAAAAGTTCTGAAATTTTGAAAAAAATCATAAAGAAAAGAAAACAAAAACGAAAAAAAATATAGAAATAGAAAAGGAAAAAAAGAATAGAAACAGAAAAGGAAAACGAAAACGAAAAATAAAAAAAGGAACCAGAAAACTAGTCCAAAAATCGGTTCAGGAACCTGCTAGAAGATTCCGAAAACCATTAGAAACCTGGGCTGGAACCTTCCTGAAAGTTCCTAAAACCATGTGCGATCTTCTCATTAGCTATACTAGCAAAAGGGCCCGTGCGTTGCAACGGGAGAAAAAGTATATCTTTAACACGGCATCCAACCATCATCGTGGCTATCCTTTATCCCGGACAAACTTGCTGGTCGATACTTTTGGCCACAACAATGTACACACGTGTACATGATTTGGAAGCAGGCAAATGGATGAATTTTCTGAGAGGCTTCCTAGCTAGTATGCCAAGCTATCTTTTTTTGGTGAGTAGAAGCACACATACACAATGCACCAAGTCATGATGGACTTCATGCGACATCACCGCTCCATGGCGGTGTCTGCTTGATTTCACCGGGTCCTCGAATTTTACAAGGTGGTGTCGGTGTTGTAGTACGTGTTGGGTTAGTGTTGGCGCACACCTGAACACGTAGTATAGGTTTCGACGAGCATAATGTGTGACCCTAGCAGTCGGTACTTTTGGACGAAGAAACACATCAACAGAATTACTTTGCGGTACATGCAAAGCTAATTCAGGGAAATGCCTTAATTGATCTGTACACTGGATCAAGTACGTAGCAAGAGCTAGCTGGACTGATTAAAATTTCAGCCCAAGCTGGACAAACACTAATAAGTTTAGCCCAAGCTGGAAGAACACTGATTATGGCTTTTTAGAAAACTCGCATGACAAATAGGGTGTCTTCCTTTCTTTGCCGGGTTAGTTAGTTGCCGCGGGTCGATCTATTCCGATGGCCCATGCACATTGTAGCATTTTGGACTTTTTTTTTATCATCGACTCACTCTCTTTCCCGGTGCTCTCTCTCTCTATCTCTCTCTCTCTCCACTCTCTTGCGCATTAAGAACAACTTACTGATTGAAGCTAAGCTAAGCTAAATCATCATAAGTCAATACTTTAGCTGGCACAACAATCAGGGACAGTTGCTCCTTTTGATCCATTCTCGGTGTTCCTTCGTTTCCTTGTTGGGTTAATTCTTTTTCGCCTCCTTTCCTTGGGTACCCAATTCTTCTTGTTGATCCTCCAAACTGCTTAAGTATATGAACCGGTAGAATTGTATCTAAAGAAGCGAGGTGGGACAGGAGGAGAGGTTCTGAGTTCTATCCAAGCTCGTATACACCTTTTTTTTTAGCAACAAGCTCGTATACACCTGATTCTGAAAAGTCCACTCACGTGCTCACAGCCCATAAAAAACTTCAGTACAAAGCCCACTTGCCTGGCTCATTGCTACACGGAAACAAAATCGGCCCAGTTGAACGTTGCTTAGACAACGTACGGCTTATTCTAGATGGACAAATTTTTAGTACCACCTCAAATCTATAACTACTAATAATACCACCTCGGATGTAGAAAATAATATAGGTGAAAAAAACTGAAAGCGTAAATTCACGGAAAGAAGCGTGTTGTGACGGTGAACCCACGGAGTCAATCCGTACTTTATTATTATTATTATTATTATTATTATTACTAGCAAATATGCCCGTGCGTTGCAACGGAAGAAAAAAAACTCAATCTTAGGAAAAGAGTGGTTTAAGAGCCCACATAGATACACGCCCACCATTTCAACACGGCAGAGAAGCAGTAATAGCATAAACCATGAATATGAAATATTACTAAAGCTTAATTTCCCAAATCAAGTTTAATAGTGCCAACAATAGTTACAGAGGCATGCATTGTTTTCCACTATAGAGATTGCTACAGAGTATCTACTTCTAGTGTGGATTTTCTAACATGTAGTTGTATTTTTACATGGTCTTCCTTGGTCTTTGTACCCGAAATATGACTGTTTCTTGCAAAAAGAAAACAAAAACTCAAATGTGCAGTTATTTTTTTTCATGTAGAGCATACATGTTTTGATTGTTTGAACCTATTCTTTAAAGATGTTTTGATTGTTTGCATCTAATTTTAAATTTAGAAAAGAGAAAATACACTCAAATCGTTGCTCCAAACATCAATTTTGTGAGTGCCCGTGAGTTTTATACAATTTTATATGGGTGTTCGGCTCGGCTCCCATCCCCATGGACATATGTTCATGTTCTTACAAACGCTTGTAGACGGTGGCAACTGCTGACGCGGATGGTGGTATGTGTGCATGGCATGGTGATCTTGGCTCCCACTCACCGCCGACCATGCTTCTCGACAGATTGGTCCTAGAGTATTCCTATTCCTATCGTCTTGAAGCTAGCGTTTATCAGGTGTCGTTGGAGGAATAACCTGAGGAGCATGGCGTGCTTCCTCATTGCATCACTCACCGCCGAGTCCATACTGGGTTATTCCTCTTTATTTTTTTGGCAGCAACATACACGGTGTGTTTTTCTAATTGAAATCAACCGATGTGCTTGCGGGAACCATGGGAGTATTTTTCCGTGATGGAAATAAATTCATGAGTTTTTCCTTGTGTACACGACTTGCCCATCTACTACTCCCTCCGTCCCAAAATTCTTGTCTTAGATTTGTCTATAAATACGGATGTATCTAGTTACATTTTAGTGTTACATACATCCGTATCTAGAGAAATCTAAGACAAGAATTTTGGGATGAAGGGAGTATTTGTTTGTGTATATTCATCATTTTACCAAACTTGCCCATCTTCTATCGAGTGAACCGCGTTTCGGCTAGCTCTGAGGCATAGTGATCCGTGTATATTTGTTTTCAATTAAATTTAAATTCCTCCATCATGACCAAATCCTATATGTTCCTGGATTAAGCACATTTAAATTGATCCAGGGCAAATATCCTCACTTCAAAACTCGAGGGGAATTTTCCTCACTTCTTTTAGTTCTCTGTTTATTCTAAATTAGAAAGAAATAAAAACAGCAGAGAGAGAGAGAGAGGCCCACTTGCCTAGCTGGTCTAGCAAAGGCCCATCTCCTGTTTCTCTTACCCTACCAGAAGTTGCTCAAAAAAAAAACCTAGAGCAGACCGATCCTAAAATTCCTCTCCTCTCTCTCTCGATCCTTTCCCTCTTGCACCGCCATACAGGCACGCTAGCCCCCATGCCCCGATCTCCTCGCTTCCCCCGCTGCCCGCGCCTCTGGCACGGCGTTGCCGCCGGCGAGCTCCTCCTCCGCGCCTCCTCTCCTTCCTTTTCTTCCCTCCCCTGACCTCGACGGTGAACCAACGCCGCCCAAGTTTGCCCGCTGCCGGCCCACCCTCCCACAGTCCATCGCCACCTCTGTTCTGGCCATGACATCGCCTGAGTTCCCTCTATTCTTTTGCCCTCCCACAGTCGACCACTGCCTCTGCTCGGGCCATGACATCGCCTGAGTTCCCTCTGTTCTCTTTCTTTGTTAATTCCTTTGATTCTTGAGGTAGCATCTCCCGCTCCATTTATTCCATCTTTGACCAACTCCTTTGATGCTACTTGTTGTCGTCAACTCACAAACACATTTAAATTGGTGGGACTGTCTACAAGTAAACGATGTGGGACTATCTATTAACCATAATCTTCTACATTTTATTACAGAAACACTCGCTGGGGCTGGAACATCTCACACAGACAGGCTGAGGCCCAAGTGGCAACGCATCAGCCACGAAACGATCGCAATTGGTCGATGGCACGCTCATTGAACGAGGCATTATCAAACACAATCATAAGCACAGAAGAAACTCACCTACATCTATCTCTGTGAACCCGCAAAGACATCCAAAATCCCACAACAATTCCACCATATTGCCCAATGCCATGCAGCAGCCATAAAATCCCAGTCACACATATGCAGATCCGCAACTGTAATTAGCGTTCATGATCCAGGGGTCAGTGGAGAAACATCCCTGTCACATACTTCCTGAGTAGTCATTAAAGTAAATCAGTAAATCTCTTTGAATTAATTGCATACATACCTGGCCTTCGTCTCTGATTGATGCGCAGGATGCACCTTGGCTGTGTCCCAGACCACCACCTCCTCGCTCTTCACCTCTCGTCCACGGACGGCCTCAACGCCAAGGAGTTCGCGCTGCTCCGCTCCATCGTGGCCGCGCGCGCGCCCAGCAGGCTGCTTGTGTTCGGCCTCTCGCCGCAGCTCCTCGCGCTCGCCGCGGTCAACTCCGGGCAGGGCGCTGCCACCGCCTCCGTCACCGACAGCGCCGAGGACGCGGGGGGCATGCTCGTTGGGCGTGGCCCCAGCAGCTCGGCGGCCGTCCATGTTTCAAGGTACCCCGACCCGGCAGGGGAGGCGTGGGCGGTGCTGCGGCGCGCGAGGTCGAGCCCGGTGTGCCGGCGCCCGACGGGGACGGTGCGCAAGTTGGGTTGCCGGCTGGTGCTGACCTCCTTGCCGCGGGAGGTGCTAGACGCGAGGTGGGACGTGGTCGTCGTCGACGGGCCGAGCGGGGCAGGTGAGGTCCCGGGGGGCCGGGGAGGATGGGCGCCATGTACACCACGGCCGCGCGCGTGACGGGGCCGAAGCGGTGGACGTGACGGTGCACGAGATGAACCGGACGACGGGAAGATCTGACGCCACCGCCAATCTTCTCCACCCAGCGGCGCCATGGCTGCCGACCGACGAGCGCCTCATCGCGGCTGCTGGCCAACGAGGACAGGGGAGCTCAGGTGCTGGGATGGAGACGCACCTAAGGGGGGCCGGGGACGCCGGAGGCGGAGGAGAGGCCGAGAGGGACAGAGGCGGAGGGGAGAGCCGGACGGCCGACGAGTTCGCCGACGAGAGCCCCGCCGGAGCCGTCCCCCATTCGACCTTCTCTGCTCGGCGGCGCAGCTCACGCGCGTATCCATGATGGCGTCCACGATGTTCGATCGGCGTGGTTCAGCGTTCTCTCAGATCTCGCTACTTATAGATGTGCCGCTCCTATCCCGATGGCTACGGAGGTGACAGAGTCTCCGAAACGTTTTAAGAAAATTTTAGCTACAAGTTTGGGCACATAAAACATATAGTACCACCTTGTGTATATGTTTTAAATTTAAAGTGAAAGCGTAAACTTACGGGAAGAAGCGTATTGTGACGGTGAACCCGACAAAGTCAATCCGTGCTTTATTATTAGGGAATATATATATATATATATATATATATATATATATATATATATATATATATATATATATTGCACACCTGCCCGTGCGTTGCAACGGGGTAATATATATGGTAGGCCCCTAGCTAAATTAGCATGTCTTAAGACTTCCATATCTTCACTGCTTATTTTTTTTTGCCCTCATCGATGGAGGCCATGGTGTCCACCTGATGACAAACATGTCCGAAAGTGGTCAATTCTATGATAAAACACACGACACACCTGTCATTAAACTTCACCAACGTACGACACACCTGTCATTAAACCTCACCAACGCAAGAGAATGTTTAAAGTTTAAAAACTATAGTTGCCAAGTTCGACGTGATGGCCACCCTCCGTGAGCTACTCCTCACACTTGGTCTATGCACCATTATCCTCTACAGTTTGGAGCAAGAGTTGCGCATCTAGACAACACATGGACCTTGCAGTTAAGAAGTGAGTTCTAGGCCACAATAGCGCTACCTTCGGCAGACCAGTTTAGAACTGCCAAACTAATCCCATTTGTGCATCATATAGCCAGAGAATGGGGGGTTTAAATTATATGCGTCATTGTGTCAGCCATGTCCGCCTTTCTAAACTAAATATTATGTCTGGAATATAAAAAATCTGAAATATTTGTGCATTAGTAATTGCAAGAAGTAGAAATTCACGTCTATAAGAAGCAGTAGCGCACACAACCAAAAATTACCTCACCACAAATAACCTAGATTCTGACCTTAGGTGGTTGGATCCGGTGACGGCGACTATTGAGCGTCGCTCCCTTTCTGAAGGCGTTGCTGTTGAAGAATCTCGTCGTTCATTTGGTGTAATAAGATGGTTGGTGTGGATATGGTCATTGATGTAGTTTTCCGATTATGGATTTGATCGATTCAGGGTTTTTTTTTCTCACCTATGCATAGCTTTGGTCTTGTATGACTTTGCTATTTGTTGGTATGTTCTTGTGTGCGTGTGTTGGTGTTGGCTGTGTGCATCCTAGCTATGCAGAGGCCGGGTGTGCTCATTATGTTTGTATCTTCTTGATGCTCTATTTTGAGCCAATAAAATTCACCCTTTGTCGAAAAACAAATAGCTACAATTTTAGTGTGTAAGCAGCAGCACATCCAATTTCCACGCATGCACACGCACAAAGATCAAGTGCCACACCGCCTTGATGCCACAAGACCTGAAGGAAAAAATAGAGTGGTTGAAAATATGGGCTCTCTTTCGCAAAAAAAACGAGCTCTCATCGTCTTGTGTGCACGCCGACGACTTTGGGCAAGAAGACACCATGCATCCACAAGCCTAGATCTAGGCAGTTGGAAGACTTTTTACACGAGCCATATACCAGATTCTTATCTCTTCTTGAAAAGCTTTGTCTATGGCCACCATATGCAGCCATGGATTGGTGCAACCGTGAGAGGGAAAAGGTTGACCAACACCTGGGAACTATTATGAGTACGATGTGCAGATGCGGTGGCCAGTAGGGATGCATCCAAGCACCTTCAATCTGCCTCACACCGCCACCTCTGCCTTGCTGCCTTCGCTGTTGCCACCAAACGCGCGACGGCCGGAGTGCCGGACGTAGTCCCTGCATGTGAGCTCATTGCCATCCTACGATGCCACCTGGCTGGGAAGATCAGGCCATCCAGTCGTGGCTACGCATGGCGCCCAGCGCCTCTACAACATCCTTTTTTAACACGGCCATAACAGCGGCCGGCGGCGATCATGATGGACCAGGTCCATGCCGGCAAGACCAACGACGGTTCGGCTGTCGGTGAGGCGGAGGGAGAGCATCAGGCATGTGGATGGCATCGGCGAGTTCCTGCCGTGATGGTGGCCCGGCTGTCGGCGAGGGCGATGGAGAGAATCAAGCTCTTGGACTTGCGGTGGTTTGGCGGCGGCATCATCGAGTTCGTGCGATATATGAGGAGGAAATCGAGGGGATTCTCTATGCGCATGTTCTCTTTGTATTAGGGATTAGTAACGTAGTTATTTATAAGTTTGGGAGTTTCCCAGTTCGTTCTTCAACGGGAGTTATCTCTGGAGTCTGAAACCTACACGTAACGTAGGACAAGGTGTCGGCTTAAAGTAACATCTAAAAAGGGACCGTAGATTTAATTAGTACCACCTTGAATTTTGGAAAAAATATGGACGTGTCGGAAAAAAACTGAAAACGTAAATTCACGAGAAGAAGCGTATTGTGACGGTGAACCCGACAAAGTCAATCCGTGCTTTATATATATATATATATATATATATATATATATATATATATATATATATATATAGGGAGAGATTATATTATTATTATTATTATTATTATTATTATTATTATAGCAAAAAGTCCCGTGCGTTGCAACGGAAAGAAACAACAATGCAAACTTGTGGTGGCCGTGTGACCTTGACGTCTCCATCGACGCCTAGCTTCCAATGGTATTGTTTTCCTAGCGCATCACAATATTTTGTTGGATCCTAACAAATATGTCCGTGTGTTGCATTAGGAAATTTTTTTATCATAATCCCATTCCCAACACCTCCCCCACACAGCCCACAACATCTATTTCAACGTGACACCCCATTTGTCGACGATTATCCTCTTTTCCACCATCACCAACGGTCTAACAGGTCGCAAGGCATCTGAACATGGTCAATCCCAAGACGACGAGCTCACCCATCCATTAAACCATACCAATACAAGGAAATGTTTATAACTTAAAAACACATTCCACTTGAGCTAGGCGTGAAGAGCTACTCTATGGTGTCCATGTATTGGTAAAGAATACAAAATCTCTTACAAACAACATATTTTACCTCGGTAAAATCGTACTCCAACATTGACCTCCATAATTGGAGTAGTTGATCAGAAAAAGCGAAATATTATTATTTGCAACAAAAATCTAAATTGTTAACAAATCACCTAATAAAATACACATTTCCATCTATTAATGGAATATAAAGGATACAAAAATCACACTCATTATTTAATATATTTTTAGGGGAACTCATTATTTAATATCACTCATTAAGCTTTCAATTTGCGCGTACATGCATGATTGCATGCCATTTGAGCGTGATAGATATGAAGGCTCCTGTTTGTTGGTTTTTTTCTAAACACCAGCTCGACTCAGACAACACACACATTCACATGAGGACACGGCAACAGAATAGCTCGGCCATGGCCATAATTTAAGCATCTCTGCTTCTTTTTTATGGGAGGTCTGCTGTTTGATCTACTACATAAAGACGTAGAACAGGGCATGTGTCCTGTAATGGGAAAGAGAAGATGTTTAAACGCCAATGTGTTCCATGTTAATGAAAGAAGCCTATTAGTGTCCACAAGCCGTACGTGTTAATTTGTCGTTCATGACAACTGCAAGTACACATCACTAATTCCTCCAGCCTGTTCGTCGCTGCTACCACAATCGTCTACTTACCTCTGCCTCCCGCTGTGCTGTCTTGCCGCTGCCGCCGGGCACGAGACGGCTGGAGTGCTGATGCAGTCCGTGGAGGTGTCTTACATGCGAAATCATTGTCCTCCTACGGTGCGACCTGATCGGGAACGACAGGCGTGCGCAGTCATGGCCACACGCGATACCCAGCGCTGTACGATATCTCGTTCGACCAGTGCATCGGCTGGCGGCGTTCATCGCGGACCGGGACCGTGCCATGCCTGCATGACGGCGGACCGTCTGTTGGCGAGGCGGATGGAGGGCATCTTGCTCATGGGCCGGCGGATAGCATGACGGCGGTCCGGCTGTCGGCTAGGAGGAGGGAGATCCTCAGGCTCCTCGACTTTCTGCTGATGACGACACAACGGACGACATCGGCGAGTTCCTATATGGCACCTATCATTGCCGGCACGGCCGTCTGTTTCTGCACCGCCTTCACATATCCAGGTCTCCGTCTCTGCCGAGACGATATTTATGGAAGGAATTGGGAAGTCAGTCGGCCAGGGATATCGGTGTTCGACTCCAACTGTCCTCGTCCTCTAGAGTCACGAAGGAAAAATAGTACTACGTGTTGGGTAACACCGTAGCAGGGGAGCGACGTACGAAAAGGCCGAGCCAGATAAAGTCAGGTCGTGGTTATCTCCAATTCATCGTCCGTCTAGCTTCAACTGGACGTGGCCTCGTGGGCCAGGCTTAGTTAGAAAAAAGAACTGAATTTGGCATATAACTTGCTGGATGAGTTGCCCGACTGCGTGAACAAGCATATTATGACATGAGAAGAAAGTGTATTGTGACGGTGAACACACGGAGTCAATCCGTGCTTTATTATTAATTATATATATATTATATTATTATTATATAGGGAAAGAAAAATTAGGGAATGATATATAGATGGGCCGGCCCAGTCGTTCGGTTAGTATCGTCGCTGTGTGCGTTACCTCGACATTTCGACGCAGAGAGCGTCGAATAGGAAATTCCAGGTTTAGCACCAACGCACCACCGGCCACCCTCTCACCCATGCCACTGCTTCTGACTCTCCGTTATTATCATCGCCGGTCTTCCTCCTCCTTCCTCTCTCGCCTAGCCGACCTGTGTTGGCAGTCATAGACGGCACACTCCACACTCCACAGTACATGCCCCTGCCCGGATGCCGCTACGTATTGAGCCCGAAACTGCTGCATCAATCTAAAATGTGATGACCACCATCACGGTTGCATCAATCTATGGTTCAGGTTTGAGACAGGTCTGCAACATTGGTGCTAGGAGGAGACGCCTGGGCCTGGCCGAAAAGACATGTGCGCCAGCCTGTGCTCGTCCGTCGCCAATTGGGAGTCCAAAGTTCATACTCTATCCAGGGACACGTATCTATTAGATTGATTCTCATCATAGTAGTAGCTCTATCTGTTGTGTCAGTGAACAAACACGCGAGGCTGCAGGATTCTAATCACTGACTCAATTTTAATTTTTGATCTGCCTTCTAAGGTAAGCGTGGAGTTATGGTTTGACCTTTTCATTGCCGTGTTTGCAAAATGGTGTGGCAGTAGCATTGGACAATTAGAGGGTGTTTGGATCCAAGGGACTTATTTTAGTCTGACTAAAAATAATCTTTTTAAGAGGCTAAAGTTCCAAGCACCCCTGACTAAAGAGAGACTAAAACTAATTTTAAGACTAAAATTTTTTAGTCAGGGGTACCCCTACTAAAATGTGGATTAGTCCTCTCTCTTCTCATTTAACTTCTCTCCTTTTGCGAGTTCTGGATTGGAGGCTTTGGAAGATAATAAATGCTCATTAACTTGATTTTAGTCTCTTTAGTATTTGGATCCAAGCATGGATGAGGCTAGCAAGTTTTAGTCCCACTACTTTTAGTCATAGCACTAAAACGTATCCAAGCTCCCTCTTAACCAGTGACGAGGAGCAACATCACAACTCTTCTCATAGTGCCCACAAGTTGTGGAGCCGCCGGCCTTCCCAAGCCGCCCTGATCAGGCAATAAAGTAAGCGAGTCTGTCCATGCATTTTTAGTTGCTCAACTTTTGATAATGTTTTTTTTAAAGGAGGTTTAAACCCCGGGCCTCTGCATCAAGCGATGCATGCGGCCATTTTTATTTATTATTTCACCAAGGTCTAACAAGAACATACATCAAACCACCCGAAGCCACCACTCTCACCTACAAAACTTGATTATGTGGAGTGCTCTCACTCCCCATATCTAAACCGATGTCGTCGCCGATTCATCCACATAACGTATCGGAACGAACAGCCGGTGCAGCAGGCCTAAAGTGTACACCACACATACACATCTTTTAGACGCCGCCATCATCATCGGACTGCTGACCCATCTTCAAGAGAGAGATCCGCATCATCCTTGTCAGTCCGTCCATCCATCGACGCCACCACGGCACACAATGGCGCCACCACCCCGCGCTCGTCCATCCAGACGCAAAGATTCTGGAAGATCTGTCGTGCGTAGCACCTGCCGACCAGGCATGACACAGCGTAGCACCTGTCGGCCAGGCATGACTTGACATCTCCACCGAAGCTCCGTGCAAGACGAAGCCGCTCCATCTCCTGCCTCTGTCTTCCAGCGCTGCTTCACAAACGATGCTCCCAAGAGAGAAACGACACCGCAGTACCACCATCGTCCGATCTGGAAGACCAGGTCCTAGGGTTTCCCTCGGAGCAGCACGAGTTGGTCGACAGTCGTTGCATGACGATGCGTTCATCAAGGTAACGGCGCATAGCGTCGTCATCGTCTGTCATCGGCTCGGTTTTCATCGGCAACTATGTCATCCCGACTCGCAGCCGGAACTAGATGACAGATCTCGAGCTCTGACCATCCAGCCTCAGGCCGACCACCTCCGACGGAGGAGATGGACACCACCGTTGGCTGCACCGGCCAGATCGGATCTGGCCGGAGGCGCCGCCAAGCCGCTTACCGGACAAAATCAACGTGAAGGACACCCGACCGCCGGAGGTAGCCGCCGCCACCATCATGGTTGATCCTGCTGCCAGACTGGACGCCATCCGCGCGCGTGCGCCCGCGCTGCGACCACCATGCCTCCATGGATCTGAGCAGGATCCCATTCCTGAAGAAGAGGGTTGCGGTGACATGGGCGCACTGCCGTGACCACCGCCGTCCTCCACCACCACCGGGCCTAGCGACGCGGGCGGTGGAGCGCCGCGCCGTCCACCCATCGCTCGAGCCTCCCGCCCGAGGACAAGCCACACCAGGGTGCCAGGGGCCCCATCGCCGCCGGATCTGCACGGGCTTAGCCAGGCCGAGTCCATAGGGCGGCGGCGAGGGGGGAGAGAAGGTGCGAGAGGGACCTGGCGGAGTAGATCTCGCTGCCGCCCGAGTCACCCTGGGAGGTGGGCGACGCGGGGGCCTGGGACAACTTCTTATAATAATAGTGACTTTATGTGATAATCACAGTTCAGTTAATCCTAGCAGGTTACTCACCATGCATTGTATTTTTTTTCTTACAAAGGACCAGAATATATGGCTCGGTAAGTATGCTCTCACTAAAAAAAATCTGGAAATAACTGCACTGTGAATACTTGTATGAACTGACAACAAATTTTGTGTTCCGAATATATGTTGTGTGACATAGGTGATTTTGGCAAAAGTATTGACTTCTGATGATTTAGCTTCGTCAGTAAGTTGTTCTTGCTCAACCCCTACATATGTAGGTCTTTCTCTTTCTAAGTTGCTTATGATTTGATATACCGTGTCTCTTTTGAAGGTTGTAGGAACTCCCAGTTACATATGCCCTGAACTTCTTGCTAACATTCCATTTGGCTCCAAGTCCGACATATGGTTTCTAGGCAAGTATTCCTATCTAATATTCAGACAAGGTGGAAGAAGAGAGAGAGAGAGAGAGAGAGAGAGAGAGAGAGAGAGCAGTGGGTGAGTGAGAGATTGAGGAAGAAGAGTGATCCTGCAGTACTATAAGCAAAAAATGCCATGATGTGCATGAACCATCAGAGTAGATCGGCCCCGTTGCAATGCACGGGCAATTACCTAGTCCAATAAAATGTCATTAGTACTAGTTCCAAGAAATCATGAATAGCCACGGTCATGATGTCTTATCGATAGGGCCTACTCCCCTCCTTTCAAAATAGAGTGCATATTTGTTTTGTTTGATTACACTTTGATCTAGTTTATAAGAAAGAAATATTAACATATACGATACTGATCAATATCGTCAAACCTATCATAAAAAAGTTTTCATATTATATTTTGGGGAAGAATTGGTCTGTGCGACTACCAAAATTGCATATCCGAGTCCTGCCACTTAAACTTCCATATTTCGGTTTGGGCCATTAGCGATTTTTAAAAAATAGGTGCATTTCCCCACAAGTCGTCACTACCAGTTACCGTCGACTTTGCGTCGTTTCCTCCCATTTTGGACCCTCCACTTCGCCACATCAAGAGCAACCATGAGGAGACTCGATTGACCCTTTTGGGCAATGTGGGGGGCCCACTGTTGAGGCCATAACTTCCATGTTCCACTCTGAAGTGTACCAACCAATATTGTTGACAAGACTCTTTAAGTGTTCTCGTCGATGTGGGAGCCCGCCATCAGGGGCGGAGCCAGGATTTGAGTATAGGCGGAGCCGAGCCAAGTTGAAAAAAAAATTATGTGCAACGTGAAAAATAAGTACCATAATAATGTGTCGTTTCAACGCAAAACACAAGTACATTTGTATTAGTTTATTTTTTTCCTACAATTGCCAATAAGATAAAAAAAATTAATAATTTCATCCAAAGATAACCTAATTGCTAGTAATTTCCTATGAATGTATATCATCATGTAATGTCAAAGTAAGTAATATTCCATTGGACTAGGATTGGTAACTCGCGCATTAGCCTTGTGTTTCAAAATCAAATCAAATCAATCTTTATGATGTTTTGCTCTTCATGATCACATCACAAATCAAACAATCAAATGAAATTAAAAATGAATTATAATCATTGACGTCGCCATCAAAATAACTAAAATTGGATGTATAATTTCAACACGTACAAGATGATAGTTGAGAGGGGTAGCACTCAATAATGCTAACCTTGGCGCTGGACCGCTAATATTGAAAGAGTCTAGTCTCCAGATTACCAATCGCGGTGCTGGTGGCGCCTGATTAGGCAGCGGCCGCCGCCAGCTCTAATCGCCTCAAGTCATACGTTAATCACGCCGAGTAAACCTCTTTTGTAGGGTATAATAAAATAACGAAAACACTAACGCCCACATGTGGGGTGTCTGGCAACTCGCCCACACGCATGAATCCTCGTCCAACCAATTCTGCACGAATCTTGGCGCGTTCTAGCAGTTTTTGTGTGCCACGTAGGACTAAGCTGGTGTGTGGGCATTCATCCGGTCGCCCACACGTCCTTTTTCACCACACGGGGCTGGTGTGTGGGCGTTTAGCAATTCGTCCACACACCAGTTTTCACGCGCGCAGAGGGGGCCGGTGTGTGGGCGTTTATCACTTCGCCCACACGCCCGTCTCCTTGCCCACACCCAAAGCTGGCAGTTGCCATGTGTTTCTGCAGGGTACATGGAAACTGCCCTAGCTTTGCTTGTAAGCAGATGGCAACTCTCTTTTACCTGAGTTGCCATGTGTTTTTGCATGGTACATGGCAACTGCCTTAGCGTGCACGTAAGCAGATGACAACTCTTTCTTTTTACATGGCAACTGCCCTAGCGTGCTTGTGAGCACATGGCAACTCTCTTTTTTACTCGAACATGTTTTTTTGCCATGCCTTTTTTAGTGCTACATGGCAACTGCCTAGTGTTAGTGGGTGGCAACTCCTAAAGTTTTGAAATCATGGCAACTGCAATAGACCAGACCATACATGGCAACTGCAGTTGAGCAACCATGACAACTGTAGTTGTCCGACATGGCAACCGAAGTTTAGCGACATGGCAACTACAGTTAAACGAACATGGACGAGGGTCTGGACCATGGCAACTGCGGGACGCGTGGTGACCGTCACGCGGGGCGTGCGGGACCACGAGGTACGAGGCCTGACGTAAGGGGCGTGTGGGCGTTATCTATTTCGCCCACACGCACGCGTGTGAGAGGGAATGGGAGGGAAAAAAGAGGTGTGTAGGCATTACTTGTTCTGCCCACACGTAGGTGTGTGGGCTGTTCCTCTTATACACCACACAAAATGTGTGGGCAGACCCCTTAACGCTCACACGTGTGGCACTTATCGGCGTCCTAAAATAAAGCCAGGAGCGTACTAGGAACGGAGAAGGCCATGGGCATGAATGGGCTTTCTTATGGGCCTTTTTCCCAGATTTTATACTCTCAGTTTTCACCGTCGTTTGAGTTAAGGCGAAATCATTAATTGAGGAGTACTCATTGCAAAGATCACTCCAATCCCGAGTTTTCCTTTTTTCGTAGATCTGTTTTTTCAAAACGTTTTATCTCTCAAACCGTGCGTCCAAATATCAAACCGCTTTCACCATTGGATTCCTCGCGTCGAGATCTTCAAAACTAGATCCCATGTTGATAGGTTTTGACGAACTTAACTGGACGAAAAAAAAGGGACGGAAAAACCGCACCGGGAGCACGAGTTTTTTCCCTTTTCGAGAGGCACGGCCGTGACTCTCGCGAAAGCACAACCGTGCCTCTCGTGAAGCAAAAACGTGACTCTCGCGAAAGAAAAAAAAACAGAAAACGCGTTTTTTTTCTTTCCGAGAAGCACGACCGTGACTCTCGCGAAAACACATCCGTGCCTCTCGCAGAAGCAAAACCGTGACTCTCGCGAACGAAAGAAAAACGGAAACACATTTTTTCCCTTTCCGAGAGGCACGGCCGTGACTCTCGCGAAAGCAAAACCGTGCCTCTCGCGGAAGCAAAACCGTGCCTCTCGCGAAAGGAAAAAGAAAAAGAAAACGCGTATTTTCACGCAAATTTTTTTCTAATTTTTTTTATTGAAAAGCTAAGGAAGACCGCTGGAAAACCAAAACATCGAAAAAAGCCGGAAAAAAGCCAAAAACGCGTGGAAAAAAAATCCGAAGGGAGCGCCCAGAGCACGACACGTGGCGAATGGCTGAGAGCGCGCCAAGTGGCGCTGATCGTTACGAGGCTCCCGAAGGAGCGCTCGTTAACTGGTTGCTCTCGAGTTAAGGGGGAAACAACATGTATTCCCTTGATCCAGTGCTAATTACTCGTAGCAGCCAAAGGAATTGTCGATGGATAGGGGGCCAGGCCCTGCTCGTCCCCCTGTCTCACCGAACGCCTGCCAGATGGTAGCTGGACAATTAGTGACGGGTTTTATTGTCAATTGCATGTAGACGCTACCATAGTAACTAGGTGGGATTTGATTAAGCAATTTGAGAAGTTTAGAACAATATGGGAGCTCCGGTTTTAGATACTCTTAGGGTATCTCCAACGTGGTCCCGCAAATTTGCCCTGGAATCCGTCTACCAACAGGGTGTCCAGTTCACGGACACGGATACAGGAGGCGACCATCCAAAGCTAGGCGCATATGTCCATTTAAACTTCAAATGAATTTTAATGAAAATGACCAAATTGATGCAAACTCAAACAAACCGGACAATATTCATTTAAACTTAGATAAGTTTTTCATAAAACCGGACAATATTTTGTACGGCGAACTAAAAACCATAAAAAAACCTAATCCTACACTACCCTGTATTTCACAGTGACCTCATAGACCGTGCCGGGCTGGCCAGCGGCTCCTCTGGCATCGTCACCGGAGCCGTTGCCGTCATCGTCGTCGTCGGGCTTCGGGAGGCGGAAGGGTGCGGCGTCGCGGCAGGGCTTCCCAGCAGCCGCCTAACGCTCGCGGATGATTCTCCCTGCTTCCTCCTCCGTTTTGCACAATGCCGCCGCGGCCACCGATGATGTGGACAGGGGGAGACGGCGGCGGGCCATGGAGGAGGCAGCGTTGGCGACATCGATCTCACTAAGAGACCACTTTTCGTTGTACTTGGCCATCTCCCGGTCGAGGTGACGAAGATGGCGCTTGCTCGCCATCGTCATGGAGTGATCCAGGACCTAGTTGTATGCCAGGTCCGGGTCCGCCGCGTTGTGTGGCGGCAGAACATTGGAGTCCATGAACTCAGACCGGTGCGCCGCGTTGTGCCTATCCCGCCGGCGTCGCTCCCTGCCGGCGTAATCCTGCGCCGTTAGGATGCTCCAGGACGACGAACTGTTGCCACCACCGAGATAGTGGCGAATGCGACTGCGCACCTTCAGGGTGATCGCAGGGACAAGGGCGGTGGTGATCGGTGCTCCTCCTTGACGCAATGGGGCGGCGGAGAGTGCTGCTCCTCCTTCACGCGGCGGGGCAGCGGAGAGAGTCGCTCATGCTTGACTCGTTGGGGCGGTGAGAGGGGCTTGTCCTTGACGCGACGTCCGGTCTGGACCCCGCAGTTGCACGAGGGAGAGCGCAGGGGGTAGGTGGGGTCAGGCTTCACGCGGAGGAGCGTCTCCGGTGGAGCCACCGGGCCGTTGACATGGAGGACGGAGCGACAGAGCATTACCTTCATCTGTTGATCGTACTCCTCTTCCATGACGGTGAACACCGGCGCCGACTGGTCCTCCTCGTCGCCGGAGGAGATGATGATCTCCGCCTTCTGCGAGAAGCCGCCCGCCGATGAGGACGACAACCCCGGGGTTTGTGGGCGGCATCGCCAAGATCCTCCGGAGCAACTCTGGTGCAAGTGCACCTTCAGGGTGATCGCACGGGACAAGGGCGGTGGTGATTGGTGCTCCTCCTTGACGCAATGGGGCGGCGGAGAGTGCTGCTCCTCCTTCATGCGGCGGGGCAGCGGAGAGAGTCGCTCATGCTTAACGCGTTGGGGCGGTGAGAGGGGCTTGTCCTTGACGCGACGTCTGGTCTGGACGCCGTAGTTGCACGAGGGAGAGCGCAGGGGGTAGGTGGGCTCAGGCTTCACGCGGAGGAGCGTCTCCGGTGGAGCCACCGGGCCGTTGACATGGAGGACGGAGCGACAGAGCATTACCTTCATCTGTTGATCGTACTCCTCTTCCATGACGGTGAACACCGGCGCCGACTGGTCCTCCTCGTCGCCGAAGGAGATGATGATCTCCGCCTTCTGCGAGAAGCCGCCCGCCGATGAGGACGACAACCCCGGGGTTTGTGGGCGGCATCGCCAAGATCCTCCGGAGCAACTCTGGTGCAAGTGCACCTTCAGGGTGATCGCACGGGACAAGGGCGGTGGTGATCGGTGCTCCTCCTTGACGCAATGGGGCGGCGGAGAGTGCTGCTCCTCCTTCACGCGGCGGGGCAGCGGAGAGAGTCGCTCATGCTTGACGCGTTGGGGCGGTGAGAGGGGCTTGTCCTTGACGCGACGTCCGGTCTGGACGCCGCAGTTGCACGAGGGAGAGCGCAGGGGGTAGGTGGGCTCAGGCTTCACGCGGAGGAGCGTCTCCGGTGGAGCCACCGGGCCGTTGACATGGAGGACGGAGCGACAGAGCATTACCTTCATCTGTTGATCGTACTCCTCTTCCATGACGGTGAACACCGGCGCCGGCTGGTCCTCCTCGTCGCCGGAGGAGATGATGATCTCCGCCTTCTGCGAGAAGCCGCCCGCCGATGAGGACGACAACCCCGGGGTTTGTGGGCGGCATCGCCAAGATCCTCCGGAGCAACTCTGGTGCAAGTGCACCTTCAGGGTGATCGCATGGGACAAGGGCGGTGGTGATCGGTGCTCCTCCTTGACGCAATGGGGCGGCGGAGAGTGCTGCTCCTCCTTCACGCGGCGGGGCAGCGGAGAGAGTCGCTCATGCTTGACGCGTTGGGGCGGTGAGAGGGGCTTGTCCTTGACGCGACGTCCGGTCTGGACGCCGTAGTTGCACGAGGGAGAGCGCAGGGGGTAGGTGGGGTCAGGCTTCACGCGGAGGAGCGTCTCCGGTGGAGCCACCGGGCCGTTGACATGGAGGACGGAGCGACAGAGCATTACCTTCATCTGTTGATCGTACTCCTCTTCCATGACGGTGAACACCGGCGCCGGCTGGTCCTCCTCGTCGCCGGAGGAGATGATGATCTCCGCCTTCTGCGAGAAGCCGCCCGCCGATGAGGACGACAACCCCGGGGTTTGTGGGCGGCATCGCCAAGATCCTCCGGAGCAACTCTGGTGCAAGTGCACCTTCAGGGTGATCGCACGGGACAAGGGCGGTGGTGATCGGTGCTCCTCCTTGACGCAATGGGGCGGCGGAGAGTGCTGCCCCTCCTTCACGCGGCGGGGCAGCGGAGAGAGTCGCTCATGCTTGACGCGTTGGGGCGGTGAGAGGGGCTTGTCCTTGACGCGACGTCCGGTCTGGACGCCGCAGTTGCACGAGGGAGAGCGCAGGGGGTAGGTGGGCTCAGGCTTCACGCGGAGGAGCGTCTCCGGTGGAGCCACCGGGCCGTTGACATGGAGGACGGAGCGACAGAGCATTACCTTCATCTGTTGATCGTACTCCTCTTCCATGACGGTGAACACCGGCGCCGGCTGGTCCTCCTCGTCGCCGGAGGAGATGATGATCTCCGCCTTCTGCGAGAAGCCGCCCGCCGATGAGGACGACAACCCCGGGGTTTGTGGGCGGCATCGCCAAGATCCTCCGGAGCAACTCTGGTGCAAGTGCACCTTCAGGGTGATCGCATGGGACAAGGGCGGTGGTGATCGGTGCTCCTCCTTGACGCAATGGGGCGGCGGAGAGTGCTGCTCCTCCTTCACGCGGCGGGGCAGCGGAGAGAGTCGCTCATGCTTGACTCGTTGGGGCGGTGAGAGGGGCTTGTCCTTGACGCGACGTCCGGTCTGGACGCCGCAGTTGCACGAGGGAGAGCGCAGGGGGTAGGTGGGGTCAGGCTTCACGCGGAGGAGCGTCTCCGGTGGAGCCACCGGGCCGTTGACATGGAGGACGGAGCGACAGAGCATTACCTTCATCTGTTGATCGTACTCCTCTTCCATGACGGTGAACACCGGCGCCGGCTGGTCCTCCTCGTCGCCGGAGGAGATGATGATCTCCGCCTTCTGCGAGAAGCCGCCCGCCGATGAGGACGACAACCCCGGGGTTTGTGGGCGGCATCGCCAAGATCCTCCGGAGCAACTCTGGTGCAAGTGCACCTTCAGGGTGATCGCACGGAACAAGGGCGGTGGTGATCGGTGCTCCTCCTTGACGCAATGGGGCGGCGGAGAGTGCTGCTCCTCCTTCACGCGGCGGGGCAGCGAAGAGAGTCGCTCATGCTTGACGCGTTGGGGCGGTGAGAGGGGCTTGTCCTTGACGCGACGTCCGGTCTGGACGCCGCAGTTGCACGAGGGAGAGCGCAGGGGGTAGGTGGGCTCAGGCTTCACGCGGAGGAGCGTCTCCGGTGGAGCCACCGGGCCGTTGACATGGAGGACGGAGCGACAGAGCATTACCTTCATCTGTTGATCGTACTCCTCTTCCATGACGGTGAACACTGGCGCCGACTGGTCCTCCTCGTCGCCGGAGGAGATGATGATCTCCGCCTTCTGCGAGAAGCCGCCCGCCGATGAGGACGACAACCCCGGGGTTTGTGGGCGGCATCGCCAAGATCCTCCGGAGCGGCCCGCCTGCCGGCACTGAGGCCCACGACTTGCCCATCGCCGGAGTTGTGGAGGAAGAAGGGAGGGAAGGAGGAGGATGTGCGGAGCGATGCGGTGAGTGCGATGTGGACAACGCCGGAGCACAGCTTATCAAGCCACGGCTAGGCCATGCAAACAGACGGTCAGCTGCTTCAATGTGGTGCAGCAGCTGAAATTGGTTCGTCAGGAAGATGCGTCCGCATTGAAGCAGCGACTCCCGAGAGGTCGCGTCGGTCAACGCCGCCCTTCCGTCCTATCACATCACATGACATCAATGTCGGCTGCCGCGTGCTCTGGGCCGGCCTTGATGCGGTGCGGGAAGCGGCGTGTGCATTGAAAGAAAAGCGTGGGAGATGCCCTTATGCCCTTATGTATAACAAATTCAAACGAGCACATAGTTTTACAACCTTAAATCAAGCCCAACTCTATGAACTTTTCTATACTGTACACATGTTTTCATTTTTTGGAATATCTCACATGCACACTTACACACGGATGCGATAAGAATGTATATTAACTCGCGACCATGAAATATATCCAGGTGTCTCCGGTCTCGAGAAACACCTCAAAAACTAACGAGGGGGGGCTCCACTAGTACAGAAAGCTTGTTTCCAAACTGCTAAAATTTCCATCCTTATTTGCCAAGGCATCCAATAATAAACTGTATCAAAAGATTTAAAGTGTGAGGTCAGGTGGCATTTCGTGACAGAACAGAGGAGAGTAGTACGAGTTCAAAAGAATGAACTATTAGTCTAGTGTTCTCTCGGTCTTTTGCAATGCTCTGACGCATGTCAAATGGTAAAAAAAAAGGTGAGATGAGTGAGTGCACTTGCACCAGAGTTGTAGTACAAACAGTACTTCTAGTTGTTACTCCCTCCGTCCCATAATATAAGAAATGTTCTTATATTTTGGGAAAGATGTCTGGAAAGATACTAAGATGGAAAGCATGACCACATTATTCCATACATCATCAGATAATTAGTGCTTGCTCGCAGAGAAGGAAGCGCAGTACACCTGACCGTGGCTCGCTGAACATTATGCAGGGCTACAGACCGGCCGGCGACCGGCGTACACGGTTTATTACCTACTACTAATGGATCTATTATAGGCTACTTAGTGGAAGGAGGTGTTCTTGAGGTGCTCTCACGTCCTGGAAGGAGTGCTTCCTGGCCATGGAGAGGATGGTCTTGTCGGCGACGACGAAGTAGGCCATCCCGGCGACCGTGGAGATGATGAGCGCCTGCCCGGTGGGGTTATGTGCTATGAACCGAGCAAGGATTTCGTCGAAGAACTGAATGGCTACTTACAATGGGGACTGCGGCAGCGACGGTGGCGACGGCCGCGGCCTTGGCTCCCGCCATGGCGGCCTCTGCAGTTTGGGATCGACGTAGGAATGTTAATCAAGATCAAGTTTCAGCAGTCACATAAGCTGCAATGAACTTCTGAAGTCTGTCGTACACAGCTTATATGAAACCAGGATCGAGCCCTCTGTTTTATTCTGTACATACATTTCGGCGTCAGATATTCATGCGGCAGCGGTTTCTTGGGACACTGACAACGACGCATACATTTTTTCTAGAATACGCGCAACGGCCAACGGCACAAGCAGGATAATACTAGCTCAAGGCCTGAAGAATGCCGGCGGACGGGGACGAGCTGCGGCGGCGGCGCCACCGTGGAAGGAGGTGTCCTTGAGGTGGTCGGGGGCGCTCTCGTACGAGTGCCTCCTCGCCAGCGAGAGGATGGCCTTGTCAGCGGCGACGAAGTAGGCCATCCCGGCGACGGTGCAGACGATGAGCGCCTGGCCGGTGGGGTTCAGGTTCGCCTTGGCCCATGGCAGCATCCTCACGCTCGCCAGCTGCACGATACACAGTTCAGTTATGAAAACCGGACAAAAGAAAAACTCTTGCTTTCCTTATACATGAAAATCAGCAACTCCTGTTGGACGGAGGAGCTCACCGTTGGGACCGCGGACGCGACGGTGGCGACGGCCGCCGCCTTTGCTCCGGCGAGCGTCGCTTCTGGGAAACATTAAGAAAAGAAATGCATTTGTAGTGTCAGACTATCAGTACACGACCTGGCTGAACTGAACTGAACTCTGAAGAAGTGGATCCTGGTTACTACGTACCTCTGGAGCAGCGTTTGGCGAGGGCGAGCTTGTTCTCGAGGTGGGCGCGGGTGACGGTGGCCGTCGACGACATCTTCGCCGTGGTCTTGTGCATAAACGGCTCAGCACGAAGAGTGCGAATGTGCGATCGAGATGAGATGACAGATGAGATGGGCTGGCTGTTGCTTGATGCTTCCGGGACGAGGAGTTGAGCCATGTATTTATAGCGGGCAAAAAGGTGGCGGCCACGCACGGTTTTGGGATCCAAACCGTGGGTGCTCTGCTCTGCTCACTCGTTTGGACTTGGAGTGATGAACTGCGTTGGTGGGCAGAGCACGCTTTCCGGGAGCGGCATGCAGGTTGCAGGGGCCGGTTATCCAAAACTGTGGTATGGGAATCCACAGGATTGGATGATGTTTGTCCGTTGGAGGGTGTTCTCCCTCGTCTTTCTTTCTTTCTTTCTTTCTTTACCCACCAAACTAAAGCTAGCAAGAAAAGGGAGATCTCGATCAATCTAAAGTTAGGCACAACAGTGCTGATCCGATCACAATATAAGGGCATGTACAAACCTAACTCCGATCTTACATGTACAAACCTTTTTCTTTCTTTCTCTCGCTTTTGCAGGCTACACCTGCTAGTGCGAGGCTATATCTTTTAGTCCGAACCTAACTCCGATCTTACATGGACCTGCGGGGCAGCAGGTTGAGGCCACCCATTGGCCATGCCCTAAAAGAAACGAAACAAAGCGGGTGCCGCCAGTTTCACTCGTAAATCGTCGGTCGGTCGGCGAGCGGCGCTCCCAGTTTTCGGGCGAAACCGGCGGCATCTGCTCCCCGGCCGGACTAGCCTTTCTCTGTGTGATGTGTGAACTGCTTCGGCAGTTGTTACGTTTTTTCTGGTCTGGGCCTACCGATGTTGCATACAACACTCCATTCAACCCAGACCCTCAAACAAACCACAAGTATGCGGATCAAGTCGTTCAGATTCAACATGGACTCCTATTTGTCCTCAGACGCATCCACGTGTTCGTTTTCTTGCTAATCGGACGCAAACCAAGGGGCTTTACGGGAGTTCAGACATGTGCCTCATAGGACTCCAACACAATTTGCCAGAGGCGGACCTACATAGTGCTGAGTGGGTGCCCAGGCCCCCAGTCAATTTTTGAAATTTCAGTAAAAGTTCCTTGTATTCTATAAGATTGTTTTTGAAATTCTTCACAATTGTACATTAAGTGCCCCCGCCCCTATTATTTGCCCCCACTCCACATCATTTCTGTGTCCGCCCCTGCAATTTGCCCACCCAAAATCATGGCGGAGCCCGCGCATTTGGAGAGGCTCGCACTGTTTTCACGCCAAAAACCGCGCTTTCCTCACCCTCTCTGCTCAATTCCCGTGCTTTTTGCCGTCTGCCACCGCATGGACCTGTATGAAGAGTTGTCGGAGATGACGGAGGTGGAGGATCCAGAGAAGGTGGTCGTCCACAAGATCAACTCGCCGAATGGTAAGCTCGTCGACTTTGATCAAATTTATATGGAAAAATATTAACATCTACGATATTAAAGTTATACAATATAAAAATTATATTCATAACACACCTAATGATATTGATTTCGAAGTGTGAATACTGATTTTTTTTAATAAAGTTGGTCAAACTTTACGAAGTTTGACTTTGGAAAAAACAATCGTATACGCACAATAAAAAAGGACCAGAGAGAGTATATACAATGCACACTTACACGCGGATGCGGTATGAATACATTTTATCTGACTCACGACCAAGAAAAATGTTGAGGTGCCCCGGTCTCTGCGGACAAACACCTCAGACCTACACACGGGGTCCTCCACTAGTACAAAAGCTTGTCCCAAAATAGCTAAATTTTTCATTTTTCAGAAACATCCTTACTTGCCAACCCATCCATTAAACCATACCAGAAGATTCAACGTGTGAGGTGGCATGATGCTCACGTGCATTTCGGAACACAACAGAGCAGGAGTAGGGGGGTCACTGTTATCGGTCTTTTGCAATGCACTGACGCGTGTTAAATGATAATCGCAAACAAGAAAAAGGGTAAGATGAGTGAGTGCACTTGAACCAGAGTTGTACAAAATTAGAACTAGTAGTTTTTATTAATTCAAGATCTCCGGGAAGGTACTAGTAGTAAGATGGAGAACATGGCCACATTATTAGTGCTTGCTCGCACAAATTGAAGGGCTGTACACCACCTTTCAGCACTGCAACCATCGTCGCCTCGCCTGCTGGCCCTGTCGCTGAACATCATACGTTTCAGAACACACGTTTCCACGGGCCAGCGTACACAGTTTATTGGGCACTGGCTAATCAAGTGTCTAATTAGTTTTTTTGAACCAATCAAGTGTCTAATTAGTGGAAGGAGGTGTTCTTGAGGTGCTCTGGCGCCGTCTCGTACGAGTGCTTCCTGGCCATGGAGAGGATGGTCTTGTCGGCGACGATGAAGTAGGCCATCCCGGCGACCGTGGAGATGATGAGCGCCTGCCCGGTCGGGTTCAGGTGCGCCCTCGCCCACGGCAGCATCCTCGCGCTCGCCAGCTGCAGAGAAAGCCACGGAAGAAGAAGTGAGACTGAGATGCATGATTGTTGTATGTTTGCAAGACAGCCGTGCCGGATGAGAAACGTGTACTTACAGTGGGGACTGCGGCAGCGACGGTGGCGACGGCCGCGGCCTTGGCTCCAGCCATGGCAGCCTCTGCAGTTCCGGATCAACGCAGACATGTGTTAGTGACGACCAAAGTTTCAGCAAGAGACAGTACGTAAAGCTGCAATGTGGCCTGGAGAACCGCTTGGTTTTGGTTACCTTTGGAGCAGCGGTTGGCGACGGCGAGCCTCTGGTCGAGGTAGGCACGGGTCACCGTAGGCATCTTCGTGGGAGAGAGTCTGGTGCCGAAGGAAGGAAGCGAACTGGTAGCTAGTGAACTCGAGTACTCCTAGCTGATATCAGTAGTAGTGTGAGTGAGGTGAGATGAGATGGATGGACAGGTGCGGTTCTCCGGCTGAATTTTTATAGGTTGCAGGAAACCGCGCAACCAGCGGGCGGGGAGAAAGGCGATTTGATTCGGTGGGAAGCGAGACCGCGGTTTTGAGACGAGCGGCGGGCGGGCGGGATGGCCGGCGCTGCGGCAGAGAACAGGTGGCGGCGGCTCGTTGTCGTTCGTCTTATGGAAAGCGGAGCACGTGACGGGCGGGCGCTCCACTACACTCTGCACAGGATAAAGAGGAGGCATCGATCGATCCATCGGGGTTGGCAGCGCATCTTAGGATAACACGTACCGTAGGTAGGAGCATGTGCGTGAGTACAGTGTCAGTCAGTGTGCACTCCGTTTCTGTGTGGGCGGGTGCGCCCTGTTTTCGGCCTAGCTAGCTCGGCTAGCCGCGTCGGCAATCAGGCCAATTCCGCCAGTGGTTCGGCGCAAAACCATTGTTTGTTTGGCTGGCGTCCTTCACCGGAGTACGTTAGGGCAATTCCAACGCGCACAGCCAAGGATGTGCGTTTTATCCGCCTTTTGTCCGTTTGGATTAATCGAGCAGATGGACGCGTCCGCTTTCTGGCTTAAGTCGGCTGGTGCATCTCACGGATGGCCGACCCATTTTCACCCGTGTCAAAAAGAAAGCAGAAGTTCCGAAACCACACGGCCGAAATAAACATAATTGAACATTAATGACCGGTCAACTGTCGGCCAAAGTCTACTTAAACATTAAAAAAAATAGCGTGGTCAGCGTGCTGCCCTTGGCGTCGTCATCGTAGTCTACTTAAACACGTAGGTAGGAGAATGTGTGTGAGTGTAGTGTCAGTCCGCATGCACTCTGTTTCTGTGTGGCGGGTGCTCACCGCAATCAGGTCAATTCCGCAAATGGTTCGGTGCAAAACCTTTGTTTGTTTGGCTGGCGTCATTCCCCGTATTACATGATACTAGTTAGTTAATTTGCAAAAATTAAAAAAAAACAAGACAGAAGATTTATCGTTTTCATTAATTAATTATAAAAAGAATTGTCCAGTTATTAATGCAGGAAAATTGGCAAAAACCGTAACAATACACCCAACAGACTATCATCATGGAACATAACAATACACATGGCAGCGGCCAATCTAGCTACCAACGTAGACGTACTCCAGACACAACCGGAAAGAGCAACCATCATCATCACTTATCGCCCTAGATCCAGCGACTTTGACTTCACCGAAGGCGACCATAAACAAAGCAATCATCACAAGTTGACGCACGAAACCAACATCTACTAATAGAAAACGGGCATTAGAAGCAGCCTCCACAAGTGATTGTGATCAAATAGAACGACGTCGCGTGTAATATGTACACCGGAGGCGGTTAGAACAGCATAACCGCTTGCAGTAAGTATTGGAGGCGGTTGGTAATAAAAAAAACTGCATCTACTATCGAAACCGCCTAAGCTTAGTGGGTAGCTCAGGACAGGGCCTTCAGTTCCCTTTGTCTACTGGTCCTCTACCTTCACTTTAGTTTCCGTCCATTTCCCTTCCCTTTTCCAGTTCTTGGCCAGACCTTGTGCCAAACTCGGTCCCACCAGATGAATGGTTCGTAATTTTTGATTAACCGTTGGAGTTTCTGAGAACTCTTTAATTGGTATAGTATAGATAGATAGATTACACATATAGGATCCACAACAAACAATCCTTCTGTGTTCCGTCAAAGAGCAAAGAGTTGTATTCATATATGATTTTTTGATTGTTTTCTGAGGAATTGAGCACACGCAGAGAGTGGTTTACCCTGGCTCTGAGGGTGTTTTGGATATCCAAATGCAATATCGAGCTTTGCCAATGGGGTGCAAGTGCGGGAGAAAGACGTCGTTGATATACACGAGGGTATGTGTTTTATTTTATGCTTTTGGAAGGATGGTGTTGTAAGGGTTGGACCATTTTAATTTTTTGAACTCGGGAAGAGCCCAGAGTTAAATTAGATAAGCATGCAACATTTTACAAAAGGACCCAACAGAAAGTAGAAATTACAGTCCAGGTGAGAAACTTTGCAAATAGGACCCCAAAGGACGAAACTAAAAAGCAATCAAGTCCTTGGCACCTGCTTTGATCCTGGCCCGGATCTACCGCCGTCGGGGACGAGACCATTTTAATACATGACCTTGGCATTCATGCAAAACGAAACATTGTGCATCCCTGAATTCACAAACAAGCCTGTCAATAGTAGTCGGTTTCTACTAATTGGCGATATACTCCATTACCCCATAAATGCTTTAAAAAATTATGTTCTCTGCGAAAATAAAGCATGTCGCCATGACACGGACGATCTTGACACAATGTACGACCAACAGAATGATAAAACAGAGATTCCCAAAGGAACGCACTACAGACTCATGAGGTCAACGTGTATGCTTGGCCACTATTTTTTCTTCTTCTTAAATCAATGCGGCAAAATAATCTGGTTTTCAAAAGGACTAAAGTAAACATAAGCTAGTCTCTTTGCGGTATATTCCGAACAAGATATATAATAATCTCCTCCCATTTAATTATGTAAGTAACTAGTACAATAACTTCTTGAAAGTAGCATCACAAAAATTTAGGATTAGGTAACACATGAACCACATATATTATTTATATATTAAGCTTACTACTTGGGGGAGAATAAAGCCACACATCAAGATACAATGGATGGTGCGGGTGAATTGGCCAATCCGCTACCGAACCCGCAACAATAGATGTTCCTAGGGCAGCACACTGGATTGTACCCCACCGGTCTAGCAGCTGCATGTGCTACCGGTGCTGCCATCATCATGAGCAAGCAGACTTGCGCCATGAGAAAAACAATGATCACTTGGAAGATGCCATTGTTCGCCATTGCCCAAGAACAAAACAACAGAAAATATATAGTTATGCAATAGTCTGTCAACCACTGGTAGAAAAAAGCCCTTTAGTCCCGGTTCGCAACAGCCTTTAGTCCCGGCTGTGCAACCGGGACTAAATATGCGCGACTAAAGACCCCCCCCCTTTAGTCGCGCCTCTTACGGACCGCGACTAAAGGCTTTAGTCCCGGTTCTTGTGGCTGACCGGGACTAAAGGCCCGTCCACGTGGGCGCCCGTGGTCCGTCGGGGCGGAGGACCTTTAGTCCCGGTTCTCGTGGCCAACCGGGACTAAAGGGCTACTCCGCAGGTTTAGGGTTTTAGCCCCCCTAAACCTGGTTTCTTTTTAGTTTGGAGTGTTTTATTTCTTTTATATTATATTTTGTGTTTTATTTTAATTTTGATAAAGTTTCAGTACACATATTTTACGCTACTATATACATGCATATGAAATTTCAAACAAGAAGAATTCAAGAGGAATATATAATATATATTCAATCTCGGGTGACCATATACAACTTCGAACAAGTTTCCATACACAATTAGGATGGATGACCATATACAACTTCATACAAGTTTCAATCTCGGGTATGCATATAAATTTCTTCGTCCTCGGTATAGTGTTCTCCTTTAGGATTGATGACTTCCCTCATGAAAAATCCTGCTAATTCTTCTTGAATTGGTCGGAAGCGAGCTTCTGGACTAAGCCTCCTCCGCAAGTTATCCGTCGCGTTCCGCACGCTATCTGATGCCTTCCGCTCAGTGGTGTGTCTCCGGATGTTCTCACAAACATAGTATCCACATAGATTGGTCCCCGGTGGCTGCTTATCCACATTAACTAACCTTCTGAAATCTAGCTCATGTTTGAATTCACCGACAATTTCTTCTGAGAACCGTCTCCAAACCCTACAGGGCAAAGAAAATTAAATGAATAAGGGAGTTATTAGTTACTTGATATTAGGAAATGAACGAAAGAGACCGATCGATATAGAGCTCAAATGATTGAAAATAATTACTTTTGCAGCATTTTTCTCATGTCGGCCCAACGCTTTGGATCCGAATCCATAGAGTCCATGATTAGAACTCTGGAGGTGTGAAGTTCAATATTTAGCAGAATCCAGTGGAACCTGCGGACACGTTACATGCACAGTCATGCATAACTCATCGATTAGACATACCATGCATGGAGTAAACAAAAGAGAATGGGCACAAGAGAGAAACACTCACCCAAAATGGTAAGGAAATAGAATATGACTTTTGAGTTGATGCTTTCTAAGAAACTTGTACAGGTCTTTCTCCACGTCTTCGGGGTGATGTTGTAACACATGTCCATTAACGATATGTGGGTCAATGAACCCAACATCATGGATGTTTCTTATTTTGCATTCCCAAATCTTCAATCTGCATAATAGCGTACGCAACAATATAGTTAGGACAATATATATATATATATATATATATATATATATATATATAGTGCAGGCAATGAAGAACGAGATGAGGTAGAAATAAATCACTTACAGAACGTAGCAACTCAGCATAGATTTGTCGAGGTCGCGCAGATTGAACAGCTGGAACAATTCACTCATATGAACTTCTACAGAGTACCGTTTGGTGTGATGCTCATCTGTAACATCCGCATAAACATATTCTTTGTCGGCCCATGTTATGAATTGCTTGTACCAACGTAGCAGATTTTGCATTTGTGGTGGTAGACTCTTTTCCCGCGCAGGCTCGACGAGAGGCCCATTCCGCACATATTGTAATGCTATCTCACATACTGGCGCATCCTCAAGGCCTAAGAAGGCACGAAGAGTCAAACCCATCTCGGACGCTTGTTTCATGGCACCCGCTACAGTCAATCCAAGTGCTGCCGCAGCTGCTATGATCTCGGGGTCCTCTTCCGGACCGGCTTTCACTATGAGCGGGGGGATCGATTGTTTCTTCTGCATCCCGAGCTGGTCAACTTGTTTCCCGCTTTTTTTACTTTCTTCTTTCTCCTCCTTCAATATTTTTTCTTGCCTACGAAGTTCATGTCCATAGTCGTCAGGCATATTCAGCTCGGCTTGGGACGGTGTCGTCAAAAAATCCTTAGCCCACTTCTTTTGCTTCTCAGTGAATACTTGCTTGGGCTCAGGCTCTTTTTTCGCCTTCATATCCGCCTTCCATTTCTCATAATCAGCAGACGCGGCCAATTTGGTTTCAGCTTCACTAAGTTCCCCAGGCCTTGGGAGGAGAGGCTTCAGTGATGGCTCCGGTACCCTTGTGGTCTTAGGTACATAAGGGTCCGGGTTAATAGTCCAGGAGCGGGTTTCCTTGCTGTCCGCCTGCTTCTGCTTCTTCGCCGGAGGTGGATTGGGGGGCGTCGTACCCGCCGGAGGAGGATTGGGGGGCGTCGTACCCGCCGGAGGTTGTGGATCGGGGGACGGCGTCGAATGGCGTGAAGGAGGTGTAGGTGAACCACCACGACCACCACCACCGCCACCACCGCCACCACCACCACCACCATCGGAGGGGGGTGGACTTGCTAGCCTTGGCGCCTCGCCTGGAAACACTATGTACTTCTTTTTCCATAGAATGAACTGGCGCTTGACATCTCCAAGTCTTCTCTCCCCTTCGGGTGTAGGTTTGTCAATCTCCAGGTCCTCAAACCCTTGGACTATGTCTTCCACCGTGACAGGAGTATAGCCATATGCAATGGGGTTGTTGTGGTGGAGTGCTCTAGGTGTACAGGGTAAAGCACTGCCGCTAGCTACCTTCGTGGAAACGTTCCCCACGGGATAATGCAGATCACATTCTTTCATCTCCTTTACATCATCCACGGGGTAGTGAGGCTCCGGTGCACGAATCTCGATCATCGGTGCACTAGCACCAGGCGGGGCATCCGTGGAAGCCACGCTGCTTCTCCGCTGCTGGCTTCCGCGATCCGCTTCATGATCTTCATGCGGCCCTGCAGCCGATTTTTCTTTCACTAGTTCATGCACGGTCTGCTTCAACTCATGGAGTTCCGATGCAAACTTCGTCATAAGATCTGCATCCCGGTCCGTCTTTCTCTTACGGCTTCTGTAACAGTACGGGTCATTGTCCTGGGAAAACCCTACTTTCCACGGAACTTTGCCTTTGCCTCGTACACGTCCTCCGTGTTCATCATTCCCGAGGGCTGTTGTCAGTGCGTCTTTCTCTCTGTTGAACTTGATCAAGCCCTCTTGAGCTTGGGTCATTGCGTCAATAAGGGCTTGGGTGGGAGCAAACTGTCTCTGCCGGTGAACACACACCCCTGTCTCCGGGTCTAGCGATCCCCCATGCCCGTACCACCAGCTTTTGGCCCTTGGGTCCCATCCCTCTGTACCTAGAGGGATTCCTCGCACCCTCAGGTCCTCCTGCATCTTCTGCCACCTAGGCTCCGAAAGGCGGTATCCTCCTGGCCCCATAATATGATGGAACTTTTTCTTACTCGCATTATCCTTATTTTTTTTCGATATTTCCTTGAAATGCTCCGATTGCTTTTGCCTCACAAATTCTGGCCAATCATCTTTCAGTTTCTCATGTTGTCCATTGAAATCCGGAGTCTTGCCCTTGTTGACATAGTCACGGGTTAAATTTTTCTTGAAGTTCCGGAATGCTTCGCCCATCTTCTGAAGAGCGAACTCTTTAACTAGCCTCCTCCTCTGACGTCCACCCGGAACCTCGTTACCGAATTCATCGACTTTGTTGTATTCCGGAGGTAGAATGAAATGTTCCATAAGCTTTCTGCAGCAATCCTTTTTCGTTCTCTTGTCGACAAAACTGAAACCAAGACGTGCCTTCTTTGGCTCCTTCCATTCCTGGACGGTGATCGGGACGTTGTCTCTAACAACGACTCCGCATTGGTTGATAAACTTTGAGGTGTGCTGTAGGGGCTTGCCGGTTTCACTGACAAACTCAATGGCATATGTTTCTCCTGTTTTCATCGCCTTGGATTTGCCACGCTTTGTCGTACTCGATCCGGAGGGCTAAAAAAAGAAAGAGAGTCGCGCGCGTTAATACATATGTATTCACATTTCAGTAAGTTTGTATCACGAGAGGCTCTCAATGTATATATATACCTCGCCGGAGGTGGTTGCTACTTGCAATTCGAGTTGACGGTTGACCTCCGTCGACAATGTCCGTTCCTTCACCTTCTTGATCATCGACAATCTTTGTTCCTCCGTCAAGGTTCATATAAGAAGAGACTACATCCTCTTGTTGCTCATATTCTGAGCCCGGCACATAAGGAATCTCGTTGTTGATGATGCCCATTAAATAACGTTCAGCCTCCGGATCCCTAAGCGGCTCGGTTCTATCGTCCGCCATATGTCACTCCTGCATGTAGTAAAAATTCTTTAAGTATAAAGGAATTAAAAAATAAGATTAAGGGGACATAGAGGAGGAGGAATTAAAAAAAAGATTCTTTAAGTAAAAATTCTTTTTTTCTTCTTCTTCCTTTCTTCTTCCTCTTTCTTCTTTCTTTCTTCTTCTTCCTTTCTTCTTCCTCTTTATTCCTCTTCCTTTCTTCTTCTTCCTTTTTCCTTTCTTCTTCTTCTTTCTTTCTTCTTCTTCCTTTCTTCTTCTTCCTTTCTTCTTTCTTTCTTCTTCTTCCTTCTTCTTTTTTCTTTCTTTCTTCTTCTTCCTTTCTTCTTCCTTTCTTCTTCTTTTTTTCTTCTTCCTTTTTCTTTCTTCTTTCATTTGGTTTTCATTTGGTTTTCATTTTTTTCTTCTCCCTTTTTCTTTCTTGTTTTTTCTTCTTCCTTTTTCTTTCTTCTTTCTTTCTTCTTTCTTTTTTTCTTCTTCCTTTTTCTTCTTTCTTTTTTTCTTCTTCCTTTGTTTTTCTTCTTCCTTTATTTTTCTTCTTCCTTTTTCTTTCTTGTTTTTTCTTCTTCCTTTTCTTTCTTCTTTCTTTCTTCTTTCTTTTTTTCTTCTTCCTTTTTTTTCTTCTTTCTTTTTTTCTTCTTCCTTTGTTTTTCTTCTTCCTTTGTTTTTCTTCCTCCTTTGTTTTTCTTCTTTCTTTTTTTCTTCTTCCTTTGTTTTTCTTCCTCCTTTTTTTTGTTTTTTTGTTTTCTTTTGTTTTTTTCTTCTTCCTTTGTTTTTCTTTTGTTTTTTTGTTTTCTTTTGTTTTTTTCTTCTGTTTGTTTTTCTTGTGTTTTCCTTTTTTTTCTTCTTCCTTTTTTTTTCTTCTGTTGTTTTCTTCCTTTTTCTTTTTTTTCTTCCTTTTTCCTTTTTTCTTCCTCTTTCTTGTTTTTCTTCTGTTTTTCTTTTGTTTTCTTCTTCCTTCTTTCTTCTTCTTCCTTTTTCCTTTTTCTTTCTTCTTCTTCTTCTTCCTTTTTCTTCTTCCTTCTTCTTCTTCTGCCGGCGCGCGGAGGACGGCAGGCAGGGCCAGCGGGCGGCGGGCGGCGGGCGGCAGGGCGTCGGGCGGCGGGCGGCGGGTGGCGGGCCGGCAAGGGCGCAGGGCACGGGCGGCGGGCAAGGGCAGGGCACGGGCGGAGGCGGCGCTCACTGGGGACGGGGACGGCGGCGCGCAGGGCTTCGGCGTCGGCGTCGGCGTCGGGGCAGGGCTTCGGCGTCGATCGGCGTCGGGGCAGCGCTTCGGCGTCGAGAGAGAGGAGAATGGGAAGTGGCGAAACTGCTAAGTGCAGTATTTATAGACGCACCTTTAGTCGCGGTTGGGGAGGCGGATCGCGACTAAAGGTACCCTTTAGTCGCGGTCCGCCTCCCCAACCGGGACTAAAGGGTTTTGGCGCCGCTTTCGCTCCCGCGCAGAAAGACCCTTTAGTCGCGGTTGGGGACAACAACCGCGACTAAAGGGTACCCTTTAGTCGCGATCCGCCTCCCCAACCGGGACTAAAGGGTCTGTGCTGGAACTGGCGCGGTGCGGTGGGATGTTTAGTCACACCTCGCTAGCCGAGAGGCTTCGACAGTGGTTTATAAGCGCGGCTGCTCTCACCACTTCGAGCTCCTCTCAAATGCAGGCTTACGGGCCTATTCTGTCACTGTGTGCCTGTGGGCCTACTGGGCCTTCTGCGGGCCTGAATCCTGGCCCATTAATGGGTTTCTAGTCGTATTGAGGCCGTGGTGGCCCAGTAGGTGGCATATTTTTTATTTTTTGCCTGTTTTTTGTTTTATTTATTTTGTTTTGTTTTTCTTCTTTTTTTTCTTCCTTTTTTCTTTTTTCTTCTGTTTGTTTTTTTCTTCTGTTTTTTTCTTATGTTTTTCTTCTGTTTGTTTTTTTCTTCTATTTTTTTCTTCTGTTTTTTTCTTCCTTTTTCCTTCTTTCTTTTTTGCTTTATTTATTTTGTTTTGTTTTTCTTCTTTTTTTTCTTCCTTTTTTTCCTTTTTCCTTTTTTCTTCTGTTTTTTTCTTCTGTTTGTTTTTTTCTTCTGTTTTTTTCTTATGTTTTTCTTCTGTTTGTTTTTTTCTTCTGTTTTTTTCTTCCTTTTTCCTTCTTTCTTTTTTGCTTTATTTATTTTGTTTTGTTTTTCTTCTTTTTTTCTTCCTTTTTTCCTTTTTCCTTTTTTCTTCTGTTTTTTTCTTCTGTTTGTTTTTTTCTTCTGTTTTTTTCTTATGTTTTTCTTCTGTTTGTTTTTTTCTTCTGTTTTTTTCTTCTGTTTTTTCTTCCTTTTTCCTTCTTTCTTCTTCTTCTTCCTTTTTCCTTTTAAAATCAGAAAAATAAAACTAATTCATTTTAAAATCTTAAAAATACAATTTTATATCAAAAAATCAGAAAAATAAAACTAATTCATTTTAAAATCCCTTGAAGGTTTGACAAAAGGTTTGATACATCATTTAGTTCATCGACCAAATACAAAGTTTGGTACAATAAATTATTACACATCAATTCTTTCCTTGTGTCCCTGCTTGCTTACGATTGTGCCGTATCCATGGAGCATCCTCATCATTTAACTTAATGCTTGGGTCAGTGTTCACTTTGAAGGGCGGAATTTCACCAAACATATTATAATCTTCTGACATGTCTGTCTTGTCCTCCACTCCCACGATGTTTCTTTTCCCTGAAAGAACAATGTGGCGCTTTGGATCATCGCATGATGTACTGATCGTTTTCTTATCTTTCCGTTTCCTCGGTTTGCTACTCATGTCCTTCAAATAAAAAACCTGAGCGACATCTTTGGCTAGGACGAACGGTTCGTCAAGGTAACCAAGATTGTTGAAATCCACCATTGTCATTCCGTATTGCTCGTCCACCTTTACCCCACCTCCTGTTAGCTTGAACCATTTGCACCGGAACAAAGGGACCTTAAAGGAGGGTCCATAGTCAAGTTCCCATATCTCCTCTATGTAACCATAATATGTGACCTTTTGCCCATTCTCGGTTGCTGCATCAAAGCGGACACCACTGTTTTGGTTGGTGCTCTTTTTATCTTGGGCGATGGTGTAAAATGTATTCCCATTTATCTCGTACCCTTGGAAAGTCGTTATAGTCGAAGATGGTTTCTTGGCCAACATGTACAGCTGATCTCCAACATCATTGTCATTCATTAAATGTTTTCGCAACCAACTGCCGAAAGTCTCCATGTGGGCCTTTCTAATCCAGGATTCAGGCTTCCCCGGGTTGTCCGAGCGTAAATATTCTTGTGTTGCTCAAAGTACGGAGGCACCAAGCTGGAATTTTGCAGAACTGTGTGGTGTGCTTCAGTCATAGAATGACCGTCCATACATATCGTGGATTCCCTTCCGATCTTGCCTTTTCCACTTAGTCTCCCCTCGTGCCGCGATTGAGGAATACCAATCGGCTTAAGTTCAGGAACATAGTTAATACAGAACTCAATTACCTCCTCATTTCCATAGCCCTTGACGATGCTTCCTTCTGGCCTAGCACGGTTACGAACATATTTCTTTAATACTCCCATGAACCTCTCAAAGGGGAACATATTGTGTAGAAATACAGGACCGAGAATGGAAATCTCTTCGACTAGGTGGACCAGGAGGTGCGTCATAATATCGAAGAAGGATGGTGGGAACACCAACTCGAAACTGACAAGGCATTGGACCACATCGTTCTGTAACCGTGGTAGATCTTCTGGATTGATTACCTTCTGAGAGATTGCATTGAGGAATGCACATAGCTTCACAATGGCTACTCGAACATTTTCCGGTAGGAGCCCCCTCAAAGCAATCGGAAGCAATTGCGTCATAATCACGTGGCAGTCGTGAGACTTCAAGTTTTGGAACTTTTTCTCCGCCATGTTTATTATTCCCTTTATATTCGACGAGAAGCCAGACGGGACCTTCATACTGCTCAGGCATTCAAAAAAAATGACCTTCTCTTCTTTGGTAAGAGCGTAGCTGGCACGACCTTGAAACCATTCCGGATGCCGGTCATCTGGGTCTTTCAAAAGTTGCTGGTCCTGCCGTGCTTCCTTTGTATCATTTGTCTTCCCATACACGCCCAAGAAGCTTAGCAGGTTCACGCAAATATTCTTCGTAACATGCATCACGTCGATTGCAGAGCGGACATCTAGGACTTTCCAATATTCTAGCTCCCAAAATATAGATTTCTTCTTCCACATGGGTGCGTGCCCGTCAACTCCCCGCGGAACTGATTGTCCGCCAGGACCCTTTCCAAAGATGACTTTCAAATCCTTGACCATATCAAATATCTCAGCACCAGTACGTTCCGCAGGCTTCGGCCGGTGATCCGCCTTGCCGTTGAAATGCTTGCCTTTCTTTCTTACGTTATGATTTCGGGGAAGAAATCGACGATGACCCAGGTACACGTTGTTCTTACAATTAACCAAACGTACACTTTCAGTCTCATGTAAGCAGTGCGTGCATGCATTGTATCCCTTATTTGTCTGTCCCGAAAGGTTACTGAGAGCAGGCCAATCGTTGATGGTTACAAAAAGCAACGCTCGTAGGTCAAATTCCTCTCCTTTGTGCTCATCCCAGACACGTACACCAGGTCTGGCCCACAACTGTAAAAGTTCTTCAACTAATGGCCTTAGGTACACATCGATGTCGTTGCCGGGTTGCTTAGGGCCTTGGATGAGAATTGGCATCATAATGAACTTCCGCTTCATGCACAACCAAGGAGGAAGGTTGTAGATGCATAGAGTCACGGGCCAGGTGCTATGGCTGGAGCTCTGCTCGCCAAAAGGATTAATGCCATCAGTATTTAGACCAAATCTTATGTTCCTTGCGTCAGCTGCAAAATCTTTGAACACTCTGTCGATCTTTCTCCATTGCGTTCCATCAGCGGTGTGTCTCAACTCCCCGTCGGACTTACGGTCCTCTTTGTGCCATCGCAACGACTTGGCATGCTTTTTGTTCATGAACAGACGTTTCAACCGTGGTATTATAGGAGCATACCACATCACCTTGGCGGGAACCCTCTTCCTGGGTTTCTCGCCCTCAACATCGTCACCAGGGTCATCGCCTCTGATCTTATAACGCAATGCAGTGCATACAGGGCATTCATTCAAATTCTCGTATTCACCGCGGTAGAGGATGCAGTCGTTAATGCATGCATGTATCTTCAGAACCTCTAAACCTAGAGGGCAGACAGCCTTCTTTGCTTCGTACGTACTGGCGGGCAACTCGTTATTCTTCGGGAACATATTCTTCAACATTTTCAGCAAATTTTCAAATGATGAGTCACCTACACCTTCCTGTGCCTTCCATTTTAGCAAATCCAGTGTGCAGCCCAGCTTTTTCAGACTATTATCGCATCCTGGATACAACGACTTTTTGTGATCCTCTAACATGCGATCCAAATTCTCCCTATCCTTGTCAGTTTCGCAGCGTCTCCGTGCATCAGCAATGGTCCGACCAAGATCATCAGCGGGCTCATCATGTGCCTCTTCTTCACCTTCACCTAACCCTTCCCCACCTTCAGCATCATCCTCCATGAAAGTATCACCGAAATGATCATGATAGTTGTCATCGATATCATCCCCTTCTTCATCTTCTTCCATTCTAACCCCTCTTTCTCCATGCTTGGTCCAACAATTATAGCTTCGCATGAAACCGTGCCGAAGCAGGTGCATGTGAACGTCTCTTGACGAGGAGTAACCCTTCTGATTCTTACAGACAGCACATGGACAGATAATAAAACCTTGCTGCTTGTTCGCATTTGCCACTACGAGGAAATCTTTCAAACCCGTAGTGAACTCACCGGAGAGTCGGGGACCGTACATCCATTGTCGATTCATCTGCATTATTATTATATAAAGTATATAATTAACCATCATGCATTTGTTAAACTAACTAGCTAGAAATAATACAAATTAAACAATGAACTACACACATGCATATTTTATCAATGACACATGAAAGGTTCAAGTTGCTAACCGCGATCGCGGAGGAAAAATAAATGAGAAAGCTCAAGTGTGGCTCGGACACTTCATATCATGTTTGTTTTAGGCTCTCGGGCATTTCATCAAACACCTTGTGTGCATAGGAGAAACCAAAAGCAAACCCACCACCCCCTTCTGAAAATTGTGAAGTGAGCTGAGTGAAGTGAAGTGAGCTGAGTCCTATATATAGGGATGGGCCTTTAGTCGCGGTTGGCCAGGCCAACCGGGACTAAAGCCCCTCCCGTCCGCCAGCTGGATGGGCCTTTAGTCCCGGTTGGCCTGGCCAACCGCGACTAAAGGCCTTCGGGGACCTTTAGTCCCGGTTGGCCAGGCCAACCGGGACTAAAGCCCCTCCCGTCCGCCAGCTGTCGACCGAGCGCGCTGGGCCCAGATAGTTGGTCGCGGGTCTTCTCCCGAACCGCGACTAAAGACCCCTTTGGTCGCGGTTCGATTGTTTTGGGGACTAATGGGGGCGTATGGAAGCCTCTTTTTCTACCAGTGAACCAGTATGTTTTTGTGGTCACGAGGGGTACCGTTCAGTCGCCTTATATAGATGTGGCGGCATCAAGGTTATCCTTATCCAATTAATGTCATTAAATGATATGTTTCATTTTTCTTTGGATAATGGCTATCCTTCTCCAAATAAATGCCAAATAGTTCCTCCATCCCTAAATATAAGTCTTTTTTAGACATTTCAATATGAACTACATACGGATGTATATAGACATAGTTTACAATGTAGATTCACTCATTTTGCTCTGAAATCTCTAAATAGACTTATATTTAGGAATAGAGGGAGTAAATCCTATGAAATGTCATTGCTAGTATACCGAAAAATCATCAATAGGCACGGTCATGTTGTCTTATAGATAGGGCTTACTCCCCTCATTTCAGAATAGAGTGCATATCAGTTTTGTTGATTACACTTTGATCTGGTTTATAAGAAGGAAATATTAACATGTACGGTAGCAATCAATATCCTCAAACCCATCATGAAAAAGTTTTCATATTATATTTTTGGGACGAACCGATCTGTGCCACCGCCAAAGTTGCATATTCGAGTCCTGCCACTCAATCTTCTGTATTTCGGTCTGGGCACTAACGATTGTGAAAAAAATAGGTGTATGATACTGCACGTCATCTCCATCGGTTGCCGTCAACTTTGCGTTGTTTCCTTCCATTTTGGACCCACCACTTCACCACATCAACTGCAGCCACGAGGAGAATCTATTGACCCTTTCGAGCGATGTGTGGGCCCCTCAGATGAAAGTGTGGGCCCCTCCGATGAAAGTGCAGGCCACTCTGATGTGGGCCAACCAATATTGGCGACAAGACTCTTTGAGTGTCCGTCGATGTGGGGGCCCGCCGTTGGGGCCATAATTCCCATTTTGCCCCTCCGATGCGTGCCTTTCCCCACTATGGGCTCACCTGAAGTGCTCGATAGTGACACGTCCCTAAATTTTGTTGTTAGACACCCTTTTCCCCACCACTTTGAGTCATATCCTTTCGTAGATCTGTCACCGCCTCGTTGCTTCCACGGCCTCCATTCACCCGGATCTCGGCGGCGAGGGACGACGCCCTCTAGAGCCCGTTGAAAGTGGCATTTCTCCCATTTGGTAAAGAAATCAACCATTGTCTTGTGTTGTTTTGTGATTCCCCTTTTGTGTTTCGAATAGTGTGGTCATGCTATGTGAAAGGATCGATATAGTTGACTAGAGGGGGGGGGGGTGAATAGGCAACTAACTATTTTTAGCTTTTCTTTACCAATTTAAACTTTGCATCAAAGTAGGTTGTCTAGATATGCAACTAGGTGAGCAACCTATATGATGCAACAACAACAAGCACATAAGCAAGCAAGAGATATAACACAAATAAGCTTGCACAAGTAAAGGCACGAGATAACCAAGAGTGGAGCCGGTGAAGACGAGGATGTGTTACCGAAGTTCCTTCCCTTTGAGGGGAAGTACGTCTCCGTTGGAGCGGTGTGGAGGCACAATGCTCCCCAAGAAGCCACTAGGGCCACCGTATTCTCCTCACGCCCTCACACAATGCGAGATGCCGTGATTCCACTATTGGTGCCCTTGGAGGCGGCGACCGAACCTTTACAAACAAGGTTGGGGCAATCTCCACAACTTAATTGGAGGCTCCCAATGACACCACGAAGCTTCACCACAATGGACTATGGCTCCGCGGTGACCTCAACCGTCTAGGGTGCTCAAACACCCAAGAGTAACAAGATCCGCAAGGGATTAGTGAGGGGAATCAAATTTCTCTTGGTGGAAGTGTAGATCGGGGCCTTCTCAACCAATCCCGAGCAAATCAACAAGTTTGATTGGCTAGGGAGAGAGATCGGGCGAAAGTGGAGCTTGGAGCAACAATGGAGCTTAGGGTTGGAAGAGGTAGTCAACTAGAGGAAGAAGACACCCCTTATATAGTGGAGAACCAAATCCAACCGTTATCCACTTAACCAGCCCGCGACCTGCAGTACTACCGCCCCTGACAAGCGGTACTACCGCAAGGCCACACGGTACTACCGCGAGTGACCGTGGTACTACTGCTGCTACGGCAGGAACTAGATCAGGCCTGAAGCACAGAGGCTGAGGGCGGTACTGCCGCAGGCGCGGTACTACCGCTCCCCCATGCGGTACTACCGCAAGGCAGGAATGGCCTAGCCTGGGAAGGGCGCGGATGAATAAAAATACATCCGTGCCTACTTCTGCTGAAAATCAATCGATGCAAAAATCTGACACGGTACTACCGCACATGGCATGCGGTACTACCGCGCAGGGAGCGGATGTAAAAAAGTACATCCGCCCCTACTTCCGCTCATGTAACTGTGCCAGACCAGGACTCACGGTACTACCGCGCGCATGGGGCGGTACTACCGTGTAGGGCGCGGACGTAAAAAATTACGTCCGCCCCTACAGCCGCATGAGCAACTGAGTCTGGTCTGAGGCCACGGTAGTACGGCTCCGTAGGAGCGGTACTACTGCGGGCGCCTACGGTACTACCGCAAAGGCTTGCGGTACTGCCGCAAGGGCCTGCGGTACTACCGCTCCGTAGAGCAGTACTACCGCATGCCCCAGAATAGCAACACTTAGGAATCCTTCTCTTTGCATAGAAATGAGGAAAACGGAGGATGCTCCAAAGCACAAGGGGAAAGGTGGTGCAGAGGAAGAAAATGTGTACGTGATGATTCCACCCGAACCTTTCCGAAGCGAACCCCCTCTTAATAGTACGGCTTTCCTACGACTCAAATCCACCGAAAAGAAACGTAGAAAAACGCCGTCTTCAATAGTCTTCGAGGGGCACCAAACCGTCTTGTGCCTAGCGATGAAACGTCTGAGAAACTCAAGGCACACGATTAGTCCGCAAAAGCATTGTCATCAATCACCAAAACACCTTAGGGATAAATATGCCGTTACAATCTCCCCCTTTTTGGGGGATTGATGACAATACGGGATTTGCACAAAGGGAAATAATATAGAGCATACGCAAACCCCTCCTCTCTAAAATATAGACGGGCTCCCCCTAGATGTGTGCAATCTAGATAGGTGCTTTGGACTGCACGGCACACATACTAGGATCAACACTCCCCCTATATTTTATAGACTAGGAATATCTTGCAATAGTAAGGCTAACACTAAGCAAGATAGCAAACAAGAGCATAACATAAGTAGCACAATATATCATAAGCTCACTAAGATAAGATAGAGTGCATATGTCTTACACCATATGAAGGATAAGTCTCACAAGCGCAAATCAAACCAAAGCAAACGAGGTTCAACTGAACAAACACAAACGAAGCAATACGAAAAAATGACTCGTAAATCCTACACTCTCTCCCCCTTTGGCATCGAGATGCCAAAAAGGCAGAGAGGACACCTACACACAAGGGGTGGCTCAGGCAGAGTAATCACTCCAACGCTCCTCGTCAGACTCGGCAGCGGGGACGGTCTCCTTGATGTCCTCCTCAGAATCAGTCCACTTGAAACCTTGCTTAGCCATCCACTCAGCCTCTGGAGTGATGACCTCCTCAGAACCGCCAGAGACTTCCTCTCCAAAGACCTTCATAATCTTCTTGTCGCGGCGGCGACTCTCCTTGGAGGCCACGTGAGTCCTGTATTGCCCCTTTGCTTGCATGCAAAACAGAGTCTTCATCTTGTCCTTCAGCTTCTTGGCCCACGAGGGCTCAGAGAAGGGAGGGGCAAACCCAGCAGCACGGTCCTAACCAGCATCCTCCGCCTCAGCCTCCTCCCCATCAACAACCCTCTGAGCAATAGTCGCCTCAGCACGAGTAGTAGTGTTGGCCCACTTGGGCTTGACACGAAGACTGGTGGACTCATGACGAATCCAGTCTGGAGCAAGAAACTCATCACCGGAGAACAGCTTCTCCCAAGTCTTGGAGATCAACAGAAACATGTACGGTCCATAGATGGGTACCTTGCAGTTGAACACCGCGAACCGAAGCTCACACCACATGATATGTGAGACATCAAGTGGTTGAGACTGAGACACACGCGCCTCCTCGCACAGGAGCATCATATCCACCAGATAGGCATGTACCTTGTACTTGTCACCAATGCGAGGGAAAAGAGAGTTGCGGAAGATGCGATACATGATGTCCAGAAATGGGTTCAGCACCCACGTCGTCTTGCCACTGGGAAGTGTCTTCGCAACATTATACTGCTGGAGCTTGTTCTTGCTGGCTGACTCAGGGTTGGCATGAGGGCGAACACCAACGGGTGTGTTGAGCCCCTCATCAGGTACGTGGAGCAAATCCATGAAGTCCTTCCAGGTAGCAGTCAACTGACGTCCATTGGTCATCCAGGTCATCCTTCGATCCTCCCCAGAGTGAAAGTGAACTGAGGCAAAGAACTGGCAAATATTCTCAGGGTCAAAGTCCAGGTGGAAGGAGATCACATGTTCAATGCCAAACTGCTCCACCAAGTCCAGAGCCTCTCCAAAGTAAGCACGGTGCTTGTCCTGCCTCATGTGATTCATGTCAATCCACTTGACATCCACATAGGTGTTTTGCTTGGCCTTAATCACATCCAGGTAGATGAGAGTCTGCTGCTTGGTCCAAAACAGGTCATTGCCTCTGAAGATAGCACGGACATTCACATACGGGTTGATCTGCCTTTGAGGGATAAACTCAGAAAGAGGTATCTCGTCCATTCCCTTTGTGGGTTCCTTGTACTTGCTAGCGGAGGACTTGACATTGCGCTTGGGGGCACTGGAGCCCTCTGGAGCTTCATCTTGATTGCGCAGACGCTTGGAGCCAGTGTCACGACTGGGATTAGAATGGCGAGCAGGAGCACCGGAGCCACCACCTAAGACACAAAGCAAAAAGCACACAAAAAAGCGAGAAGAATCAATGCATAGACCTCAGCAAGACAAGGGAAACAAGTAGAAAGCATACGTGGTAATTGCTAAGAAGAAGATTGGACAACAACGGTAGTACTACCAGTTCGTGTGGTACTAAAATTTTAGTACCGCTCCTAGTCGCGGTAGTACCGCGTGAAGGCGCGGTAGTAGGACCTTAGTACCACGGCTCGCGCGGTAGTACCGCACCTGACGGGCGGTAGTACTGCACAAGCGGTAGTACCGCACCAGAGGTGCGGTAGTACCGCACAAGCGGTAGTACTGCACCAGAGGTGCGGTAGTACCGCACGACGTCAGATCTGAACCACTTTGAATCTGAGAACAACCGCGAAAATGAGGCGGTACTACGGTTGATCAAATCTACAACGGGACAACATATCAAGTATAGTTTCTACGCAACACTACTCTCCTACATCCTACTCTTGCATAGATTTAGCCTAAAATCTCAAGAACACATGCATCTCCCCTAAAACCTAGAGGCAAAGGAACGAACAAAAGAGAGAGGGATTTGGGGAGAAACCTTGTTCCATGGCAAGAGGAAGTGGTGGGGAACGATCCCACCGGTCGGAATCCGAGGAGAGCGGCCGGAGACGGAGATCCGGCGAGGGTCTCCGGCGCCGTTCTTGAGCAGGAGAGAGAGGCGGCGGGGGAGAGAAACAGACGAATGGGTATGGGGGAGTTGGAACTCCCCCTGCCCGAGTCTTAACCCCCACGCACACTCGTCAGCGCGGTAGTACAACATCTCATCGCGGTAGTACCGCTCGGGCGGAAGTACCGCACCGAAGTGGTAGTACCGCTCCCCCAGGCGGTAGTAAAAAATTACTGCCGTGCTGGGTGCGGAAGTACCGTGCGCTCCACACGCGGTAGTACCGTGGCAGGCCGCGGTAGTACCGTGAGCTAAAGAAGATGCAAGTTCCGAACGAAAGAAAAAGGGTCTTTGCAAGGAAACTTCAAGCGAACGAGACACCACTAGAACACGCTCAGCACGAAGAAAGAAAGGCAAGAAACAACAAGGACCAACCACGAGACACAACCTCTCCAAGGAGAGGGCGGTGGCCGGAGCCACCTATGTTTGAGTCAATTGGTATGGCACCACGAAGGATTATCCTTGGGCCCGTGACGAAAACTCGTCTTTGAAGCACAAGTACCATAAAAAATGGCTAATGTGAAAGAGTTGATCAATTTATGCATAATGGGGGAGGGAGAGTTCATTGAGAGAACAACACTCCCCCTATGTCCATGCCTACATCTAAACGAGACAACAAGTTGAGTATGGTGGGGTGTGCAAGGATTCAAGCAACATTGCTCGAGTCAATGATATTTAGCTCATGCTTTAACTCGCGAAATCTTGCTTCATCTAAAGGCTTCGTGAAAATATCTGCAAGGTTTTCATGAGTGTTGACATAGTTGAGCTCGATCTCCCCTCGCCTAATGTGATCCCGGATGAAGTGATACCGAATCTCAATATGCTTCGTCTTGAAGTGTTGCACCGGGTTAAGAGAAATCTTGATGGCACTTTCATTGTCACACCAAAGAGGCACTTTGTCACAAGTGACACCCTAATCCTTTAAAGTTTGCCTCATCCACAAAAGTTGTGCACCACAACTGTCGGCAGCCACATACTCCGCTTCGGTGGACGAGAGAGACACACAACTTTGCTTCTTGGAAGACCAACTCACCAAAGAGCAACCAAGAAATTGGCACCCTCCGGAAGTGGACTTCCTATCCACTTTGTCTCCCGCTCAATCGGAGTCCGAATACCCTACAAGCTTGAAGTTTGCTCCTCTTGGGTACCATAAGCCAAAGTTTGGGGTATGAGCCAAATATCGAAAGATTCGCTTGACCGCCACAAAGTGTCTTTCCTTAGGTACGGCTTGAAACCGTGCACAAATTCCCACACTCAACATGATATCCGGTCTAGATGCACAAAGGTAAAGCAAGGATCCAATCATGGAACGATATACCTTTTGATCCACCGCTTTACCATTGGGATCAATGTCAAGTTGGCACTTGGTGGGCATTGGAGTGGAAGCCGGCTTGACATCACTTAGCTTGAATCTCTTGAGCATGTCTTGAGTGTATTTGGCTTGGTTGATGAAGGTTCCTTCTCTTCTTTGCTTCACTTCAAAACCGAGAAAGAACTTCAACTCTCCCATGGAAGACATCTTGAACTTTGAGGTCATGAGAGCGGCAAATTCCTCATTGAAAGCTTTGTTAGAGGAGCCAAAAATAATATTATCAACATATAGTTGGCACACAAACAACTCCCCTTTGACCTTCTTAGTAAAAAGAGTGGGGTCGATTAGCCCAACTTCAAATCCACAGTCTTGTAACAACTCGGTAAGGTGGTCATACCACGCACGTGGGGCTTGTTTAAGGCCATAGAGTGCCCTATAGAGTTGATACACATGATCCGGAAAGTAGGGATCCTCGAACCCGGGGGGTTGCTTGACATATACCAACTCATTAATAGGACCATTAAGGAAAGCATTTTCACATCCATTTGTTGCAACTTAAAGTTGTGATGAGAAGCATAAGCAATCAACAAACGAATGGATTCAAGGCGAGCAACGGGAGCAAAGGTTTCACCGTAGTCGATACCCTCGACTTGGGAGTAGCCTTGTGCCACCAACCTTGCCTTGTTGCGAACAATGGTCCCATGAGCATCTTGCTTGTTCTTGAATATCCACTTGGTTCCAATGACATTGTGGTTCCCCGTTGGCCTTGGCACCAATCTCCACACCTTGTTGTACTCGAAGTTGTTGAGTTCTTCATGCATGGCATTAAGCCAATCCGGATCTTCGAGTGCCTCATATACCTTTTGGGGTTCAACACAAGAGACAAACGCGTGATGTTCACAATAGTTTGCCAATTGTCTACGAGTGCTTACCCCCTTTTGAATGCTTCCAAGCACATTCTTCATAAGATGACCCTTGGTAGAGAGCTTGGATGCAATCTTTGCGGCACGACGCTCCAATTCCTCCTCGGAGGTGAGTTGAGGAGCGGTCACTTGATCATCTTGAGTGTCGTCTTGAGCTTGTTCTTTATCTTGATCTTGCTCTTGATCTTGAACTTGCTCGGAGGAGGGAACTTGACCTTGGGCATCACATGGTGACTCAACACCGTCTTGAGGTTGATCTTGCCCTTGGTCATGTTCATGAGGTTGAGGGCCTTCACTTTGTTCTTCGGAAGCGTGTGGGCCTTGGGTTGGTGATGGCTCCACTTGAGTGGAGCATTGTCCTTCTCCTTCGGCCACAAGGGGTTCCTTAATGGGTAGGATAAACCCAACTCCCATTCTTCTTATGGCTTGAGGAGGAATTTCATCACCTACATCACAAGTGCCACTTTGCTCCACTTGGGAGCCGTTATTCTCATCAAACTCCACGTTACATGTCTCCTCAATAAGTCCCGTGGACTTATTGAGGACACGGTGAGCATGAGAGTTTGTAGCATAACCAACAAATATGCCCTCATAAGCTCTAGCCTCAAATTTAGACAAACGAACACCTTTCTTGAGAATGAAACACTTACACCCGAACACCCGAAAGTACTTGAGGTTGGGCTTGTTACCGGTGAGTATCTCATATGGAGTCTTGTTCAATCCCTTGCGGAGGTAGAGCTGATTGGATGCATGACACGCGGTGTCGATGGCTTCGGCCCAAAAGTTATATGGAGACTTGAACTCCGCCATCATGGTCCTTGCCGCATCCATCAACGTCCGGTTCTTCCTCTCCGCTACACCATTTTGTTGAAGGGTGTATGGTGCGGAATATTGATGCTTGATCCCCTCATCACTAAGGAACTCATCCAAGGTGTAGTTCTTGAACTCGGTGCCGTTGTCGCTTCTTATAGTCAAGATCTTTGCATTGTGTTGACGTTGGGCTTCATTTGCAAAGTCAATGACAGTTTGTTGGGTCTCGCTCTTCCTCTTGAAGAAATATACCCATGTGTATATTGAATAGTCATCCACAATCACAAAGCAATACTTTCTACCCCCAAGACTATCAAAGGATGGAGGCCCAAAGAGATCCAAGTGAAGGATCTCCAAAGGCCTCTTCGAGTAAATGATAGTCGTGGGAGGGTGAGCCTTCTCATGTAGCTTCCCTTCGATACAAGCATTGCAAGCACGATCTTTAGCAAAACTAACATTTGTTAGTCCACGAACATGGCCCCCCTTGAGAAGACTTTGCAAAGATCTCATATTGACATGGGCTAAACGGCGATGCCAAAGCCATCCCACGTCAACTTTAGCCATTAGGCATGTCGCGGTCTTAGTGGGTCGCTCCGAAAAGTTAATCACATATAGACCATTCTCGACATGCCCCAACAAAGGCTACTTTAAGAGTCTTTCTCCACAAGAGGGCCACGGTATCAATATCAAAGAAGGTGGAAAAGCCCATGATTGCAAGTTGACGAACGGAAAGTAAATTGTATGCAAGGGACTCAACAAGCATGACCTTCTCGATCGTGAGATCATGAGAAATGACAACCTTGCCGAGTCCCAATACCTTAGAAGATGAGGCATCACCCCACTTGACGTTGGTGGGCATAGATGGAATCTTGTGCACGTCCACCACCAAGTCCTTGCTTCCGGTCATATGATTTGTAGCTCCACTATCGAGCAACCATGATCCCCCACCGGAAGCAAACACCTACAAGAGATCAATGCTTGGTTTTAGGTACCCATTTTGTAATGGGTCCTTTGATGTTAGTGACAAGGGTCTTCGGAACCCAAATATTCAATATACTCATGAGGAGAACCAACAAATTTGGCATAAACATGCCCATCACTAGCACGACACAAAACATAAGAAGGGTTAAAGTCGCCGGCTTTGTTGGAAGGGGTGGCATTGCCTGTCTTGACACCACCACCCTTCACATTGCTCTTCTTCTCCTTGGAAGCACCCTCTCCCTCCTTCACAAAGGTTTGTTTGAGAGGGGGAGGTCGTTTGGTCTTGTCAGTCTTCTTCTTGTTCTTGGGCATGGGTGCGAACCCAATCCCTTCCTTGGCCACAACTTCCTTTTGATTGCTCAAAAGGTCGTTGAGGTTCTTCTCACCTTGAATGCACGACACAAGGCCTTTCTCAAGTTGCTCTTTCAACTTAGAATTCTCCTCAACAAGATGCACATGCTCACAACAAGGGTTAGTAGCATTTGCATTATCAATTAACACCATATGAGGAAATGTGGCTTTCTCCTTGGTTAGCTTTACTTGGAGTTGATCATGAGACTCCTTGAGGCTAGCATGAGCACCCTTCAAGACTTTGTGAGCCTTGTCAAGTATGTCAAACTCCTCTTTGAGTCTAGCAAGATCAACCCCAAGCTTGGCTTTCTCGGAATTGAGCACACGAGAAACAACAAGAGCATGATCAAGATCTTTCTTTAATTTAGCATGATCATCGTTGTGTGACTCCTCAAGAGCCAAACGAAGACCACACTCTTCTTCAAGAGCATTGGAAAGATCCGAAATCTCATCAGCATAGTCACGACTATGCCCCTCCATCTTAGAGATGGTATCTTCGTGAGCCTCAATCATGTCATTGGCTTCACCAAGTTGTTCCAAGAGAGCAACGAAGTGCTTCTTGGGTTTACCTTTGAGTTTGTTCATAAAAGACTCAAACTCATTATCCTCCACACTAGATCCCTCATGTTCATCAATGCAATCCGTCAAAGAAGGATGATTAATGATGGTAGTTTTGATGTTCGGGATTACCTTGTTGGTGGCTTTAGCCATGAGGCACTTGGCGGTGATGTTCTCATTGGGTGAGTCGAAGAGTGACACCCGTGGAGTCGTCGCAATGGCAACCGAGGCCATGGCAACCGACTCACCATCTTCATCATCATCTTCATCCTCAATATACTCTTCTTGTACCACCAATGCCTTGGGAGGAGTCTTCTTGGTGAAGTTGTTCTTGTTGGGGAAAGACTTGGCTTTGTCCTTTCGGATGAGCTTGCCACCATTGTCTTCCCTCTTCTCATACGGGCACTCCGCAACAAAGTGGCTCACATTGCCACAATTATAGCAAGTCCTCACACGTTGCTTGACCCTTGCGCCACTTGAATTGTTCTTGTTGAAGTTGGGCCTTGAGTTCTTCTTGCTCCAAAATTGCCTTGAGGCAAGAGCCATGTGTTCATGATAGGCATAATTTGTATCTTCGGGGTTGCTCTCCTCTTCTTCCTCTTCGTCCTCCTCCTCCACATTAACCTTGGCCTTTAGTGCAAGGTTGGGCTTCTTTACTCTTTGAGACCGTAGCACCACATTGTCGGCGGTCTTGTCCAAGATGCTCATAGCAACGAACTCATCCAACACTTCACTTGAGGACAAGGTGTGGAAGTCCGGCCTTTGACGAATGACGGAGGGCATGGCCTTGTGGTAAGGCATCATTGCCTTGAGGAATTTACGCTTGATCCAATTGTCATCCGTGTCCTTGCTTCCATGATCTCGGAGTGAAACCGCGAGTTTGGTTACCCTCCGATAAAGCTCATGAGGTTTTTCATCTTCTTTCATTGCAAACTCATCGGCTTCATCTTGCACCACTTCATAGTTTGAGCGTTGAATGCTTGCACTTCCCCGGTAGAGAGAAACAACTTGGTGTCAAGCATCTTTGGCCATGGAGTAGGGCCGGAGATGAGGAAGATCTTCGGGTGGAATCGCTTCTTGGATGATGAATAGAGCATTCTCATTGAATTGATTATCCACGGCTTCTCTAGGAGTGAAGTTGCTTCGGTCATGCGGATAGAAACCTTCTTCAATGACTCTCCAAAGATTAATATTCACATGATTTAAATGACGCTTAAAGCGATAGACCCAACAATCAAAGTCCACATTCTTCTCAATCTTAGGGGCCGGGCCGGCATGATTCAAATGAGTGGAAGGAAGCGGTCCACCATACACAAGTGGAGGTTCCACATGGGCAAAGATGCCGGTGCCATTTTTACCACTAGAAGAAGGAGATTTCTCGCTAGTAGCTTCCCCCTTGTCGGAGGTAGCATCCGTCACCTTGTTAGCGGGATCACCCACTTTGAACGGTGCGGTGGAAGTTTAAGCCCTTCTATGTATTTATTAAACATGCTTTCGACCTCGGTCGTCATGGAGGTCTTCAATGTGTCCAAGGCCACATTGAATTCCTCACGAGAGACTGCGGTTCCCCCATCGGCCGTAGACGAGAATGGATTCACACCGGAGTGCTCCTCCGCACTGTCTACGGTGTCAACCATACTCTTCGGACGGCAAAGTCCTTAATAAAGAGACGAGGCTCTGATACCAATTGAAAGGATCGATATAGTTGACTAGAGGGGGGTGAATAGGCAACTAACTATTTTTAGCTTTTCTTTACCAATTTAAACTTTGCATCAAAGTAGGTTGTCTAGATATGCAACTAGGTGAGCAACCTATATGATGCAACAACAATAAGCACATAAGCAAGCAAGAGATATAACACAAATAAGCTTGCACAAGTAAAGGCACGAGATAACCAAGAGTGGAGCCGGTGAAGACGAGGATGTGTTACCGAAGTTCCTTCCCTTTAAGGGGAAGTACGTCTCCGTTGGAGCGGTGTGGAGGCACAATGCTCCCCAAGAAGCCACTAGGGCCACCGTATTCTCCTCACGCCCTCACACAATGCGAGATGCCGTGATTCCACTATTGGTGCCCTTGGAGGCGGCGACCGAACCTTTACAAACAAGGTTGGGCCAATCTCCACAACTTAATTGGAGGCTCCCAACGACACCACGAAGCTTCACCACAATGGACTATGGCTCCGCGGTGACCTCAACCGTCTAGGGTGCTCAAACACCCAAGAGTAACAAGATCCGCAAGGGATTGGTGGGGGGAATCAAATTTCTCTTGGTGGAAGTGTAGATTGGGGCCTTCTCAACCAATCCCGAGCAAATCAACAAGTTTGATTGGCTAGGGAGAGAGATCGGGCGAAAGTGGACCTTGGAGCAACAATGGAGCTTAGGGTTGGAAGAGGTAGTCAACTAGAGGAAGAAGACACCACTTATATAGTGGAGAACCAAATCCAACCGTTATCCACTTAACCAGCCCGCGACCTGCGGTACTACCGCCCCTGACAAGCGGTACTACCGCAAGGCCACACGGTACTACCGCGAGTGACCGCGGTACTATCGCTGCTACGGCAGGAACTAGGTCAGGCCTAAAGCATAGTGGCTGAGGGCGGTACTGCCGCAGGCGCGGTACTACCGCTCCCCCATGCGGTACTACCGCAAGGCAGGAATGGCCTAGCCTGGGAAGGGCGCGGATGAATAAAAATACATCCGTGCCTACATCCGCTGAAAATCAATCGATGCAAAAATCCAACACGGTACTACTGCACATGGCATGCGGTACTACCGCGCAGGGAGCGGATGTAAAAAAGTACATCCGCCCCTACTTCCGCTCATGTAACTGTGCTAGACCAGGACTCACGGTACTACCGCGCGCATGGGGCGGTACTACCACCTAGGGCGCGGACGTAAAAAATTACATCTTCCCCTACAGCCGCACGAGCAACTGAGTCTGGTTTGAGGCCACGGTAGTACGGCTCCGTAGGAGCGGCACTACCGCGGGCGCCTACAGTACTACCGCAAAGGCTTGCGGTACTACCGCAAGGGCATGCAGTACTACCGCTCCGTAGAGCAGTACTACCGCATGCCCTAGAACAGCAACACTTAGGAATCCTTCTCTGTGCATAGAAATGAGGAAAACGGAGGATGCTCCAAAGCACAAGGGGAAAGGTGGTGCAGAGGAAGAAAACGTGTACGTGATGATTCCACCCGGACCTTTCCGAAGCGGACCCCCTCTTAATAGTACGGCTTTCCTACGACTCAAATCCACCGAAAAGAAACGTAGAAAAATGCCGTCTTCAATAGTCTTCGAGGGGCACCAAACCGTCTTGTGCCTAGCGATGAAACGTGTGAGAAACTCAAGGCACACGATTAGTCCGCAAAAGCATTGTCATCAATCACCAAAACACCTTAGGGATAAATATGCCCTTACACTATGCTACTTTGCACAGGTTGGTGCCGCCCAATAGCTTCATGATGTCGTTGAAGATACGGCATGGGTGTCACACTGATCGCCTGCCCGATGGTAGCTTGACAATTAGTGACATGTTTTACTATCAATTGCCTTTAGACGCTACCATAGTACCTCAGAGGGATCTGGTTAAGCAATTTGAGAAGTTTAGGACGAATATGGGAGCTCCGGCTGTAGAAGCTCTTACGTAACAAATTCGACACACACAGTTTTACAGCCTTAAATCCTGCCCAACAAGAGGAACTTTTGTATATTCTACATATGTTTTTTAACTTTTGGAATGTCTTGTTAAAGTTGGAGGAAGCGTTGAACCCTTTGGCCTCTGTCCGCGATGTATTAATTTATTGAGAGGTTTGCCGTGGCACAGGCCTATGTCGGGCTGTAGAAAACAGTCTGACGCTGCAAACAATATGCAGGCTAGGCCATAGGCCATTGCATGATCAAGTTTACCTATTTTTACTTTACCACTACGTGCCATTGCATGCTCCTATTTTTACTTTACCACTATGTGCCATTGCATGCTCCTTTTTTTACTTTACCACTATGTACCATTGCATGCTCCTTTTTTGATGCTTTGCATGCAAGCATTAAACACATTTAGCCGCGCGTGAAGGGCGCACGCTGGTGATGTCCACATGGGCAGCCTAGGAATAGTGTATCGATTTTGGTAGCGAGAGAGAAAAAAACGCAGCGATACATCCATCAATCAACAAAAAGAAATTCCCAAGTTCAAAAAAAAAAAAAGAAATCCCCGATTGCTTCCTTCGCTGCCCCTCTCTCATGTTTCTCTTCTCTCGATTCCCCAAGCCGAAGCCAGCCGCCGCAGACTCCCCAACCCCGACCTCCACTCCACCGCCGGCGGCCTCTCCCCCTCTCTCCCTGGACGCATATCCACTCGAGCAGCACAGCCCACAGTCAGATCCGCCCCTCTGTCCTCGCGCCAGAAACCCTAGCCGTCTGGCCATGGCGACCGACCGCAGGCACATGCCTCGACGATGGTGGTATGTTATCAATCCCTTCTCTCCTCCTCCTCCTTCTTCTCGCCCTCTCTGACCCCCGTCTTGTCTCATCTCTGTACTAGGGCCCACGGAGCGGAGCTTCCTCTGCCTGAGACGCTGCTCATGTGCTCATCAAGGTCCGCTGCTCCTTCCTCCAGTCCCAGTCCCAGGATAAGCAGCAGCAACATTAAGGTACGGCCCTCTCTCTTGATTTCCTCTTATTCCCTCCCTTTCCTTTCCCTAAGGCATGGGATTTGCTTTCCTTGGTAGGTGCACGCATCTCCTCCTCCTTGTCGTTTGTTGTGTTGCTCCATGAGCAGATACCTTTCTATAGTAGAGATCTAATAAGCTTCTGTTGATTTTTCAGCGGAAAAAAGTTACATTTTCTTGACCATATCTATCCTTTAGTGAACTTTGTAACAGGCTATTCAAGCAAGAGTATGTGTAGACATATTTGTTGTAACTGATGAATACACCAATTTGGCTTCGTCGAAGTTTTAAAGTATTGAAAGTGGTGGCTCATTATTTGTCTATGCAAACTCGGATGATTCAACACTTCACCAGGACATGTGAGCTTGATCTTATGATTGTCCTCTGTATTTTATTTCTGAAATTCCCCTGCGTAGGTTCCTGATAAGATGTCAAATTCCACCGCCTAGGTTCTTGATAAGATGTGAATGGTCTTCTCCTTGTTGCCTTGCCTTTTCTTATGAACAGGTATCGCATGTTGAGTTGATCCTATGCATTTGGTTGTGTTCTCAGGCTGAGAACATCACAAGATTTTGATCCGGGCCACTCTGTAAGCCTTCAAGCTACCCGTATTCACATTATCTGTAGGATCAAATCCCATGTCTGTCACAGTAAAAGTGTTTAACCCACCTTGGGTGCCACTGACCTGTTAGGTTTGGACCCACATGCCATTGATGCAATAGTGGCATAACTGTTATGAAAAATTGCAGTGACAGATAAGGATTTAACACTTAACCATACCATCTAATTTTAATGTATCCATCTTTTTGCAGTATGGCCATTTCTTCCCTGATCCTCAATATGAAAATGTGCAACATATTAACTGCTGTGATTCAATTCAGATTATCATAGGTAACTCGCATAATGGATTGTCATAAATAATTTGCATCATGTTGTACCAACAGACAAAGGGAGTGCATGGTTCTACTAGCTTATTTGTGTTCGAGCCTCCAACAGGCTTTGCATGCCCCAAGATTTGAAGCGTGGCTGACTTTTTTGTGTCGACTGAATTCTTTTGTTACAATCATCAGTGGAGATTTCTAAAAAAAATATGTGGATTGGTAAGACTAAGTTCGACTATCGTATTTAATGGGTCATAATTTCTTATTCCCAAAGCAGATGTTAAACTAAAATACATGAGTTCATGGGGGAGCACGTCAACAAGGCTGCTGCATGAGTTCATGTCGTCGGCAGTGGCTCACACGTCAACAAGGCCGATGAAATCAGGGGGGCACGAGTGGGTCCGAGGACGAGCACACTTGATGCTTCTTTAATTCACTACAGCAAAATACTACTTCTTGGTGGCGTATGGATGTCGCACTGTATGGATCTTGATCTGTAGTTGGATAGTTCCTGACCTCATTCCAGGAGGCTGGTTGGAGCCTGGTACTTCACTTTTCTCCTTACTGATAAATGCTCCTATTCATTAATTTGGTAATGCACATGAGTTGTTGCAAGCCAAGCGATAGAAAAGTTTGAAACTAATGCTGCAGATGATGTTTCTTTTTTTTCTTCTTCATGACATTTTTTGGGTTCAGCATGTTGATAAGAACTACTCACTCTGTTTCCAAATAAAGTCTTTTTAGAGACTTCAATGTGGACTAGATACGGATGTATATAGACAGATTTTAGAGTGAGATTCACCCATTTCCACTATATGTACTCCATATTGAAATCTTCTAACAAGACTTATATTTAGGAACAGAGGGAGTACTTTGTTTGTAGTCTTTGTACAACCTGCTTTGTTCAGAAGAATGTTCTATCAGGCAACCATGTCTGATATGTTCACATGACTTCTTTCATGTGGTCGTTCCTCACATTCCTTTGCTTCCAACTATTCCAGCCAACTGCAATGAAGTCCTCCATAGAGAAGGGTTTGTAGAAAATGATCTTGGCATCCCAGATAAGCAGGTCGGGGTCAAAGCCAGTGCCGAGGGGGATTTCAATGGATTACCAACACGAGAAACTGAAATGGCAGGACCAGAAAAGATGGTCCCAGATCTAACTGCAGCCGGATGTGCAAGAACACATCAATGATCATCTGTGAGACTCACACTGAAATTTTGTCGATGGAGCATTATTTCTGCTATTTAGCTTCTAGAGTACAATGACTTGTACGTACAACTATAACAGCTAGCAGCATGGTTTATCCCCTTCTGGTTCTACTATTTCTCTAGAGTGATGGCATAGGAAGAGCATGTGTATATGTTGAGGTTAGTCTTCCGAAACTAATGCTGCAGATGTTCTTTCTAGACCCAGCATGTGTATTTATTTTATTTTTACTTCTTTGTGACGTTTGTTGGTTTGGCATGTGGATAAGAATTATTTTTTTGTTTATGAATTCTTTCATGTAACACCCCGGATGTAACTTTCCATATTTGTAACTCCAACTCTTGCCATTTTCGGCTATGTGTTATGATATTCCCTCCGTGGTCGGGTTATGTTTTTCGTTTTGCATTTTGTTCATGTCATGCATCTCATATCATTTCATCATGTGCTTCTCATGGGCATACATGTTCATCTCATGCGTCCGAGCATTTTCCCCGTTGTCCGTTTTGCAATCCGGCACTCCCACATGCACCGGCGCACCCCTCTTGTTTCTTTTCATGAGCGGGTGTTGAACGTTCTCGGAATGGACCGAGGCTTGCCAAGTGGCCTTGGTATACCACTGGTAGACCACTTCCATTTGGAGGTCGTTTGATGCTCCAACGGTTAACCGGGCCACCACAAAGTTCTTTTGTGTGTTGCAGCAAAACCCCCCTCCAAAAAGTCGAAAAACCCCTCTAAGTCTCTTCCATGCTCTAGGTCGTTCGATCACGATCGTGTGGGCGAAAACCGTGCTCCATTTGGAGTCTCCTAGCTCCCTCTAGCTATATATATGTGAGACTCCCCGAAATTCCGGATCCCCGAAACCCTAGCCCTCTCCCTCCGCGCACCGGACACGTCCGCCCGGCGCCGGACGAAATCGCGCCGCCGCCCTCGCCCAATCCGCCGCCGCCACGTGTCATCGCCGCCGTCCCCGCCGCCGCGGCCCGGAGAGCCCGGATCGGGCCCGCGCCCCCACGCCGCCGAGGCCCGGCGCCGCCCTCCGGCCGCCACCCGTGCCCGCCGGCACCCGCGCGCCCGTGCGCCGGCGTGCCTCGACGCCATCCTCGCCGCCTCCTCCCGCCGCGTCCCCGCCGACCCCCGCGTCCCCCGGCGCCTCCTCCTCCTCCCTCGACCGAGCTCTCTCCGGCGCCCGAGCCCGCTGCCCCGGCGAACTGCTCCCGATCCGATCTGGAAACTCTAGGGTTGACTTCCCCCCCCCCTCTAATTTCTGCCAAGTCTCGGATATTTTCACATACTGTGGCATACTTCATCATGGCATAACCCTCTGCATATAACTACGTTTCGCGCGTGTAATATATCGAAATGTTCTTCTCGAGATGCTCTTCATTTTGTTCCATTATGCCATGTTCATTTGAGTCCATCTTGATGCCAAAATCTCTAGTGCAAGAGTGCTATATGCTGTTACCTGCTGTTACTTATCAGAACATGAGGATTTGTTATTTGTTCTGCATTTAATATGTGCATCTTATGGGCATGAGCTCTACATGTGTTTTGATGTATGCCATCCCATCTTTACAGAGGTGTATGCCATGTATTTTTGTGATCTCTGTGCTGACTAGCACAAGCATGCAAACTAGGCTTCGTGATGTTTCTGTTTTCAGGGGCTTAGTAATTTTGCTAATTCTGTGACTGCTGTTATTTTGTTGCTATGTATCCATGTGGCTACAGAGGGATCCATGCTTCTTTTGGTGATGTTCAGTAAGGATGTTTTGTAGATATAGTTGTACTCTATGCATCCATGTCCCTGTTTGCAATTATGGAGTACCTAGCATGACTCAATCTTGCTCTACTTTTGCTATAAAATATTTCTGGCAGATTGTTTACGTGTTATTCAATTTTTCCAAGCTTGTTGTAGTTGATCCATTCATGCTTTGTATTTGTTCTTGCCATGGATAGCTTCATAAACTTGCCATCTTGCTGTAGGTATGCTTGTTTTGTCATGCATGGCTTTGTGGTGAGTGAATCAAGCTCACCAAGATGCCTTCATAATGCTATTACTGTCATGCTCTGTTTTCTGCCAAGTCTGAAACCTGTTAACGGAACTTGCTATGTTTACATGGTTGCCATCATATCTTCTGCTCCTTTTTGGCTTATGGTCAGTAAGGAGCTTTTGTTTTATGCATTTAGTAGGTTCATGCGATGTCTTGTTTTGCTATGTTAAGTTCCTGTAGCATGTTGATTTCTTGTTCTGAACATTGCTACCTGATATTGTTTCAGCCATGTCCAGTAATTTCACCAAGTCTGTGAACCTGATATCTTTTGCACTTTTGCCATGCTTGTTTGGACCTGTTATGTTGTGATCTAGCCGTAGCTCAGTGTTCATCTTTTGTCAAGCATCTCCTGTAGATTACTGCCATATGCTTTGTTGCTATGTTGGAGTGCTGTAGCGTTGCTACTTGTTGCATTCTAAGTGCTATCATGCTGTTAATCGCAGAATCGTGTCATTCTTGTTTTGCTTGCCATTTGCAAACCGTGCATCCGTTTCCGGTGATCTTTATATCGATTTCGACCGAAATCATCTCATCTTTCCAGTGGCATGCTTGGTTTGCCAAGTTACTGCCTTGTTCATCATTTTTCTTCCGGAGCACGCATATGCATCGCATACCACATCTCGCATATCATACATGTTTTGCAACATGTTGGTTGTGCATTTCCCGTGATTGATTGTGGTTACGTTGCTTGTGTTCTTGTTGTGGGTAGAGCCGGGAGACGAGTTCGTGAATGAGGAACCTGTCGAGTACGCTTACGAGGATTAAGCTTTCGACAACTTTGAGAACCTTGCAGGCAAGATGACCATACCCTCGAAATCACTTCTATCTTTGCTTTGCTAGTTGCTCGTTCTATTGCCATGCTGCGCTACCTACCACTTGCTATATCATGCCTCCCATATTGCCATGTCAAGCCTCTAACCATCCTTTTCCTAGCAAACCGTTGTTCGACTAAGTTACTGCTTTTGCTCAGCCCTTCTTATAGCGTTGCTAGTTGCAGGTGAAGTTGAAGTTGGTTCCATGTTGGAACATGGATATTTTGGAATATCACAATATCTCTTATTTAATTAATGCATCTATATATTTGGTAAAGGGTGGAAGGCTCGGCCTTATGCCTGGTGTTTTGTTCCACTCTTGCCGCCTTACTTTCCGTCATACCGGTATTATGTTCCTTGAGTTTGTGTTCCTTACGCGGTTGGGTGATTTATGGGACCCCCTTGACAGTTCGTCTTGAATAAAACTCCTCTAGCAAGGCCCAACCTTGGTTTTACCATTTGCCACCTAAGCCTTTTCCCTTGGGTTTTCGCGAGCCCGAGGGTCATCTTTATTTTAACCCCCGGGTCAGTGCTCCTCCGAGTGTTGGTCCAAACTAGAGCACCGTGCGGGACCGTCCCTTGGCAACTTGGGTTACGTTGGTACCTGTACGCTTCGCTTATCCGGTGTGCCCTGAGAACGAGATATGTGCAGCTCCTATCGGGATTTGTCGGCACAGCGGGTGGTCTTGCTGGTCTTGTTTTACCATTGTCGAAATGTCTTGTAAACCGGGATTCCGAGACTGATCGGGTCTTCCTGGGAGAAGGTTTATCCTTCGTTGACCATGAGAGCTTATGATGGGCTAAGTTGGGACACCCCTGCAGGGTATTATCTTTCGAAAGCCGTGCCCACAGTTATGAGGCAGATGGGAATTTGTTAATGTCCGGTTGTAGAAAACTTTTCACTTGACCCTATTAAAATACATGAACCGTGTGTGTAGCCGTGATGGTCTCTTCTCGGCGGAGTCCGGGAAGTGAACACGGTTTGAGTTATGCATGAACGTAAGTAGTTTCAGGATCACTTCTTGATCATTTCTAGCTTCTCGACCGTTGCGTTGCTTCTCTTCTCGCTCTCATTTGCGTATGTTAGCCACCATATATGCTTAGTGCTTGCTGCAGCTCCCCCTCATTACACCATCCTTTCCTATAAGCTTAAATAGTCTTGATCTCGCGGGTGTGAGATTGCTGAGTCCTCGTGACTCACAGATTCTACCAAAACAGTTGTAGGTGCCGACGATGCCGATCCAGATGACGCAACCGAGCTCAAGTGGGAGTTCGATGAGGAACGTGGTCGTTACTATTTTTCTTTTCCTGATGATCAGTAGTGGAGCACAGTTGGGACGATCGGGGATCTAGCATTTGGGGTCATCTTATTTTCATTTGGGTTTTGACCGTAGTCGGTCTATGTGTGGATTTTGGATGATATGTATGAATTATTTATGTATTGTGTGAAGTGCCGATTGTAAGCCAACTCTCGTTATCCCATTCTTGTTCATTACACGGGATTGTGTGAAGATGACCCTTCTTGCGACAAAACCACAAAGCGGTTATGCCTCTAAGTCGTGCCTCGACACGTGGGAGATATAGCCGCATCGTGGGCGTTACATTTCATGTCAGTATTTTTTTATGCTCAGCTGTAGATGTCAAATATTATCGATCCATGCATCTTATTTACTTTTTTGTCGTCGGTTAATCGACTGACAGAGGAGAAGTATACCATACCCAGGAATCAACATTAGCATAGTCCAATGTACAATTTAGTTCCAATCAAACAGCTTGCATTCTTGAGATTCAGCCGGCTTTTGAAGTGATTCATTCACAGTTTGTGTCCTTGACGGAATCACAAACTAAAAAGGAAACAGATTACTGGATCGGACGTGGAAGGGGAAAAACAATCGCCAATCGGAAGAAAATCCATACACCAACTCGGACCAGCAAAAGTTGGACTAATATAAAGTACCCAGCTTTCAGAGATTGGACGCCTAGATTAGTACACACGAAAAAGTACGGGCAACTTAGTACACACCCAGGTTACAAATATTGATTTTGATTTCTAAAGAAGAGCAAATCTCCAAGTATACTCCAAGCTACTGAGCCAACTAGAGCAGATCAATCTACAAGCAATCTCCAAGCTACTGACCCAACCAGAGCCAAGGAGCCATAAGTATATTCCTTATCCCCTTATCATGATTAATATACACCAACTCTATAATCCATCTGTCCATACAACATCCTTCAATATCCTTACAAACAATGTGGTACCTGCCATGCATATACATAAAATTTATCATCAATAATTTTGAACTTCTGGACAAGTAAAATCAGTTAATTATGAAATTTATCACCATCAATTTTCAACTTCTGGACAAAGAAACAAACAAGAAGAAAAGTACACGCCACACATAAACAAAGGAGAGGAAGAAGAAGAAGAAAAAAGAAGAATAAGACCAGTACAAGCGAGACATACACCAAGAATATTGTCTACATGGAAGACCTGACCAAATAGGTAATGCAACATTTCAAATTTCAGTTTCTAATTCTATGTTAATATAAAACAAACTTAAGCATTTATGTTACACATTGCATTACTAATTTTCTAAACTTAAATTCATTACTTGGATTCTATAGAACGATCCCACTGTCAACTTCGGACTTAGAATTCAGTACTACTTGATTGTCCCGAAGGAGGATGTCTTCATGTACTCAACCGGTAACTCATTCGTGGAAATAGTGTTTCATTTTTTACGAAAATGTTAACTTTTATTAAAAATAAGAAAATTACCAAAATTAACCTAATTATCGATGTTTATATAAATTGGACATAAAAATGATGCAACAAATATCATGATGCTAACAACAACTGTTTGTTTGCTAACAATCGAGGACTAATGTGTGTGGGCGTATGAAAATGGCCGCACGAGACGCTTCGAGGCGCTGCAGCAATACAGGTGCGCACAACTTCGTGTCAAGAGGCGCGCCATGGGTGCGCCCCAACCCCTAGTATGCAAGAAGTAGATTGTAGTGCAGCGCATTGTTAGCAGCCGTGCAAGCATGCATGTCCAACAGCCTACAGCCTAGCTTACAGCCTAGCCTACAAGGTACATTATTTGCAGGGACGTGGCTCCCTGGCGCACGGGCGCCCGATCGCACCACCGAGCGCTCTCCCATAAAAGGAAGCAACGACCCGCGTGCGAGCAGACAACCGAAAAGGGAAAGACAGCCCCGCGCGCGCGAAATCAAGGAATCGAAGCCTGCGCGAATCACGGGTGGATCGCACGCGCCCCGATCACACCTGGTCCACCTCCTGGTCCCCGTGCGTTGGCCCCCTTCTCTCTCTCACGCGCCCCCGCAATCCCCCTCTCTCTCCTCTCTTTTCTCTCTTTCTTGACCAGCACGTTCAGATCTCCCCTCATCATTTCCTCCTCCTTTCCTCCCTCCTCTTCCTTTGTAACCAGATTTGAAGAATCAGGCTGATCTTGGGGTGTCCATGGTGTCTTGACAAAGCAAGATCAGAAGGTAACTACCGTCCTCCAAAACCTCTACCCCCTCTTCTGTTCGTGATTTGCCTACAAATCCCGTCCCTCTCTGGTCGGATTTGTAGGTGTGTGCAAAAAACTAAGGAACTAGTGATTTTGGGCAATTCTATTACTTTGACTAAGCAACTACAAAAAACCGTCCATCTCATGCTTGATCATGAACACCCCACCCCCCCTTCATGTTTGGTAAAATGAGCAACTAGTACTCCAAACTTTAGGCAATTCCATTGTGGTCGTTGAGCAACTGCAAAAAAAATGAGGGGGGTATGAACAAGAAACCTAAAACCTTTGTCCCTGCTTGAGATATCAATAGGGTTTGTATGTTCCTGATTTCAAAACTAAGCATCTATGTGCATTGTGTTTGTCTGTTCCTGGTCAATAGGCCTACAGTTGTTTTGCAAAAAGCAAACTGAGCAACTAGTGCTCCAACTTTAGGCAATTTCATTGTGATCGTTGAGCAACTACAAAAAAATGTGGGGGTATGAACAAGAAACCTAAAACCTTTGTCCCTGCTTGAGATATCAATAGGGTTTGTATGTTCCTGATTTCAAAACTAAGCATCTATGAGCATTGTGTTTGTCTGTTCCTGGTCAATAGGCCTACAGTTGTTTTGCAAAAAGCAAACTGAGCAACTAGTGCTCCAACTTTAGGAAATTTCATTGTGATCGTTGAGCAACTACAAAAAAAATGTGGGGGTATGAACAAGAAACCTAAAACCTTTGTCCCTGCTTGAGATATCAATAGGGTTTGTCTATTCCTGATTTCAAAACTGAGCATCTATGTGCATTGTGTGTGTCTGTTCCTGATCAATAGTCCTAGAGTTGTTTTGCAAAAAAAAACTGAGCAACCAGTGCTACAACTTTAGGCAATTCTATTGTGGTCGTTGAGCAACTGCAAAAAAATGAGGGGGGATATGAACAAAAAACCTAAAACCTTTGTCCCTGCTTGAGATATCAAAAGGGTTTGCATGTTACTGGTTTCAAAACTGAGCATCTATGTGCATTGTGTTTGTCTGTCCCTGGTCAATAGGCTTACAGTTGTTTTGCAAAAAAACACTGAGCAACTGATCCTCCTACTTTACGCAATTGTATTGTGTTCGTTGAACAACTGCAAAAAAATATCTTTTCCCCTGCTTGAGGGATCAAGAGGGGGTGTTTCTTTTCCTGATTTGTAAAACTAAGCAACTATGTCCATTATGTAAAGAAAAGAGAAACAATTTCCAAGCAACTTCCCACCTCTCAATGGTTTTGCAGACAAAACTGAGCAACATACAGTTGTCATGAACAAAAGTATGCATCAAGATGCTTGCATTCATCAATCCGGCAAAAACTGCATACGGTTCTCAATCTGGTAAAAACAGAAAATATTCACACAAAAGCATTCAAACGTAGTTCAGTACATGTGTATCCTCTCATAAATAAGGACACAAATAAAAAACATATTAAAAGTAACAACGTTGCATAGAAGATCTGCCTAAATCCACACAAATCCACTACTAAAAATGAAAAAAGGTCTTCTGCCCATGCTTAGACCTGCCTAACATATATGCATCTTTCCCCCACTTCAAAAAGTGTTTGCCACCTCCTGCTGAAGAACAAAAAGGGAACACACTTGTCAGCAAATTATACACATATTGTGCGCTGGTGGGTAACACAGAGAAGAAAAATGTATGACAAAAAAATTGAACTTGTGTGAAAACAACACAAAAAGTTGCCTCTGCTTACCTTTACAGTTGCCTAGAAAATTGTATATGGTTGCCCTGATTTAATCTAGTATAGACTTTTACTTCAATTTGTCCTCCTAACAGAAAAGTATGTTTATATTGGTTGTGTTATTGACAATGAAAATGTCTCTGCAGGGTGAGCTGGTAAACAAAACAAAGAGGGACAAGAAGAATAAAATAAAACAATGAAAAAACTCAATGAACCACCGGTTGACGTCGAGTCTGTCAACATTTCGGTTGAGTTGGGTGCGCCGTTCTTAAATACAGCATATGATCAGCATGATATCCATTTGGAAGAGGGGGTTGGTGAGTCACCAGACCCCGCATTGGCTCTAATGATGCTCATGCTCCGACCACCCATGTCGCTGCTCCCAATGCTGTACTTGGTCCTGCTAATGCTACAGTTGATGATAAACCTGACTTGGAAGATGAAGAAGCAGGGTCGCAGCCGCAACTGCCCTATGTTGGTATGCGCTTTGACACGCTAGTGGGGGCAAGAGAACACTACAATCGCTATGCTCTAGGGGTGGGTTTTTCAATCAAGTCAAACACGTCCCACAGGTCGGCATACACAGGGGTGCTGGACAGGCAACAATTCTGTTGTAACAAGTTTCGTAAGCCTGTGGAGAGGGTTGGAGTATCAGATGTCTCATCAAGCAAAAAAAGTGCATGCACAAGCTCCCCTGAAGAAGATATTGAAGAGGATGATGAAGAACCCACTTATAAGAAGAAGCAAAAAAGGGAGACTATAAAGCAAACCAAATGCCCTACTAAGATGGTGGTCAAGCTAATAGATGGCAGATGGGAAGTTATAAACTTCATTGCAAATCACACCCATCCGTTGGTTGACAAACCTTCACTATCCAAATATCTCTGTTCCCACCAAGGCATCCCCCCAGAGGAGAAAAAATTTCTGACTCATCTACACGACAACAACTAGACAGGTACATAAAAAAACACCCCACCACCCCTCATCTTTTTGGTCAGAAAAAAGCAACTCTGGCAACTCTCTTTTTTTAATTTGAGCAATTCTGTTTTGGCTTTGAGCAACTCTGATAAGATACGTGGTGCCCAGCATATAAAAAACTACTAACTTCTCACATTGTGCATTTCGTGTGCATAGGGGGAAAACTAGTAAAAAGAAAGAACTTTTTATGTATATGAAGTTGCTCTATTTTATGCATAAGTTGCTCCTTACATCATGTTTTTGTTGCTTCAAAAAAATAACACAAGGTATTGTGAAAAAATGTCTTTGACAGGGAGAATGATGATGGTGATGTCATCATACTATGGGGCAGAGTTGATCATCCCTTACACGTGCAAAGCCATACATAACCACTGTTCAAAGCTGAATGCTGCAACTAAAGACTGCGACGTTGAAGAAACCCTGAACTACTTTTGCAAAGTTAAGGAAGCAGACCCTGGTTTTTTCTTCAAGTGCAAGACGGATGCGGAAGGCAGGTGTGAGAACTTGTTTTGGGTGGATGGTGCAGCCCGGAAAGCTTATGCGACGGCTTACCACGATTGCGTATCATTTGATGCAACTTATCTCACGAACATGTACAGTATGCCGTTTGCCCCCTTCATTGGCATCAACAGACATGGGCAATCTATTATGCTTGGGTGTGGCTTTGTCCGGAAGGAGCTAGCCTCAAGCTATGACTGGCTATTTGATGCGTTCTTGGAGGCAATGGATGGATTGGCTCCGCACAACATAATCATAGACCAAGATGCTGCAATGGCGGCATCTATCAAGAACAAGTTCCCCGCAGCAATACATCGTTGTTATCGTTGGCATATTATGAAGAAGGCGCAAGAAAAACTTGGACCAGTGTTGGCTAGGAACCCAGATTTGGTGAAGGACTTCAATGAGTGTATTGACTTCAGTTTCACCCCTGCGGAATTTGAGCGAAAGTGGGTTGCACTCTTGATAAAGTATGATGGGCTCATGTATGGGCACTTTGAGAAACTGTATGAAGACCGGGCTACATGGGTGCCATGCTACTTCAAATTCAGGTTCTTCCCGTTCCTTCAATCAACACAACGCAGCGAAGGGTTCAACGTTGTCTTGAAGCGCTATGTGAACCCACACAAGTCGCTCCTCAATTTTGTCAAGCAACATGAGAAAATTTAGGTACACATACTCGTGAGGGAAGGCGGGAATGACTACCGGACAGAGCATCTAGACGCACAAAGATGGTCGTGTTTCCCCATTGAGAGACATGCCTACAAGGCATACACTAGGGACATCTATGTGAAATTTAGAACTGAGTTTTAGATGATTGGCCAGTACGATGTGTTCCCTGCTGGAATCCACTTCTATCACCTTGAGCCCAATACAGAAGAAGTTCTAGGGTATGGCTCAAGGAAGTACCTAGTCATAGTGAGGCCAGAGCCAGCAATCTATGATTGTGAATGTTGCAAGTGGCATAGGGACGGCATACTTTGTTGCCATGTATTGAAAATCTTCAGACACCTTGCCGTTAATGAGATCCCTGCACACTACATCAAGCAACGTTGGACGCAAGATGCAGTCCCAAGTGTGCCCTCGCCAATTGACCAAAATTCTGGCCCAGACTTGCCCCCTGAGTCAGAGAACCAAGTGCGCCAAGTGAATATGACAATGGATTTTGCAAGGTTGGCAAAGAAAGCAATGACAAGTGATGAGGCTGCTCCTGTGGTTGCGAGGCACATGAAGGCAGCAGACGCTGAGGTTACTAAACTGAACTAATTAAGGAGAAAGAAGCTCAAGGCAGCCCGGGAAGCAGTCCGGGCTAAGGAAGCATCAGATCCAACAGCCCCCAGTGCATCGGGTCAACCTCCTCCTCCACCTGCCCCCTACCCCCTATGGACCCACCCAGGTCAGTCACAAAAGGCCGCACCTGCACCAGACGGTTCAAATCAGCTCTAGAACTACAACCAAAAAGAAAGAACAAATGCAACCTTTGTGATTCAATTGAACACAATGCTCAAAAGTACACTTAGATGTTCAAGTGACGTGGACAGACGAAAATGACCCACTCAGTCTAGGTGCCGTACACTGGAAGCAACTGTTGACCTCATTTTTTGAGCAGATGATGAGGCAATTTAAAGCAACCGCGCCACAGGTCAGGTTTTATGTCAAAAACCGTGTCGATCGATTTGGAGAAGCTTGTAATAATTTATATTTGTCCTTGTTTCTGTCTTCGCTTTAAATTCATAATTGCAGACATATAGCTTCAAAGAAAATGGTCGTTAATTGAAAGGAAAATGTGGAAATCTATATGCTTAATCATTCTGTGGTTTTTGATTCCTCTTGCCAAAAAAGTTGTCAGCAGCTGTGTTTAAAAAAAACAACTCATGCACAGTTTTTGAGCAAACAGTGGGGCAGTATGAAGCAACTTGTGCGTTGATTTTGGGCAGGTGATGTGGAAAATGGTTAACACCTAGTTCTTTGCTTTAAGTTCATAGCTGGATCCATTGTATGCTCAATCAAATGATAAAAATCAAAAAACATGATTGATTGCCAGTAATGTGAGGTTGTTTCACTTGATGTGCTGAAAAAAAGATGAAAAACCTCTGTACCGATGTCCTTTTACTTTTTGACTGGTTTGAGAATCTCCTGCCATGGCTCCTTGTTTAGTTCACACTTGATCATGGAGATGGTCATTCGCTTCCTGATATTCTGTATGTCAGCTTGTCCGTAGTTGGGAAGCCATGTCCCATTCCAGAATAATACGTTCATCAGAGCAAAAATCCCACAATCACCTCTGCATAAATAAAGAGAGAATCCTTTATGTCAGAAGAACACTTGAAAAAAACCACACATAACTCCTACGAACTCTGCAAGTAAGTAGTTCTTACGCTATGATCTGCTTCGGTGCATCAATGTCAACTAGTGGGAATTTCTCCATGATTTTTGCCTGCTCTGGATAATGTATATCCCACAATGTCCGAACAGATGCTACAATGCACCTTGCTACCCCGTCCAACCTTTTGCTTTTCTTGACGAGTCTCAGCGAGTCAAACACCTCAAACCTGCCGTCCCTCAAATTTATGTTGAAAACCCAGTAGTGGCATGTGCGATTGGGTGTGTCTAGCTCTAGGTTTTCAAGCACATGGATCATCACCTGCAGAAGGAAAAAGAGTGGTCACAATCAACAAGAGTTTTGAAGCAACTCTGAGACTGTTTATAGGCAACTTCAATATTTAAAAAGAGCAAAGTGATGAAAAAAATGCAGCAAATCTCACTGAACCTTACATTTGATTGTGCTTAGAATTTGAGTACTATTATAACCAATTAGCAAACAAAAATCTTTGAGAATAAAGTGGTTGCAATCAACAAGATTTTTTGAGGCAACTCTTAGGCTGTTTACAGGCAACTTCAATATTTAAAAAGAGCAAGTGATGAAAAAAATGTAGCGAAGCTCACTGAACCTTACATTTGATTGTGCTTAGAATTTGAGTATTATTATAACCAACTAGCAAACAAAAATCTTTGAGAAAAAGTGGTTACAATCAACAAGAGTTTTGAGGCAACTCTGAGACTGTTTACAGGCAACTTCAATACTTAAAAAGAGCAAGTGATGAAAAAATGCAGCAAAACTCACTGAACCTTACATTTGATTGTGCTTGGAATTTGAGTATTGTTATAACCAACTAGGAAAACAAATCTTTGAGGGGGTGTTTGTGAGCAACTCTGAAGGTAGCTCTGACCAGTTGCTGATCTTGTTTTGAGTGTGGTTTTGAACAAATTCTGGGGGTGGTTGTAGGCAACTTAGGTATTTAAAAAAATCTCGGGATAGTTGAAAAGCAACTTAGATCTCGAAAAAAAGACAACAGTTATATGCAACTTTTAATTTGATTGTGATTATAATTTTAGTGTGGTTATAAAGTGACTAGTAGAACAAAAATTGAAATGTGTTTATAAGCATCTCTGGGTGTGGTTGTATGCAACTTTAAAAAATTTAAAAACTGCAAAGTGATAAAACAAAAAATTCAGCAAAACGCTATGAAACTTACATTGATTGTGCTTACAATTTGAGTGTGGTTATAAAACAGGCCTCAAAAAATCTTTGAGGGGTGTGGTTGTGAGCAACTCTGAAGATATCTCTGGCCAGTTAATAATTTTCTTTTTGTGTTTGATTTTGGGCAACTCTGGGGTGTAGTTGGAGGCAACTTAGCTACTTAACGCAAGCAACTCTGGGTATAGTTGAAAGCAACTTAGATATCTAAAAAAGAGCACTTGTTGCTGTGTGGATACATACCATATCTTGCTGATCCAGATGGTTTTCTGCCTTAAACCTGTTCGTCAACTCAGCCCCGCTCAAATCAACTTTTTGGAGCGCAATCTGGGGGGAACAAGCACCAAATGAAAAATCAGTGCCAACAAAAAATAAGAAAACAAAGAAAAAATAATTTGAAAAAAATAGAAGTTGATTATTCTTACCGAAAACCTTAGAGGCATGATTACTTTCTTGGAGCCCTGCCTTCTGTTGAACATGATTGCCTCGATCACTAACTCAAAGACATGGGTCATGAGCCACCCATTCCTCCTCATTGATTGAGCTAGCTCCTTCAATGTGCAAAAATAGCCACGGTAATTTATGATATGCGGCCTGTATAAGCAGAAGAAGGAGGTGTTTCAGAAAAGACCAACGGATAAGTTAGGGTGATGCCAAAAAACATGTTATTGAAAAAAAGAAAGAACCGCACGTTTGATCCTCCTGACTTGATGTCCTTGTTGTCCCCGTTCCTGCTCCTCTGAGCATCAAAACCAATGCATACAACCTGTTTACTTCTGGTGAACAATTGAAGTCCTTTTTTACTTCTAAGTTCACATACGGTGACCTTTGTGATGGAGGTGGTTTTAGTATTCTCCTCTCACGCTTCTGGGCAATGGGATAGTCGTGGTTGCTGGCACCACCTTGGCTAGACTCCCCTGCACCGGGAATTTTTGCCTCACCGGTTGGTGTGCAAAATCCAGAAGGTGACATCTGCCCCGACCCCTCACCTACAACACTTTTGACTGCCCCTTCAACAACTCCATCGAAATCCAGGTTGCACCAGTCAATTCCCCACTCAATGTCGGCAGTGGCAGGTTCGTTTGTCACCGCCTTGTCCTTTGACATCTCCTTGTCCTCCTCCACTTTGTTTTCTGGCATTTCATCTATTCCAAGATCGAAAGGTGGGCCTGGGCAATAATTATCCCAAACAGCGTTTCCAGACTTTGATCTTTGGAGTGATTGTTGTGCTTCACCTGAATCAGAGACTTCTTTGCTTGTTGCCTGATTAAGAACGGGAGACGCCCGTATTATAGGAATAGTGTCGGCAGACTTACTTCTCATGAGTGGTGGCATTGACCCTGGAGTCACACACCTTTCCAGTAGCTCGTTTATGTCCCTGATATCAGTAAAAGATATTTCTTTCCTTTGTCCAGAGCAAGCTTGCTTGGTGTGAACAAAAGGAGGCTTCTTTGTTGTCTGGGCTGCAACTTCATCTGTAGTTGCCTGGTTTACTACAGGAGTTGCTTCCTTAATCACTGCAGTTGCTTCTTTCAGCACTGCAACTCCTTTCCCCTTGATATCCTCTTTGGCACTCTCATTGACTGCTGGCTATTTCGACTGCTCACAAGTCTGTGCTGGCTGCATTTTTCTGGACTCTGCTGGTTCTAACACTTTGCCTCCATGCTTGTCATGTCCAGATACAAGTGCACTCTTGACCACTGGCTCGGTGTGTTGCTTGCGAGGGGCTTCTGCCTGCATGTTGACCATAGTTGCTTGGGATGTAGCTGCAGTTGCTTGCAAAATGCCAACAGTTTTTTTGCTTGTTTGCTGATTTTTTCTGAAACACCTTGGGTTTTGGAGCTGCCGTGACTGTCTGTTTTTTTGAATCAGTTCCCAAACTCTGGACATGTGTGGGAGCTTGCTGCTTAGCTGTTTGGCTTGGTTAAGGGGATGCAGCACTAGCCTTCACTGTTCTGTGGCTTATTTTCTTAACCTTCTTCTTCCCACCCGCCTCGGCTCCTTTTTCTAATTGTGTATCACTACCATCTTTTGGGACGTCAGTAAAACGTTTCAACCCATCTTCCACAATCATTTCTTCACAGTGAAAGTCCGTACGTGGCAAGAAATCTTCAGGTGGCAGCACGGGCAACGGGAATAAAGGTATATCTCGAATCTCAGGCACTCTCTTCTTCTGCTTTAAAGCTAAATCTCCCATTCTGACCACCTCCGCAGCAGTCAAAGCGGGTGCGCTGTCTACCTCGAACGGTTCCTTTTGAATGTGCATCTTAACAAAGTCGCTGTGAAAAAAACTGCTAGCACTTTGCATGCTCCCCTGTGTTTTGCTGGTGCTCGTGCACGGGTGTGATTGCTCCTGCTCCTTGGCACCACGCTTCAGCTTCTCCATGATAGTGCTCAGCGAGACCTCATCATCAAAACTGTCCGTACGCCACCCTGGGGGTTTTGCACCTCCATCGTGGCCGCTCCAAGTGGTGTTGTCAGCGCTAGCGTTGCTGCCTGTCCAGTTATCATGCTTGTCGTCTTCCCCCTTCTTCCCTCCCACGCAACCTTCTTCCTCCTCATCCTTCTCTCCTTCATCTCCACCTTCATCCTTCCCAAAATCATCCTTCTCTTGCTTCTCATCTTTGTTCTTTTCATCCTCCCGTTTCTGCTCTTTTTCAAGCTCTTCTTTTCCCTGTTGCTCATTTCCCTTGCTCTGCTCCTGATTTATGTCCTCGTCTACATTATTTGCATCTTCCTCCTTCCCATCCTCCTCATCCTTGTCTTCATCCTCCTCCTCCCCCTCAACATCGTCCTCTTCCCCCTCCTCATCGTCCTCTTCTTCCTCCTCCTCATAACCCAGCTCTTCCTCCTCCTCATCAACCTCTTCTTCCTCCTTCTCATCACTCCCCTCTTCCTCCTCCTTTTCATCCTCGTCTTCATCCCCGTCGGCATCCATGCGCTCAATGTCGGTGGGATCTGTTGCTGCTGGCGGGCTCTCTAAACCATCATTGTTGTCATTGTCATCTTCATCATCATCGTCGTCGTCACCTTCCCCATCGGAAATGTCCTCATCTCCACATTCATCATCGTACTCTCCTTCCTCCTCTTCATCTTCATCTGAAAGTTTTAGTTCGTCGTCCTCCGTTTCCTCCTCATTATCATCAGACAACAAAGGGCTCTCCCCATCATGAGTTCTGCTGCCCTTTCCTTTCTTCTTCCTTTCAACATTTTTCACTTTAGAAACTGTCGCTGCTCTTCTATGCCTTTCCTTCACCAATGGTTGGCGTGGTTCTGGGTCCCTGGAAGTACTCGTGACTGGCACATGTTCCTCCTCATCAAGCTTGCCAACACCTAGAACAAACTTCCCCACTTGGGAAGATATTCCAGAGCACATGTTGTGTACAAGCACCGTCAACTTCTTCTGTTTCTACAAAAAACAAACAAGACAAAACATAGATAAAACATGCATTTCATTATCAACTTTGCATAAAAAAAGTGCCGGATACTAGGAAGCACAGTAAAAGGAACATCCATTGATGTCGTAATTCTGGGGTAGCCTGGCAGCAACAAACTTCTCGATATGATCCATGCTACCAAACAGACTGTCTTCAGCACACCTTGAGAACTTAGATTTCAACTGTGGTGTTGATGGGCACGTGTTAGAGATCAACAGTCAGGGGAAAAAAGGTTGAGGGAATTAAAAATCAATCACGCAAAAAAATGATATTATATTGCGAGGTTTATCAAAGTGTTTCCCTAAAAATTAGGGCAACAACATGCATATTGTTGGGAAACTCCCGTAGAACACATGATATAAAACTGGAAAAACCCATACATAACTATTTGGACTAAAGAACATGGAACTCCAAAAAAATGGATCATGCTGATGAGCAACTACAACTATGTACATGAGCAACTCTAACTGTAAATGGAGCAAGTCCACCTCTAATTGTGGGCAACTACAAAACATACTGGAGGGCAAGTCCACCTCTGATTATGGGCAACTACAAAAACCTACTGGTGAGCAAGTCGAGATACACTCAATCGACCTAGTGGTAAAATGCCCTAAAAATTAGGGCAACAACATGCATATTGTTGGGCAACTCCCGCAGAACACATGATATAAAACTGGAAAAACCCATACATAACTATTTGGACTGAACAACATATAACTCCAAAAGAATGGATCATGCTGATGAGCAAATACAACTATGTACATGGGCAACTCTAACTGTAAATGGAGCAAGTCCACCTCTGATTATGGGCAACTACAAAATATACTAGAGCGCAAGTCCACCTCTGATTATGGGCAACTACAAAAACCTACTGGTGAGCAAGTCGACCTCGAAAACTACATGCCTACTTGATAAAACACGAGGCTCTACATGCTGAACAACCAAGAGAAAAAAAGTGCATTGAAAAAAAACAGGGAAAAACTTACTCGCAGCTTTCCATATACACCCTTTCTGATCCTGTCCTTTTTCATGACTGCCTTGATAAGACCCTCGTTCCATGCCTCAACCCTTGGAAGAATATTCGGCGTGTCTTCATGCACAAAGTCCTTGGAGATGGTCCTGAAGTCCACATCTAGCGAGTCGAGGTAAACGAGTTGTCTCGCAGACCAAAACACAAACAAAAAGAAAAAGGAAAAATGACTTCTGTTAGTTTCCTGTAAAGTATTGACAATGAAAAGAAAGACAATGGACCATAAAAAAAGGGGGGATCTAGATCATTTTACCACTAGGTGGAAAAGGCAACAACATCTGGTATTCTTCTTGTCTCCTAGCCCCATGAAAGCGATCCTAAGCTGGTCAATGACAAACTGGCAAACATCTGAATTCACAATATCGAGTGGGTTCAACGCAGCTGAATAGGCACGCGGCGACACCTTCAAGCTCGTAGTCGGTGCGAGAAAACAGCTGAAAACAATGACAAGCCAGGCGCTTAAGAACGTGTCATCATGAGCATCTCCCATTTCCTTTATCTTCTCCACCCACTTGGTCACTGTTGGGGCAAGGCCTGAAGGAATGTTGAACATCCCGTTGAAAAACTTTACTATGTCTGGATCAATTTCATATGCAACCTTGTTTCGCCCCCTTGGCAGACCCCATATCCTTTCAACGCTGTCTGCATCGACAGGGATCTTACCCCTATCAGGTATAAGAAGCTGGGAGAACTCCGGGTCATAACAATCGATGACAAACTTCATGATATATCCTTTCATTGTTCTCGTGTCGATATCAAGTACGCCACCAAAACTAATTTCATAAATGACTCCCTTTTGTGTGTCTACAAGGTCGGCATTTAGAGTGAATAGCCTTGAAGGTGATGCCCTGTTCCTTGGTGCCGACGCACTACTTCCAATCTGTGGAGACAAAAAAACCAGAAGAAAAATAAAAAATAAAAAATAAGGCAAGGCTGCTCTGCGTGGGAAACTGAGCAACTACATCTACATTATAAAACAAACTGGTTCTACCATATTGGGCAACTAGTACTACTATACTAGGCAACTAGTACTGCTATGCTATACATCTAGTACGGCTATACTAGCAAACTGGTGCTACAAATACTACACAACTAGTACTGCTATAGTATGCAAACTCTTACTACTATACTGGGCAACTAGTACTACTATACTAGCCAACTAGTACTGCTATACTATGCAACTGGTACTACTATACTGGGCGCCTGGTACAACTATACTAGGCAACTGGTACTACTATACTGGGCATCTGGTACAACTATACTAGGCAGCAAGTACTGCTATACTACATCTACACTAAAAAGCAACTGGTGCTACTATACTAGGCAACTGCTACTACTATTCTGGACAACTACTATGTTCAACTGGTACAACTACTGTATTCAACTACTATATTCTGGTTACCTAATGTCCCTGCCTTTAGATAAACTACAACAGAAACATCCCGCTACAGAGTTCAAGTTTCTTAGAGAAAAAAAAAACCTCGTCTCTGCTTTTCTTCACACGTTTCGGCTGCCTCCCTTCTTCATCACGAGGAGCGGAGTCGGTGGCCCGGTTCCCAGCCCGTCCAGCAGGGACAGGATTATCGTTCGTTCGCCCGCGCTTGCATCGGACATTGCTTGCCGTTTGGACCAGCTCCTCGTTTCCCGCATTTCCACCTTCGCCATCAGTCCTACCTGCAATCCTCTTGCTTTTTCGGGCCATTCTGTAAAACAAAGTATGCAACAGCAAAAAAATGTCATTTTCCTGGGGAAAAACACAAAAAAGACCTATGAGCACAATTATACTTGCAGATAGTACTGCGATAAAAGGAAATGCTTAATAATGAGCTTCTGTTTTAACATCTCCTAACTTGATTCACCACGACTACTGCGAAAAAAGAGAAAGAATGCCTATTATTCCTAATGACATCTCGTCCACTATACGGGCAAACTAGTTGTTGAATCTAGGCAACTGCAGGATGTTGGGTAGGCAACTTGTAGCAACAAAACAAAATAAAAGGACAATAAAAATAACTAAATACCCAAAATTAGCAACTAATGATATATTTCTTTGCAAAAAAATTAGGAAAAATTAGTACTAAAATTAAGCAATACTACTGTCATATACATACACAAACTACCCCGCTGATCCAAACAAACCCAAATGGTTGTGTAAGCATAGGAAAAGAACTACTGTTGCCTCGCTACACAGTGCCCCATTAGGTTAGATCCAGGCACTCACAACAACAAAAACAGCACCGCAATGGTTGTGTGAGCACAGGAAAATACAGCAACTGCTGCGCAATTTCATAGCGATGTGTGAGAAAAAAAATGAGCAACTACTATGACCTGGCTACACAAATGCCCCACATTAGATCCAGGCACCAACAGCGCTGATGGCTGAGACAAAAGCCAAAAAACTGCTTCGCAAAAACAGGGCAACTATCCTTAAAACAATAGGGATCCTCCCATGGATCCACACGCTCAAAAACAGCACCCCGAAAATCCCCCCCTTGCTGGGAACTCGACGGGATCTCAACCCCAAACCTCCCTCACCGTATCGACAGGATCTCGACCCCGCTCCCCCTCCACCATGCCCCCGACGCCGTGATGGTTTGTGTGAGCACACAAAAAATACAGCAACCGCTGCGCAATTTCATAGCAACTATGTGAGAAAAAGTGAGCAACTACTATCACCTGGCTGCACAATGCCCCACATTAGATCCAGGCACCAACAGCGGCGATGGCTGAGACAAAAATCAACACATGCTTCACAAAAACAGGGCAACTATCTGACAAAAAAAAACAGGAATCGCCTCATGGATCCACACGCTCAGAACAGAAGCCGAAACTCCCCAGCGAGAAACTCGACGGGATCTCAACCCCCACCGTGTCGACCCCCGCTCCCCCTCCACGACGCCCCCGGCCCCGCTCCCCCTCCAAGCTTGCGGACGCCATGGACAACCCGTGCTCGCCCTCCTCGCCGTCCGTGCTCGCCCTCCTCGCCCTCCGTGCTCGCTCCCGACACCTGGGCGACACCTCACCCAAACCCTAGCCCTCACCCTCACCAAGCCAATCTCTAGGGGGAAAACCACCAAGAGCGAGATGCAGAATTACCTCCGCCTGTCGCCGCAGCCGCCCCGCGCCGGCGAACGGCCTCCCACGCCGGTGAATCCCCGGCGAATCCACGACCGCAGTCCCGCGCACGTCGTCGTTTCTGGAGGAAGAGGTGAAGGCCGTTTCGAAAATGGAGGGAAGGGGATGGAGGATTTCGAATGAAAAGGGGAAGGGGAGGGCGTGCGAACAGCGGTTTCGCCTGAATTAATGGGGCGGGGCCCACCACTACCTCCTGGTCTGAACCGTTACCAACACGCGGTCCAGATCTGTCGAATCGCACGGTCGAGCGGCGTGCGCTCGCGCGCGCCGAATCATGCAGCTGCACGATTAAGCAATTGGGTATTTGCAGCGTGGGACTGTTTTCCATCGCCCGACATAGGCCTCTGCCACCGCTGTATCAAAGCCAAAAACGCCATGCACTCTGGCGTTTGTACACAAGTTAGAAACGCCATCGGTCCTGGCGTTTCCAGCATGCCACGTCAGCGAGCGACGCCAGCTTGTCCTGGGCAGCAACGCGAGCTAGCTCGGCGTTTCCATGTGGAGCATAAACGCGACCTTGCTTGGCGTTTCTGTGTTGGGCCGCAACGCCGTGGGCTGTGACATTGCTAAAAGGGTCAGATCGTGAAATACTTTTATGTCGAGTTCAGTTTGCGACAAAGATTGCTCACGAGGTCAAAACAGTGATTTTGTCCCAAAATATATCCCATCTGTTGAGGATATAGACCTTAGAGTCACCCGCCAGGAGGGGCCGGGTTACTCGTATGGTCGTTGCCAGAAGCCCGGAGCCAAGCTTGAAGACGATGGGCCAGAGATGGGCTAAGACCCAGATACGGCTTAAGGCCCATAGTTACAATCATTATTATGGTAGAACTTGTAGTGTAAGGCAAGTATGATTGAGAGTCCGAGCCGGACACTCTTATGAGCCGGCCGGGACTCTAAGGGCTGCTGGGCGTTAGCCTCCCTATATAAAGGGACGACCCGGCAGCGGTTTAGGGGCAAGAACAATCTCATCGAGAGCCGGGCATAGCAGTTTAGCTCCCTGGTGATCGTAACCCTAATCAATACCACCTCAAACTGGACGTAGGCTTTTACCTTCACCGTAAGGGGCCGAACCAGTATAAACCCTCGTGTTCCTTGTCCCGCATTAACCCCTTCAAGCTTCCTAGTTGCGATGGCTCCACGACTAAGTCCTAGCTCGAGGACATCTGCCGTGACAATTCCACGACAGTTGGCGCCCACCATGGGGCCGCCGCACGGTGGATTTGAGTTCTTGAAGGGCAGCTTCGAAGGGCTCAAGGGATACGCTGTGGGCCGGATGACCAAGAGTCGTCGTGGCAAGCTCTACATCGACGATGCAAACTAGGGCCCCGACGCCGGCTCAATAGAGTACGGGTACCGGGTCCCCTTCGGCGGAATTCATGTTTTCATTGGCAAGATTGGTGAGCCGGGCCCTGAGCCGGATCTCTGCGCCGATCTCATCGAAACGGCTCAACGCGCACGACCCGCCCGGGCCCGGCCTGCCTTAAGGCGCGCTTTTGTGGGATGCATCCATGGAGGGCCCTCTGATCCATCTGGGTCTGGTGATGAGGCGGCCGCCGGATCTGACGGCGAGTCGGCCACCGATGAGTCAAACTCGTTGTATCAACTTCAAGATGGCAGGCTCATGGGCTGTTCCGATGGTGACAGTATTCCGGACCTGTTTGAGCCACCAGGTCAGGTTGGAGTCTTTATGGCTGGTGCGCAGCCTGTTCAGAACCCCGCTGCTGGAGCGGGAAACCCGGTGCCTTCTCAGGCTCAGGTGCTAATGGATCTCACGGACAAGATGACGGCCCTGTTAACCGCCACGGTTGACCCGGCGGATCAAGCTTGGCATGACGCGGAGGTGGCACAGTTAAAATTGGATCTAGTAAAGGCTAAAGAGGATCTTGCAGCGGAAGGGATCAGACTGGCTGCGGAGAGGGCGGCTCTCGATGCCCAAACTCAGCTGATTCAGGCGCAGTCCTTCCAACTCACGATGGATCAGAACGCGGCCAACGAGGTCATGAGAAGAAGGCATCAAAAGGCCCAATCTCGACTCCCTCCAGTTTACGATCCACGCAACCTCTTCAACACGCCAGGTGCAGGGTCTAGTAACCCGCCAGGGGTCATAGCGCCCGGGTCTGGACCCCATATTCAGCCACGAGTGATGCCCCCCCCCAGGTGCCCCCTGCCCCGCCTCAGTTTGTGCCAATACCCCCGGGTCATTATAATAACCCGCTGGAGAACATGGTCGCTGCGGCAGCTCGGCTGGCGGCTCTACCAGTTGACGGCGACTCTCCGACGGCTATTGAGACCCGCCGGGTCAGGGAACTCCTTCAGACAGCACTGGCGCAGCAAGAGGCGTACTCCTACAGCCGGGACAGGATCCACTCGACCCCTCGTCCAGGCCAGAGCCCGAGTTACAGCCGGCACATGGTCTCAGCAACCGGCTCAAGTAACGTCCGACGCCATGACCCGCCTCCTGGCCATGGCCCGGCTCATAATGGAGCCTTTTACGCAGCAGACCAAGCGCGGCAAGAGGCGGAGCAAGTACCTCAATTGACGGCTTACCAGACCCCCCCGGCTTATCCGACGACTTCCATTGATGTGGGTATCCCTACCAGGACCGGGGGTGTCCTTTGCTTAGCGCCAGCTATCCGTAATGAACGTCTACCTAAGGACTTCAAGGGCCCTAGGAAGGTGCCTAACTACACAGCTGACTTGCAACCCGCAGCTTGGATCGAGAGTTATGAGATGGCTATGGAGCTGCTGGAGGTCAGTGAGGCGGCCATGGCCAAATATTTCACCATGATGTTAGATGGGACTGCCCGCACTTGGTTGAAAGGGCTACCACCGAATTCCATTGGGTCTTGGGCTGAGCTGAAGGCCCGGTTCATCCAAAACTTCAAAGATACCTATAGGCAGTCTATGTTAATTGTGGATTTGACTAACTGTAAGCAGCAGGAGGGTGAGTCCACGACACATTGGGTTCGCCGGGTTAAGGAGATCATACACTCGTCAGACAAGATGGATGCCGGCTCAGCAGTTTTAATGCTGGAGCAGAATTGTCGTTTTGTGCCCCTGAAGATGAAACTCGGGCGGCTTAAGCGCGACTGAAGTGATATGGGTACACTAATGGCAGCTCTTGTCAAGTACGCCGATTCTGATGGTACCAAGGATCCCCCTTCAGATGATGAAAGGACAGGGAAGGGAAAGAAGAACGGCAATGGCAAGGGCCCTCAGTTTAACCCGGGGAACCAAGGAGGAGGCAAGCGCAAGGCAGATGGCAGCCTAGAGTTTGTGGCCAATGCCAGCGCACAAGGCAATAACCAGAACCAGCGACGCAAGGGGAGGCCCCCTCCCCGAGGCGGCGGGTCAGGACCATCACTAGAGCAGCTGTTGAATGAGCCTTGTCCGAGGCACGGCTCTAGAGAGAAGCCAGCGACTCATCTATGGAAGGATTGTGCAATCATGAAGGCCTTTAAAAACTACAATGGCCCGGGCGGCGGCTCAGGCGCCGGCAGCTCAGGCGCCGGTGGCTTTCATGGCCCGGGGGGCGGCTCAAATTCCGGTCCTCAGAACGGTCAAGGGGGTTTTAATCAACAGTCTGGACAGGGTCATCAACAGCAGCAGGGGGGTTATCAGACCAATCCAAAGCAGCTTAGCGTTGGACAGTATCATGTGTTTACCACTAGTTTGTGCAAGCGAGATCAAAAGCTTCACAAGAGGGCTGTAAATGCTGTTGAGCCGGCGGTCCCACGCTACTTGCGGTGGTCTGAGCAGCCTATAGTGTGGAGAAGGGAGGATCACCCTCCCCAGGTGGATAACCCGGGTCACTTGGCCTTAGTGGTGGCTCCCCAAGTGGGAGGATATAAGTTCACAAAGGTGCTCATGGATGGAGGCAGCAGCATCAACATCCTCTATTATGAGACTTTTCGCCGTATGGGGTTGGTTGATAAGAACCTCAGCCAGTCAAACACTATCTTCCATGGTGTGGTACCTGGTAAGTCGGCTTATCCAGTCGGCAAGATCGAATTGGAAGTGGCTTTCGGTGATGAGAGCAACTACAGGGTGGAGAAATTGACCTTTGAGGTGGTCAAGATAAGAAGTCCATACCACGCTATATTTGGACGGCCGGCTTACGCCAAGTTCATGGCGCGGCCGTGTTATGTGTACTTACAGCTCAAGATGCCGGGTCAAAATGGGACTATTACGGTTCACGGCAGCCGGAAAGTGGCTCTGGAGTGTGAGGAAGGCGATGCGGCTTATGCAGAATCTGTTTGTGCTACAGAGGAGTTGAAGTTTTATAAGGACAATGTTGACCCAACAGATATGACCTCTCTGAAAAAGCCGACTACGGAGAATGAGCCGGCGATGAAATTTAAGTCGGCTGATGAAACTAAGCTTGTTGATTTTGTTCCAGGAGATTCATCTCAGCAGTTTAGCATCAGTGCCAATCTGGATCCAAAATAGGAAAGCGCGCTCATCGAGTTCATCCGTGAGAATAGGGACATCTTCGCATGGAAACCCTCTGACATGCTAGGTGTACCTAGAGAACTCGCTGAGCATACTCTCAATGTTGATCCGAAATTTAAGCCGGTCAGACAGTTCCTTCGGCGGTTTAATGAAGAGAGGCGGAAAGCTATTGGTGAAGAAGTGGCCCGGCTCTTGGCGGCCGGGTTTATCGTTGAAGTCTTTCACCCAGAGTGGTTGGCTAACCCGGTGCTCGTACTCAAGAAGAACGGCACCTGGCGGATGTGTGTGGACTACACGGACTTGAACAAGGCGTGTCCGGCTGATCCTTTTGCCCTTCCCCGTATTGATCAAATCATTGATGCTACGGCAGGTTGTGCACGCTTAAGTTTCTTGGATGCTTATTCCGGATATCATCAGATTAAGATGGCAGTTAAGGACCAGGAGAAGACGGCATTCATCACTCCCTTTGGAGCCTTCTGCTATGTGTCTATGCCCTTTGGACTCAAGTGTGCACAGGCGACTTACCAGCGTTGTGTACAGAACTATCTTCATAAACAGATCGGGCGCAATGTTCACGCTTACGTGGACGACATTGTGGTTAAGTCCATCAAAGAGGAAACCCTGATAGATGATTTAAGGGAAACCTTTGATAATCTCCGGGTCTATAAGATGATGCTTAACCCGGCCAAGTGTGTCTTTGGTGTCCCTGCAGGCAAACTCTTGGGCTTCTTGGTTTCTGACAGAGGCATTGAGGCTAACCCGGAGAAGATCAAGGCCATCTACTCCCTGGCTAAGCCGGTGTGTATAAATGACGTTCAGCGCTTGGCGGGTCGCATCGCTGCTTTAAGCCGGTTTATAAGCCGTTTGGGTGAGAAGGCCATGCCCTTATATCAGTTGATGAAGAAAACTAATAACTTTGTCTGGAATGATGTAGCTAATACCGCCTTTGAGGATTTGAAGAAGCAGCTGGCAGAGCCCCCAGTCCTTGCTGCTCCGGTTGATAAGGAGCCCTTGCTACTGTATGTGGCGGCAAACGCACGAGCCGTCAGTGTGGCTATTGTGGTAGAGCGCAAGGAGGCGGGTAAGGAACATCCGGTTCAGCGGCCGGTTTATTACGTCAGCGAGGTGCTCATTGAGTCCAAGCAGCGGTACCCGCATTGGCAGAAGCTTGTGTATGGTGTGTTCATGGCGAGCCGGAAACTTAAGCATTATTTTCAGGGTCATCCCATCACTGTGGTCAGCTCTGCCCCCCTTGGTGACATCATCCAAAACAGAGAGGGCACAGGGAGAATTGCTAAGTGGGCTATAGAACTTGGACCTCATGGTCTCAAATATGTGCCACGCACTGCTGTTAAATCTCAGGCCTTGGTGGATTTCATCAATGATTGGACAGAGTCACAAGTGCCTGAGCAAAAGCCGGATAACACATATTGGACTATTCACTTCGATGGGTCCAGACAGTTAGAGGGCTCGGGGGCTGGCATTGTATTGGCTTCCCCTAAAGGTGACAAGTTCCATTATGTGCTGCAGTTGATGTTTCCTTGCACTAACAATGCGGCCGAGTATGAGGCCTTGCTCCATGGTCTTCGGATGGCTAAGGAAATGAGCTTGAGCCGGGTAAGATGCTTCGGTGACTCAGACTTGGTGGCTCAACAAGTATCAGGCAAGTGGGATTCTAAGGACCCTCTAATGGCGGCTTATCGCCGCGAAGTTGATGCCATTGCTGGGCACTTTCAGGGCTACAAAGTAGAACACATTGATCGCAGGAAGAACGAGGCGGCTGATGCCCTAAGCCGGCTAGGCTCTCAGCGAAAGCCGGTGCCGCCTAACACTTTCCTGGATATCCTGTATAGCCCTTCGGTTAAGTTGCCTACGGAGGAAGACTTGGCTGTCCCTGACCCGGAGGCACGACTGGTGGCGGCTCTCCATATCATACCAGACTGGACAATGCCATATCTGGCTTACATGACCCGGGGCGAGTTGCCTGAGGATGAAACTTTGGCCAGGCAAATAACCCGGCGGGCCAAGTCAATGATTGTTATTGATGGCGAGTTGCATCATCGCAGTGTTACAGGAGCATTTCAGCGTTGCGTCTCCCCTGAGGAAGGTCAAGAGATCTTGCGTGAGATCCATGAAGGGGATTGTGGCCATCACGCCGGCTCAAAGTCCCTTGTGGCCAAGGCTTTTCGTCATGGTTTTTATTGGCTGACGGCTCATGCTGATGCAGAGGACTTGGTCAGTAAATGTGATGGTTGCCAGAGGTTCTCACGACGGGCTCATGTGCCGGCTCAGGAGCTGAGGATGATCCCAATCACTTGGCCCTTTGCGGTCTGGGGGCTTGACATGGTTGGGCCTTTTAAAAGGTCCAAGGGTAAGAAGACCCACCTCTTGGTGGCAGTTGATAAGTTCACAAAGTGGGTGGAAGCTGAGCCAGTTAGCAAGTGCGATGCAGCCACGGCGGTTCAATTTCTGAAAAAGGTGATTTTCCGCTTTGGCTTTCCGCACAGCATTATAACTGACAATGGCACTAATCTCTCCAAAGGCGCCATGGAAGAGTTTTGTCAACGAGAGCATATCCGACTTGATGTCTCCTCAGTGGCTCATCCTCAATCCAATGGTCAAGCTGAGAGAGCTAACCAGGAGATTCTGAAGGGCATCAAGCCCCGGCTTTTGGTCCCTTTGCAACGGACGCCGGGTTGTTGGGTGGAGGAGTTGCCCTCCGTCTTATGGAGCATCAACACTACTCCTAACAGGTCCACAGGCTTCACGCCTTTCTTCATGGTTTATGGAGCAGAAGCAGTCCTCCCCAGTGACATCCGTCACGACTCACCTCGCGTAGCGGCTTATGTTGAGACGGATAATGAACAGGCGCGCCAAGATGCTCTTGACTTGTTGGACGAACAGCGTGATGTGGCAGCAGCCCGTTCAGCAATTTACCAACAAGACCTGCGCCGTTATCATAGCCGCCGGGTCAAATCCCGGGTCTTCCAGGAAGGCGACCTTGTGCTCCGGCTCATCCAGGATCAAACAGATGCGCACAAGTTATCCCCGCCTTGGGAAGGGCCCTTTGTGGTCAGCAAGAACTTGCACAACGGGTCATATTACCTCATTGACATTCGGGAGCACAAAGATTCACGTAAATCGGAGGAGGAGACCCGTCGGCCGTGGAACATAGCTCAGCTTCGGCCTTACTACACTTGAGCCACCGGCTCTCGTGGTGTGCATACTTCTCTCAGCCATGTATATATTATGATAAGCAATAAAGCAGGACCTCTGTCCTTTTTTCTCCTCCAAATATACACGTGTTGTTCTTATTGCAAGATTACATGATGATTTCAAGGAGGATCTGGCTTATGATCGTATTCAAATTTAGCCGTAAGCAGTAAAGTCACTTGGGGGCTTCCTGTTCAAACATGGGTCGTATTCGAACCAAAGAGAACATAGCTGTCGATACCCATTTGATTGGCAAAGTGCCGAGCTCATTGGGAAGTTACCTTTGATCATATTTGAATCATAGTTTTTAACCCCTCTGAGAACCGATGTGGATCGTATTCGAATCAGCGTCGTTAAACAATTCTTGAAATCACTTGGGGGCTTCCTGTTCAAACATGGGTCGTATTCGAACCAAAGAGAACATAGCTGTCGGTACCCTCTTGATTGGCATCCAAACACCCACTGGGGGCTATGTGATCGTATCCGAATCTTAGCTTAACCCCTTTGGGCCGGGTCTCTGGTCGTATTCGAACCGGAAGCTCCTAAGTTCTTATGTTCTATCACAAGTTAACTCTGATTATGTCAAGGTGTGTACGGCCGGGTCTCACTTTGCCGGCTTAACTTTGGTTTACCATCTTAGTTGACCGCCATGGGTGTCATTACGACAAATCGGAGTTAAGATACCAACCTTGTTCCCGGGTTATTTAAACCGGAAGTATGCTTACAGGCCGCTAAGTGTGTTATTACGGTTGTGTTAAGGAGATAATTGAGGACCAGTCTCTTTTGATTCATATTCCGGGTTATCTATCCAAGACACCTGATTCTCAGGGCGGTAAGCCGCCTTGAGACTTGTGATTTGCCTTTCTATGCAGGATACTTAAAGGTACCTCTTTGAGGTTGAGAAAAACAAAGGGATGATTATGACCCGGAGAAACATTAAAGAGACAACTTCAAAAGACCTTGGCATTCAATACGTGCACGATGGCACGGCAGAGATAGACTGTTGCACCTACTTTATTACAAAACTCATCAAATCTAACAAGGGTGGAGCATTGTTTGGTAAACCGACAGCCGAGTTACGATGCCCGCTGAGTGGAAGTCTCCGGCTCGTTCCTGTCCTCTCCTCCGGCTGATCCCAAGACTTGGAAGGTTGATGACTTCCAGTCTTTGCCGCTGAGAGCCTCGAACTGGGCTTCCTCGTCAATTAACCCGGCCGGGTCAATCTCCGGGGCGAAGGTGTGCTGACGAGACGGCGGGATCAGGTTGAGGGCTTCATAGCGAGGAGTTGGAATCCTCTGATTCTCCGCGTCATAACCCGGCTGGTACTTGGTCAGATCTGTGTCATTCCCGATGAGGGTTGCCACCGGGCGTACAGCCTTCACGCACGCCGCGAAGTCCTTCTGATCGAAAGCTGAGCCGTCTTCCTTCAGGCTTGGATAACCCAGGGCGATGTCTGCCGGGTCTAGCTCCGGCAGGAATGCCTTGGCCCGGCTCAGCGCGGCGATTGCTCCAGCTCTCGCGGAGGCCCGTCGCAGCTCTTGGATCCGCTGAGGCAGAACGGCGAGCCGGCGCAGGACTTCGGCCAGATGAGTTGGCACCTCCTTGGATAGGGCCACCACAGCTAAGGCACGCTGTGACCCAGTGTAGAGCTGCTCCACCAGGGTATACACGGCCTTTAGCTTGGTGACCACGCTCTGGTTGAGGTTGGCACTTCTGGGACCTGTTTAACAGAATCAAGTAAGTCGGCGACAACGATGAATCATGAGATATAAACATTCTAACATTGGTGAAAGCCGGTGAGGCGACTTACCGAAGATGGCGGCCACCATTTGGGAAACCTGGCGCTTTAGGCCGGAAAGCTCGGCGGTCTTCTCAGAGAGAGCCTTCTCCGCCTGTTCCGCCCGGGTCACCAGTGTGGCCTTCTCTTCGGCCCAGGCTTTTCTCTCAGCATCAAACTCGGTCTTCAACTTTTCTTGACTGGCGATGCTGGATACAAACTTGGCGTTTGCCTTCCGGGTCTCCATCTCCTACATCTTCAGCCGGCTCTTGAGATCCACAAGGTCCGCCTCTAGCTTCTTACCAACAGCCTGTATAAATTTCCGGGTTATGACATGAGCAGTTATTATATAAGTCCCAAGCACTTTCCAAGCAAAGACACTTGGCACTTGGGGGCTAATGCATATTGAACGTATCTTTCTACATACTGCCGGCTCACTGGAGTAAGCCGGAACCTAAGTCTACAACATATTCAATCATAAGTCGTCGACTTGGGGGCTAGCATGGCAAAGGTAACTATGCAGTAAGTAAGAGGACAGCAGAAGGATACCTCAGATTTTTGCTGGATCTGGTTGACCATGGCGACCTCGGCGTCCCGGCTCTTGTGCACCTGGCTGATGTAGCCAGAGACGAGCTCTCCAATGCTCAAGTTGGTGTAGTCGGAGAGGTCCAGGTTCACCCGGTGGGGCTGCAGCAACTCCCCCTTCGCGGAGCATTTGGCCAGCACGGTCGGTCTCCCCGGCTCAACGAACTCCGTCCGGGTGATTACCACGTCCGGGTCGTCTCCTGGCGGAGCTGAGCCGGAGGCCTCCGGGTTAACCGAAGCTTCGGTCGTTGCCTTAGTAGTTGGGGCAGTGGCTTCAGGTGCCGTGTCCATTAGAGTGGTGGCTTCGGGGGCGGAGGCAGCTGGCGGCTCTTGAGCCGTCACCTCCGGTTCAGGTAAGTCCGGCACTCCGGCTGACCTGGTCTTCTTCGCTCTTTTGGCGAGCTTTGCCTGGGCGCTGAAAGGACAGAAACATTCAGCACAAAGAGAGTAAGTACAGACAAGTATAATGTGAGATGGTTGTCATTACCCGGGCGCAGTCTTGAACGTCGGAAGACTCGACTGCATAGAGTCGCCCGAAGAAGGGGAGGTCTCCTGATAATTGGAGTCAGAAGAATTGAGTGGCTGACGGATAACACCCGCCAACGGATGAAAAGGGTACAAGTGAGAAAAAACCTCAGTTCGACGCTTCCTTGTTGCGTCGGGTAACCCGGCGGAAAGATCGGTGTCCTTGTTGGTCCGGGTGTGACGCCGGCTTTCATGAACCTGTCGCTTCAAAATAAATTGAGGGTCTTGGTGAGCTAAAGGATGTGAAAAGCTTACTTTCTGGGTTACCCTTCGGACTTTCAGCTGTGGCAAGGGCTCCGAGTCGGAGGAAAGTGACATTACCTCTTCAACCACCGGGTTACTTGCGCCGGTGTCATCCTGTCAATGAGCAAGTATTGATAAGGCGGACAGCAACAAACAGTGAATATAGTAAGGATTTAAATGCTCAGGAGTTACCTCTGACTCGGAGTTGTCGCTTAATTGCATCAGCTCCGAAGCAGTAGGCCTGCTTCCTTTTTTGCGAGGGGCGGCTTTCTTGGCGGCTTTCTTCGCCTTCCTGGCTTTCTTGGCCGCCTCATGGTCATATTTGACCCGCCAGAACTTATCATCAGCCTGAAAAATACAATGATGGATTCTTAAAACGGTTCAGATGAAGGTTATATGCAGACGAAGATAAAAGTTAAAGTCAGCGGCTTACCGCTGGGGCTGGATTGGTCTTGCAGAAGGGGGCTAACCCGGTCCTTCCGCAGTCTGCCAGGCTCTCGTTTAAAAGAGCCTTGGTCTCCTCCTCTGCAACGTCTTCTGGAAGATCATTGCGACTGTGCCTCTGAGGGTCATCCTTTCGCCCGGTGTACTCACATATTAAGCCGGGGCGGCGGCTCAATGGGATCACCCGCCATGAGATCCAGACCCGGACCAGGTCGATTCCGTTCAGACCGTTGCCCAGGAGGGCCTTGATTTTATTGATAGTAGGAAGCAGAGGCTGGCGCTCCGCTGGAGTCAGCTTGTCCGACAGTGGGTGAGTCGGCTCTAGACGTGTTGGGCGAAAGCCGGGCAGCGGGCTTTCGTCAGCCGGGGACGTATCTTGGCAGTAGAACCAAGTCATGTTCCAGTCCTTGGGGTGGCTCGGCGGCTCTGCATAAGGGAACAGACAGTCCCTACGCCGCTGGATGGAAATGCCACCTAGCTCCAGACTTGGCCCGTTGGCGCACTCATTCTGGCGGTTTAAGTAAAAAAGCTCTCTGAAGAGCAGCAAACTAGGTTCTTCTCCTAGGTAAACCTCGCAGAAGACTTGAAAATTGCAGATGTTGGATACGGAGTTGGGTCCTATATCTTGAGGCCGCAAGTCGAAGAAGTTGAGCACGTCCCTGAAAAACTTTGAGCCGGGCGGTGCGAAGCCCCGGCTCATATGATCTGCGAAAATCACTACCTCCCCGTCCTTTGGCTGTGGTCTCTCTTCTGACGGGTCAGGGGCACGGTAGGACATGATTTCCTTCTTAGGCAAATATCCGGACTTAACAAAATTGGCTAGAGTCTCGTTGGTGACGTTGGACCTCATCCAGTTGCAAGTGATGGGAGCCTTGGGAGGCATGGTGAAAGTTGGTGGTCTATGACAAAAAGGAAAAATGTCCGGGTTAATTATAAGCCGGAGATCTACAGTTCAAAACTACGGTGGCGGCTTATGAAGGGGACTAATGGTATATACTCAAATACAGTGGGTTATTTAAGCCGGAGGATTCTACGAAGCATGGTTTCCTTTAAGCCGGAAGATTCTACGTCGCCTGGTTTCTTTAAACCGGAATTGTAAGCCGCCAAGATTCAATGGTTGCAGTTTTTACTAAGTGTGGTAAAACAGGTTTCACATATTGCAGTAACTTTTTTGGATTAAAATGGTCGGGCAAAAGAAAAAATTTCTAGACCTAGAAACAGCAGTGAGGGAGTTCTTGGGTTCAAACAGAGTTCTTATGCAGTTCAAGGAAGGCTACTTGCGTGTGAAATGGATCTTAAACAACCACCGCACTAGTTCTATGCAGGACTAACATCAAGCAGGAGCAGTAACTAGGAGAACTACCGAACTTGCGGGCAATGGTGACGAACACGAAGAACGTGGATGAACTCTACGGCAGATCTACTCTACGGGGTGGTGAGAACTTACCGGAGCTGAAGAGGTGCGGGAGTCGCCGCCGTTTATCTGGTCCGAGTCAGGGTGATGCAGCGGCCGAGGTTGACGAAGACCGGAGGTGAGACAACGGCGGCGGAGTGCGAGCTCAGTGAGAAAGGCAGCGGCGCGAGGAGGAAGAAGGGAGCGTGAGATTCAAGGAGACCACGGCGTGGTTATCTCCCCCCACGACGCCTCGATTTTCGGAATGACGGTAAAAGCAAAGATCCGTTGCGGATCTGGCGGAGTAAAAAACGGACTTAATGGAGGATGACGTCACGGCGGATTATCCGGAGTCCAGAGGATGACGTCACTCCGGGTTATGGCCTTCACATGAATGGTAAGCCGGAGATTTTTTCTGTCAGAAGAGTTGAAGATTGATATGAGCCGGCTCAAATCAATCTGGGGCCTAATGTTGAGGATATAGACCTTAGAGTCACCCGCCAGGAGGGGCCGGGTTACTCGTATGGTCGTTGCCAGAAGCCCGGAGCCAAGCTTGAAGACGATGGGCCAGAGATGGGCTAAGACCCGGATACGGCTTAAGGCCCATAGTTACAATCATTATTATGGTAGAACTTGTAGTGTAAGGCAAGTATGATTGAGAGTCCGAGCCGGACACTCTTATGAGCCGGCCGGGACTCTAAGGGCTGCTGGGCGTCAGCCTCCCTATATAAAGGGACGACCCGGCAGCGGTTTAGGGGCAAGAACAATCTCATCGAGAGCCGGGCATAGCAGTTTAGCTCCCTGGTGATCGTAACCCTAATCAATACCACCTCAAACTGGACGTAGGCTTTTACCTTCACCGTAAGGGACCGAACCAGTATAAACCCTCGTGTTCCTTGTCCCGCATTAACCCATTCAAGCTTCCTAGTTGCGATGGCTCCACGACTAAGTCCTAACTCGAGGACATCTGCCGTGACAATTCCACGACACCATCTGTCCGGATATGTACCGGTAGGTGGCCGGTCCTTGCTATCGATCTCGACCACAAACAAGCCCGGAGGCCCGCTGTGCGGTTCCTGGGAGAGCCCATCCGTACCAGCCTCGTCGTTGGCGTTGCTTGGCTCTCTAGTTGGAGTCCCTTTGTCGTCCAAGAAGTTTGCTCTCTCGCCGTCACAAGTGCTTCTTCTTCTGTTATGGCGTCGGCGGGTGCTATTGCGGTATTCGGCACATGTGCACGGCCATCATCCCCTTTGTCGGAGTAACACTCAATGGATTAAACAGAGGCTCTCTGATGGTTGTCCCCGCCGTCGTTCTGGTGGTAACCGGAGTGTGGTTCCAGTCAGACGTGGCGTCGATCTTTGGACATATTGCAGCTTTTGGTGGACATGTGTGGCTTCAGAAAGCTTCAGGTTGTATTTGTGCTGCTTGTGTGTCTTCGTACACGTATATCTTCACATGTTTGAAATTTTTGTTAGATGCCAGCTGTGGTATTCCGATGCACTTCCTCCGTTTTTATTTAGTCTGCATATTAGATTTGGCTGGAGTCAAACTTTGCAAAGTTTTGACTAATCTTAGAGAAAATAATATAAACATTTACCCTAATAAATCTATATGATGTGAAAGTACATTCAATAATGAATGTAATAGTATTGATTTGTTATTATATATGTTAACATTTTTGTCGCCGCAAAAAAAACATTTTTGTCTTTAAACTTTATCAAAGTCTACAAAGCTTGACTCTAACCAAAGTTAATATGCGGACTAAATAAAAAATAGGGGGAGTATTATCTTGTGGTCCCCCAACACTAATCTTGGAATACAATCAGGGGTTTTAGTTTGGAAAGAAATTAAAAATGCTCAGATTTTTAGACATGGCAAATCGAACGTTTTTTATGGCTAAAAAATTTGCCTCAAAAAAGTTTGATTTGTCATGCCTAAAAATCCAACGTTCACTAGATGTATACATATCTACTCCTATAAAAAGCACAATTGGTGATGATGGTGCGCCTATCATCTACCAATCTCGACCGTCCGATCTGCATCTAATGCATCTGATGCGAGCTCTGGCGCTTTTCCAAAAAGACCCCGCCACTCTCTCCATATTATTTTCAAAAAACCCCTCTGTCTCTCGGTTCCAGACCCATCCAGATCCATCCCCCGCTACTCTCTTCTAGCCAGCAATGGAACTCCGATCTTGCGCGCCGGCCGCTACCGGCGACGGCTGCCCCTAATGCCTCGGGTGCCTTCTGCCGCCGTAGCTACCAACACCACGACCTCGTCTCCTCTGCCCCCTTTCCCGTCTCTCCTCGCCGTCTCCTCTGGCCCCCTCCTGCATCTCCTTGGAGGCCGACCGCTGCAAGTATGCCGCGGGCTACGCGCTACACATCCTCGCCGGCGGCGGCGCCGCAACTCAGGGTAGCGCGAACAGGAGCTCCGCTGGGCTTTGCCGTTCCGGTGGCAATTCTCACCTCCGCCACCCTCGACTCCGGCGAGCGGCGGCCCCCGGCACCTAACCGCCGCTCCAGGGACCTCGCTTGGCCGCTTAGCCTCCGCCCCATGCGCGATATGGCGCGGGCCGCCGTATAGGGCGTGCTGCCTTCGTCGTCTTCTCCGCACAGCCTACGTACTCGACGACAGCAGCTCTGTCCCGACTGCGCGCGTCCTCATCCCCGACGCCGCCTGCAGACTTCCAGCGCCCTCGGCTGCTCCTGCCATCCTCCCTGAGCTGCGGCACTCGTCCATCCTCTCCCCGAGCTTCGCAGGTAGATGCAGGCATCCCCATCGTCTCCTCGGGCGCACGCCAGCTGTTCGATTCACTGACCCAACGGATGTTTTAGCATTTTGTGGCCGAGAGTGCTGTTGTGAGAAGGCCTAACACATAGATGTTGCTACGGAACTGAACAATGGTGTGATTTGTGTCAAATGAACCCTCCTAAATCAAATGATGTGTTAAATATTTTGCACCATTATCTTTTTTTTCTAACAAGAGTATGTTTGTAGCTAGCTTTCACATGCTTCTGTTTTGGGAAATGTAGCAACAATGCAACATGGACTCCTATGTCCTGCATATGAACGTGAGAAGAAACTCAGGCACACCCTACTAAATTAAGACCGGCGATCCATGTTCAGCTAATTGTTTTACACACTTCTGTATGGGCACTGTTTAACATCGTATTGGATTTATTATTCCCGCAAAAATAATAATATAGGATATATGATTGTCCAGTAAAATAGAGTAGGCCAATCCATAGGCCGTAGTAAATTAATTCTGCTTTGTTTTATTCACAGGAATGCATGTGTTTTATCACTCATTAATTATATGGGGTTTTCACACTTACAACTGATGCATTTAATAGATTTTGAGAGGAAATAGGTTTTTTTTGTCCCATATAATATTTATCTTTAAAACTGAAAGTAAAGACAACAAAATTAGTGGATACTAGGGTGACTCCTATATAATTGATCAAATACAATCAGATAATATAAGTTGTGATTTATGTAATCAAACAATATATTACAATTCATGTAAACCTAAATATAATTTGTATCATTTCTTCTTTTTTTATTGTGTTTTTTTCATAGAACTAAAAGTCGGTTTTCGGAGAGACATTGGTTTCAGCCTTGGCCTTCTTCGGTTGAAAGATTACGCTGCTTATTCCGTCATTTTGAGAAAGTCAATATCTCAACAACAAGCTGGCAACTTACCCAATGATGTTGGACAATCCAATTATTTTGGACTCAAATTCTTGGACTGTTTCTGTATATTCTGAATTTCTTTTGTAAACAAAAGTGAGGAATTGGAGAGGATCTGCAATTGTAAAATTTACTTGTTCGTGCTTCTTCCATAGAAGACATCTCAGGCCGACCTGATTGCATTTGTTTGTGTATGGAAGTGCGAGTTAGTGCAAATGTATAGTTCTGAATTTGGATTTGCATATGCTTTACTAGCTGGTAGGAAATACTCTCTCTGTAAATAAATATAAGAGCGTACATATGATTATTCTACTACCTGCGTCTAGAATTCTAAATACATAAAACCTGTTTTCATGGCCATGGGTTGTGGATTGTTGTTACTCCCTCCATTCCCTTAGGCCCCTCCCAATGCTCCACCTTGTACGGGTGCTAAGCATGCCATGTAGACGAAAAATCTGATGTGGCAAGGAAATTAAGAGGAGAGAGATGGGTTTGGTGGCCCCAGGAAGAACCAATGCCAAGCGCGCGAACCTAGGCAAAACATTTAAATGAAGCAAACTCACCAATGCATGAGAGAATTTAGTAGCTAAATCATTAAATGAAGGGAGCTTAGCTACAAGAAGCTAAGCATCTATGCATTGGTGAGTTTGGTTGCTAAGCTATTTAATATGCTTAGCACCCCATCTAAGCACCGGTCCATTGGGAGCAGCCTTATACAAGGCCACTATCAAAAATACATTTTGCATCAATACAAGGCCACCAACAGTAACCGAGGCAAAAATTAATGATATTTCCTCGTAATAGCAACTTTTTAATACTTACATGCATGTAGTCATAATGACACTCAACCACTTCCTTCCCATTCATTCGTTGCATGCTTGTGGTGCATTAATGATCCCGGTTAACGAAAAGAAAAGTTGACTTGCAAATGAGTCATTAAATTTTATCTTGGTACCTGTAATATGAGTTTGTGGCCTTGTATAAGGGAATGAAGGGAGTACTACTCAGGCCACAGATCACGGAGTGTGAAAAAATGTGAATTTTTGTCTAAGTGTTTATTCAAACTTTTGATTGTGAAAGTTCAGAAAGGGGCCAGGATTCAGTAGTGTGCTGTAACATTTGGTATGGTGGTAATTGAAATTCTGGAGTATTCCTGATTTGTCATCTTCTAAATTTCAATGGTGGGCAATAAACCTAAACATACGTCCAATGCCTGAAATATTTCTTCTCTTCTCGGCTACTGCATCTCCTTCCTAATCCTCATCCTGTCCACCACTGCCGCCTCCCAAATTCGATTTTTCTGTCACCTGTCCGCTCGGTCGAACAAAGCAGCGAGAATGTTGGTGGAGGGGCGACAAGAAAAATGTCTCTTCATCTGCGTGCAAGGGAAGGGTGCTTTCGGAGACACGCGAATTGCCGAGAAGAAACGAGCCAGAGAGAGAAAAAGGTTTTCGCTATATGAATAAAAACCACTAGCCATCACATTTCTAAATTATATTACTTGTTGATCACTACATTTTTTTTTACTTTCCGTGGCAACGCACGGGCATTAAACTAGTTCAGGTAAAAAGAGGTGAGTCTTGCGGCATCAATATCCGTGCGCTCCGGCCTGTAATCAATCGTTGACTGATGATCAATGTGAAGCAGACCCACAACACCAGGTAGTTTGTTGGTAGGAGTAAGTATGGCGTTGGTGGCCGTACAACACTTCATTAGCACGCGCAGGTGAGCCAGCGCACGCGAGAGAGAGAGAGAGAGAGAGCGTGGGGGAGGATGTGCGCCGAGGCTCTCGCTCTGCTCCGGCAGCAGGAGCCATGGTTCGTCTCGCTCGCCATCCTCGGCGCCCTCTACGTCGCAGCCGTCGCGTACCGCCTCCTCCACACGTCCGGCCTCGCGCTCTGCCTGCGCGGGCCCAAGGACCTACGCCGCCGCTACGGGGCGTGGGCCGTCGTCACCGGCCCGACGTCCGGCATCGGCCGCTCCATGGCCCTCGAGCTCGCGCGGCGCGGCCTCAACCTCGTCCTTGTCGGCCGCGACCCCGGCGCGCTCCAGGACATCGCCGGAAGCGCCTCCGACACCCACGGCGTGCTGACCAAGACCGTGCAGTTCGACTTCTCGCTCGTCTCCACGCCTCAAGGTGAAAGAAAGCACCACGCACGCAGCACTCCTCAAGGAACTACCGTACGTGGTACTGGTACGTGCTGTACTGATCGACCGTGTTTTGGCAGGGGAGGAGGCGATGGGGCGGCTCCGGCAGGCGGTGGAGCGGCTGGAGGTGGGCGTGCTGGTGAACAACGCCGGCGTGGCGACGCCGCATGCGACGTACCTGCACGAGGCCGACGCAGAGGCGTGGGTGAGAATGATACGGGTGAACCTGTGGGCCGTGACGGAGGTGACGGCGGCCGTGCTGCCCGGCATGGTGGAGCGCGGGAGGGGCGCCGTCGTCAACATCGGCTCAGGCGCGGCGGAGGCGCTGCCCTCCTACCCGCTCTACTCCGTCTACGCCGCCACCAAGCGGTACGTCGCTCAGTTCTCCAGGAGCCTCTACGTTGAGTACAGGGGCAGAGGAATCGACGTGCAGTGCCAGGCCCCGCTATATGTGGACACGAAAATGGTGACCAACATGGTGACGCGGGGAGGCCTCCTGTCGCGGCTGATCATGCCGACGTCGGACGCTTACGCCGGCGCGGCCGCTCGCTGGATCGGGCACCGCCGCCCGGTCTGCATGCCCAACGTCGGCCACCGGCTGCAGTGGTGCCTCTGCCACTTCGTCCCGGACCGTGCCCTCGCCGCGCACCGCCTCCGCGAGAACCTTCGGCAGCGGGCCGTCTTCCAGCTGCTCAGGTCATCATCAGGCGAGGGAATCGGTGGACGTCGTTAGCGGCGACCTCATCCGCCAGCAGAGTTTATTGGTAGTAAAATAATTATGTTGACTTGGTATTTATTGTGCGAAGTATCTTTCATAGTAAAGAATTGGAAGCCGATAACGACCACACGTGTGGCATATTAGACATCTGCCTACACACCGTGTGTGGCATGAGCAGGAGGCAGTCCACAGGGGTGTGTGTGGGCGAACATTATAACTACCCACACGTGTGGGCGCAGCTACTTCGTGCCACACGCCCAACAAGTACTACTCATCTCCACCCCGCGCGTGTGGCATGAAGCAAAAATGCCCACACATCCTAGCGCAGCTACGTTAGGTACTCACGGGATGACAATTTAGTTGCCATCCGGGATGGCAGATGTAGTTATCCGGGATGGCAAATGTAGTTGTAAAAGCATGGCAACTCTATCTGTTTAGGTTAACTATAGTTGCCATGTCTAATTTATGTTGTTGCCGCGTGTAATCAAACCATAGTTGCCGTGTGATTAACTACTTGTCACATATGGTCAAACACTAGTTGCCATGTGTGTTTACCTAATTGCCACGTGTGGTCCAACCATAGTTGGCATGTATAGTTAATCACAGTTGCCATGTGTGTTTATCTGGTTGCCACGTACGCGCAACTGCAGTTGCCGTCTAGCAACGAATCATAGTTGCCATCTGTGTTACCTAGTTGCCACGTACGTGTAACTGCAGTTGTCATCCAACAACATACGAGCGTCATGTGGGCGAAAAGCAGTTCGCCCACACGCGCATGGACTAGGTGGTGGCTGTGTGGGCAGAAATTAGTCCGTCCACACAGCGCAGCTGGCAAACCGCGTGCTGCGGGCGTGTGGGCGAACTCTCCAACGCCCACACACCAGCCCCGTCCTACGTGGTATAAAAAATCTGGCAAAACATCTCAAGATTCGTGCAAACACAAACGGACGTTGATCCACGCGTGTGGGCAAGATGCAAACGCCCACACGTGTGGGCGTTAGTATTTCCGAAAGTATTTCGAATTTTTCTCTCCATGGCCGGCAATCTGCCTCACTTAATGGACAGCCGAAAAAAGAGCTCAACGTGTTGGCGTCTGGGTGATTTTGGACGAAATTGAACTCGGATCTCAAGTTCGTGGCCTAGTTGTTTGCATTTGTTTCAAGTTACCACGCAGGTTTATGTACCTCTACTGTAAACAAACGACCAACATTTTAGGATCTTAACGTGTCGGGCCGCCTAGATTCTCTGCTGTGATAGTCACGGCCTCACGGCTAGCTCTGTGATCCCATCTTCTTCGTCGAGATATGAAGTCTGTCGTACACCGCTTATCGGAAACCAGGATATCGAGCCCTCAGTTTTATTCAGTACACGGATGTAAAGCACATGTTCTCTAGAATACGCACAACGGCACAAGCGTGCGTATCATACATTAGCAGGACGCTAGATCAAGGCCTGAAGAATGCCGGCGGACGGGGACGAGCGGCGGCGGCGGCGGCGGCGCCAGCGAAGGAGGTGTCCTTGAGGTGGTCGGGGGCGCTCTCGTACGAGTGCCTCCTCGCCAGCGACAGGATGGCCTTGTCGGCGGCGACGAAGTATGCCATCCCGGCGACGGTGCAGACGACGAGGGCCTGGCCGGTGGGGTTCAGGTGCGCCCTCGCCCACGGCAGCATCCTCACGCTCGCCAGCTGCACGATAAACAGTTCAGTCATGAAAACCAGACCAACGTGCATGAAAATCAACAAATCCCGGACGGAGGAGCTCACCGTTGGGACCGCAGACGCGACGGTGGCGATGGCCGCCGCCTTTGCTCCGGCGAGCGTCGCCTCTGGGAAACATTAAGAAAAAGAAATGCATTGCTAGTGTCAGACTATGGTTACACAACTTGGCCGAACAGAACTCTAAATAAGTGGATCCTGCTGGTTACTATGTACCTCTGGAGCAGCGTTTGGCGAGGGCGAGCTTGTTCTCGAGGTGGGCGCGGGTGACGGTGGCCGTCGACGACATCTTCGCCATGATCTCTTGTGCAGAAACGGCTCAGCACAAAGAGTGCGGTGATCGAGTGAGATGGGATGACAGATGAGATGGGCTGGCTGGCTGTTGCTTGATGCTTCCAGACAAGGAGCCGGCCATGTATTTGTAGCGAGCAAAAAGGTGGCGGCCACGCACGGTTTTGATTTTTGATTGCAAACCGTGGGTGCGCTGCTCTGCTCACTCGCCTGAGTGTTGAACTGGGTTGGTGGGCAGAGCACGCTTTCCGGCTATCCAAAACTGTGGTATGGGAGTCCACAGGATTGGATGATGTTTGTTTGTTGCTCCTTCCCTCGTCTTTCTTTCTTTCTTTCTTTCTTTACCCACCAAACAAAAGCTGGCAAGAAAAGGGAGATCTAAAGTTAGCCACCACAGTGCTTATCTGATCACAATAGATGGATAATTTTGCTACATCAGGCGTTTGTTCCTTGTCTATGATAAAAGAAACGGAACAGAGCAGAGCAGGTGCCACCGGTTTCGCTCGTTATCCTCCGTCGGCGAGCGGCGGTCCCCGGTTTTCGGGCCAAACCGGCGGCATGTGCTCCCCGTCCGGACTAGTCCTCTGTGTGAGACCTGCTCTCCATTTTTCTTTCTACTCTATGGCCCACAGATATTGCATGGAACACTTTTTTAAGTTCGTTGCATTAAATACCATCTATTTTCTTTTTATTAGGGTCTAAGTACCATCTATTGGTGTAACATGTTGCAACAAGCTCTAACTCATTGTTTGATTTTCTTTTGCGCAACAATTCAATGTTTGTACGCTGACACGATTTCAAAGGATTGGATCTAGCTTGTAAGTGCGTACGTGGTAAAAAAATTATTGTCATTGTCATCGGCCGGCCAATAAGAACTACCGAGCAGCTTTAGTTTTCTTTTTTGCAGAAAACTTCCAATTTATTCATCCTCAATCATGGCAGTACAATGAACATCAGAAATAATAAAAATTACATACAAATCTATAGACCACCTAGCGACCACTATAAGCACTGAAGCAAGCCGAAGGCGCGCCGCCGTCATCGCCCCTCCCTTACCGGAGCTGGGCAAAACTTATTATGACAAGGCAGTTTTGGTGTTTACATTAAAAAATAAAAAAATCAACGAATTGTGTATGTATCTAAAACTGATTTGATTTAAGAAAAATATTAGATTACTTGCACATGTTTTGGAGATATGACAGTTTATTGCCTCAATCAGTTTTTTTTTTTTCAAAATTCAACATCTGAAGTAAAAGAATTCCAATATGTCATATATGTACCAAGTATAGATCTAGCAAATTTTGAATTAATGTTGACCATTATTTTGGAGGATATTAGAAATTTTAGTTAGCCCAAGTCGGCTGATGTGACATTTTTTTTGCCGGGTGTGCAGTTACAAGCGGGACTCGCCTATTAGAAATCATGTGAACATAATCAAATGATGGATTAGAGTTAGTTGCAACGGATTACACCAATAGGTGGTGTTTTATTTAACGAACCCAAAGACTTTGTGTTATGTGGAGCGTCCGTCCTTATATGTGGTCAGTGATCATATACGGAAAAGCACCATATTTGCACGATGAGGTGAGTCAGAACACCAGAAACATGTATTTTGCAATTTTAGGTACCAAAGTGACCATCGAGCGCAATTTTTTTGGCCACTCCTAGAGTATTTACCTCATTCTTTTTCAACAATCTTGGCGCACAAATCACTATGAATCATACTCTCTTGTTTTCAACTTAAAAAAATAACATATCTATTTTGTTTAACTTGAACTTGTGTTTTTATGCTAGCGTTATAAACTAGTAAAAGCATGTAGAGTTTTTCTACTATTATGTTTGCTCTGCTGACATATATTTATCATCTCATTCATGTACGACACATCCCCTCTCTTCGAAGGGTGTTGTTGGGTGGCAACCAAACAGCCAATGCTAAAGGCACTTGCTTTGCTTGGTTAGATGACGAGGGAGATCGGTAAACTCCATTGTTTGGTTGATGATTCGAGATCGTTGGAGCCGACAGCCGAGTTGATGTTGCTTTGCCTCTAGTGCAGTTATGTTGTGTCATGTGTGTTGTTGGTGTGCAAGTGTGCTGCTATCGAGCTTATGGCAAGTTCTTCTTTTGGTGGTTTTTTTGGTCTTCTAGAATAAGCTACCCCTACCGAGCTTATTCTATAAGCCCAACCAAATTTTTTTTTTTAGAAGCCTAGGATTCTAGAATAAGCTGGGTAGGGCAGTTTATTCCAGCTTATTCTAGAAGCCATCAAAAGAACTGGCCCTCGGGGTGCTGGTGTGTGTGATGTCGTGTGTTTGTGTGCTCAGTCAGGGCTTGGTAAATGGTAATGTTTCCTCTTCATCATCAATGAAATGCAACACAATTGTGTTTCATAAAAAAAATGTTTGCTCCAGGAGAGTTTGCCTATTTCGTACTCCCATCCTCTGGAAATACTTGTCAGAGAAATGGATAAAAACGGATGCATCTGGACTAAAATACGTCTACATACATCCATTTTTCCGACAAGCATTTTGTCATAAGCTATTATTGAACTAGTTCAATGCACATAGTTTTACAACCTTAAATTGAGCCCAAGTCTAGGGACTTCAATGCGTTTTCTAGACATGTCGGTTTTCTTTCAAGTATTTAGACAATGCACACTTACACGCGGATATGATATGAATGCATTTCATCTGACTCCCGACCAAGAAAAATGTTGATGTGTCCCGGTCTCTGGGGACAAACACCTCAAACCCACGGGGTACACCACTACTACCTCCGTCCTGGATTATCGGTCTCCTTAATATTTTGTGCCAAATTTTGACCATAAATTTAAGTAACAAAATGTTAATCCATGTCACAAAAAATAGCATCATTGAAAATTATGGTCAAATACGAATGTAACAATATAACTTTTTATGACATGCATTAATATTTTGTCAGTTAAGTCTATAATCAAATTTTAGCATAAAATACGAAGAGCACCAATAAACCAGGACGGATGTAGTAGTACAGAAAGCTTGTCCCAAAATGGCTAATTTTTTATTTTCAAAAACATCCTTATTTGGCATCCCATCCAACAAAACCATAGGAGAAGACTTAACGTGTGCTTGAAGCGGCATGATGCTCACGTGCATTTCGGAACAGAACAGGGCAGGAGTAGGCGGTCTTTTGCGCACTTGAAGCAGAGTTGTACAAAATCAAAACTATGGTTGTTATTGATTCATGACCTTTGGAAAGATACTAGTAAGATGGGGAACATGGCCACATTATTATGGAGAACTACATCATAAATCATCAGATAATTAGTGCTTGCTCGCAGAAAAGGGTTATACACCACCTTTCCGCACAGCAACCATCGCCTCGCTCAACATTATACTACTATATGTTTCAGAAGACACGTACGGGCCTGCGTACACACTTTATTGGCACTGGCTAATCAAGTGTCTAATTAGTGGAAGGATGTGTTCTTGAGGTGCTCTGGCGCCGTCTCGTACGAGTGCTTCCTGGCCATGGAGAGGATGGTCTTGTCGGCGACGATGAAGTAGGCCATCCCGGCGACGGTGGAGATGATAAGCGCCTGCCCGGTGGGGTTCAGGTGTGCCTTGGCCCACGGCAGCATCCTCACGCTCGCCAGCTGAAGTTACAGGTAACGCATTCATGAGACATGCTATGAACCCTGCAAGGATTTCATCGAAGAACTGAATGGCAACTTACCGTGGGGACTGCGGCAGCGACGGTGGCGACGGCCGCGGCCTTGGCTCCCGCCATGGCAGCCTCTGCAGTTCCGGATCAACAGAGACATTTTAGTTATGATCAAGTTTCAGCAGAGACAGTACAGAAAGCTGCAATGTGCCCTTGAGGACCGGCACGACATGATATCGTTTTGGTTACCTTTGGAGCTGCGCTTGGCGGCGGCGAGCCTCTGGTCGAGGTGGGCACGAGTCACCGTAGACATCTTCGTGGGAGAGAGCTAGCTAGTGAACTCAAGTACACCTAGCTGAGATCAGTAGTAGTGTGAGTTGGATGAGATGAGATGGATGGACAGGTGAGGTTCTCCGGCTCGATTTATAGGTTGCAGGAAACCGCGCAACCAGCGGGCGGGGAGAAAGGCGATTTGATACAGTGGGAAGCGAGACCGTGGTTTTGAGACGGGCGGTGGTACCGGCGGGCAGACGGGATGGCCGGCGCTGCGGCAGAGCACAGGTGGCGCCGGCTCGTTGGTCATATAGAAAACCGAGCATGTGATGGGCGGGCGCTCCACTACACTCGGCACCGGATAAGAGCAGGCATCGATTGCTAGCAGGTAGCGTGTTGGTGAGTAGGATAACACGTACGTAGGAGCATGTGCGTGAGTGCCGTGTCCATTTTCTTTTCAGGGCATGTACAACGGTGCTATCTTAGCAATGCCATGTAGAATAAATAATGAGGTGGAGGAGATATAACTTATAAAAAAAAGACTTGTCTTCTCTTATTTAAAAGAAGATAAGAGATGATCTCTTAGCACAATATGTTTCACCACATTTTTAGGAATAACTAGTTATTGTAGATAAGACTAAGAGATGATCCATTGTAGACATTTTTTTGGCATCTCTAAATTACATGTAAGACATAAGATACGACTATCTTATCAACCATTGTACATGCCCTCACATCTGTTTATGGAGAGAATTTCTTATTTGACGCTTTCTGAAAATTTACTTTCCTTTTTGGCACTCGAAAGAGAATGCTTTCCTTTTTCGAGCATCTATAGCCGGGCGCCTCAAACCCGTCACAAATGTCCGAGCGGACAGCCCGGTCACGACAATATGACCCAGACAGGTTTGGGGCGGTCTTCGCCCCCATACTCTCCCCGAATTTGGGCTGGATATGAGGGGTGCCGGCCAACCCGGGCGTTTGAGGCTCGCTTGAGCAGGTCCTGGCAAAGCACGAAGCCCAGATAGCAGTGGGGCTACCCCTGGATGCGGTAGATCCAGAGGAGGACGAGCATGATGAAGGAGGAGGAGGATGTGGGGGACGCTGGGGCCGTGGATCTGAAGGCGATCCTCGAGTCTCTCCGGTCGGAATCGGCGGCGGAGGTCAAGCGGCGGCGTGTGCAGGAGGCGGAGGCAAAACAGAGCACAACGCGGATGGTTTGCAGGAGGCGGAGGCGGAGGCGGAGGCAAAACAGAGCACAACGTGGATGGTTTGCAGGAGGTGGAGGCGGAGCACCTCGCGGACGTCAACGAGATGCCTGCGGCTATGGATGAGGAAGAGGAGGAGGAGCCGGAGCACTCCTACGCGCCCATCTACCTGGCGTCCGGCACGGACGTCGTGGACATCTCCGACGGCGAAACTTAGTTTAGAATAGCGTGGTGTACGTACTACATAGGAACTTTTTTTGCCAGGTTTGTATAGATCTAGGGGATGAAAATGAGGTGTTTGAATGCATATCACCAAATAGGAGGTGTGACCGGTCAGTGCCCCCGAACGCGCCCGCGAGCGTTTGAGGGGCCAGATTTTTCAAGTCCGGCTGTAGATTCTCTTAGCACTAAAACTTCAATTGGTTCCCTATATGTGCCATTTTCGCCAGTTTTGACCATTAAAGGTGTTAAGTCGAACCTAAAAAGACTGCTTTACCCCCCAGTGTAGTATGTGAGCAGATTATATGATCAATGCAGAGTTAAATCATTGGATTTTAATAAGAAAATTGTCATATACCCTGCCAACAATTCATATAATATCATGACAACACGACTACAAACTCTTCAACATATGCACGTAACTCATCAAGTACCATCCACAACTATCATAGCATCCAGTTTCATATAGAATACCACCAGGTGACATACATCACATACACAAGCCCAATTAGAACACCTCCAAGTCACATACATCACATAAACAACACCAAAGCTCACAAGCTCACATGATGAGCTGAGCACATAAATAGTTTCCAAAAGGAGCATCTTGAATAAACAGTATGCAAAAGCTCACATGATAGATTGAGCGCATGAACAGTTTGCAATAAACACGTAATGAACTAGATAATCACGAGCTAAGCCTTCTTTTGCTTCTCGTGCTCAATGCAGGGCTGGCTGGGTTAAATCTTTTGCTTCTTGTGCACATCGCAAGGCTGTCATTTAGCACCACAGGAATGTTTGCAATTTCTGTAGCAAGTTTTTTCCTTTTCCTTTTGGCATTTACCTTCCAAGGAACAATTGTTTGCTAGTTTGGCATATCACTTCAATGAAAAATGGGCCCAGATTAACTTGAGACAATCATGCGCATGCATGGCAACGGTAGAGTAAACAAATAATAGAAACAATGCATTACTTGTGAACCAATTTTCAAACATATTTTAGGTTACCTTTTTTATCGTCAAGATTCAGAGTTAGTCAATTTTCCCGTTTTCTTAGTTTTGTGTTCTCCAAGCCTTGGCCATGGTGGTAAGGAAGCAATTAGAATACTTTCAGCAGATAAGTTGAATTTGGATCCATCCTGTAAAAGCAAGAGAAACCTAATCATGAGTACTTTCTACTCCTACAACTTCCTTATACAGTAGCACAAGCAGATCAAACCCATGTGCATATTTTCAACAAACATTAAAAGGAAGATCAATTATGTATGAACTGGAACATACTTGCTTTATATTTAAAATAAATAAAAGTATTATCTGTAAATATAGTATCCAAGATCTGTGAACATACTTGCTTTATAGTATCAAACTAATGTTTTTGTCTTTTTTTCCATTGTAGATCTCACAGCAATTATTCATCTCTAAGAATACAATACAATTGAGGTGATCTCATATCTCAATCAAGACTGATTAACTTATTTATTGCACAATTGAGGTGATTAATTTATTGCATACAAAACCGTCAAATAGCCAATGATGAATGAACTCAAAGTAATATGTTATATTTGGAGAAATCTAGAGAAGAAAGAGAGGAGTCCCCCTTCTAGCCATGTCGTCGAGGCCGAGCACCCAGCTCTGCCCTTACCGATCCTACAGCAGCGTCAGCCAAAGTGTAGTCGTCGCCCCACCCCTTAGCAGTCGTGCTGTAGCCGTTGCCCCACCATGCCCCCCTCCGTCGCCCCACCATGGCCGCCCGAGGCCGAGACCGGTGCAGCGCCATGGCCCTCCTCCATCGCGCCTTCCACCCTACCATCCATAAGTACCTCGGCCACACCCTCCTCCACACCGCTCTCCCAGCCTCGCGTCGTCGCCGCTGTGTGCCCTCCGCCGCCGTCGTAGGGTTAGGGCTAGCATCTCGCAGTGAGTCGGGGAGAGAATAGGGGAGTGAACGTGTGGGAGGGTTCTCACGCACGCGGGTTTTCCTATGTTTTTTCAGCATGCTAAATCAAGGGTAAATAGGAATTTTCATCTCAGCACTTCATGGTGTTAATAGAAAATATGGCGGAAGTGTAAGGAAGAAAATGAAGTTGTGGTGAAAAATTTTGGGCCAAAAAGGGAAGCAGATTTTAAGAAAGGACCAAATAAGGAATTCTCTTCTATTTGTCTGGGTGCTCCCAGTTTTCGGCCTAGCGAGCTAGCCGCGTCAATCGGCAATGAGGCCAATTATGCTAGTGGTTTGGTGCAAATGTATCGTTGGCGTCGTTCCCCGAAGTACATGATAGTTACTTAGATTTGCACTCTTTTATTATTAAGCTGAGGCAAAATATTTAACATTTTCATTAATTAAAAAGAAAACATGATTAATTTAAAAATAATTGAGCAAAAACCGTAACAACATGCCCAATAGACAACCATCATGGAACATGACAATACACATGCAACGTCCAACCTGGCTACCAACTAGACTCTGCACTTAACTAGGAAGACATCAACTGCCATGGCTGCACACAAGCATCATCGTCATCACCTATCGTCCTTGATCCACCGACTCCAACTTCACCGAAGGCGAGTATGAACAAAGCAATCATCACAAGTTGATGCACGAAACCAACATCGGTTGTGATCAACTGGGACGTAGTTACCTGTAATATGCACACACCGCAGACTGTTAGAACAACATAACCGCCGACAGTAAGTATTGGAGGCGGTATGTAATAAAAGAAGGGTATCTAATGTCAAATCCGCCTGCGCTTAGTGAGTAGCTCCTGGCATGGCCTGCGCTTTTCTTTGTCTGCTGGTCCTTTGCCTTCACTTCATTTCCCTTCCCTTTCCGGGTCCTCGACCAAACCCAATGCCAAACTCGGTCCCACCAGATGAACAGTTCGTAATTCTGAATAACCGTGGGAGTTTCTAAGTAATCTCTAGTTAGTATCTAATGTCAAATCCGCCTGCGCTTAGTGAGTAGCTCCTGGCATGGCCTTCGCTTCTCTTTGTCTGCTGGTCCTTTGCCTTCACTTCATTTCCCTTCCCTTTCCGGGTCCTCGACCAAACCCAATGCCAAACTCGGTCCCACCAGATGAACAGTTCGTAATTCTGAATAACCGTGGGAGTTTCTAAGTAATCTCTAGTTAGTATAGTAATAGATAGATAGATTACACATATAGGATCCACAACAAACAAACCTTTCGTGCTCCATCAAAGACCAAAGAGCTGTATTCACATATGATATTTTTTTATTGTTTTTTGAGGAATCGAGCACTCACTGTAAAACACGTAGAGAATGATTGGCCCTGGTTCTAAGGGTGTTCTAGGGATCCAATCGTGACATCGAGTTTTGCTCACGGGGTGCGAGTGAGGCAGAAAGACGTCGTTCATATACACCAGGATATGTGCTTTATTTTCTGCTTTTGTAATGATGATGTTGTAAGGTTTGGACAATTTTAATATATGGCCTTGGCATTCTTGCAAAAAGAAACATAGTGTGCATCCCTGAATTCACAAACAAGCCTGCCCAACAGTATTTGGTAGCTAGTAATTGCTGATATACTCCATTACCCAATAAATGCTTTAAAATTATGTTCTCAGTGAAAAATAAAGCATGTTGCCACGACACGGATGACCTCGCCAGAATGTACGACCAACATGATGATAAAACAGAGATTCCCAAAGGCACGCACTACAGACTCATGAGTTTAACGTGTATGCCACGCCACTCATTTTTTGTGTCTTTAAATCAAAGCTGTCAAATAATCTAGTTTCCAAAAGGAGTAAAGTATACATAAGCTTAAATCTCTTTGCAGTATATTGCAAAAAAGATATATAATAATTTCCTCCCATTTTATTTTGTAAGTAACTAGTACAATACCTTCTTGATAGTAGCATCACAAATATTCAGGATTAGGTAACACATGAACCGCATATATCATTTATATGTCGAGCTTACTACTTGAGGGAGAATAAAACCACACATCAAGATACAATTGATGGTGCGGGTGAATTGGCCAATCCGCTACCGAACCCGCAACAATAGATGTTCCTAGGGCAGCACACTGGATTGTACCCCACCGGTCTAGCAGCTGCATGTGCTACCGGTGTTGCCATCATCATGAGCAAGCAGACTTGCGCCATGAGAAAAACAATGAGCACTTGAAAGATGCCATTTTTCGCCATTGCCTAAGAACACAAAACAACAGAAAATATATAGTTATGCAATAGTCTGCCAACCAGTATGTTTTTGTGGTCATGACGGGTACAATTCAGTCGCCTTATATAGATGTGGTGGCATCAAGGTTATCCTTATCCTTTGTGGGGGTTATCCTTATCCAATTAATGTCATTAAATGATATGTTTCAGTTTTGGTTGGATAAAGGTTATACTTATCCAAATAAATGCCAAAAACAATCCTATCAAATGACATTACTAGTACCCAAAAATCATCAATAGCCACGGTCATGTTGTCTAATAGGTAGGGCTTACTCCCCTCATTTCAGAATAGAGTGCATATTAGTTTTGTTTGATTACACTTTGATCTAGTTTATAAGAAGGAAATATTAAAATGTACGATAGCGATCAATATCCTCAAACCCATCATGAAAAAGTTTTCATATTATATTTTTGGGAAGAATCGGCCCGTGCCACTGCCAGAGTTGCATATTCGAGTCCTGCCACTCAAACTTCCATATTTCGGTCTAGACCACTAATGATTGTGAAAAAATTAGGTGTATGACACTGCATGTCATCTCCGTCGGTTGCCGTCAACTTTGGGTTGTTTCCTTCCATTTTGGGCCCACCACTTCGCCACATCAAATGCAGCCACAAGGAGATTTGATTGACCCTTTCGGGCGATGTGGGGGGCCAAGGTTGTGCCATAATTTCCATTTTCCACTCTGATGTGGGCCACCAATATTGACGACAAGACTCTTTGAGTGTCCGTCGATGTGGGGGCTGCCATTACGGCCATAATTTCCATTTTGCCCTTCTGATGCGTGTCTTTCTCCATTGTGGGCTCACCTGCTATGCTCGATAGTGATCCATCCCAAAATTTTGGTTGGTAGACCCCCTTTCCCCCGCCACTTCTATTCATGTCCTCCCGCTGATCTGTCGCTACCTCGTTGCCTCCACAGCTTCCATTCCCCTGGATCATAACGGCGGCGAGGGACGGCAGCCTCTGGAACCCGATGAAAGTGTCATGTCTCCCATTGGGTAAAGAAATCAACCATTGTCTTGTGTTGTTTTGTGATTCCCTTTTTATATTTCGAAAAGTGCGGTCATGCTATGCTACTTTGCATAGGTTGGTGCAATGTTGAGGATATCACTTATCGTTAGCGTCGCGGTCAGCTGGGGATTAGAGATTAATCAGAAATCGGCCGAATAATCGATTTTATCTGTCGACTATTAATCGGTCATTTTTTACAAATCCCAGGCTCCCAACACTAAAATATGCTATATTCAACACCAAGACAATATTGGACTAAAGTGTTACCTTGATTCCTAGCCATTGAATCCTCGTATGTTGACAAACAAAATACAATAATAGTACATATTGCGTAACAAGGTTCATCAAACACAAATAAACATAGTTTTTGCAAGCATAGTGCTATGATAGGCCCGCTTTATCGGTAGATTCCCAATAAATCGCTTGTCAGAGCGATAAATCAGCCCAAATGATAAACGGTGAAGATAAGGTATAATCTTACCGGTCACCCCCGAGTAGCGATAAATTAGACGATAAATCGCTAAATCAGAAGATATTTTGAACAGTGGGTTGGTGCCACCCAGCAGCTTCATGATGTTGTTGAAGATACGGCATGGGTGTCACACAATCACTTGCCCGATGGTAGCTTGACAATTAGTGATAGGTTTTACTATCAATTGCCTTTAGACCCTACCATACTAACACAGAGGGATCTAATTAAGCAATTTAAGAAGTTTAAGACGGATGTGGGAGCTCCGGTTGTAGAAGCTATTACTTAACAAATTCGACATACATAGTTTTACAGTATTAAATCCAGCTCAACAAGAGGAACTTTTGTATATTCTACATATGTTTTTGTTCTTTGGAATATATCACATGCACACTTACACACGGATGCGATATGAATATGAATGCATATTAACTCGTGTTGACGTTTAAATGCATTGGCTAGTCTCTTCCATCAGATCAGTTTTTTTGTTGCATTCCCTAGAGCATGCACAATCTACATAGTATCAGAGCCAAGAGGTCTTGAGTTCAAGAGCGGCTGGCGCAATTAAATTGCGGTCGACTTTCGTTCCACGTTTAGACCTGAGGGATCCACACCTGAGGGGGAGTGTTAATGTACAAATGTATTGCCTAGTCTTTTTAATCATATCGACCTTTTGATTGTATTGGGTAGTGATGACCCACAAGTATAGTGGGTCTATCGTAGTCCTTTCGATAAGTAAGAGTGTCGAACCCAACGAGGAGCAGAAGGAAATGACAAGTGGTTTTCAGCAAGGTATTCTCTGCAAGCACTGAAATTATCGGTAACAGATAGTTTTGTGATAGGATAATTCATAACGGGTAACAAGTAACAAAAGTAACTAAGGTGCGGCAAGGTGGCCCAATCCTTTTTGTAGCAAAGGACAAGCCTAGACGAACTCTTATGATTAACCAAAGTAACAAAAGTAACTAAGCGCTCTCGAGGACACATGAGAATTATTGTCAAGCTAATTTTCATCATGCTCATATGATTCGCGTTCGTTACTTTGATAATTTGATATGTGGGTGGATCGGTGGTCGGGTGCTGGCCTTCCTTGGAAAAGCCTCCCACTTATGATTAACCCCTCTCGCAAGCATCCGCAACTACGAAAGAAGAATTAAGATAAATCTAACCATAGTATGAAACATATGGATCCAAATCAGCCCCTTACGAAGCAACGCATAAACTAGGGTTTAAGCTTCTGTCACTCTAGCAACCCATCATCTAGTTATTACTTCCCAATGCCTTCCCCTAGGCCCAAATCATGGTGAAGTGTCATGTAGTTGACGTTCATATAACACCACTAGAGGAAAGACAACATACATCTCATCAAAATATCGAACGAATATCAAATTCACATGATTACTTATAACAAGACTTCTCCCATGTCCTCAGGAACAAACGTAACTACTCACAAAGCATATTCATGTTCAAAATCAGAGGAGTATTAATTATCATTAAGGATCTGAACAAATGATCTTCCACCAAATAAACCAACTAGCATCAACTACAAGGAGTAATCAACACTACTAGCAACCCACAGGTAACAATTTGAGGTTTTGAGACAAAGATCGGATACAAGAGATGAACTAGGGTTTGAGAGGAGATGGTGCTGGTGAAGATGTTGATGGAAATTGACCCCCTCTCGATGAGAGGATCGTTGGTGATGACGATGGCTTCGGTTTCCCACTCCCGGAGGGAAGTTTCCCTGGCAGAACAGCTCCGCCGGAGCCCTAGATTGATTTTTCCCAAGTTCCACCTCGAGACGGCGACGCTTCTCCTGAAAGGTTCCTTATGATATTTTCCAGGTCAAAACACACCATAGAGCAGTAGATGGGCACCGGACGGCTGCCAGGGGGCCCACAAGGCAGGGGCGCGCCCAGGGGGTAGGGTGCGCCCCCCACCCTTGAGGATGGCTGGTGGGGCCCCTCTGGTGCTTTATTCGCCCAATATATTTTATTAATTCCAAAATGACTCTCCAAAAATTTTCAGGACTTTTGGAGTTATGCAGAATATGTCTATAATATTTGCTCCTTTTCCAGCTGCCGACATTCTCCCTCTTCGTGTAAACCTTGTAAAATAAGAGAGAAAAGGCATAAGTATTGTACCAAAATAGGTAATAACAGCCCATAATGCAATAAATATCAATATAAAAGCATGATGCAAAATGGACATATCAACTTCCCCAAGCTTAGACCTCGTTTGTCCTCAAGCGAAAGCTGAAATCGAAAAATATGTCCACATGTTTAGAGATAGAGGTGTCGATAAAATAAAATACGGACATGAGGGCATGATGATCATCTTTAGAACAGCAACATATATTGTCATATAATTTCTTATGCTAAAGTAACAATTCGTTCACAAGGTAAAGTATGAATCAAAACTTCATTGAAAACTAACAAACTATGATCTCAGTCATTGAAGCAATTGCAATTTATCATAACATTGGAAAGAGTCAATTTACGAGCTTTTCAGCAAGTCCACATACTCAACTATCATTTAGTCATTCAACATTGCTAACACTCACGCAATACTTATGGGTTCAAAGCCTCAGTCATACACAGAGAAAGATAGGGGCTTATAGTTTTGCCTCCCAACATTTTACCTCAAGGGTAATGTCAACAATAATACTTTATGATAACCTACATCCGAGTGGATATATATATTTCTGGATCTTTCTCCAACACATAGTGCTTGCCAAAGGAAAAAGTGTAAAAAGGAAAGGTGAAGATCACCATGACTCTTGTATAAGGGTAGAAGATAAAAGTAAAAGATAGGCCTTCGCAAAGGGAAGCAGAGGTTGTCATGCGCTTTTATGGTTGGATGCACAAAATCTTAATGCGAAAGAACATCACTTTATATTGCCGCTTGTGATAAAGAAGTTTATTATGCAGTCCGTCGCTTTTATTTCTTCCATATCACAAGTTCTTATAAAGCTTATTTTCTTCACAATAATAGAGCATACATATTTAGAGAGCAATTTTTATTGCCTGTACCGTTGACAACTTACTTGAAGGATCTTACTCAATCCATAGCTAGGTATGGTGAAATCGCATAGCAAAACTGGGTTAAGGGATATTTGGATGCACAAGTAGTATCTCTACTTGGTGCAAAGGATTTGGCTAGCATAAGAGGGAAAAGCAAGCCCAACATGTTGGAGGATCCACGACAATATAACTTCTATTCCGATATCAGAAAACATAACACATTATGTTGTCTTCCTTGTCCAACATCAACTTTTTGGCATGTCATATTTTAATGAGTGCTCACAATTACAAAATAAGTCCAAGATAGTATATTTATATGTGAAACCTCTCTTTCTTTATTACTTCCTTTTAGCTGCAACAATGACCAAAACTATGTTTGTCAACTCTCAACAAATTTTATTCGTCATACTCTTTATATGTGAAGTCATTACTCTCCATAAGATAATTATATGATCTTTTTACTTATTTTTATTCTTTCTCTTATTTTATTCCCTCAAGATCATAGCAAGAAAGTAAAGCGCTCAACTCAAAACTACTCTTTATTATATAGCTCACGGACTCGATTACATAGATAGATCTCAAAGCAAAACTCAAAGCTACAACATACTAAAATTTTATTCTACTAGATCAAGATATAACCAAAAGGATTGAACTAAGAAAAACGATAAAAGTAAAGGTGTGATGGTGATATGATACCGGGGCACCTCGCCCAAGCTCGGCAGTTGCCAAGGGGAGTGCCCATACCCGTGTATTTATGTCTCTTTCTTCGGCGGTGGTGATGATGGAGTTGTTGATGTAGTAAGAATATTATCCTCCATCTTCCAAGGCATAGGTTCACCATCGTAAAAGATGAACGAGTCTCTGGGATCCTCAAATCTGCAGCGAAATTCGTCCTCTTAAATCTGTATTCATACTCACAGTTTTGGTTTTGCAAGTCATAGATCTGGGCTTGAAGATGCTCGATTTTCTCATGAAGCTTGAAGATGGCCTCCCCAATGTTCTTGGCATCCAACTTGTGGTTGTTGGTAAATTCCGTGATCATCAAGTGGTTGGCGTTGAGTCCATGTTCCACCATCCCTTGGCACTTGAAAACATGCTGCTCCATTGCTTAGAGTCTTATCTCCACGCATCTGGTCTTCTTCGTCCCTTCAACATCACGGATGTGAAGAACCCCCGCATGCATCTCAATGGTTTGAGGGTGTCGCAGCACCTCCGCGAGGTAAGGGTTGATGACCTTCTCAAAAAACTTGTCCTTGGGGGCGCTTGGAGACGTCATGGTGATCTAGATTTGTCAAAAAAACAACTCGAAACAAGAACAGAGGATTTTGTCGTGCTACGGTGGTCAAAACCTTCGGGAGATATATAATGATTTTTTACCGACCAAAAGAAGTGTTCCACAAGAAAATGGGGAAGGCCGACGATGGCAATGAGGGGGAAGCTGTCGTAGAAGCTTTGCCCCTTGCTTTACATAAATTGTTATGAACTTACTAAATGACCTTATTTATTCTCCCGGAACGCTAGCAAATCAGTCCGGAAGGCACACGAGGTGCCACAAGGCAGGGGGCGCGCCTAGGGGGGTAGGGCACGCCCTCCACCCTTGTGGTCTCCCCGTGCACCTTTCGGACTACTTTCAATTTTCCTAATTTTTTAAATATTTTAAAACGGAGAAAATTTTCCCTTACAACAGTTTTGGAGTCGGTTTACTTGCCGTACCACATACCTATTCCTTTTCGTAGTCTGAAACTTTCTGGAAAGTATCCCTTATGTACTCCTACGGTGTTATGGTATTAATAATATTTGTCTCAACATTTATGGGAGTACCTGAAATATAATGTTTGATTCTTTGACCATTTACCACCTTTGGATTTGTGCCTTCGGCGTTGTTGGTTTTGATGGCACCGGAATGATAAACCTCCTCGATAATGTAAGGACCTTCCCATTTAGAGAGAAGCTTTCCTGCAAAAAATCTTAAACGAGAGTTGTATAGCAAAACATGATCACCTACATTAAACTCACGCTTTTGTATCATTTTTTCATGCCATCTTTTAACTTTTTCTTTAAACAACTTGGCATTCTCATAGGCTTGGGTCCTCCATTCATCGAGCAAGCTTATGTCAAATAACCTCTTTTCACCAGCAAGTTTGAAATCATAGTTGAGCTCTTTGATTGCCCAATAAGCTTTATGTTCTAGTTCAAGAGGTAAGTGACATGCTTTTCCATAAACCATTTTATATGGAGACATACCCATAGGGTTTTTATACGCAGTTCTATAAGGCCATAAGGCATCATTAAGTTTCTTAGACCAATTCTTTCTAGATCTATTAGCAGTCTTTTGCAAAATCAATTTAATCTCTTTATTGCCCAATTCTACTTGACCACTAGACCGAGGATGATATGGAGATGCAATTCTATGGTTGACATCATATTTAGCAAGCATTTTACGAAAGCACCATGAATAAAATGTGAACCACCATCAGTCATTAAATATCTAGGGACTCCAAACCTCGGATAAATAACTTCTTTAAGCATCTTAATAGAAGTGTTATGATCATCACTACTAGTTGGAATAGCTTCTACCCACTTAGTAACGTAATCAACAACAACTAAAATATGTGTATACCCATTAGAGGAAGGAAAAGATCCCATATAATCAAAGCCCCAAACATCAAATGGTTCAATAACAAGTGAATAATTCATAGGAATTTCCTGATGTATACTAATATTACCAATTCTTTGACATTCATCACAAGACATGACAAACTTACGAGCATCCTTGAAGAGAGTAGGCCAACAAAAACCATATTATAATACCTTGTGTGCAGTTCTATCTCCAGCATGGTGTCTCCGTAAGCCTCGGAGTGACACTTCCATAGGATCTGTTCCTGTTCATGCTCAGCTACACAACTTCTAATAACACCATCTACTCCTTCTTTATAAAGGTGCGGGTCATCCCAAAAGTAATGTCTTAAATCATAGAAAAACTTTTTCTTTTACTGGTATGTGAAACTAGGTGGTATAAATTTAGCAACAATGTAATTAGCATAATCAGCATACCATGGAGTATAACGAGAAGCATTTATGACAGCTAATTGCTCATCAGGAAAGCTATCATCAATAGGCAGTGGGTCATCAAGAACATTTTCTAACCTAGACAAGTTGTCTGCAACGGGGTTCTCAGCTCCCTTTCTATCAATAATATGCAAATCAAATTCTTGCAATAGGAGAACCCATCTCATAAGTCTAGGTTTAGCATCTTTCTTATCCATAAGATATTTAATAGCAGCATGATCAGTGTGAATAGTTACTTAGGAATCAACAATATAAGATCTGAACTTATCACAAGCAAATACAACTGCTAAAAATTCTTTTTCAGTAGTAGTATAATTTCTCTGGGCACTGTCTAGAGTTTTACTACCATAATGAATAACATTCAATTTCTTATCAACTCTTTGTCCTAGAACATCACCAACAGCATAATCACTAGCATCACACATGATTTCAAAGGGTAAATTCCAATCAGGTGGTTGAATAATAGGTGCAGTAATCAAGGCTTTCTTAAGTATTTCAAATCCTTCTACACAATCATCATCAAAAACAAAAGGAACATCTTTTTGCAAGAGATTAGTGAGAGGCCTAGAAATTTTAGAGAAGATTTTAATAAACCTCCTATAGAAACCAGCATGACCAAGAAAACTTCTTATACCTTTGATATCTTTAGGACACGGCATATTCTCAATAGCATCTACTTTAGATTTATCAACTTCAATACCTCTTTCAGAAATTTTATGCCCCAAGACAATACCTTTATTAACCATAAAGTGGCACTTCTGCCAATTCAAGACAAGATTAGTTTCTTCACATCTCTGCAAAACTCTATCAAGGTTGCTTAAGCAATCATCAAAAGAAGTTCCGTAAACGGAGAAATCATCCATGAAAACCTCAACAATCTTTTCACAAAAGTTGGAGAATATAGCAGTCATACATCTTTGAAACGTAGCAGGTGCATTGCATAAACCGAAAGGCATACGTCTACAAGAAAAAGTACCGAAAGGGCAAGTAAAAGTGGTCTTTTCTTGGTCCTCTTTTGACATAGGTATTTGAGAGAAACCAGAATAACCATCTAGAAAGCAAAAAAATGTGTATGTTTGGATAGTCTTTCTAGCATTTGATCAATAGAAGGTAGAGGGCATTGATATTTTCTAGTAGCTTTGTTCAATTTGCGGAAATCAATTACCGTTTTATAACCGGTAACAATTCTTTGTGGAATCAATTCATTCTTATCATTAGGAACGACAGTAATACCTCCCTTCTTAGGGACACAATGAACAGGACTTATCCATCTACTATCAGCAATAGGATAAATTATACCTGCCTCCAGAAGCTTTAGTATTTCATTTCTTACCACTTCTTTCATTTTGGGATTTAACCGTCGTTGATGACCAACAACTGGTTTAGCATCAGGCTCCATATTAATTTTGTGCTGACATAGAGTGGGACTAATGCCCTTAAGATCATCAAGAGTATATCCAATAGCAGCACAGTGCTTCTTTAGAGTTTTCAATAATCTTTTTTCTTCATGTTTTGAAAGGTTAGCACTAATAATAACATGATATATCTTCTTTTCATCAAGATAAGCATATTTCAAAGTATCAGTTAATTGTTTATGCTCAAACACGGGATCACCCTTGGGTGGAGGAGGATCTCCAAGGATTTCAACAGGCAAATTATGTTTCAAAATAGGCCCTTGATTAAAGAATATTTCATCTAATTCCTTTCTTTCATTCATAAACATATCATTCTCATGATCTAGCAAATATTGTTCTAAAGGGTCAGTAGGAGGCACGACAATAGAAGCAAGACCAATTATTCCATCCTTACTAGGCAATTCTTTATCATGGGGTTGTCTACGAAATTTGGAGAAATTAAATTCATGAGACATATCCCCAAAACTTACAGTAACAATTTATTTCTCACAATCTATCTTAGCATTAATAGTATTCAAGAAAGGTCTACCAAATATAATGGGACAAAAATCATCTTGTGGGGAACCAAGAACAACAAAATCAGTAGGGTATTATATTTTCCCACACAAGACTTCAACATCTCTAACAATCCCAACTGGTGATATAGTATCTCTATTGGCAAGCTTAATAGTAACATCAATATCATCTATCTTAGCAGGTGCAATATCATTCATAATTTCTTGATAAGGTAAAAGGAATTGCACTCACACTAGCACCCACATCACATAAGCCATGATAACAATGATCTCCTATTTTAACAGAAACAACAGACATGCCAACAATGGGTCTATGTTTATCTTTAGTATTGGGTTTAGCAATCCTAGCAGCTTCATCGAAGAAATAAATAACATGCCCATCAATATTATCAACCAAGAGATCCTTAACCATAGTAATACTAGGTTCAACTTTAATTTGTTCAGGGGGTGTATGTGTTCTAGTATAACTCTTACGAACCACAGTTGAAGCTTTAGCATGTTCCTTTATTCTAACAGGGAAAGGTGGCTTCTCAATATAAGCAGTAGGAACAACATGATCAACATTATAAGTAATAGTTTCTTCTTCAAATTTAATAGGTTCTACTACTTTTACTTAAGTGGGAGGATGATATTTAAACCACTTCTCTTTAGGGAGATCAACATGAGTAGCAAATGATTCACAGAAAGAAACTACTATCTCAGAGTCAAGTCCATACTTAGTGCTAAATTCACGAAAAGCATCGGTATCCATAAAAGATTTAACACAATCAACCTTAAGGTTTATACCTGACTCATTACCTTTGTCGAGTTCCCAATCTTCAGAGTTGCATTTAATTCTTTCCAATAAATCCCATTTGAATTCAATAGTCTTCTTCATAAAAGAACCAGTACAAGAAGTATTGAGCATGGATTGATCATTACAAGAGAGCCAAGCATAAAAATTCCGAATAATAAACTCTATTGACAGCTCATGATTGGGGCATGAATATAACATTGACTTAAGCCTCCCCCAAGCTTGAGCGATACACTCTCCTTCACGAGGCCAAAAATTATATATATATATATATATATATATATATATATATATATATATATATATATAGTTTCGGTCACGATGAACCAGATGCATAGGATAAAACTTCTGATGAAATTCCAATTTCAATCGGTTGTAGTTCCATGATCCAATATCATCACATAGCCTATACCATGTCAATGCCTTTCCCTTCAAAAATAAAGGGAAGACCTTCTTCTTCACATCATCCTCGGGCAAACCTGGAAGCTTAAATGATCCACAAATTTCATCCATATAGATTAGATGCATAACAGGATGTAGTGTTCCATCTCCTGAGGATTAGCTAGTAGTTTCTCTATCATATCCGAAGGAATTTCATAATAAACATTTTCAGTAGGTTCAGTAGGTTGAGAGGAAACTCTTTTCTCATACGGTCGGGGTGAAGATACCCCGTACAAATCCCTCAAAGAATTATTTTTCATAGTGACAAGTGACAGTAAATTTCAGCATGTAATATAAATGTTTCCTTACCAAATTCCACTCAGCAAAGGCGCTTCACTCCCCGGCAACGGCGCCAGAAAAGAGTATTGATGACCCAAAAGTACAGGGGATCTATTGTAGTCCTTTCGATAAGTAGGAGTGTCGAACCCAACGAGGAGTAGAAGGAAATGACAAGCGGTTTTCAGCAAGGTATTCTCTGCAAGCACTGAAATTATCAGTAACAGATAGTTTTGTGATAGGATAATTCATAACGGGTAACAAGTAACAAAAGTAACTAAGGTGCAGAAAGGTGGCCCAATCCTTTTTGTAGCAAAGGACAAGCCTGGACGAACTCTTATATAAAGCAAAGCGCTCCCGAGGACACATGAGAATTATTGTCAAGCTAGTTTTCATCATGCTCATATGATTCGCGTTCGTTACTTTGATAATTTGATATGTGGGTGGATCAGTGGTCGGGTGCTGGCCTTCCTTGGACAAGCCTCCCACTTATTATTAACACCTCTCGCAAGCATCCGCAACTATGAATGAAGAATTGATAAATCTAACTATACCATGAAACATATGGATCCAAATCAGCCCCTTACGAAGCAACACATAAATTAGGGTTTAAGCTTCTGTCACTCTAGCAACCCATCATCTTCTTATTACTTCCCAATGCCTTCCCCTAGGCCCAAATCATGGTGAAGTGTCATGTAGTCGACGCTCACATAACACCACTAGAGGAAAGACAACATACATCTCATCAAAATATCGAACGAATACCAAATTCACATGATTACTTATAACAAGACTTCTCCCATGTCCTCAGGAACAAACGAAACTACTCACACAACATATTCATGTTCAAAATCAGAGGAGTATAAATTATCATTAAGGATCTGAACAAATTAACTTCCACCAATAAATCAATTAGCATCAACTACAAGGAGTAATCAACACTACTACCAACCCACAGGTACCAATCTGAGGTTTTGAGACAAAGATCGGATACAAGAGATGAACTAGAGTTTTAGAGGAGATGGTGCTGGTGAAGATCTTGATGGAGATTAACCCCCTCTCGATGAGAGGATCATTTGTGATGACGATGGCTTCGATTTCCCACTCCCGGAGGGAAGTTTCCCCGGCAGAATAGCTCCGCCGGAGCCCTAGATTGATTTTGCCCAGGTTTCATCTCGAGACGCCGGCGCTTCATCCCGAAAGCTTCCTTCTGGTTTCTTCTAGGTCAAAACACACCATATTGCATAAGATGGGCACCGGAGGCCTGCCAGGGGGCCCACACTTACTTCGGAATAGGTTCGAGAGCTTCCATTTCAATGTGTCTTTCCAAAAATATTTGGTATGCCTTTTCCTGGTCAGAAGGTTTGTTTGAAGGAAGGGGGGCGCGCCCAGGGGGATAGGGCACGCCCTCACCCTTGTGGATGGCTGGTGGCCCCCCTTTGGTGCTTACTTCGCCCAATATTTTTTATTAATTCCAAAATGACTCTGCGTAAATTTCCAGGACTTTTGGAGTTGTGCAGAATAGGTCTCTAATATTTGCTCCTTTTCCAGCCTAGAATTCCAGCTGCCGGCATTCTCCCTCTTCATGTAAACCTTGTAAAATAAGAGAGAAAAGGCATAAGTATTGTACCAAAATAGGTAATAACAACCCATAATGCAATAAATATCAATATAAAATCATGATGCAAAATGGACATATTAGGTAGATCATGCACTTCTATAACTCGCGACCAAGAAAAGTGTCAAGATGTCTCTGGTCTCAAGAAACACCTCCAACCTAACCAGGGGAGCTCCACTAGTATAGAAAGCTTGTTTACCGAAAAAGGGTTTCCCCACTTTATATTATATAAAGCAACCATCACCAAATACATTCGAGAGACCGAACAACGCACATATCGCACACACCCAGAGCAAGATACAAAGGTGCCTGGCACCAATACACCACCCCACCGACAGACAATACAGAGGTGAACCGGACCACAATGAAGCCAGGCCTCCAAAGCGGTGCCTCCAAGAAGGATACAGCCATGGATAGCCGCCACCGCCCGATTAGCGAAGATCGGGTTTCACCCGGAGCAAGATGACCAAAGTGGGAACGCCGCCACGGAGCCTTCAGGATGGTATGACGGCAACGGCCACCACCACCGTCGGGTAGTCAAAGGACTGAACAAGTGGTGTACCCCGGCGCTCACACCCCACTAGTGCACCTTATCTCCGTCAACCACCAGCAACCACGCCACCCACACGGCCATAGTTTCCCACCCGCACATAAGACGCACGCTTCGCCCACGAACGTCATGCTTCCCGCTGCCAGAGCCGCCGCCCTGCAACCAAACAAGCCCGAGACGTACACAAAGGCCCTAGCTTTGGACCAACCGACGTCCCTCGACCGACAGAACCACCCGCAGATGCTCCGTTGGTAAACCCGTGACAACCCGCCCCAGGCCGAGGAAAGGGGGAGAAAGCGGAGCGGACGAATCCGAACCGGCACGCCGTGCCGGTGACAGGTGACGTGACCGCATCGAGGCCACCCATCCCTCCAACTGAGCTCCCTGCCAAACACGAGGAAAGGGGGGAAGGTGGAGCCCTAGAGGCAATAATAAAGTTATTATTTATTTCCTCATATCATGATAAATGTTTATTATTCATGCAAGAATTGTAAAACCGGAAACATAATACATGTGTGAATACATAGACAAACATAGTGTCACTAGTATGCCTCTACTTGACTAGCTTGTTGATCAAAGATGGTTGAGTTTCCTAGCCATAGACATTAGTTGTCATTTGATTAACGGGATCACATCATTAGGAGAATGATGTGATTGACTTGACCCATTCAATTAGCTTAGCACTTGATCGTTTAGTTTACTGCTATTGCTTTGTTCATGACTTATACATGTTCCTATGACTATGAGATTATGCAACTCCCGATTACCAGAGGAACACTTTGTGTGCTACCAAACGTCACAACGTAAATGGGTGATTATAAAGGTGCTCTACAGGTGTCTCCGATGGTAATTGTTGAGTTGGCATAGATCGAGATTAGAATTTGTCACTCCGGTTGTCGGAGAGGTATCTCCGGGCCCTCTCGGTAATGCACATCACTATAAGCCTTGCAAGCAATGTGACTACTGAGTTAGTTACGGGATGATGCATTACGGAACGAGTAAAGAGACTTGCCGGTAACGAGATTGAGCTAGGTATTGAGATACCGACGATCGAATCTCGGGCAAGTAACATACCGATGACAAAGGGAACAACGTATGTTGTTATGCGGATTGACCGATAGAGATCTTCGTAGAATATGTAGGAACCAATATGAGCATCCAGGTTCCGCTATTGGTTATTGACCTAAGACGTGTCTCGGTCATGTCTACATAGTTCTCGAACCCGTAGGGTCCGCACGCTTAAAGTTCTGTGACGATCGGTATTATGAGTTTATATGTTTTGATGTACCGAAGATAGTTCGGAGTCCCGGGTATGATCACGGACACGACGGGGAGTCTCAAAATGGCCGAGACATAAATATTGATATATTGGAAGCCTATATTTGGACGTCAGAAGAGTTCCGGGTGAAATCGGAATTTTACTGGAGTGCCGGAGGGGTTACCGGAACCCCCCGGGGGTTAATGGGCCTAGTTGGGCACTAGTGGAGAGAGAGGGGCCGGCCAGGGCAGGCCGCGCGCCCCCTCTCCCTCTGGGTTGGACTAGGAAGGGGGGGCGCCCCCTTTCCTTCTCCTTCTCCCCCTTCCTTTCCCCCTCCTAGTAGGAGTAGGAAAGAGGGGAGTCCTACTCCTACTAGGAGGAGGACTCCTCCTCCTGGCGTGCCCTACAGGGGCCGGCTGGCCTCCCCTTACTCCTTTATATACGGGGGCAGGGGGCACCCTAGAACACACAAGTTGATCATTGATCTCTCCCAGCCGTGTGCGGTGCCCCCTCCACCATAATCCACCTCGGTCATATCATAGCGGTGCTTAGGTGAAGCCCTGCGACGGTAGCTTCATCAACATCGTCACCATGCCGTCGTGCTGACGAAACTCTCCCTCGAGCTCTACTGGATCGTGAGTTCGCGGGACGTCACCGAGCTGAACGTGTGATGAACGCGAAGGTGTCGTCCATTCGGTACTGTGGATCGGTCGATCGTAAAGACATACGACTACATCAACCGCGTTGTCATAACGCTTCCGCTTAACGGTCTACGAGGGTACGTGGACGACACTCTCGCCACTCGTTGCTATGCATCACCATGATCTTGCGTGTGCGTATGAATTTTTTTGAAATTACTATGTTCCCCAACAGTGGCATCAGAGCCTGGTTTATGCGTAGATGTTATATGCACGAGTAGAACACAAGTGAGTTGTGGGCGATACAAGTCATACTGCTTACCAGCATGTCATACTTTGGTTCGGCGGTATTGTTGGATGAAGCGGCCCGGACCGACATTACGCGTACGCTTACGCGAGACTGGTTCTACCGACGTGCTTTGCACACAGGTGCCTGGCGGGTGTCAGTTTCTCCAACTTTAGTTGAACCAAGTGTGGCTACGCCCGGTCCTTGAGAAGGTTAAAACAGCACTAACTTGACGAACTATCGTTGTGGCTTTGATGCGTAGGTAAGAACGGTTCTTGCTCAGCCCGTAGCAGCCACGTAAAACTTGCAACAACAAAGTAGAGGACGTCTAACTTGTTTTTGCAGGGCATGTTGTGATGTGATATGGTCAAGACATGATGCTATATTTTATTGTATGAGATGATCACGTTTTGTAACGGAGTTATCGGCAACTAGCAGGAGCCATATGGTTGTCGCTTTATTGTATGCAATGCAATAGCCCTGTAATTGCTTTACTTTATCACTAAGCGGTAGCGATAGTCGTAGAAGCAATAGTTGGCGAGACGACAACGATGCTACGATGAAGATCAAGGTGTCGCGCCGGTGACGATGGTGGTCATGACGGGTGCTTTGGAGATGGAGATCAAAGGCACCAGATGATAATGGCCATATCATATCATTTATATTGATTGCATATGATGTTTATCCTTTATGCATCTTATTCTGCTTTGGTTGACGGTAGCATTATAAGATGATCTCTCACTAAATTTCAAGGTATAAGTGTTCTCCCTGAGTATGCACCGTTGCGAAAGTTCGCATACCGAGACACCACGTGATGATCGGGTGTGATAAGCTCTACGTTCAAATACAACGGGTGTAAGCCAGTTTTGCACACACAGAATACCCGGGTTAAACTTGACGAGCGTAGCATATGTAGATATGTCCTCGGAACACTGAGACCGAAAGGTCGAGCGTGAATCATATAGTAGATATGATCAACATAGTGATGTTCACCATTGAAAACTACTCCATCTCACGTGATGATCGGACATGGTTTAGTTGAGATGGATCACGTGATCACTTGGATGATTCGAGGGATGTCTATCTAAGTGGGAGTTCTTAAGTAATATGATTAATTGAACTTTAATTTATCATGAACTTAGTACCTGATAGTATTTTGCTGGTCTATGTTGTTGTAGATAGATGGCCCATGCTGTTGTTCCGTTGAATTTTAATGCGTTCCTTGAGAAAGCAAAGTTGAAAGATGATGGTAGCAATTACACAGACTGGGTCCGTAACTTGAGGATTATCCTCATTGCTGCACAGAAGAATTACGTCCTGGAAGCACCGCTAGGTGTACCACCTACGCCGGCAGCTGCAGACATTGTGAATGCCTGGCAGTCGCGTGTTGATGACTACTCGATAGTTCAGTGTGCCATGCTTTACGGCTTAGAACCGGGACTTCAACGACGTTTTGAACGTCATGGAGCATATGAGATGTTCCAGCAGTTGAAGTTAATATTTCAAGCAAATGCCCGGATTGAGAGATATTTAGTCTCAATAAGTTCTACAGCTGCAACATGGAGGAGAATATTTCTGTCAGTGAGCATATACTCAGAATGTCTGGGTACTGCAATCACTTGATTCAACTGGGAGTTAATCTTCTGTATGATAGTGTCATTGACAAAATTCTTCAATCACTGCAACCAAGCTACAAGAGCTTTGTGATGAACTATAATTTGCAAGGGATGGATAAGGCAATTCCCGAGCTCTTCGCAATGCTAAAGGTTGCCGAGGTAGAAATCAAGAAGGAGCATCAAGTGTTGATGGTCAACAAGACCACCAGTTTCAAGAAAAAGGATAAAGGGAAGAAGAAGGGCAACTTCAAGAAGAACAGCAAACAAGTTGCTGCTCGGGAGAAGAAACCCAAGTCTGGACCTAAGCCTGAGACTGAGTGCTTCTACTGCAAACAGACTGGTCACTAGGAGCGGAACTGCCCCAAGTATTTGGCGGATAAGAAGGATGGCAAGGTGAACAAAGGTATATGTGATATACATGTTATTGATGTGTACCTTACTAATGCTTGCAGTAGCACCTGGGTATTTGATACTAGTTATGTTGCTAATATTTGCAACTCGAAACAGGGACTACAGATTAAGCAAAGATTGGCTAAGGACGAGGTGACGATGCGCGTGGGAAATGGTTCCAAAGTCGATGTGATCACGGTCGGCACACTACCTCTACATCTACCTTCGGGATTAGTTTTAGACCTGAATAATTGTTATTTGGTGCCAGCGTTAAGCATGAACATTATATCCGGATCTTGTTTGATGCGAGACGGTTATTCATTTAAATCAGAGAATAATGGTTGTTCTATTTATATGAGTAATATCTTTTATGGTCATGCACCCTTGAAGAGTGGTCTATTTTTATTAAATCTTGATAGTAGTGATACACATATTCATAATATTGAAGCCAAAAGATGCAGAGTTGATAATGATAGTGCAACTTATTTGTGGCACTGCCGTTTAGGTCATATTGGAGTAAAGAGCATGAAGAAACTCCATCCTGGTGGACTTTTGGAATCACTTGATTATGAATCACTTGGGACTTGCGAACCATGCCTCATGGGCAAGATGACTAAAACGCCGTTCTCTAGAACAATGGAGTGAGCAACAGATTTGTTGGAGATCATACATACTGATGTATGTGGTCCAATGAATATTGAGGCTCGCGGCGGGTATCGTTATTTTCTCACCTTCACAGATGATTTGAGCAGATATGGGTATATCTACTTAACGAAACATAAGTCTCAAACATTTGAAAAGTTCGAAGAATTTCAGAGTGAAGTGGAAAATCATCGTAACAAGAAATAAAGTTTCTACGATCTGACCGTGGAGGAGAATATTTGAGTTACGAGTTTGGTCTACATTTGAAACAATGCGGAATAGTTTCGCAACTCACGCCACCCGGAACACCACAGCGAAATGGTGTGTCCGAACGTCGTAATCGTACTTTACTGGATATGGTGCGATCTGTGATGTCTCTTACTGATTAACCGCTATCGTTTTGGGGTTATGCTTTAGAGACGACTGCATTCACGTTAAATAGGGCACCATCGAAATCCGTTGAGACAATACCTTATGATCTGTGGTTTGGCAAGAAACCAAAGTTGTCGTTTCTTAAAGTTTGGGGCTGCGATGCTTATGTGAAATAGCTTCAACCTGATAAGCTCGAACCCAAATCGGAGAAATGTGTCTTCATAGGATACGCAAAGGAAACTGTTGGGTACACCTTCTATCACAGATCTGAAGGCAAGACATTTGTTGCTAAGAATTGATCCTTTCTAGAGAAGGAGTTTCTCTCGAAAGAAGTGAGTGGGAGGAAAGTAGAACTTGATGAGGTAACTGTACCTGCTCCCGTATTGGAAAGTAGTTCATCACAGAAACCGGTTTTTGTGACACCTACAACAATCAGTGAAGAAGCTAATGATATTGATCATGAAACTTCAGATCAAGTTACTACCGAACCTCGTAGGTCAACAAGAGTAAGATCCGCACCAGAGTGGTACGGTAATCCTATTCTGGAGGTCATGTTACTTGACCAAAACCTACGAACTATGAAGAAGCGATGGTGAGCCCAGATTCCGCAAAATAGCTTGAGGCCATGAAATCTGAGATGGGATCCATGTATGAGAACAAAGTGTGGACTTTGGTTGACTTGCCCGATGATCGGCAAGCCATAGAGAATAAATGGATCTTCAAGAAGAAGACTGACGTTGACGGTAATGTTACTGTCTACAAAGCTTGACTTGTTGCCAAAGGTTTTCGACAAGTTCAAGGAGTTGACTATGATGAGACTTTCTCACCCGTAGCGATGCTTAAGTCTGTCCGAATTATGTTAGCAATTGCCACATTTTATGATTATGAAATTTGGCAAATGGATGTCAAAACTGCATTTCTGAATGGATTTCTGGAAGAAGAGTTGTATATGATGCAACCGGAAGGTTTTGTCGATCCAAAGGGAGCTAACAAAGTGTGCAAGCTCCAGCGATCCATTTATGGATTGGTGCAAGCCTCTCGGAGTTGGAATAAACGTTTTGATAGTGTGATCAAAGCATATGGTTTTATACAGACTTTTGGAGAAGCCTGTATTTACAAGAAAGTGAGTGGTAGCTCTGTAGCATTTCTAATATTATATGTGGATGACATATTGCTAATTGGAAATGATATAGAATTTCTGGATAGCATAAAAGGATACTTGAATAAGAGTTTTTCAATGAAAGACCTTGGTGAAGCTGCTTACATATTGGGCATCAAGATCTATCGAGATAGATCAAGACGCTTAATTGGACTTTCACAAAGCACATACTCCCTCCTTCCATCTATATAGGGCCTAATGCGTTTTTCGAGGCTAACTTTGACCAATTATTAGAGCAATAATATATGACATGCAACTTTCACAAAGCACACCGTTAAATTCGTGTGTGAAAGGGGCTTTCAATGATACAATTTTCGCATTGTGCATGTCATGTACTATTAATCTTGTCAATAGTCAAAGGGGGTCTTAAAAAACGCATTAGGCCCTATATAGATGGAAGGAGGGAGTACCTTGACAAAGTTTTGAAAAAGTTCAAAATGGATCAAGCAAAGAAAGGGTTCTTGCCTGTGTTACAAGGTGTGAAGTTGAGTCAGACTCAATGCCCGACCACTGCAGAAGATAGAGAGAAAATGAAAAGTGTTCCCTATGCTTCAGCCATAGGCTCTATCATGTATGCAATGCTGTGTACCAGACCTGATGTGTGCCTTGCTATTAGCTTAGCAGGGAGGTACCAAAGTAATCTAGGAATGGATCACTGGACAGCGGTCAAGAACATCCTGAAATACCTGAAAAGGACTAAGGATATTCTCGTTTATGGAGGTGACAAAGAGCTCGTCGTAAATTGTTACGTCGATGCAAGCTTTGACACTGATCCGGACGATTCTAAATCGCAAACCGGATACGTGTTTACATTGAACGGTGGAGCTGTCAGTTGGTGCAGTTCTAAACAAAGCGTCGTGGCGGGATCTACGTGTGAAGCGGAGTACATAGCTGCTTTGGAAGCAGCAAATGAAGGAGTCTGGATGAAGGAGTTCATATCCGATCTAGGTGTCATACCTAGTGCATCGGGTCCAATGAAAATCTTTTGTGACAATACTGGTGCAATTGCTTTGGCAAAGGAATCCAGATTTCACAAGAGAACCAAGCACATCAAGAGACGCTTCAATTCCATCCGGGATCAAGTCCAGGTGGGAGACATAGAGATTTGAAAAATACATATAGATCTGAATGTTGCAGACCCGTTGACTAAGCCTCTTCCATGAGCAAAATATGATCAGCACCAAGACTCCATTGGTGTTAGAATCATTACTGTGTAATCTAGATTATTGACTCTAGTGCAAGTGGGAGACTGAAGGAAATATGCCCTAGAGGCAATAATAAAGTTATTATTTATTTCCTCATATCATGATAAATGTTTATTATTCATGCTAGAATTGTATTAACCGAAAACATAATACATGTGTGAATACATAGACAAACATAGTGTCACTAGTATGCCTCTACTTGACTAGCTCGTTGATCAAAGATTGTTGAGTTTCCTAGCCATAGACATGAGTTGTCATTTGATTAACGGGATCACATCATTAGGAGAATGATGTGATTGACTTGACCCATTCCGTTAGCTTAGCACTTGATCATTTAGTTTATTGCTATTGCTTTCTTCATGACTTATACATGTTCCTATGACTATGAGATTATGCAACTCCCGATTACCAGAGGAACACTTTGTGTGCTACCGAACGTCACAACGTAACTGGGTGATTAAAAGGTGCTCTATAGGTGTCTCCGATGGTACTTGTTGAGTTGGCATAGATCGAGATTTGAATTTGTCACTCCAATTGTGGGAGAGGTATCTCTGGGCCCTCTCGGTAATGCACATCACTATAAGCCTTGCAAGCAATGTGACTAATGAGTTAGTTACGGGATGCTGCATTACGGAACGAGTAAAGAGACTTGCTGGTAACGAGATTGAGCTAGGTATTGAGATACCGACGATCGAATGTCGGGCAAGTAACATACCGATGACAAAGGGAACAACGTATGTTGTTATGCGGATTGACCGATAGAGATCTTCGTAGAATATGTAGGAACCAATATGAGCATCCAGGTTCCGCTATTGGTTATTGACCTAAGACGTGTCTCGGTCATGTCTACATAGTTCTCGAACCCGTAGGGTACGCACGCTTAAAGTTCTGTGACGATCGGTATTATGAGTTTATATGTTTTGATGTACCGAAGATAGTTCGGAGTCCCGGGTATGATCACGGACACGACGGGGAGTCTCAAAATGGTCGAGACATAAAGATTGATATATTGGAAGCCTATATTTGGACGTCGGAAGAGTTCCGGGTGAAATCAGGATTTTACCGGAGTGCCGGAGGGGTTACCGGAACCCCCCAGGGGTTAATGGGCCTTGTTGGGCCCTAGTGGAGAGAGAGGGGCCACCCAGGGCAGGCCGCGCGCCCCCTCCCACTCTGGTCCGAATTGGACTAGGAAGGGGAGGCGGCGCCCCCCTTTCCTTCTCCTTCTCCTTCTCCCCCTTCCTTTCCCCCTCCTAGTAGGAGTAGGAAAGAGGGGAGTCCTACTCCTACAAGGAGGAGGACTCCTCCTCCTGGCGCGCCCTATAGGGGCCGGCCGGCCTCCCCCCTTGCTCCTTTATATACGGGGGCAGGGGGCACCCTAGAACACACAAGTTGATCATTGATCTCTCCCAGCGGTGTGCGGCGCCCCCTCCCCCTCTAGTCCGAATTGGACTAGGAAGGGGGGGGCGGCGCCCCCCTTTCCTTCTCCTTCTCCCCCTTCCTTTCCCCCTCCTAGTAGGAGTAGGAAAGAGGGGAGTCCTACTCCTACTAGGAGGAGGACTCCTCCACCTGGCGCGCCCTATAGGGGCCGGCCGGCCTCCCCCCTTGCTCCTTTATATACGGGGGCAGGGGATACCCTAGAACACACAAGTTGATCATTGATCTCTCCCAGCGGTGTGCGGTGCCCCCCTCCACCATAATCCACCATAATCCAGGCGACGGTAGCTTCATCAACATCGTCACCACGCCGTCGTGCTGACGAAACTCTCCCTCGAGCTCTACTAGATCGTGAGTTCGCGTGACGTCACCGAGCAGAACGTGTGCTGAATGCGGAGGTGCCGTACGTTCGGTACTGAGGATCGGTCGATCGTAAAGACGTACGACTACATCAACCGCGTTGTCATAACGCTTCTGCTTAACGGTCTACGAGGGTACGTGGACGACACTCTCCCCTCTCGTTGCTATGCATCACCATGATCTTGCGTGTGCGTAGGAAATTTTTTGAAATTACTACGTTCCCCAACAACACACATCTTCGCGAGGCCATCGGCAACCGCGCGCTCGCCGACAGTGAGACCAAATTGACCTGCAACCGCAACCAAGGAAGCTCACCGGAGATGCCTACTCGCGCCGTCCGCCAACGTCAGAGCGCCATACCAGGAAGGTCCCGACGCGGACTCGACCAACATGCCCCGCCTGCCACCACCACTGCGCCACCACCCCCACCAGCCCGAAGCTAGGGCAGGGACGGCCGCCCGCAGATCCTTGTCGTCCGCGACCCGCACCACCACTGCGCCAAGCCAGGAGCTAGCCCAGGCCACACCGGACCCCGCCACTGACGCCTTGCCTCGCCGCGACCGCCGCCACGCTAGATCCGCCCGCCGCCATGAACGCCCGCACCAGCCACTCGCCGTCCCCGCCGCTCCACGCACCAGCACGGCCTACGAAGCCCAGCCCGTCGCGCCACCGCCGCGCGCAGCGCCATCACAAGGCAGCTGCGCCGCAACACCGCCTTGCCCTGGGACAGCGAGGCACCCTGATCCAGCCGCGTCGGCCGACACCAAGGCCGCTGGAAGGGGGAACGACGAGGCCTTGCCGGCGGCTTCGCCCGGCTGCGCCCTCTGGCGACGGCGAGGGAGGGAGGAGGGGCGGAGAAGGTAGTTGGCGGCGGCGCAGTAGGTTCCTCCCCGTCGCCTTGCGGGGGGCGGCGTGGGAGGGTGGGGCTATCCATGGAAAGCTTGTTACAGAACTGCTAAATTTTCTATCCTTATTTACCAGGGCATCCAATAAATCGTATCAAAAGATGGACCGTGCTGCGCATCGGCCGGCGGATCTTTCCGCCTCCGCAACCGTAGATCTGGCACAATTCATTGCAACAAATGCAGTGTTTCAAAACCATTTGCAACGGAGCTTATGTTGTGTGTTTTTTTCTCTTCACTTTTTTGCAACATAGATAATGTTGCGAAAAGGACTTCTGCAACATGGATGTTGTTGCAGAACTTTTTCGCAATGAAAGATGATGTCGCAGTAGCACCGCCCTCGTTGTCGTCGCCGTTTTGTAACTTTGTCGTTGCTGTAGAAACTTGTCGGCGTGCGGCGGCATGGTCGGACATGGGCAACTTCCGCCGGTAATGTTGCAGATTTTTATTCTTTCAGTTTTCACTTTTTTTGCAACATGAGAGTTATTGCGGAAGAATGTTCGCAACACAAATTGTCGTCGACTTAACACGGCAGATGCCCTAGTGAAAGGACTTAGGTGTGGAGCCATCGCAGTTAGTTTAGCTTGAAGGGGTTAATCGGGACAAAGGACACAGAGAGTTTATACTGGTTCGGCCCCTCACAACGAGGTAAAGGCTTACTCCAGTTTGGGGTTGTATTGCTTGGGTTTCGATTACCAGGGAGCGAATACGCTTGACCTAGTTCTCGATCTCTGGTTTCTTGCCTTCACCCGCCGCCGGGTCACCCCTTTATATACACAGGTTGATGCCCGGCGGCTTACAGAGTCCCGGCCGGCGCATACACAACGTGTCCGGCTCGGTGACTAACTAAACTTGCCTTACAATACAAGTTACACATATGGCGGTTTATCCTCTTGGGCCTCAAGTCGCCTCTGGGTCTTGGGCCTTCAACGGGCTTGCTTCATAACCCGCCATCTTTATCCTTAAGTCGCCAGCGATATGACCCGGCCCCTCCTGGTCATACCCAATAGTTATATCCCAACACAAATGATATTGCAGAAAACTTTCTCCGCCACACGCACATGATCGCACGGAACCGCTAGAAATAGTACTAGATGGACCCATGCAAGACACGTGTCACAGGAAAGAGGTGAGGGACGCCTCGCATGAGATCCGCCGGCATAAACCAATCATCTCCCTCAAAAGATTTATAGTGTGAGTTCAGGTGGCATGATCCCCACGTGCATTTCGGGATAGAAGAGAGGAGAGTAGTAGGGGATCCAATGAATGAACTAGTAGTCTAGTACTAGTACTAGTGTTACTCGGTCTTGACGCATATCAAATGGCAATCACAAACAAGAAATAAGTGAGATGAGTGAGTGCACTTGAACTAAAGTTGTACAAAAACTAGTGGTTATTAATTCACGATCCCTGGAAAGATGACAAGATGGAGAACATGGCCACATTATTACATACATACATCATCAGATAATTATACCATCACCTCGCCTGATCGCCCCTCTCGCTGAACATTATAGTACCATTTTTCAGGCTTCAGCAGACACGTACAAGCCGGCCGGCCGGCGACCGGCGTACACGGTTTATTACGCGCGCTACTAATGTATCTACTATTATAGTCTAATTAGTGGAAGGAGGTGTTCTTGAGGTGCTCTGGCGCGTCGTCGAAGGAGTGCCTCCTGGCCATGGAGAGGATGGTCTTGTCGGCGACGATGAAGTAGGCCATCCCGGCGACCGTGGAGATGATGAGCGCCTGCCCGGTGGGGTTGAGGTGCGCCCTCGCCCACGGCAGCATCCTCACGCTCGCCAGCTGAAATTCCATTACAGGTAACGCGTTGATTCATGAGATGTGTTCTATGAACTCTGGAACTGAATGGCTAGCTGGCTACTTACTGTGGGGACTGCGGCAGCGACGGTGGCGACGGCCGCGGCCTTGGCTCCCGCCATGGTAGCCTCTGCAGTTTGGGATAGGAATGTTAATCAAGATCAAGTTTCAGCAGACACATGACCTGCAATGAATGGGATATACGAGCAGAGCAGATGCTGGTCTGAGGCCGGAACCGTTACCTTTGGAGCAGCGCTTGGCGGCGGCGAGCCTCTGGTCGAGGTAGGCGCGGGTCACCGTAGACATCTTGGCGTGGTACGAGAAGTGAACTGGCTAGCAGTGAAGTGCGTCAGGTAAGATGAGTAGTGGTGTGTGAGATGAGCTGGGTGCTCCGGCCGGATTTATAGGTTGCAAGAAACCGCGAAACCGGCGTGCGGAGAGGAAGGCGAGCTGATACGGTGGGAGGCGAGACCGTGGTTTTCAGACGAGCGGCGGGCGGGCGCGATGGCCGGCGACGCGGCAGAGCACAGATGGCCCGCATATAAAAACCATCCCACGTGACTCGCCTCTGATACTTTTTGATGACCACTGCACTGCAACTAGGTAAAGATAAGGCGTGCATCGATCAATCGGGGTTGGCAGGGAGCGTGCTCGTGCCGTAGGTGCCCTCCGTTTTGTTGGCGATCCCTGTTTTCCGCCAACCCGGCCGCAATCCAATTCCGCGAGCGGTCCGCTGCAAATCAATTGTTGTTGCTTTTTTTTCCTCGGGGAAATACTCCCTCCGATTCTTTTTACTCCGCGTATTAGATTTCTTTAAAGTGAAACTTTTCAAAATTTGACCAAACTTATATTAAAACAGATAAATATCTACAATATCAAGAAAAGTATCAAATGAAAATATATTTCACACTGGATCTAATGAATATCAATAATATTTTATATAAACTTGATCAAACTTCGGAGAGTTTGACTTCGAACAAAGCTAATATACGGACTAATAAGAAACGGAGGGAGTATAAAGTTGATCGCCAATCGAAATAACGTAAAAGTTTTCACTAGCTAGCCCCGTCACCGCTCGCACCACCACCGTAGATCTCCCGTCGTCACGAATCTCGACCCTCACCAAGGTTTTGGCAATACCCAAAAAAACCAACAGGGGGAGAGAAACATGTTTACCGACAAATACCAATTGGACACCTTCAAAAAATTTAAATTCAAATTTATTTGTGCTATGCTCATTTTAGTTGGGAATTTGCTAGCATCGCAGTGGTTGTCTTTGCGCACCTCAGCAAACGCAAGACCTTAGCGTTGAATGCTTAGAGTATCTACAACCGGACCCTTCATATTGGCTTTGTATGATTGGGCGGATGATTTAGTCACTGACCGCTCAAGAAATAGCAAGCCAGCCGGCTCCTTCAAATCAGTCTTATACGTCCGGGCCGACCGGCACCCCTCATATCCGACCCATATCTGAGGCGGATATGGGGAGGGTTGGACGTGTCCACTACGTTGGATCGGACAGACAGGACCCACCATAAATTTCATCAAATCACCTGGACCTAGCCTGACTTGCCCTTTTCCTCTTCTCTCTTCTCCCTCGTCCGCGATGCCCCTTCCCTAGCTTAGCCACCATCCTGGCCCCACAATGCCGGTAACACCGCCACAAAACTCCTCCCCGCCATTCTCGTCGCTGCAGTACGTCCCGCTCCTCCCTACATACACCTTGCCTTATATGTGTTCAATAATGTTCGACCAGTTTTTCTGGATTCTTTTATAGGCAAAACGATTGGTTCGTCGAATGAGGAGTTTAAAGAATAGGAGCTTGATGAATTCATTCAAAAAGTGTTCATCGATTCATCTGGAGCAGCGCTTGGCGGCGGCGAGCCTCTGGTCGAGGTAGGCGCGGCTCACCGTAGACATCTTCGTGGCCGTGGCCGTTGCCATGGAAGAAAGCTTGGTGGCACGAGATCCGGAGGAAGTGAGCTAGGTAGTGAAGTCAAGTAAGCAGTGTGAGTGAGATGAGATGAGATGGGCAGAGCAAGGTGCTCCGGCGGGATTTATAGGTTGCCGAAAACCGCGCAACCAGCGGGCGGGGAGGAAGGCGAGTTGATACGGTGGGAGGCAAGACCGTGGTTTTGGTAGTACCGGCGGGCGGTGTGGCGAGCGCGCCGCCTCGTTGGTCATATTAAAATGGGAGCACGTGATGGGCGGGCGCTCCACTAGACTCTGCAACCGATAAGAGCATTACTAGTAGAACCCTCAAACCCTCAAACCCTTATAGCAGTTTTAAGGGTTGAGAAGTGCTAGTTTTTGACACTTTTAAGGGTTGAAAAACAGGGGCAAAGACTAGAACCCTCAAACCCAACCCTTAAACTGCTTTAAGGGTTGGATTTGAGGGTTCTAGTCTTTGCCTCAACCCCAACCTTCAAAACTGTCATTTCATATATCACACATTTCATCACATTTCATCATATGACATATCACAAATTCCATCACATTTGACATAAAACAATAATCATTCTAGTTATTATTACAACACCGAATAAAACAATAATCATTCAAATTATTACGACAATGTTTGAGCAAATTACACTAATTGTTCGAATCAAATAGGACATAGAAAAGTAAAACAAAGATACATCATGGGCCAATGCGCCCCCCATCCAACTGCCAGTGGTGCTCTACTAGATCATCCCGGAGCCGACCATGAGTGGTTGCATCCTCAATCTCACGATGTGCTTGAAGAAAAGCGTGTATGCGAGAAGGGTTTCTTTCCGGTTGCACACGGGTACCAACATTGTCATAGAAACAAGGGAGGTTTAACCCTCTCTCATCCTCTAGGATCATGTTGTGTAGAATCACACAACATTTCATGATGTTCACCAAGGTTTTTTTGTCCCAAAACCGAGTTGGACCACGAACTATGGCAAACCTTGCTTGCAAAACACCGAAAGCTCTCTCAATATCCTTGCGGGCTGCCTCTTGTGCCTTGGTGAAATGAGCCTCTTTTCTTGTTAAGGGCACCCCATTTTTCTCCTTGATGGACTTCACAAGAGTTGCCCATTCGGGATAGATGCCATCGGTGAGATAGTATCCCATTGAGTACTCATTGTCCATGATTTTGTAGTTGCAAGCTGGAGCATCCCCAGAAATTAATCTTTTGAACAAAGGAGATCTATTGAGGATATTGATATCATAAATGTTCCTGGCAACCCAAAGAATGCATGCCAAATCCATGTGTCCTGAGATGCTACGGCCTCAAGCACAATGGTAGCATCACGGCTTTTACCGCAATACATTTCGTGCCATGCCTTTGGGCAATTTTTCCACCTCCAATGCATGCAATCAAGACTACCAAGCATCCCCGGCCATCCCCTTTTTTCATTCATTTCCATTAATCTCTTTGTATCTTCCTCGTTTGGTGCCCGAAGATACTGCTCACCGTACAACCGGATGACCAACTTGGCAAACCTACGGACTGACTCCGTAGTTGTATCTTACCCAATGCGAAGATACTCGTCGGTATAATCCGCGGGTATGCCATAAGCGAGTACCCGCATTGCCGCCGATATCTTTTGATATGCACTAAACCCCATGATACCGGCGGCGGATCTACGACGTTTAAAGTAATAGGAGGCGGCCTCACAATCGGTGACAATCTTCACGAACAAACTACGCCGCATTCGGTACCTTCTGCGGAAGAGACGAGGAGGGTATGTAGGTACCTCCGCGAAGTAGTCTTCCATCAAATGCTCGTGTCCGAGAGCGCGGTTCCGGTAGATGGTGACTCGCCCCATCTTCAACCCTCTCCTCTGATCCATCAGCTTCACGCGGTTTTCAAACGATTGCACGTCGATGAGGAGGCTCATCATCTCGACGTCGTCGTCTTGCAACAACTCATCAATGTCGGAATCGTCGGATGTCGACCAATCCGACGAATCGGACATCGAGTCCATGACAATCTCCTCATTGTTCATCTCCATCTGCAAAGGACAGTCACTAATTAGTGCTAAAAAATGAAACAATAAAGAAAATGAAACAAAATGAAAAAAAAAAGCACATACCTCACCTCGGAGGAGGCGGCGGAGGCGGCGGGCGGGAGGGCGGCCGGGGCGGCCGGCGGGAGGGCAGGGCGGCGGCGCGGCTTGGACGGCCTAGGCGACCGGCGGGAGGGCAGGGCGGCGGCGCGGCTCCTCGATGCCGGCTCCTGGGCGGCCGGTCAGGGCGGGAGGGGAGGCGGGAGGGCGGCCGGGCCGCGGCGGCGCAGGGGAGGCGGGAGGGGCGGCCGGCGGGAGGGCGGCCGGGGCGGGGAGGAGGGCACACGGCGGGGCGGGGAGGCGGCGGGGCGGTGCGCGGCGGGGCGGGGAGGCGGAGGGGCAGCCGGGGATGGAGCGCCGGGGCGCGGCTCGGCGGGAGGGCGGCCGGAGGCCGGCGACAGCCGGATCCGGGGAGGGGGAGCTGAAAATTCCCTCCCGCGCGTCATTGGCGATGGAACCGGGTCGGGGAGGGGTTGGGCTGGCCAACCCCTGTTTCTACAGGCTGGGAAGGAGAATAGGGGTTGAGCCTCTAAATTTTTTTAAGGGTTTAAGGGTTAAGGGGTTCTATTCTTTAGGAATTTTTCGTCTCAACCCGTAAAAAGGCGGTTATTTTTGAGGGTTTGAGGGTTTAGGGGTAGACATGCTCTAAGAATCATCGTGGGTGGCGTTCGACAGTGACAGCGACCTCTCCTTGCGGGGCTCGGACGGGGACACGTCCGTCGCATTGGCGCATGTGCCATAGTCGAAGGCGACCTCGACCTGCAGCATCACGAGCGCCTGTGGCATGAGCGTTCGGCACGACCTCAAGCTGCAGCTCATGCTGCCATCGTGCCACGCAACACCACACTCACTCCGGCGCCCATCTCGCAGGCAGTCGACGACGCCATCCAGCTTCAGCTTTCCTTAGGCCTGTCCAACGGAGGAGTCAGGCCCTTCAGGCACTACATGGTCGAGCACAGTGATGGGGTGCAGTCCTCCGTCAGAGGGGAAGCAGCAGGAGCTGTAGCACGCGATGGGGGACGAGGCGCGGTGCAGGCCGAGCAGGATCATGTGAGTAGCAAGCTTGCCAGCGGAACCAACATGCTGCAATTGGCAATGTCTAGCTTGCCATCTCGGTGGCAGCTATTTGTCAACGTCTGCATCCTGATCAGCTACGTGTTTAACCCGTGTTCCTCGCCGCAGGGGTGCTCGCCATGCCAGAGTCCACAAGCAGACGCACACCAAGTGTTCAACGAATTGTATAAGCCAATTATAAGTTGTACTCTGTTATATTTAGGGGGTCGACTATGTCCGGCCAAACTTAGTGAAGTAAATATACTCCATAGCTTTGCTCGGACGGATCCTCCTCTATTTTGTAGTGGATGGGTTAGAGTTGGCCTACAATGTACTCCCTCCGTTCCTAAATATTTGTTTTTCTAGACATTTCAAACAGACTATCACATACGGATGTATGTAGACATATTTTATAGTGTAGATTCATTTATTTTGCTCCGTATGTAGTCATTTGTTGAAATATTTAGAAAGACAAATATTTAGAAATGGAGGGAGTAGGTGGAAGGGGAGTAAATGGTGTAGTTTTGCGATCATGATGAAACGAGTCAACATTTGTCTCTCACTTGCCCCATTTCCAACTTATCGTGACGGACAATACACGTGTCGTTGAACATACCTCCTCTTAATATTATCTCCAATTTGTTTGGTAACTGGCTAGGTGGGGTTGAGCCCAATACTACGTCACGAATTAGTTTGTGCATTTAGTTTGTGCTATTTGGAACTATCGGAATGATTGTGTTTTTAACAGGACAAATATCACAAGCTTTTTGTATGTTATCTATCAGGGCGACTAGCTGGATCCCTAAGTGGTCATTACTACACCATGCGGTAGAGAGGGGGCTTATGGCTGTTGGGTGCAATCAATGGGAGACGGTAGCACGGGCTAAATACAACCTGTTTAGATGGTGGTCCATTAATAAGATAGGTGTTTAGCCACATTCCTATTTTGTCAGTTGTGGCTATTTGTTTGATTTCTTGTTCCTTTTTGGCAACTTGAGATGTTACTCATACTTTGAGACCCTATACTTTTTAATAAATGACTGTGTGCATCGTTTGATGCAAAGGCCGACGCTGGTGGTGGTTAGAACTAAACCCGAGCATCGACAGGCCGGGCCCGGCCGGGCTTCACATTCAGGCTGGGCTCGGGCCTTGTTTTGCAGCCCGAAAGATAGTTTGGGCTGGGCTCGGGCTTCTCTTTATCTGTATTTCGAGACGGGCTTTCGGGCTTTGGGTCAGGCTTGCACGTGCGTACACTAAAAACAACGTTCAAGCCGGGCTTTCGGGCTTGGGCTTGAAAACAGAGAGTTTTTGGGCTTCGGGTCGGGCTCGGGCTTGAGAATGAAGGCCGGGCTTTTACAAGCCCAGCCCAGCCTGACATTTGCCCGGGTTTAGTCAGAACAATCAAACCGCCTACAAATGGTTGGTAATAACAAGCAGCATCTAGTGTCGAAAACCGCGTACGCATACTGAGTAGCTAGGGGCACAGACTTCGCTTCTCTTTGTGTATGGGTTCTCTGCCTTCACTTCATTTTTCTTCCATTTTCCTTACGTAAGACCCTATACCAAACCCCTAGGACCAAAGCGTTATCTTGACCTCACCCGCAGATCGAGTTCGGCCACACCATTGAGGAAGGCCTCCGCCAATGACCAAGACGATCGATCGCAGATCCAATGGACAATGCTATGCGTGACCATGGAATTTATGGAGATTACTTCCGGTTGATGATCTTTTTAATGGGGAGAGGAAGAGACTGTGTAGTGCCTATATTGAGGTGGGAGTTTTTTTTTTCCTTTGAATAGTTGAGACTAGAGAATGAATCGTAATTTTTTAGTGTTCTATTTTTACAACAGAGTTTGAGTGATTATTATTTGGATTTACGAGAATGGAGCAAAATTCTGGCCAAGGCCTATATGAGTTAATCTATGCGGTAATAACTTAGTCCCACCAGATGGGTGGCTTATAATTATTGTTTAATCTTTATTAATGTGAGAAATTTTTTAAAAAAAACTACACCGTAATAATTCGGTCCCACCAGATGAGCAGTCCGTATTTTCTGATTAATTGTGGGAATTTCGAAGGAGTCTCTAATTAGTATAGTAATAGATTAATAGATAGATTGCGCATATAGGATCCACGGCAAACAATCCCTTCGTGCTCCATCAGAGAATAAAAAGTTATATTCGTATACTATTTATTTGACTATTTTTTGAGGAATTGAGCACTCACTTGAAAAATGTAGAGAATGATTTACCCTGGCTCTAAGGTTGTTCTGGAAATCCAAAGGCGACATCGAGTTTTGCTCACGCCGTACAAGTCCGGAAGGAAGACGCCCTTGATATAACCCAGGATGTGTTTTCTATGTTAATTCTTTTGTAAGGATGGTGTTGTAAGGGTTGGACAATTTTAATACATGGCATCGGCCTTCTTGCAAAAAAGGAAGAGAGTGTGGATCCCTTGATTAAAAAACAAGCATCGCCAATAGTAATTGGTTTCTACTAATTGCTGATGTACTCCATCACTCAATAAATGCTATAAAAAGTTATGACCTTTGTGAAAAATAAAGCATGCTGCCACGACCCAGACAATCTCGACAAATGGAGGACCAACGGAACAATAAAACAGAAATTCCCAAAGGCACGCACCTCACCACTCGTTTTTTTTTTGCCATAAATCAGTGCGGCCAAATAATCTTGTTTTCAAAAGGACTGACGTAAACATAAATTTGAATCTCTTTGTAGTATATTTAAAACAATATATATAATAATCTCCTCCCATTTTATTAGGTAAGTAGCTAGTACAATATCTTCTTGAAAGTAGCATCACAAATATTCGGGAATAGGTAACACATGAAACAATAAAACTACATATATTATTTATATGCCGAGCTTACTACCTCGAGGAGAATAAAACCACACTTCAAGGCTCAATGGATGGCATGGGTGAATTGGCCAATGCGCCACCGAACCCGCAACAGTAAATGTTCCTAGGGCAGCACACTGGATTGTACCCCACTGGTCTAGCAGCTGCATGTGCTGTCGGTGCTGCCATCATCATGAGCAAGCAGACTTGCACCATGAGAAAAACAATGATCACTTGGAAGATGCTATTTTTGGCCATTGCCTAAGAACACAGAACAACTGAGAATATGTAGTTATGCAATAGTCTGTCAATCGATATGTTTTCTGTGGTCATGACTGGTACGGTTCAGTCGTCTTATATAGATGTGGTTGCATTAAGGTTGTCCTTATCCAATTAATGTCATTAAACGACATGTTTCAGTTTCTTTTGCATCAAGCTTATCCTTATCCGCCCCACAAAGAAAGGTTATCCTTATCCAAATAAATGCCAATAAATCCTATTAAATGTCATGAGTAGTATAGAGAAATCATCAATAGCCACGGTCATGATATCTTAAAGATATGGCATACTCCCTACATTTCAAAATAGAGTGTATATTAGTTTCGTCTGACTACACTTTAATCTAGTTTATAGGAAAGAAATATTAACATATACATTTCCAATCAATATCATCAAACCCACCAGGGATTTTTTTTTAATTATATTTATGGAAAAATCGGTCTTGCCACTGCCAAAGTTGCATATTCAAGTCTTGTCACTCAAACTTCCATATTTTAGTCCACGCCAATAGCGATTGCAAAGGAATTAGATGTATGCCCCACGCACCATCTCATTCCATCTGGGACCTGTTGGGAAACGTAGTAATTTCAAAAAAATTCCTACGCACACGCAAGATCATGGTGATGCATAGCAACGAGAGGGGAGAGTGTTGTCCACGTACCCTCGTAGACCGAAAGCGGAAGCGTTATCACAACGCGGTTGATGTAGCCGTGCGTCTTCACGATCCGACCGATCAAGTACCGAACGCACGGCACCTCCGAGTTCTACACACGTTCAGCTCGATGACGTCCCTCGAACTCCGATCCAGCCGAGTGTTGAGGGAGAGTTTCGTCAGCACGACGGCGTGGTGACGATTATGATGTTCCACCGACGCAGGGCTTCGCCTAAGCTCCGCAACGGTATTATCGAGGTGTAATATGGTGGAGGGGGGGCACCGCACACGGCTAAGAGATCTCAAGGATCAATTGTTGTGTCTCTGGGGTGCCCCCCTGCCCCCGTATATAAAGGAGCAAGGGGAGGCAGCCGGCCAAGGGAAGAGGCGCGCCATAGGGGGGAGTCCTACTCCCACCGGGAGTAGGACTCCTCCTTTCCTTGTGGGAGTAGGAGAAGGGAAGGGGTAAGGAGAAAGAAGGAAGGGTGCGCCCCTCTTCCCTAGTCCAATTCGGACCAGACTATGGGGAGGGGTGCGGCCACCTTTTGAGGCCTTTCCCTCCTTTCCCGTATGGCCCATTAAGGCCCAATACGAATTCCCGTAACTCTTCGGTACTCCGTAAAATATCCGAATCACTCGGAACCTTTCCGAAGTCCGAATATAGTCGTCCAATATATCGATTTTCACGTCTCGACCATTTCGAGACTCCTCGTCATATCCCCGATCTCATACGGGACTCCGAACTCCTTCGGTACATCAAAACTCAATAAAACTGTCATCGTAACGTTAAGCGTGCGGACCCTACGGGTTCGAGAACTATGTAGACATGACCGAGACACGTCTCCGGTCAATAACCAATAGCGGGACCTGGATGCCCATATTGGCTCCCACATATTCTACGAAGATCTTTATCAGTCAGACCGCATAACAACATACGTTGTTCCCTTTGTCACCGGTATGTTACTTGCCCGAGATTTGATCGTCGGTATCTCGATACCTAGTTCAATCTCGTTACCGGCAAGTCTCTTTACTCGTTCTGTAATACATCATCCCGCAACTAACTCATTAGTCACAATACCGAGTGGGCCCAGAGATACCTCTCCGACAATTGAAGTGACAAATCCTAATCTCGAAATACGCCAACCCAACAAGTACCTTTGGAGACACCTGTAGAGCACCTTTATAATCACCCATTTACGTTGTGACGTTTGGTAGCACACAAAGTGTTCCTCCGGTAAAAGGGAGTTGCATAATCTCATAGTCATAGGAACATGTATAAGTCATTAAGAAAGCAATAGCAACATACTAAACGATCGAGTGCTGAGCTAACGGAATGGGTCAAGTCAATCACGTCATTCTCCTAATGAGGTGATCCCGTTAATCAAATGACAACTCATCTCTATGGCTAGGAAACATAACCATCTTTGATTAACGAGCTAGTCAAGTAGAGGCATACTAGTGACACTCTGTTTGTCTATGTATTCACACATGTATTATGTTTCCGGTTAATACATTCTAGCATGAATAATAAACATTTATCATGATATAAGGAAATAAATAATAACTTTATTATTGCCTCTAGGGCATATTTCCTTCAGTCTCACACTTGCACTAGAGTCAATAATCTAGTTCACATCGCCATGTGATTTAACATGAATAGTTCACATCACCATGTGATTAACACCCATAGTTCACATCGTCATGTGACCATCACCCAAAGGGTTTACTAGAGTCAGTAATCTAGTTCACATCGCTATGTGATTAACACCCAAAGAGTACTAAGGTGTGATCATGTTTTGCTTGTGAGATAATTTTAGTCAACGGGTCTGTCATATTCAGATCCGTAAGTATTTTGCAAATTTCTATGTCTACAATGCTCTGCATGGAGCTACTCTAGCTAATTGCTCCCACTTTCAATATGTATCTAGACCGAGACTTAGAGTTATCTAGATTAGTGTCAAAACCTGCATTGACGTAACCTTTTACGACGAGCCTTTTGGCACTTCCATAATCGAGAAACATATCCTTATTCCAGTAAGGATAATTTTGACCGCTGTCTAGTGATCTACTCCTAGATCACTATTGTACTCCCTTGCCAAAATCAGTGTAGGGTATACAATAGATCTGGTACACAGCATGGCATACTTTATAGAACCTATGGCCGAGGCATAGGGAATGACTTTCATTCTTTTTCTATCTTCTGCCGTGGTCGGGTTTTGAGTCTTACTCAATTTCACACCTTGTAACACATGCAAGAACTCTTTCTTTGACTGTTCTATTTTGAACTACTTCAAAATCTTGTTAAGGTATATACTCATTGAAAACTTTATCAAGCGTCTTGATCTATCTCTATAGATCTTGATGCTCAATATGTAAGCAGCTTCACCGAAGTCTTTCTTTGAAAAACTCCTTTCAAACACTCCTTTATGCATTGCAGAATAATTCTACATTATTTCTGATCAACAATATGTCATTCACATATACTTATCAGAAATGTTGTAGTGCTCCCACTCACTTTCTTGTAAATACAGGCTTCACCGCAAGTCTGTATAAAACTATATCCTTTGATCAACTTATCAAAGCGTATATTCCAACTCCGAGATGCTTGCACCAGTCCATAGATGGATCGCTGGAGCTTGCATATTTTGTTAGCACCTTTAGGATTGACAAAACCTTCTGGTTGCATCATATACAACTCTTCTTTAATAAATCCATTAAGGAATGCAGTTTTGTTTATCCATTTGCCAGATTTCATAAAATGCGGCAATTGCTAACATGATTCAGACAGACTTAAGCATAGATACGAGTGAGAAACTCTCATCGTAGTCAACACCTTGAACTTGTCGAAAAACCTTTTTGCGACAATTCTAGCTTTGTACATAGTAACACTACTATCAGCGTTCGTCTTCCTCTTGAAAATCCATTTATTTTCTATGGCTTGCCGATCATCGGGCAAGCCATCCAAAGTCCACACTTTGTTCTCATACATGGATCCCATCTCAGATTTCATGGCCTAAAGCCATTTTGCGGAATCTGGGCTCATCATCGCTTCCTCATAGTTCGTAGGTTCGTCATGGTCAAGTAACATGACCTCCAGAACTGAATTACCGTACCACTCTGGTGCGGATCTCACTCTGATTGACCTACGAGGTTTAGTAATAACTTGATCTGAAGTTCCATGATCATCATCATTAACTTCCTCACTAATTGGTATAGGCGTCACAGAAACTAGTTTCTGTGATGATCTACTTTCCAATAAGGAGCAGGCACAGTTACCTCATCAAGTTCTACTTTCCTCCCACTCACTTCTTTCGAGAGAAACTCCTTCTCTAGAAAGGATCCATTCTAAGCAACGAATGTCTTGCCTTCGGATCTGTGATAGAAGGTGTACCCAACTGTCTCCTTTGGGTATCCTATGAAGACACATTTCTCCGATTTGGGTTTGAGCTTATCAGGATGAAACTTTTTCACATAAGCATCGCAACCCCAAACTTTAAGAAACGACAACTTTGGTTTCTTGCCAAACCACAATTCATAAGGTGTCGTCTCAACGGATTTTAGATGGTGCCCTTATTTAACGTGAATGCAGCTGTCTCTAATGCATAACCCCAAAACAATAGTGGTAGATCGGTAAGAGACATCATATATCGCACCATATCTAATAAAGTACGGTTACGATGTTCGGACACACCATTACACTGTGGTGTTCCAGGTGGCGTGAGTAGTGAAACTATTTCACATTGTTTTAACTGAAGGCCAAACTCGTAACTCAAATACTTTTCTCCACGATCAGATCGTAGAAACTTTATTTTCTTGTTACGATGATTTTCCGCTTCACTCTGAAATTATATGAACTTTTCAAATGTTTCAGACTTCTGTTTCATTAAGTAGATATACCCATATCTGCTCAAATCATCTGTGAAGGTCAGAAAATAATGATACCTGCTACGAGCCTCAATATTCATCGGACCACATACATCTGTATGTATGATTTTCAACAAATCTGTTGCTCTCTCTATAGTTCCGGAGAACGGCATTTTAGTCATCTTGCCCATGAGGCAAGGTTCGCAAGCATCAAGTGATTCCAAAAATCCCATCAGTATGGAGTTTCTTCATGCGCTTTACACTAATATGACCTAAACGGCAGTGCCACAAATAAGTTGCACTATCATTATTAACTTTGCATCTTTTGGCTTCATTATTATGATTATGTGTATCACTACGATCGAGATCCAACAAACCATTTTCGTTGGTGTGTATGACCATAGAAGGTTTTTATTCATGTAAACAGAACAACAATTGTTCTCTAACTTAAATGAATAACCGTATTGCAATAAATATGATCAAATCATATTCATGCTCAACGCCAACACTAAATAACACTTATTTAGTTTCAACACTAATCCCGAAAGTATAGGGAGTGTGCGATGATGATCATATCAATCTTGGAACTACTTCCAACACACATCGTCACCTCTCCTTTTACTAGTCTCTGTTTATTCTGCAACTCCCGTTTTCGAGTTACTACTCTTTAGCAACTGAACCAGTATCAAATACTGAGGGGTTGCTATAAACACTAGTAAGTACACATCAATAACATGTATATCCAATATACCTTTGTTCACTTTGCCATCCTTCTTATCCACCAAATACTTGGGGCAGTTCCGCCTCCAGTGAACAGTCCCTTTGCAGTAGAAGCACTTAGTCTCAGGCTTAGGTACAGACTTGGGCTTCTTCACTTGAGTAGCAACTTGCTTGCCGTTCTTTTTGAAGTTCCCCTTCTTCCCTTTGCCCTTTTCTTGAAACTAGTGGTCTCGTCAACCATCAACACTTGATGTTTTTCTTGATTTCTACCTTCGTCGATTTCAGCATCACGAAGAGTTCGGGAATTACTTTCGTCATCCCTTGCATACTATAGTTCATCACGAAGTTCTACTAACTTGGTGATGGTGACTAGAGAATTCTGTCAATCACTATTTTATCTGGAAGATTAACTCCCACTTGATTCAAGCGATTGTAGTACCCAGACAATCTGAGCACATGCTCACTAGTTGAGCGATTCTCCTCCATCTTTTAGCTATAGAACTTGTTGGAGACTTCATATCTCTCAACTCGGGTATTTGCTTGAAATATTAACTTCAACTCCTGGAACATCTCATATGGTCCATGACGTTCAAAACGTCTTTGAAGTCCCGATTCTAAGCCGTTAAGCATGGTGCACTAAACTATCAAGTAGTCATCATATTGAGCTAGCCAAACGTTCATAACGTCTGCATCTGCTCCTGCAATAGGTCTGTCACCTAGCAGTGCATCAAGGACATAATTTTTCTGTGCAGCAATGAGGATAATCCTCAGATCACGGATCCAATCCGCATCTTTGCTACTAACATCTTTCAACATAATTTTTCTCTAGGAACATATCAAAATAAACATAGGGAAGCAACAACGCAAGCTTTTGATCTACAACATAATTTGCAAAATACTATCAGGACTAAGTTCATGATAAATTTAAGTTCAATTAATCAAATTACTTAAGAACTCCCACTTAGATAGACATCCCTCTAATCCTCTAAGTGATCACATGATCCATATCAACTAAACCATGTCCGATCATCACGTGAGATGGAGTAGTTTCAACGGTGAACATCAATATGTTGATCATATCTACTATATGATTCACGCTCGACCTTTCGGTCTCCGTGTTCCGAGGCCATATCTGTTATATGCTAGGCTCGTCAAGTTTAACCTAAGTATTCCGCGTGTGCAACTGTTTTGCACCCGTTGTATTTGAACGTAGAGCCTATCACACCCGATCATCACGTGGTGTCTCAGCACGAAGAACTTCCGCAACGGTGCATACTCAGGGAGAACACTTATACTTTGATAATTTAGTGAAGGATCATCTTATAATGCTACCGTCAAACAAAGCAAGATAAGATGCATAAAGGATTAACATCACATGCAATCAATATAAGTGATATGATATGGCCATCATCATCTTGTGCTTGTGATCTCCATCTCCGAAGCACCGTGCTTGTGATCTCCATCTCCGAAGCACCGTGCTTGTGATCTCCATCTCCAAAGCACCGTCATGATCACCATCGTCACCGGCGCGACACCTTGACCTCCATCGTAGTATCGTTGTCGTCTCGCCAACTAATTGCTTTTACGACTATCGCTACCGCTTAGTGATAAAGTAAAACTATTACATGGTGATTGCATCTCATACAATAAAGCGACAACCATATGGCTCCTGCCAGTTGCCGATAACTCGGTTACAAAACATGATCATCTCATACAACAAATTATATTACATCATGTCTTGACCATATCACATCACAACATGCCCTGCAAAAACAAGTTAGACGTCCTCTACTTTGTTGTTGCATGTTTTACGTGGCTGCTACGGGCTTAGCAAGAACCGTTCTTACCTACGCATCAAAACCACAACGATAGTTTGTCAAGTTGGTGTTGTTTTAACCTTCGCAAGGACCGGGCGTAGCCACACTCGGTTCAACTAAAGTGAGAGAGACAGACACCCGCCAGTCACATTTAAGCAACGAGTGCTCCGAACGGTGAAACCAGTCTCGCGTAAGCGTACGCGTAATGTCGGTCCGGGCCGCTTCATCTCACAATATCGCTGAACCAAAGTATGACATGCTGGTAAGCAGTATGACTTATATCGCCCACAACTCACTTGTGTTCTACTCGTGCATAGCATCAACGCATAAAACCAGGCTCGGATGCCACTGTTGGGAAACGTAGTAATTTCAAAAAAATTCCTACGCACACGCAAGATCATGGTGATGCATAGCAACGAGAGGGGAGAGTGTTCTCCACGTACCCTCGTAGACCGAAAGCGGAAGCGTTATCACAACGCGGTTGATGTAGGCGTACGTCTTCATGATCCGACCGATCAAGTACCGAACGCACGGCACCTCCGAGTTCTACACACGTTCAGCTCGATGACGTCCCTCGAACTCCGATCCAGCCGAGTGTTGAGGGAGAGTTTCGTCAGCACGACGGCGTGGTGACGATGATGATGTTCCACCGACGCAGGGCTTCGCCTAAGCTCCGCAACGTTATTATCGAGGTGTAATATGGTGGAGGGGGGCACCGCACACGGCTAAGAGATCTCAAGGATCAATTGTTGTGTCTCTGGGGTGCCCCCTGCCCCCGTATATAAAGGAGTAAGGGGGAGGCAGCCGGCCAAGGGGAGAGGCGCGCCATAGGGGGGAGTCCTACTACCACCGGGAGTAGGACTCCTCCTTTCCTTGTGGGAGTAGGAGAAGGGAAGGGGGAAGGAGAAAGAAGGAAGGGTGCGCCCCCCTTCCCTAGTCCAATTCGGACCAGACTATGGGGAGGGGTGCGGCCACCTTTCGAGGCCTTTCTCTCCTTTCCCGTATGGCCCATTAAGGCCCAATACGAATTCCCGTAACTCTCCGGTACTCCGAAAAATATCCGAATCACTCGGAACCTTTCCGAAGTCCGAATATAGTCGTCCAATATATCGATTTTTACGTCTCGACCATTTCGAGACTCCTCGTCATATCCCCGATCTCATCCGGGACTCCGAACTCCTTCGGTACATCAAAACTCAATAAAACTGTCATCGTAACGTTAAGCGTGCGGACCCTACGGGTTCGAGAACTATGTAGACATGACCGAGGCACGTCTCCGGTCAATAACCAATAGCGGGACCTGGATGCCCATTTTGGCTCCCACATATTCTACGAAGATCTTTATCGGTCAGACCGCATAACAACATACGTTGTTCCCTTTGTCACCGGTATGTTACTTGTCCGAGATTTGATCGTCGGTATCTCGATACCTAGTTCAATCTCGTTACTGGCAAGTCTCTTTACTCGTTCTGTAATACATCATCCCGCAACTAACTCATTAGTCACAATGCTTGCAAGGCTTATAGTGATGTGCATTACCGAGTGGGCCCAGAGATACCTCTCCGACAATTGGAGTGACAAATCCTAATCTCGAAATACGCCAACCCAACAAGTACCTTTGGAGACACCTGTAGAGTACCTTTATAATCACCCATTTACGTTGTGACGTTTGGTAGCACACAAAGTGTTCCTCCGGTAAACGGGAGTTGCATAATCTCATAGTCATAGGAACATGTATAAGTCATGAAGAAAGCAATAGCAACATACTAAACGATCAGGTGCTAAGCTAACGGAATGGGTCAAGTCAATCACGTCATTCTCCTAATGAGGTGATCCCGTTAATCAAATGACAACTCATGTCTATGGCTAGGAAACATAACCATCTTTGATTAACGAGCTAGTCAAGTAGAGGCATACTAGTGACACTCTGTTTGTCTATGTATTCACACATGTATTATGTTTCCGGTTAATACAATTCTAGCATGAATAATAAACATTTATCATGATATAAGGAAATAAATAATAACTTTATTATTGCCTCTAGGGCATATTTCCTTCAGGACCCACTACTTCGCCACATCAACAGCAGCGACGAGAAGACTCGATTGACCTTCCAACCGATGTGGCGACACACCGTTGAGGCAGCCATAATCACCATATTATTGCTTCATTGCCCTTTATTTTGCCTTCCACACGGTGGTATATTTCAGCTTAATGAGGTACTGATTTCTAAGTGTACTAAAAGTTGCTTTATAGTAGTGTTTGGTTTCTTGCCTAAAACAGGAGTGATCTTTTCTGCAACCCAAATGTGTGATGTCATGGTTGGTACTCTCTGTGATCTTGTAATACAAGTATATTGATGTGGAATTTGATTAACCCTGATGGTACTTCCATCAGGTTGGCATCTAGCAGATATGTACCACTTGCAAGGCTTGACATTTTCATCAAATCCTCTGCACATCGCATAAACTTCTTTCTATCAGCCCACTTAGTCTTGGCATCAAACTCATACTTGACCGCATAAGTCCTGAAACACATCCTAAACTCATCCATGTTTGGCCACAACTTCCCCGCTTCAATAACAGGGTTTTCTTTGTCATAAACATTCATCATCTCATCATCATGTGCATCATCAACATCATCTGCAGCATCTTCCATCAACTGTCCATCCACATCTTCGAATGAACCTCTGTTAGCATCAGCAGGCAAACTAGATTCCCCCCTCTCCTCATTATCTCTATCATGTATGTGTATGCCAAAAAAAATTGCCATCTCAGTGTTGGCCATTGATGGGTGAAGAAATTTGTACGGTCATCTAATTCTGCTGAATTCCAATGAATGGTAGCAACCCTTGCAGTACCAACCCTATAATATCATAATTTTATGTCTAGGCCAAGGTTAACACTGAGTCACACACGTACCCTACTATGCTGCCAAGCGAGAGACCTGGACCTGCTTCATCATAGTGAAATGCAGATGAGCAAGTTTGGGAACACAATTGCAGGAAGAGAAGAAAGACGGTGCCACTTTCATTGTTTTATTCTTCTACATTCTCCGAGAACACAAGTACAAGGGGAAAATGCAGGAATTTGTAGTTGTGGTAATTTATGGGGATCTTAATACGCTGGAGTTGATGTGTTGTGTTTCCTTTTGGTTAACAATGTAGTTCAAATGGTCGAATGCTTGTGCTATGCAATTATATGAACTTCTAAAACTATATTTATGGACTCATTTTGGCCTATATTAACAAACTTTGCCCAAAGTTTAAAACTAGTAAGCATGTACCAATATTCGGACACCGTGCCAAAAGGGGCAATTTCTAATCAAGTGGTTTTTCTACCTTTCTAGAAATCGTGTGGGATTTCCATGACAAGTTCATGTACCAATATTAGGACACTGCCAAAGTTGACTTTTTGACAATTTTATTTTTATTATTTATTTTTCAACTAAAAAAGTCATAGAAAATGCTACCTCTGTAAAGGAATATAAGAAACGCTCTTATATTTCTTTACAGAGGGAGTACCAAATGTATGTTATTACATAAAATGAGGTGATTTAAAGTCAGATTTATCGTTGCAAATGTTCAAGAAAGTACTAGTACACAACATTTGAAGTGAAAGATTACTCCGGCCACCCTACAGAGCCACCTGCCTCCGGCCATCCTGATGTCCATCACAGAACAGGGGAGGAGTAGGGGATCGAAGTATGCAGTGTTGTTTCGGTCTTGTGCATGCTCTGCCAGTGCCCCATTTCAAACGATGATCAATTAAATGTAAGATGGGTGATGGCAGGTGAGCCTGAGTTGTACAAACGCAAGTTATTACTATTAATTCAAGATTAATGGGTGGATACATGATCACTTCATCAGATAAGTTCTTGCGCGCAGAGAAGCGCAGTACTACGCCACTGGCTGTCTGCAAGCCTCGCCTGATCTCAGATAAGTGCTGCCTGAACATTACAGTACTATCTTTCAGCAGACACTTCCAGGCTGGCGTGCAGATTATTACCCACTACTAATGGATCTATTATAGTCGAATTATTAGTGGAAGGAGGTGTTCTTGAGGTGGTCCGGCGCGTCGTCGAAGGAGTGCTTCCTGGCCATGGAGAGGATGGTCTTGTCGGCGACGATGAAGTAGGCCATCCCGGCGACGGTGGAGATGATGAGGGCCTGCCCGGTCGGGTTCAGGTGCGCCCTCGCCCACGGCAGCATCCTCACGCTCGCCAGCTAAAGTTAGAGGTAAAGCATTCATGAGACATTCTATGAACCGTGGAAGGATTTCGTCGGAGAACTGAACGGCTACTTACTGTGGGGACTGCGGCAGCGACGGTGGCGACGGCCGCGGCCTTGGCTCCGGCCATGGCGGCCTCTGCAGTTTCGGATCAACACCGGGATGTTAATGACAACCAAGTTTTAGCACAAACAGTATACAAAGCTGCAATGTACTGGAGTAGAACAGAGTGGCAAGAGCATTGCCGGCATGGTGAACCGGCGGGCCATGCATCATATCGTTTTGGTTAGTACCTCTGGAGCAGCGCTTGGCGGCGGCGAGCCTCTGGTCGAGGTAGGCGCGGGTCACCGTCGACATCTTGGCGAGGGAGGTTGGTGGTACGAGAACCCAAGGAAGTGAACTTGCGAGCAGAGTAGTGAAGTGTGTGAGGCAAGATGAGTAGTGGTGTGTGAGATGGGATGGGGCAGAGCTGGGCGCTCCGGCCGGATTTATAGGCTGCAAGAAACCGCGAAACCGGCGTGCGGAGACCGTGGGTTTCAGACGAGCGTAGGGCGGGCGTGATGGCCGGCGACGCGGCAGAGCACAGACGGTCCGCATATAAAAACTGGATACTTTTAGATGACCACTGCACCGCAACTGGATAAAGAACGATCGGGGTTGGCAGGAGCCAAGGAGCGTGTTCGTGCGTAGGATAACACGTAGGCGCTTGTGCGTGAGTGTGCCCTCCGTTTTGTTGGAGATCTGTGTGGGCGCTCCCTGTTTTCGTCCAACCCGGCAGCAATCCAATTCCGCGAGTGGTTCGCTGCAAATCCTTCGTTGATCAACTTTTTTTTATCACACACTACAGACATAAGCGCTCACTTGAAGTCACCGTAGCCGCCTTGTGTGATGGAAACGTCTCCTCTTACTAAACACACATCCTTAAAAATCCTGAATTTATTAGGACTTGAACCGTGATGGATTGGGAATACTCATATCCTCCTAACCATCTAACCACATGTTGGTCCATCTCCGTTCATCACCTTGGTTGCAGGGAAATATAAAGTTGGTCACATGTTCAAATAACATAAAGGTTTTCACTAGCTAGCTACGTCACCGCTCGCACAACCACCGTACATCTCCCGTCGTCGTGAATCCCGACCCCGACCAAGGTAATGGCTACCAAATATACTGAACAAATGCCAAGAGGGGGCAAAAGATGCGGCTACCGAATAAAATCGACTAGATACCGTTCAAATATTCTCAGAGGAAGTTTAAAACTCAATTAAATTTATTTGAGCTAGGTATAACTATGCGTTATACTCATTTTAGGGCATCTCGAACACCGACCCTCAAATCATCCGCACACATTCGAACTGTGCAGTTCGGACGTGTTTTGCCATCCAATGCGTGTATCAGTCCGCCGACCGGTCCGGAGGCACTTTTTCCTACAAATTGAAAGCAAAATGGGGGGGGGGGGGGGGGGGGGAGGGTGCGGGAGTTCGGACAGCAGGCACGTAGGACTCCGAATCACCGGCCGCTAACCCCCACCCCCCTCTCCTCCCGGTCACATTTTCTTCCAAGCCGCCCTTTCTCCTTATTGCTTCCTCCTCTTCGACGTTGTCGTACCTCTCCGGACCCCACACAGGCATTGCCAGACGTACGCAATCAGCACCGACACGCCCGCTCGCCTTTTACGACGGCGCCGTCCACCCAGGACCCGTCTGTAGCCAGGCACAATCCACCCCCCGTCGACAAAGTCCATGGCTGACACCATGCCTGGCAGGTGTTCGGTCAAATGTAATTGAGCTTATCTTCAAATGGCATGTTGTTTTCTTATTCCACAAAGAATGGTGGGGGTACTCGACCATGGAGGATGAGTTGTTCTGCGATGCATGGTTGGCCATATCCACGGAGTTCGTAGGCTGGAGCAGAAGAGGGATCTTCTGGCAGTGTGTGCATGATTCGTTTCACGCGCGAAAGTACATTGCGCCCCATGACATGCACATCATCCATGATCTCAATGTGTAGTCGTTATCGCATCGATGGTACACCGTCCAGACTACCATCACCAAGTGTTGTGACGCGGTTACTCGGCTGGAGGCAATGTGGCCATTGGGCGCAGCAGCGGAGAAAATCGTACCGCAATGTGGCCATTGGTAATTCTTGCTCAACTTGTTAATTGAATCATTCGCTCACTCAATGTTGCTCTATACATAGTCCCGTAAGCGCCGCCATGATGTACCATAGGATAGAGGGACAACCTTTTACGTACCCACACTGTTGGATGAAGCTGAAGCCGCAGTATGTGTGACGGCATGATCCATTCATGAAAAGCTTATTGAACATCCGGTTAAGCTCGTTGAATTTGAACTATTGTTTACTAGACTTATTTGCATGCTATGTATTTTCTATTCGAACTTGGATGAATTCCGTCGGGTTTGATGGTTTGTGGAAAGCCGAGTTCAACGTGCGGAGAGGACGGCGAGCTCAGCTGATACGGTGGGAAGCAAGAACGTGGTTTCGAGACGAGCGGTGGTGCGCTGCGGCAGAGCACAGGTGGCGCCGCCTTCTTGGTCCGCATATAAAAACCATCCCACGCGCCTGGTCTGTGTTTCTTTTAGGTGACCACTAGACTGCAACTAGATCGGGGTTGGCAGGGAGCGAAGTAGGATAACACGTATGGGTAGGAGCATGTGCGTGAGAGCATTATCTGTCAGCGTGCCCTCCGTTTTGTTGGCGATGTGTGCGGTGTGGGCGCTCCAAGTTTACGGCCAACCCGACGGCAACCATACGCCGCCAGCGGTTCCCTGCAAATCGATTGTTTGGCTGGTATGATTCCCCAGTGTGCAAGCTAAGCCCTTTTGGGGTGATATAAAGTTGAGTGCTTATCTTATTTTATGTTTTTAAGAAGTTGGTCCTAATTCTTTTAATATGCAAAGTGTCCATCCCATTGTCCTCAACAAGGTCATGCATTTAAGTTTTCTTTCCTATTAAGCCATGCAAAATCTGCCACATAAGCAAAGGTCCCCACTAAGGTCATGCATTTAAGTCTTCTCTCCCACTAAGTCATGCAAAGTCTGCCACATAAGCGAACTAATAAATTACAATTATTTTTGCATTAGTCTATGCATATAACGTTGCCACATCATGCATGCATGTTAGTCATCCTTTACATGTTTGTTCGAAATGATATTTTTAACAGTAATTCAAAAGTTTATATTCTATTTTTATAGACTTTTTTAATGATTTTCAAACTAATATTTTCTTTTCATTAGATGTAGTTATTTTTTAGCAACTATCTACGCATTTTTTTAAACAAAGTTACCGCAGCAAGGCGCGGGGTATCGTCTAGTTCAAATAACGTAAAGGTTTTTTACTAGCTATCATTCATGCTCCTTAATTTTGGAGCCCTCCTATTGAATTGAAGTTTTAAAATCTGAATTTGACTTGTGATTTTGATCAGGTCAACTATTTCTCAACAAGCTCTTTCATTTGGTTGAGGTATTTAATTTTGGATTTGATTCATGATTTTGACCGGGTCAATGATTTCTCAAATTAATCGAAGCACACTAGTCATGTGTTGTGCACCCTCTCACCATCTAAAAAAAGAAGCGCCGACATGTGACACTATGGCACCAATATAGTACATGAGGCTACCAACTCAAGAAACTTCCCCACATAATAAGTAAAAAAAAAAATTGAACCGGAACATCCTCACATAAGTATTTGTTGATTAGCAGATAACACATAATCACACCGCCAACAAATCCCACTAAGAACCACATTAAAAAACACTCCATCATCTTTCTCCCACGCCAAACCAAAAATTATCTTTGTGAAATCCAACAACAGCAAAGCGAAGCGCGTCCAACCCTTCTTGTAGGGATGAAATCGCAAAAGAAAGTTATGTAGCAAGGATAACTTCTATGGGAACCGTGTAAAAAAACTTCAATGGGAACGGCTCATCTTCTACAGATAAACAATTAGTGCTAATCAGTTAAAACGAAATTTGGTAATGTTAGTGTTCATTGAAGTGGATTTTAGCCTAATTGTTTTTGGCCTACAGCAGAACCAAAGTTAATTTGAAGTCATAATTGGACTATTGTTGTTCAAATCCAAAGAATTTTAGACCAACTAATTCTATATTAAATTCTAAATCTTATAAGTTTTGGAGATTTTGGTGAGATCTGAAATAATTTTGGTGTCGTGCAAATATTAACACTAATTTATTACAAAGTTCAGTAAACCAAATTGTGATCACTTTCACACCAATGGCATCGTGTTCATGACAAAAAAACATATATACATGACCCGTCCATGTCTGCCATTCACTTAAATTTTTGTATAAGGTAAGTACACATGAAAAAAAACATCGCATATGCATATACAAAGCAAGATATGTGATTCGCCAGGGAAATTGCCAAATTGAACACGAACATGACGATTCAGTTGTGTTCACTCAAGAAGTTAAGAACTTAAGATTGATATTAAACCAACTTCCGGAAAAAAGGGATCGCGCTCCCGTGCGACTCCAGCGAGTCGCACCGGGGCGCCCCAGTCCGGCGGCCCAAGGCCTACACCGGTTCCTCCTCTCCCCTCACCGCCGCCGGCGCCGGCGGCGGTGGGGCCATCGAAAGGCGCAAAGTGGTCGGTTCTGCTAGGCTTGGAGCGAGGCGGCGGGGCGTGTATGCTACTCTCGGCGATGGCCTCCGGCAGGCTGTCCGCTCTCGCGTTGTCCTGCTGCTGATGGGAGTTGCGCTACCTCCTCCGTCCCCTCACCTAGCCAGCGGTGGATGGATCATGTGTTCTCGCTGGCTGGGGCATGCAGCGGCTGGACGGCCAACTTCGGCTCCTGGCGCATACAGTACATGGGTGGCAAGAGGGCTACAACCATCCCACCTCCGGCCATAGGCCCCTCTTGCTGCTACACCAGATTGGAACAGGGCATGCTGGCGACCCGGCGTGGTTGTGAGATCTGGTGTGCTTGATGGCGGTGATTCGGATCGTACCGGCCAGGTGGTGGTGGCTACTGACTGTCATGCAACTTCATCTTTTCAAATCTGGTGGTTGACTTCGGCGGTGAGATGCAAACTATATATAACGTCTTGACGCAGAGGGATGGTTGTGCAGCGATTGCGATCACATATCGCATTTAGCTGTTGGAATCGTGGAAAAGAGGTGGTAGACAACACAAGTGACTGCGATGGTGGTGCTATTCATGCATCCGGTCTCGAGCTCCGGGGTGAAAGCCCAGGTCTAAACCGAGTTGGTTATGCCTGGCAATGACGATGTTATTTTACGTCGTTACCTTGTTGAAGGCATTGCTCGGATATGTTCGGACTAATTCTTCAGGGTGAAACTTAGATTCTGGCCTTAGTCGTCGGATCCGGTGACGGCGGCGCTTGAGCGCCACTCCCTTCCTGAAGGCGTTGCTGTTGAAGAATCTCGTTGTCCATTTGGTGTCATAAGATGAGTGGTGCGGATATGGTCATTGCTGCAGTTTGCCGGTAGCTATGCAGAGGCCGGGTGTGTGCTCATCACGTTTTGTATCCTCTTGATGCTTCATTTTGAGCCAATAAAATTCACCCTTTGTCAAAAAAAGAAGTTGTGTGGACTGACTTATTGATAGTTAAACAACTATATATTCTGGGGAGATCACTGGCAGCAAGGAATGGACATGATGTAACACTGGTTTTTGACATGATGCATGGTGTGTAAATATCCCTCCTCTGAGAAATTTTGGCATCTTTCTGAGACCACCTTGGATCAAAACGGCACTGTCGGTGAATTTGCTAAGTAGAAACTAGGATCTGAGGTTTACTAGATATTCTTCGCTGATCAAGTCGATGTGTCACGTGGGTGGCAGCGAGCCAACAAGATTAAACTAAACGTCAGATTGAGGTTGCTTAACTTTTTATACAATCTGACTGATTCATAAAAATAGCCACGATAGTTGGAAAATATTGGTTAAACAAATGCTGGTACATCATTCAGTATTGCTAGCTCAAAACATACTGTACATGGCTACTTGCATGATGAAAATTATATTACGAAATGAGCAATTGCACTCGCAGTACAAGACTATCCGGGAGCATCCCTGACCCCCCTTGCTGATCACTGTACGCTATGCACTTTGGCTTACACGGTTTATTGGGCATTACTAATAGTGGATCTAACTAGTGGAAGGAGATGTTCTTGAGGTGCTCCGGCGCGTCGTCGAAGGAGTGCTTCCTGGCCATGGAGAGGATGGTCTTGTCGGCGACGATGAAGTAGGCCATCCCGGCGACGGTGGAGATGATGAGCGCCTGCCCGGTTGGGTTCAGGTGCGCCTTGGCCCACGGCAGCATCCTCACGCTCGCCAGCTGAAATTACAGTACAGGTAACGCATTCATGAGAAGTGCTATGAAGTATGAACTCTGGAACTGAATGGCTAGCTGGCTACTCACGGTGGGGACTGCGGCGGCGACAGTGGCGACGGCCGCGGCCTTGGCTCCCGCCATGGCAGCCTCTGCAGTTTGAGTTAAATGGTAAGCCCGGTGTCACAGGATCAAGTCAAGTGTCGGCACAAAGAGAAAGCAGCAAAAAAAATGTCAGGAGTGCGTTGGCCTTAGGAGCGGGCCGTCGTTGGTTACCTTTGGAGCAGCGGTTGGCGGCGGCGAGCCTCTGGTCGAGGTAGGCGCGGTTCACCGTAGACATCTTGGCGAGGGAGAGGGAGGTTGGTGGTGAGAGATGGATAGTGGTGTCTCTTTGAGATGAGATGGGTGCAGAGCTGGGTGCTCCGGCCGGCTTTATAGGCTGCAAGGAACCGCGAAACCGGCGTGCGGAGACGAAGGCGAGCTCAGCTGAGACCCTGGTTTTCAGACGAGCGGCGGGCGGGCGGGATGGCCGGTACTATGCTGCTGCGGCAGAGCACACGTGGCGCCGCCTCCTTGGTCCGCATATAAAAACCATCCCACGTGACTCGCCTCTTATACTTTTTGATCACCACTGCACTGCAACTGGATAAAGATAAGGCATCGATCGATCCGGGTTGGCAGGGAGCGTCTTCGTGCGTAGGTGCTGAATCATAGGAGTAGGAGCAGGAGCAGGAGCATGTGAGTGAGTGTGCCCTCCGTTTTGTTGGCGATCCCTGTTTTCGGCCAACCCCACCGCAATCCAATTCCGCGGGCGGTTAGCTGCAAATCCTTTGTTTTCTTTTAAAACTGTACAGACGCAAGCGCTCATACATACGCTTATATACAAACGCATACATGTACACTCTATCCCTATGAGCATCTTTGAGAGAGTAAACCGGCGTATCACCTTGAGATTTACGAAGTCATCGCAGGCGTCCCGTCGTCGACGGGAACGTCTCCTCCCACTGAAAGCTCATCGTCAGAAATTCTGAAATAAATACAGGAATAATGCGAGCACCAGTATTTGAATCCTGGTGGGCTGGGATACTACTGTCCCACTAACCATCCAACCATAGGTTCGTTCGCTGCAAATCCTTTGTTGATCCCCTTGTTTCCGGGGAAATATAAAGTTGATCACCTGTTCAAATAACGTAAAGATTTCTTTTTTGCGGGGAAATAACGTAAAGGTTTTCACTGGCTAGCCACGTCACTGCTCGCACCACCACTGTAGATATCCCGTCGCCGTGGATCTTGACCCTCACCAAGGTTTTCGCAATACCATAAAGAACACAAAGAGGGGGTGAGAAACACCTGTACCGAAAAATACCAAGTGGATGCCGTTCAAAATTTTCAATCGAGTTTCAAATTTAAATTTATTTGAGCTAGGTATAACTATGCGCTATACTCATTTGGGCTGAATTTTATAATTGCAACATGCTTAGAGCATCTACAACCAGACTCTTATATTGACCCTATATGTCCGAGCAGACGGTCCGGTCACCGGCAAAAATAGCAACCCAGCCGGCTCCCTCAAACCGGTTCTATATGTCCGGTCAAGCACGAGACTTTAGCATCATCTACAACTGAACCCCCTATATTAACCCTATATGTCCGGGCGGATGGTCCGGTCACTTATTACCGACCAAGAAATAGCAACCAACCTCAAACCGGTCCTATACGTCAGGGCGGACCGACACCCTTCACATCCAGCCTATATCTGGGGCGGATATAGGAAGGCATGGATGCGTCGTCCGCTGTGTCGGATCTGACAGACGGGACACACCACAAATTCCGTCAAATCGCCCCAACCTAGTCCAACCTGCCCTTTTTCTCTCCTCTCTTCTGCCTCGTCCGTCCAGCCCTTCCCTAGCTTCGTCGCCGTTCTCAACATTGGCATCACTGCCACAAAACTCCAACCCACCATTCTCGCCGCCGCGGTACGTCCTGTTCCTCCCGTCTACACCTTACCCTCTATGTGTTCGATAATGTCCGTGCAGTTTGTTTGGATTCTTTTGTAGGTAAAATGATGGATTCGTCGAGCTCGTCGGGTGGGGAGTATAAAGACAAGGAGTTTGATGGGTTCATTCAAAAAGAGTTCATCGATTCATCGGAATTGGACGACGATGATGTAGAGTTGATGATGATGATCAACATCGGGGAAATGTCATATGCGTACGTCATGCTCTGGTTCTCTCCTTTGTTGGAACTTGTAATTTGTATGTGCAATGCAAGTTGATATTAGGCAGTATATTAATTGCGCGTAGATATTAAATAGTATATTATTTGCGTGTTAATTACGTGATTTGTGCTGAAAATGGAATTTGATATGATATTAACTACAAGCTAAACATGTTGAGTGCTCACCATCGGAGCAATATGAGTCATTGGATTGACCTGGTTTGATGGCCGGTTTTGTTGGATCCGTCCTTTGTGTCGTTTATATATCTATATCAAAACAATATAAAAGACCCAAAGGGACAGATCCAACAAATTCCGGCCATCAAATCAGGTCAATCCAACGACTCAGGCTGCTCCAATGGTGAGCGCTCAACACGTTTAGTGTGCAGTTAATATCATACCAATTATTTGTTGGAAATATGCCCTAGAGGCAATAGTAAAAGGTTATTATTATATTTCTTTGTTCATGATAATCGTCTATTATTCATGCTATAATTGTATTGTCCGGAAATCGTAATACGTGTGTGAATACATAGACCACAACGTGTCCCTAGTAAGCCTCTAGTTGACTAGCTCGTTGATCAACAGATAGTCATGGTTTCCTGACTATGGACATTGGATGTCATTGATTACGGGATCACATCATTAGGAGAATGATGTGATGGACAAGACCCAATCCTAAGCATAGCATAAAAGATCGTGTAGTTTCGTTTGCTAGAGCTTTTCCAATGTCAAGTATCTTTTCCTTAGACCATGAGATCGTGCAACTCCCGGATACCGTAGGAGTGCTTTGGGTGTGCCAAACGTCACAACGTTACTGGGTGACTATAAAGGTGCACTACGGGTATCTCCGAAAGTGTCTGTTGGGTTGGCACGGATCGAGACTGGGATTTGTCACTCCGTGTGACGGAGAGGTATCTCTGGGCCCACTCGGTAATGCATCATCATAATGAGCTCAATGTGACTAAGGCGTTAGTCACGGGATCATGCATTGCGGTAGGAGTAAAGAGACTTGCCGGTAACGAGATTGAACAAGGTATTGGGATACCGACGATCGAATCTCGGGCAAGTAACATACCGATTGACAAAGGGAATTGCATACGGATTGATTGAATCCTCGACACCGTGGTTCATCCGATGAGATCATCGTGGAACATGTGGGAGCCAACATGGGTATCCAGATCCCGCTGTTGGTTATTGACCGGAGAGGCGTCTCGGTCATGTCTGCATGTCTCCCGAACCCGTAGGGTCTACACACTTAAGGTCCGGTGACGCTAGGGTTGTAGAGATATATGTATGCGGAAACCCGAAAGTTGTTCGGAGTCCCGGATGAGATCCCGGACGTCATGAGAGGTTCCGGAATGGTCCGGAGGTGAAGAATTATATATAGGAAGTCAAGTTTCGGCCACCGGGAAAGTTTCAGGGGTTACCGGTATTGTACCGGGACCACCGGAAGGGTCCCGGGGGTCCACCGGGTGGGGCCACCTGTCCCGGAGGGCCCCGTGGGCTGAAAGTGGAAGGGAACCAGCCCTTAGTGGGCTGGGGCGCCCCCCTTGGGCCTCCCCCCATGCGCCTAGGGTTGGGAACCCTAGGGGGGAGCTTCCCCCTTGCCTTGGGGGGCAAGGCACCCCTTTCCACCCCTTGGCCGCCGCCCCCCCCAACCCTAGATGGGTTTTGGCCGCCCCCCCTCCCAAGGGGGCCTATATAAAGGGGGGGAGGGAGGGCAGCAACCTACAGCTTTGGGCGCCTCCCTCCTCCCCTGCAACACCTCTCTCTCTCTCTCTCGCAGAAGCTCGGCGAAGCCCTGCCGGAGACCCGCTACATCCACCACCACGCCGTCGTGCTGTTGGATCTCCATCAACCTCTCCTAACCCCTTGCTGGATCAAGACGGAGGAGACGTCGCTGCACCGTACGTGTGTTGAACGCGGAGGTGCCGTCCGTTCGGCACTCGGTCATCGGTGATTTGGATCACGGCGAGTACTACTCCGTCATCCACATTCATTGGAACGCTTCCGCTCGCGATCTACAAGGGTATGTAGATGCACTCCCTTCCCCTCGTTGCTAGTACACTCCATAGATGCATCTTGGTGAGCGTAGGAAAATTTTAAAATTATGCTACGATTCCCAACAGTGGCATCATGAGCCAGGCCTATGCGTAGTTACTATGCACGAGTAGAACACAAAGCAGTTGTGGGCGTTGAGTTTGCCAATTCTTCTTGCCGCTACTAGTCTTTTCTTGTTTCGGCGGTATTGTAGGATGAAGCGGCCCGGACCGACCTTACACGTACACTTACGTGAGACAGGTTCCACCGACTGACATGCACTAGTTGCATAAGGTGGCTAGCGGGTGTCTGTCTCTCCTACTTTTGTCGGAACGGATTCGATGAAAAGGGTCCTTATGAAGGGTAAATAGAAATTGGCAAATCACGTTGTGGTCATACGTAGGTAAGAAACGTTCTTGCTAGAAACCTACAAACCACGTAAAAACTTGCAACAACAATTAGAGGACGTCTAACTTGTTTTTGCAGCAAGTGCTATGTGATGTGATATGGCCAGAAGATGTGATGAATGATATATGTGATGTATGAGATTGATCATATTCTTGTAATAGGAATCACGACTTGCATGTCGATGAGTATGACAACCGGCAGGAGCCATAGGAGTTGTCTTTATTATTTTGCATGACCTGCGTGTCATTGAATAACGCCATGTAAATTACTTTACTCTGTTGCTAAACGCGTTAGCCATAGAAGTAGAAGTAATCGTTGGCGTGACGACTTCATGAAGACACAATGATGGATATCATGATGATGGAGATCATGGTGTCATGCCGGTGACGAAGATGATCATGGTGCCCCGAAGATGGAGATCAAAGGAGCATAATGATATTGGCCATATCATGTCACTATTTGATTGCATGTGATGTTTATCATGTTTTTGCATCTTATTTGCTTAGAACGACGGTAGTAAGTAAGATGATCCCTTAGAATAATTTCAAGAAAGTGTTCACCCTAACTGTGCACCGTTGCGAAGGTTCGTTGTTTCGAAGCACCACGTGATGATCGGGTGTGATAGATTCTAACGTTCGAATACAACGGGTGTTGACGAGCCTAGCATGTACAGACATGGCCTCGGAACACACGCAATACACTTAGGTTGACTTGACGAGCCTAGCATGTACAGACATGGCCTCGGAACACACGCAATACACTTAGGTTGACTTGACGAGCCTAGCATGTACAGACATGGCCTCGGAACACACGCAATACACTTAGGTTGACTTGACGAGCCTAGCATGTACAGACATGGCCTCGGAACACGGAGGACCGAAAGGTCGAGCATGAGTAGTATAGAAGATGCGATCAACATGGAGATGTTCACCGATCTTGACTAGTCCGTCTCACGTGATGATCGGACACGGCCTAGTTAAACTCGGATCATGTTTCACTTAGATGACGAGAGGGATGTCTATCTGAGTGGGAGTTCATTAAATAATTTGATTAGATGAACTCAATTATCATGAACTTAGTCTAAAATCTTTACACTATGTCTTGTAGATCAAATGGACAACGTTGTCCTCAATTTCAACGCGTTCCTAGAGAAAACCAAGCTGAAAGATGATGGCAGCAACTATACGGACTGGGTCCGGAACCTGAGGCTCATCCTTATAGTAGCCAAGAAAGATTATGTCTTAGAAGCACCGCTAGGTGATGCACCAATCCCACAGAACCAAGACGTTATGAACGCTTGGCAATCACGTGTTGATGATTACTCCCTCGTTCAGTGCGGCATGCTTTACAGCTTAGAGCCGGGTCTCCAAAAGCGTTTTGAGAAACATGGAGCATATGAGATGTTCGAGGAGCTGAAACTGGTTTTTCAAGCTCATGCCCGGGTCGAGAGATATGATGTCTCCGACAAGTTCTTCAGATGTAAAATGGAGGAGAACAGTTCTGTTAGTGAGCACATACTCAGAATGTCTGGGTTGCACAACCGCTTGTCTCAGCTGGGAGTTAATCTCCCGGATGACGCGGTCATTGACAGAATCCTCCAGTCGCTTCCACCAAGCTACAAGAGCTTTGTGATGAACTACAATATGCAGGGGATGGAAAAGACCATTCCCGAGGTATATTCAATGCTGAAATCAGCGGAAGGGGAGATCAGAAAAGAACATCAAGTGTTGATGGTGAATAAAACCACCAAGTTCAAGAAGGGCAAGGGTAAGAAGAACTTCAAGAAGGACGGCAAGGGAGTTGCCGCGCCCGGTAAACCAGTTACTGGGAAGAAGTCAAAGAATGGACCCAAGCCCGGGACTGAGTGCTTTTATTGCAAGGGAAGTGGTCACTGGAAGCGGAACTGCCCCAAATATTTAGCGGACAAGAAGAAGGCCGGCAACACCCAAGGTATATGTGATATACAAGTAATTGATGTGTACCTTACCAGTACTCGTAGTAGCTCCTGGGTATTTGATATCGGTGCGGTTGCTCATATTTGTAACTCAAAGCAGGAACTACGGAATAAACGGAGACTGGCAAAGGACGAGGTGACGATGCGCGTCGGGAATGGTTCCAAGGTCGATGTGATCGCCGTCGGCACGCTACCTCTGCATCTACCCACGGGATTAGTTTTAAACCTCAATAATTGTTATTTAGTGCCAGCTTTGAGCATGAACATTGTATCTGGATCTCGTTTAATTCGAGATGGCTACTCATTTAAATCCGAGAATAATGGTTGTTCTATTTATTTGAGAGATATGTTTTATGGTCATGCCCCGCTGGTCAATGGTTTATTTTTGATGAATCTCGAACGTGATGTTACACATGTTCATAGTGTGAATACCAAAAGATGTAAAGTTGATAACGATAGTCCCACATACTTGTGGCACTGCCGCCTTGGTCATATTGGTGTCAAGCGCATGAAGAAGCTCCATGCAGATGGACTTTTGGAGTCTCTTGATTACGAATCATTTGACACGTGCGAACCATGCCTCATGGGTAAGATGACCAAGACTCCGTTCTCCGGAACAATGGAGCGAGCAACCAACTTATTGAAAATCATACATACCGATGTGTGTGGTCCAATGAGTGTTGAGGCTCGCGGAGGATATCATTATGTTCTCACTCTCACTGATGATTTAAGTAGATATGGATATGTCTACCTGATGAAACACAAGTCTGAAACCTTTGAAAAGTTCAAAGAATTTCAGAGTGAGGTTGAGAATCAACGTGACAGGAGAATAAAATTCCTACGATCAGATCGTGGTGGAGAATATTTAAGTCACGAGTTTGGTGCACACTTAAGGAAATGTGGAATAGTTTCACAACTCACGCCGCCTGGAACACCTCAGAGAAATGGTGTGTCCGAACGTCGTAATCGCACTCTATTGGATATGGTGCGATCTATGATGTCTCTTACCGATTTACCGCTCTCATTTTGGGGTTATGCTTTAGAGACTGCCGCATTTACTTTAAATAGGGCTCCGTCGAAATTCGTTGAGACGACACCGTATGAATTATGGTTTGGTAAGAAACCTAAGCTGTCGTTTCTAAAAGTTTGGGGATGCGATGCTTATGTCAAGAAACTTCAACCTGAAAAGCTCGAACCCAAATCGGAAAAATGCGTCTTCATAGGATACCCTAAGGAAACTATTGGGTATACCTTCTACCTCAGATCCGAAGGCAAGATCTTAGTTGCCAAGAACGGGTCCTTTCTGGAGAAGGAGTTTCTCTTGAAAGAATTGAGTGGGAGGAAAGTGGAACTTGATGAGGTGATAGTCACCCCTTCCGAACCGGAAAGTAGCGCAGCGCGGGAAAATGTTCCTGTGATGCCTGCACCGACTGGGGAGGAAGTAAATGATGATAATCATGAAGCTTCGGATCAAGTTACTGAACTTCGTAGGTCCACAAGGACACGTTCCGCACCAGAGTGGTACGGCAACCCTGTCCTGGAAATCATGTTGTTAGACAACGGTGAACCTTCGAACTATGAAGAAGCGATGGCAGGCCCGGATTCCGACAAATGTCTAGAAGCCATGAAATCCGAGATAGAATCCATGTATGAAAACAAAGTATGGACTTTGACTGACTTGCCCGATGAGCGGCGAGCCATAGAAAACAAATGGATCTTTAAGAAGAAGACGGACGCGGATGGTAATGTGACCATCAACAAAGCTCGACTTGTCGCTAAGGGTTATCGACAAGTTCAAGGGGTTGACTACGATGAGACTTTCTCACCCGTAGCGAAGCTGAAGTCCGTCCGAATCATGTTAGCAATTGCCGCATACTATGATTATGAGATATGGCAGATGGACGTCAAAACGGCATTCCTTAACGGCTTCCTTAAGGAAGAGTTGTATATGATGCAGCCGGAAGGTTTTGTCGATCCTAAGAATGCTAACAAAGTATGCAAGCTCCAGCGCTCAATCTATGGGCTGGTGCAAGCATCTCGGAGTTGGAACATTCGCTTTGATGAGATGATCAAAGCGTTTGGGTTTACACAGACTTATGGAGAAGCCTGTGTTTACAAGAAAGTGAGTGGGAGCTACGTAGCATTTCTCATATTATATGTGGATGACATATTATTGATGGGAAATGATATAGAATTCTTGGAAAGTATAAATGCCTATTTGAATAAGTGTTTTTCAATGAAGGACCTTGGAGAAGCTGCTTATATATTAGGCATCAAGATCTATAGAGATAGATCAAGACGCCTCATTGGTCTTTCACAGAGTACATACCTTGACAAGATATAGAAGAAGTTCAGTATGGATCAGTCCAAGAAGGGGTTCTTGCCTGTATTGCAAGGTGTGCAATTGAGCACGGCTCAATGCCCGACCACGGCAGAAGATATAGAAGAGATGAGTGTCATCCCCTATGCCTCGGCCATAGGGTCTATTATGTATACCATGCTGTGTACCAGACCTGATGTAAACCTTGCCGTAAGTTTGGTAGGAAGGTACCAAAGTAATCCCGGCAAGGAACACTGGACAGCGGTCAAGAATATCCTGAAGTACCTGAAGAGGACTAAGGATATGTTTCTCGTTTATGGAGGTGACGAAGAGCTCGTCGTAAAGGGTTACGTCGACGCTAGCTTCGACACAGATCTGGATGACTCGAAGTCACAGACTGGATACGTGTATATTTTGAATGGAGGAGCAGTAAGCTGGTGCAGTTGCAAGCAAAGCGTCGTCGCGGGATCTACATGTGAAGCGGAGTACATGGCAGCCTCGGAGGCAGCACAGGAAGCAGTCTGGATGAAGGAGTTCATTACCGACCTAGGGGTGATTCCCAATGCGTCGGGCCCAATGACTCTCTTCTGTGACAACACTGGAGCTATTGCCCTTGCGAAGGAGCCCAGGTTTCACAGGAAGACCAGGCATATCAAGCGTCGCTTCAACTCCATTCGTGAAAGTGTTCAAAATGGAGACATAGATATTTGTAAAGTACATACGGACCTGAATGTAGCAGATCCGTTGACTAAACCTCTCCCTAGGGCAAAACATGATCAACACCAGGACGCAATGGGTGTTCGATTCATCACAATGTAACTAGATTATTGACTCTAGTGCAAGTGGGAGACTGTTGGAAATATGCCCTAGAGGCAATAATAAAAGGTTATTATTATATTTCTTTGTTCATGATAATCGTCTATTATTCATGCTATAATTGTATTGTCCGGAAATCGTAATACGTGTGTGAATACATAGACCACAACGTGTCCCTAGTAAGCCTCTAGTTGACTAGCTCGTTGATCAACAGATAGTCATGGTTTCCTGACTATGGACATTGGATGTCATTGATTACGGGATCACATCATTAGGAGAATGATGTGATGGACAAGACCCAATCCTAAGCATAGCATAAAAGATCGTGTAGTTTCGTTTGCTAGAGCTTTTCCAATGTCAAGTATCTTTTCCTTAGACCATGAGATCGTGCAACTCCCGGATACCGTAGGAGTGCTTTGGGTGTGCCAAACGTCACAACGTTACTGGGTGACTATAAAGGTGCACTACGGGTATCTCCGAAAGTGTCTGTTGGGTTGGCACGGATCGAGACTGGGATTTGTCACTCCGTGTGACGGAGAGGTATCTCTGGGCCCACTCGGTAATGCATCATCATAATGAGCTCAATGTGACTAAGGCGTTAGTCACGGGATCATGCATTGCGGTAGGAGTAAAGAGACTTGCCGGTAACGAGATTGAACAAGGTATTGGGATACCGACGATCGAATCTCGGGCAAGTAACATACCGATTGACAAAGGGAATTGCATACGGATTGATTGAATCCTCGACACCGTGGTTCATCCGATGAGATCATCGTGGAACATGTGGGAGCCAACATGGGTATCCAGATCCCGCTGTTGGTTATTGACCGGAGAGGCGTCTCGGTCATGTCTGCATGTCTCCCGAACCCGTAGGGTCTACACACTTAAGGTCCGGTGACGCTAGGGTTGTAGAGATATATGTATGCGGAAACCCGAAAGTTTTTCGGAGTCCCGGATGAGATCCCGGACGTCATGAGAGGTTCCGGAATGGTCCGGAGGTGAAGAATTATATATAGGAAGTCAAGTTTCGGCCACCGGGAAAGTTTCGGGGGTTACCGGTATTGTACCGGGACCACCGGAAGGGTCCCGGGGGTCCACCGGGTGGGGCCACCTGTCCCGGAGGGCCCCGTGGGCTGAAAGTGGAAGGGAACCAGCCCTTAGTGGGCTGGGGCGCCCCCCTTGGGCCTCCCCCCATGCGCCTAGGGTTGGGAACCCTAGGGGGGAGCTTCCCCCTTGCCTTGGGGGGCAAGGCACCCCTTTCCACCCCTTGGCCGCCGCCCCCCCCAACCCTAGATGGGTTTTGGCCGCCCCCCCCTCCCAAGGGGGCCTATATAAAGGGGGGAGGGAGGGCAGCAAACTACAGCTTTGGGCGCCTCCCTCCTCCCCTGCAACACCTCTCTCTCTCTCTCTCGCAGAAGCTCGGCGAAGCCCTGCCGGAGACCCGCTACATCCACCACCACGCCGTCGTGCTGTTGGATCTCCATCAACCTCTCCCAAACCCTTGCTGGATCAAGACGGAGGAGACGTCGCTGCACCGTACGTGTGTTGAACGCGGAGGTGCCGTCCGTTCGGCACTCGGTCATCGGTGATTTGGATCACGGCGAGTACTACTCCGTCATCCACATTCATTGGAACGCTTCCGCTCGCGATCTACAAGGGTATGTAGATGCACTCCCTTCCCCTCGTTGCTAGTACACTCCGTAGATGCATCTTGGTGAGCGTAGGAAAATTTTAAAATTTTGCTACGATTCCCAACAATATTAATATCAATGCTAATCACATACTTAATATGCAAATAATATCCTACCTAATATTTATGTGTAATTAATATATTACATAATATCAACGTGCATTGCACGTACATATTTACTACTAGTTGGTATAGATGCACGAGTGCTATGAGAATTATTATTTTTTCTTTAAAAACTTTCCTAATGTGGCTATTAAACCTTATCAAAAGATTTAACGAGTGAGGTGGCATGATCCCGATGTGCATCGCAAAACAGGGGAGGATTAGGGGGTCAAAGGATGCAGAGTTATTTCGGTCTTCTGCATGCTCTGACACTGCCACATGTCAAATGATAACCACAAACAAGAACATGCAAAATGGGCGATGGCAGGTGAACCTAAGTTGGACAAACGCAAGTTATAATTAGTTCAAGATTACTGGCTGGATACATGATGATTACTTGATCAGATACGCAGAGAAGAGCAGTACACCACATCACTCACTCTCTGCATGCCTCGCCTGATCTCGGATAAGTGCTGAACATTATACTAACTAGTCGTCAACCCGTGCACCTGGCTAGCAATTTAAAGACTACAAAATTTAGTATTAGAGAATCATAAGCAGTCACTAAATTGTTTCGTGGTGATACACTCTAATAATACTTATTTAATTTTTACCATTGTTTTTCTTGATTAGTTATATCCCTATTTACATTGATTTTAATATTGTTATTCCAAAGGCTCTGACGTAACTCAACATATTTTCATGAATATGTATACAAATCTACTTGATCTTTTTTCTTGAGGTTGCGTCAATTAATTTGATTGGAGGGAGTATTTAATTGCTTTTTTAATGGACATACACACTTGCATGAATGTTTGGAGCATGTTTCACTCGTATCTAACTTTGATATATAGCTATATTTAGGCCAAGTGTTCCTTGTCACCAAATGTGGCTAAGGCTAACAGAAGCCCTGACATGTCAATGTATGGACATTAAAGTGTAGAAAGTAGCCGTTGCTATGGTTTAAATCATATATATCTCCCAGTTGATGCCCTTCATTATTTCAAATATATGTATTTTCTTTTATTTCTAGCATTTATGTGCATATGAAATCTAAGACATGGTAATGTCGTATATATATGCATGTGATTCGATCATTACATAATCCAGATATATGTGTGCCTTGTATAATCCAGATATATATGTGCCTTGTATATGATTATCCCTGCCATTTTCAAACCCTAGAATATATCAGTATTTTTTATCAGAGGCGTCAGGCACCTGAATATATCATAATACCAACAATGATCACTTATGTACCTTGATCGGAGGTGCCGGACACGTCGTGACATCCAACATGTAAAATTGCTGGGACATTGGGGCGACCACCATCTAAAATTCATGTCTGAGAATTTTTTAGACTTGTGCTTTATTTTTTTTAGGTGAGTCTTGGTCCTAAACCAATAATTCTAGGGAGACACGTTTACGATGGTATACAAAATTGTAAGCTTTTAGGACTCGACCCCAACTGAACTTCACGGTGCTTGCTTGATCCTAATAATGGTAGAATTTAGATCTTCAGGTCATTTTTATGTGTTTTAATAGGTCAACCTGGGGGTTTGTATGATGCCTCCCATTAGTAACAGATTATAATATACTATAAACCTCAAAGCGATTCCGAAACACATTTTAATGTCCAATAAAATAGTAAATGCTGTTAGTAATAACTGATGAGGGGCCTCATAATACTAATATTACCGAGATATATATTCGGAAATTAAATATGGCCATAAAATTAAATTCAAGTTCGAAGAATCTCTTACCACATCATTAGGTCGGGACATAATTAACTTCAGCTCCCTTCACTTCCAACAAATAATTAAATTAAGTGAAGGGATGAAAAACAACGTATATATACTGCTATTGTCTTTCTTTAAACTTAACATATCTAGCAACGGATAAAGGACATAGTAATAGCCATGTGCCAAATGGGAAGCACACCCCGAGCACGAGGTCGATAAGACCCGTGTGCCGGTGGCCACGTGCGCGGCATGCGCACTTAGCTTACCAAAAATTGTCAATCGACTTAGTAATAGCCATATTAATTAACTAAATGTAATACACAATGTGAACAGTGGCAAAAGGCAAAGTGAGAGGAGGCAATCAAGACAGATTCATTTTGTTCGTCTGCAATGGTGCGGTTTCTCGTTCTTAGTGCACTTACGTGAAGAAAACAATCAGTTAACATGCTCATGCGTACAGTTGTAACCAAATTTTACAGAACCCGACCATAAACAATTGCATCCACTTATTGCATCCGTGCATGTAATTCACGCGATTAAGCAATCAGACCATACCTGAAGGTTCGTTCCATCAAGCAATAGATGCTGGATTCAAACTTGATTTTCCCATGGTGGTAGCACGCAGGAGAACATAAAGCGGAAGGTCATCCATCACAGAATGCAACTCAACAATCAGAGAAGGCGTGGCGCCGTCAGTCTCGACTGGTAGGTGCACGAATATTGAAGGGAAGGAGACGGCCGCGGCCATGTACAGGAGTCGACGTCGATGTTTTTTTTTTCCTTTTTATTATATCCGCAGTCAAGGTTGGGTAGAGGCATTACGATGTGCTATAACCGAATCGTGGAAGATTTTTCTTCCCATCCGTGATGTGGGATAATTTTCTCTTTTTTTATCTATCGATGTAGTTTTTATGGCTGGAGGCTTCCTTTGTTTTTTTTTTCCACCAAAGATCGAATCTATACCTGAAAGGAGAGGAACGTGGTGATGGCCTTTTTTAGGAAACCTGTTCATGGTCCTGTTTTTTTTTATCTATCGATGGAGCTTTTATGGGTGGAGCTTCCTTTGTTTTTTGTTTACCAAAGATTGAATCATACGTGAAAGGAGAGGAACGTGGTGATGACCCCTTTTTTTAGTAAACGTGCTCATAGTCCTGTTTTTTTTACAACTGTGCTGATGGTCCTGTTTCTTCTGAGATATGGTCTCTTTTTTTGAGGGAAATGCCATCATGGCGGTTTATATTGAGATATGTCTCTTATAATAACGGTGTTTAATTTTCTTGTGAGATCGCGACTCTTATAACGTTTTTGTTAAGGAAAATATTGATTTTTCTTCTGATGTTAACTATGTGCAAGTTGGGTCATGTTTACGTCCAGATTGGTTATTTTTTTGTCACGGGTGTAACGGAAATTGAAGGGTCAAGATAAATCTATAACATAGATCGGATGATTGAGAATGACCAACGCACTTTTAATGATGTGGATTAACGTGGAGCTTCGTATGATGCCTTCAATTAGTAAATATAAGATAAGATGTATAAGATAAGATGGGCTGGCGCACGCAGCTTATTGCGCACTACTAAAGTACTAATGGATCTATTAGTCTAATTAGTGGAAGGAGATGTTCTTGAGGTGCTCCGGCGCGTCCTGGAAGGAGTGCTTCCTGGCCATGGAGAGGATGGTCTTGTCGGCGACGATGAAGTAGGCCATCCCGGCGACGGTGGAGATGATGAGCGCCTGCCCGGTTGGGTTGAGGTGCGCCCTCGCCCACGGCAGCATCCTCACGCTCGCCAGCTGCAGAGAAAGGCACGGAGGAAGAAGACGGTGAGATGCATGATTGTTGGATCTTGGGGATGCTTGCAAGATAGCGGTGCCGGCTGAGAAACGTGTACTTACGGTGGGGACTGCGGTTGCAACGGTGGCGACGGCGGCGGCCTTGGCTCCCGCAATGGCTGCCTCTGCAGTTACGAATCAACAATGGCATGCATGTTACCGACTGGCTGCCTCTGCAGTTACGAATCAACAATGGCGCCGCCCCTGCCTCGTTGGTCGTATATAAAACCATCTCACGTGCACTGCACTCCACTACAACGGGATAAGAGGAGGCATCGATCGATCGGGGTTGGCAGAGAAGGGAGCGTGCGTGGGATAAGAGCATCTCTAGCGGATCCTTTAAAATCGCAAACTGCAAAACAGAGATACGAGTTGAAAAAAGTACGCTTCAAAGATTTATTTTAGCTGCGGCCGAATAGATACTGTAAAACTGGAATAAAGAGCTCCTTCCTTCAGTCCGGCCGCTGCCGCCCCTTCCCCCAGCCGGCCGCGCCGGCCACGCCGGTCGCGTCCAACCCCGTCGGCCGCGCCCCATCGCTCACAGGCCAAGACGCGTCGCACGTCGGCCGCGCCCCGTCGCCCGTCGGCCGCACCCCGCCCCTGTCGGCCGCGCCCCATCACCGCGCCGGCCGCGCCCAACCTCGCCGGCCATGCCCCGTCGCCTCCGTCGTCCGCGCCCAGCCTTGCCGGCCACGCCCCGCCGCCTACGCAGTCCGCGCCTTACTCTATTGCCAGCCGAGTCGTGCCCTTTTGCCTGCCGCGTCGGGAGGATTCCGGCGGCTAGGCTGAGGTCATGGGAGGCCACGGCTATGTCGAGCTCGTCCAATTCGAACCGGCGGCGACTGATTGCGGCGCCTAGAGGCCTTTTCCGGTGTGCGGTGATGAATTCCGGCGAGTTTAGGGCGGATTCCGGCAAACTCCGCGGCGACGTGATTGCTTCGACGAGGTTTGACCGGTATACGGGCCCCCTAGATTCGGCTTTCCAACCTCCAAAGATAAGGGTTTCAGGTGTGCATTTGCGGGTGGCCCTTAAAAATTTTACGGGTTGAACCACTTTTACAGTTTCTGTTCTGGACACTTTTTTCGCCCAAAACTGTAAAACGCAAAATTTTTACGGGTTTGACCACTTATGCGGGGTCTACTAGAGATGCTCTAACACTAGACTAGGAGGAGCATTTGCGTGAGAGGAGTGCGGTGTGCCCTCCGTTTTGGCGCTCCCAATTTTCCGCCAACTCCGCGAGAGTTCGGCACTTTCGTCGGCGTCGTTCCCTGCTGAGAAACTACCCGAGGTAGGTTTGCACCTTTCGTCATTTCGCCAATTTGCTCATCTGTCCACGGACGCCGATGTCGGAGACCCCATCCAATGCTCCTTGCATACATTTTAAACATCTTTTTAACAAACCGAATTAAATTCATGCAAACATAATGGATGCCATACAAATCGGAAAATAAGATAAAACTAGTCTACGGCCGGCGGCGGCGGATATCCATTCCGACGATATGGATACCCTTGACTAGTCTACTGCCGACCACGCCTTCATAGTTGTCCCTATGTCCGGCAACCGTGAGCCCCGGAGGTAGATGCTTCAACGCAAAGGGCGGCTCGCTTTCCCATCGCTCATCGGAGTGGAACTGTCGGCTGATGCTTCAGCCAGAGGGGGAGGGTCCCTACACTGCAAGGACCAGAGTTGGTTTTTGGGTAGGGGGACATGGTGGCCTGCCACAGGGCAAGACACCGGTTGCGTACGGCGGTGTCGCCTCGGCGGTGGCCTTCATGGAACCCAAGCAGCTGCAACCTCCCGTGTTCTACTTCTCCTCGATGATGGCGGCAGGCGCTGGCGTGCTGGCCACCACCTGGTCGATGTCCGTGCAGCCGGCTTCTCTTTCTCTGCATCCAGGGCGCGGACGCAGACACAGGAGGGGTGGTACGACACGACGTCGTCCACAACAACCACGATGCCCGGGTCGACCTGGGGAACTTGTCACTCCTCACCTCGTCACCGGTAATGTTCAAGAAGGAAATGGGGAGTGGAGGTGTGTTGTTGTTATTCTCCGGAGTCTGGCATCATTTAAATAGTGGGCAGACACGAGAAGCCAACCGGCGTTGTGTTTAATGCCGACCGGCTCGCGGACGTACGAGTGGTCGAAGTATATTTCTCGGCACATATGCGGGTTTCTTGGAGGAAAGCGGGCAGTTTGCAGTCGCTTGGATGCGGCGAGGATGCATGTTCCCTCTCCTTCCTGTGAAGGAGGAGCCGGCCTTGCCCCGGCACAACCATGTCGTCCAAATCATACGCCGCGTGAAGGAGGAGCCGGCCTCGCCCCCACACCATCATGGCGTCCAGATCGAACGACGGCTCAAGGAGGAGCCGTCGTCCCCACCATGAGGCCAGTACGGCCGCATGGATGCGCCATCGTTCCGCTGCACCGCCACCGCCTCGCCGTCAAGGAGATTGCCGCCCACGATCAAGAAGGCGCGGGGCCGCCTCCTCCACTACCTCGAAGGAGGCTGTTACGGCGGTCCCTCGGCCTCGAGGGTCGTTGTCTCTGAGGCGGAGTGCACGGCTCGACGGTAGGAGAGGTACGACCGGCGCAATGCCGGTCGCTGCTCCACGTTCGCGAAGAGCGATGTGGCACCAAACTAGGTCCACAACAACCCTGATCTCGCCACGACTTGGGCACTCGACCGCTTCATGACCACTGGGAGACAGCCGCCGCCGTCTTGACGGCGAGCTCGCCAAGATCGGCGAGGAGTGGTTGCTTAGCTACTCATCCACCAACGCTGGTCCGCCAGGGCTCTGAAGGCCACATCGATAGTGGCCGCGAGGGCACTCCGTGCGGCGCAGCAGGAGGTGGAGCGGCTCCTCCGCGAGCGGCAGGCAGCCGCCGGACAAGGCTGTCGCGGCCCTCCGGTGTCGTTGCACCGCTGGAGGAATCACGACGACGATGCAACTTCTTGAGCTTGCGTTGGTTTTCCCTTGAAGAGGAAAGGGTGATGCAGCAAAGTAGAGATAAGTATTTCCCTCAGTTAGAGAACCAAGGTATCTATCCAGTAGGAGGTACAAGCAAGTCCCTAATCTATGCACCTGCACAAACAATCAAACACTTGCACCCAACGTGATAAAGGGATTGTCAATATCCCTTCTCGGTCAATTGCAAAGGTGAGATGTGATAGAGATAGGTATAAAAGATTGCTAAAAAGTAAAAGTAAATAAAATTGCAGCAATGTATTTTTGGTATTTTTTGTTTATAGATCTGAAAATATATGATGGAAAATAGACCCGAGGGCCATATGTTTCACTAGAGGTTTCTCTCATGAAGGTAAATAATAGAGTGGGTAAACAAATTACTGTCGAGCAATTGATAGAAAAGCGCAAAGTTATGACGATATCCAAGGCAATGATTATGCATATAGGCATCACGTCCGTGTCAAATAGACCGAAACAATTCTGCATCTACTACTATTACTCCACACATCGACCGCTATCCAGCATGCATCTAGAGTATTAAGTTCATAAAGAACGGAGTAACGCCTTAAGTAAGATGACATAATGTAGAGGGATAAACTCAAACAATATGATGAAAACCCCATCATTTTATACTTGATGGCAACAATACAATACGTGTCTCGCTACCCCTACTTTGTCACTGGGTGAGGACACCGCAAGATTGAACCCAAAACTAAGCACCTCTCCCATTGCAAGAAATACCAATCTAGTTGGCCAAACCAAACCGATAATTCAAAGTGAAATATAAATATATCAAATCATGCATATAAGAATTCAAAGAAGATTCAAATAATATTCATAGATAATCCGATAATAAATCCACAATTCATTGGATCTCGAGAAACACACCGCAAAAGAAGATTACATCGGATAGACTCCAAGAACATCGAGTAGAACATGGTATTGAGAATCAAAGAGAGAGAAGAAGCCATCTAGCTACTTGCTATGGACCCGTAGGTCTGAGGTAAACTACTCACGCTTCATCGGAAGGGTAATAGGGTTGATGTAGATGCCCTCCGTGATTGAATCTCCCTCACGTAGATCGCCAGAAAAGGCCCCAAGATGAGATCTCACGGGAACAGAAGGTTGCGGTGGTGGAAAAGTATTTTTGTGGCTTTTACTGAGGGTTTGGTAATATATATTTATAGGCCAAGGAAGGAGGTCGGTGGACTCCCGAGGGGGCCACAAGCCAGGGGGCGTGCCCCTACGGCTTGTCGTCGCCTCGTTGTGTTGGGTTATGCAGTAATTTCAAAAAAAATCCTACGCACACGCAAGATCATGGTGATGCATAGCAACGAGAGGGGAGAGTGTTGTCCACGTACCCTCATAGACCGAAAGCGGAAGCGTTATGACAACGCGGTTGATGTAGTCGTACGTCTTCACGATCGACCGATCCTAGTACCGAACGTACAGCACCTCCGCGATCTGCACACGTTCAGCTCAGTGACGTCCCACGAACTCACGATCCAGTAGAGCTTCGAGGCTGAGCTTCGTCAGCACAACAGCATGATAACGGTGATGATGAAGCTACCGGCGCAGGGCTTCGCCTAAGCACTACGACGATATGACCGAGGTGGATTATGGTGGAGGGCGGCACCGCACACGGCTAAGAGATCAATGATCAACTTGTGTGTCTGTGGGGTGCCCCCTCTCCTGTATATAAAGGAGTGGAGGAGGGGGAGGGCCGGCCCTCTACTATGGCGCGCCTTGGGGAGTCCTACTCCCACCGGGAGTAGGATTCCCCCCCTTCCAAGTAGTAGGAGTAGGAGAGAAGGAAGGGGAAGAGAGAAGAGAAGGAAGGAGGGGGCGCCACCCCTCCCCCTAGTCCAATTCGGACTAGGCCTTGGGGGGCGCGCGGCCTGCCCTAGGCAACCCCTCTCTCTCTCCCCTAAAGCCCAATAAGGCCCATATACTCCCCGGCGAATTCCCGTAACTCTCGGGTACTTCGATAAATACCCGAACCACTCAGAACCTTTCCGATGTCCGAATATAGCCTTCCAATATATCGATCTTTACGTCTCAAACATTTCGAGACTCCTCGTCATGTCTCTGATCTCATCTGGGACTCCGAACAACCTTCGGTACATCAAAACACATAAACTCATAATACCGATCGTCACCGAACGTTAAGCGCGCGGACCCTACGGGTTCGAGAACTATGTAGACATGACCGAGACTCATCTATGGTCAATAACCAACAGCGAAACCTGGATGCTCATATTGGCTCCTACATATTTTACGAGGATCTTTATCGGCCAAACCGCATAACAACATACGTTGTTCCCTTTGTCATCGGTATGTTACTTGCCCGAGATTCGATCGTCGGTATCTCAATACCTAGTTCAATCTCGTTACCGGCAAGTCTCTTTACTCATTCCGTAATGCATCATCCCGCAACTAACTCATTAGTTACATTGCTCGCAAGGCTTATAGTGATGTGCATTACTGAGAGGGCCCAAAGATACCTCTCCGATACTCGGAGTGACAAATCCTAATCTCGATCTATGCCAACCCAACAAACGCCTTCGGAGACACCTGTAGAGCATCTTTATAATCACCCAGTTACGTTGTGACGTTTGATAGCACACAAGGTGTTCCTCCGGTATTCGGGAGTTGCATAATCTCATAGTCATAGGAACATGTATAAGTCATGAAGAAAGCAATAGCAACATACTAAACGATCAAGTGCTAAGCTAACGGAATGGGTCAAGTCAATCACATCATTCTCTAATGATGTGATCCCGTTATTAATCAAATGACAACTCATGTCTATGGCTAGGAAATTTAACCATCTTTGATTCAACGAGCTAGTCAAGTAGAGGCATACTAGTGACACTCTGTTTGTCTATGTATTCACACATGTACTAAGTTTCCGGTTAATACAATTCTAGCATGAATAATAAACATTTATCATGATATAAGGAAATATAAATAATAACTTTATTATTGCCTCTAGGGCATATTTCCTTCACGTTGGTCTTGTGACTTCATCTCCAAATCTTGTAGGTGTCTCTTCTGGTCCAAGAAAAATCATCGCGAAAGTTTTATTCCGTTTGGACTCCGTTTGATATTCCTTTTCTCCGAAACTCAAAAACATGGGAAAAACAGAAACTGGCACTGGGCTCTAGGTTAATAGGTTAGTTCCAAAAATAATATAAAATAGCATATTAATGCATATAAAACATCCAAAACAGATAATATAATAGCATGGAACAATCAAAAATTATAGATACGTTGGAGACGTATCAGACGACAAGACGACGTCACCGACAGAGACAGCGGTGCGGCAGGGCAGGGCGGCCACGCGCATGAGGTGGTCGTCCGGTATAGGGTTTTGGTGTTTTTGCTAAACGGTCGAAATATCGACCTTTTATGTAAACTATGTCCGAACTTCAATGAAATCCACTCGGTTTTATCGAATCTTGTCCAATTAGTTCGAACTGTTACTAAAATGTATGCCCGCGTCCATGTCCGCAGACTGGTCACCCCTATCCGCGGACGGATGCGGGAGGAAATTTGCGAGGTTCCCGTTGGAGGTGCCCTAAGAGCAACACCAACTCGTCGACCCAAACAGACGCGCGCTTTGTCCATTTTTTATCCGTTTGGGTCGACGCGTGGACGCCGGTGTCTGGTTTTTCATTTGGGGTCTGCCCATGCATCCAACGCTGGCCCGACTCACATTTTTGAATGCTGACTTAAAATAAACAATCACGTTCAAACATAAACATAAATAATGCATTAAAACCAGTCAGCCGCCACCCAAAGTCTACATTTACATTAAACATAAAATTAAAAAAGTCCGCGCCACCACGCACGGTGCCCTAGGCATCCGAAGGAACGCCGGTCAGGTCGACCAACTGGGGCGCCGGGCCAGCCCACGGGAATGCCACCTCCCAGGCCCGGCCACGTCGCCCTGCTGCGCTGGCTCGGCGCTCCTCCTCCTCCTTCTATCTGCGCTCCTCCTCCTTCTCGCTCTTCCTCTGCATCAGCCGCTCGCCTTGCGCACGCTCCTCCGTCAGCGCGCTGCCTCCAGTGCTCTAGGTACGCGGCCGCTGCGTCCATGGCACCACCGGCACTGGGATGCGCTGCGGATCGAAATGCCAGTTGTGCGGCAGCGTGACATCCAACTATGGCAATGGCTGCCTGTACAGCTAGTGCCAGCGTGCTTGGTGCACCGAAATGTGCAGGCGCTGCTTCGCGGGACGGGCAGGCGTGGCGGCGAAGGAGGAACCGCGTAAGAGGAGGATGCGCCGGGGGCGAACTTCCCCTTGCTCTTGCCGGAGCCGCTGAAGAAACGCATGCCTAAGGTTTGGTGGTCGCCGGCGAGGGAGCACGCGGGTGGATGGGGGGGTAGATGTGGACAGGCAGTGGAAGTGGATGAGTCCCCTCTCCCCCTTGGCGCACTCGTGGATTAAAAAGGCAGGCCGCCGTAGCTTCTAGCCGCTGACGCGTGGGCCCTTGGTGAATACGACTTGGTAGTTGGCTGGCCGACATGTGGGGCCGCGGCGGACATCGAGGGGACGCGCGGCGCGTCCACACCGACACATTTCAATTCTAAATTTAGGCCTGAAATGGGTCGACGAGCATACGAAGCGGACGCATTTTGAGTTTGAGCCGACGCATTGGGCCTGCGTTTTTGTCCGCGGCAATCCAAACAGATATGGACAGACGAAATGAGTTGCCCCTAACACTACTTTCTACCCGGACAAAGAAGATTCCATGAAACATTTCTTGTCGTATGCACAAATCCTTATTCTAGAGCGTGGGGGTGGTGTGCATGATCCCTGCTTCAGGCACAATAGGGATTTGTCGCTCTCTCCTTTGTTGAAATGCATGAGTGCTATGAGGTTTTTTTTTCTTTATAAAAACTTTCCTAATTTGCGGCGGCATCTATTGATTTAACAAGTGAGGTGGCATGATCCCGATGTGCACCCCAAAACAGGGGAGGAACGGGGGGTCAAAGGCCCTGTTTGGATACTCTAACACAGTTAGAGTTAGAGTTATATTCTAACCCACTCTAACTCAAATAAGCACCTCTTCACCGGGATAGTTGGGTTAGATGGAACTAACCCACTCTAACCCTACCTGTTTGGATACTTTTGGGTTATTTAAGCCCCCAACTAACCCAAACTAGTTCTAACCCATGATCCAAACAGGGCCAAAGAATGCAGAGTTACTTTTGTCTTATGCATGCTCGGACATTGCCACATGTCAAATGATAACCACGAACAAGAAAATGTACTAAGTGGCAGGTGAATCTGAGTTGTACAAATGCAAGTTATTATTAGTTCAAGATTACTGGCTGGATACATGATGATTACTTGATCAGACAAGTCCTTGCACGCAGAGAAGAGCAGTACACCACACCACTGACTGTCTGCAAGCCTCGGGTAAGTGCTGAACGTTACACACCATCTTTCAGCAGACACGTACGGGCTGGCGCACACAGCTTATCGCGCACTGCTAATGGATCTGTTATTACAGTCTAATTAGTGGAAGGAGGTGTTCTTGAGGTGCTCTGGCGCGTCGTCGAAGGAGTGCTTCCTGGCCATGGAGAGGATGGTCTTGTCGGCGACGATGAAGTAGGCCATCCCGGCGACGGTGGAGATGATGAGCGCTTGCCCGGTTGGGTTGAGGTGCGCCCTCGCCCACGGCAGCATCCTCACGCTCGCCAGCTGCAGAGAAAGGCACGGAGGAAGAAGACAGTGAGATGCATGATTGTTAGATCTTGGGGATGTTTGCAAGGTGAGAAACGTGTACTTACGGTGGGGATTGCGGCGGCGACGGTGGCGACGGCCGCGGCCTTGGCTCCCGCCATGGCGGCCTCTGCAGTTTCGAATCGACGTAGGGATGTTAATGACGACCAAGTTTCAGCACAGACCGTACAGAAAGCTACAATGTACTTGAACAGAGCGCCAAGAGCATTGCCGGCATGGTGAACCGGCGGGCCAGCATATCGTTTTGGTTACCTCTGGAGGAGCGCTTGGCGGCGGCGAGCCTCTGGTCGAGGTAGGCAGGGGTCACCGTCGACATCTTGGCGGGAGAGAGCTCGGTGGCACGAGAACCCAAGGAAGTGAACTACTAGTAGCTAGCAGTGAAGTGTGTGAGGCAAGATGAGTAGTGGTGTGTGAGATGGGATGGGGCAGAGCTGGGTGCTCCGGCCGGATTTATAGGCTACGAGAAACAGCGAAACCGGCGTGCGGAGAGGAATGCTAGCTGATACGGTGGGGAGCGAGACCGTGGTTTTCAGACGAGCGGCGGGCGGGCGGGATGGCCGGCGACGCGGCAGAGCACAGATGGTCCGCATATAAAAACCATCCCACGTGACTCGCGTCTCATACTTTTTGATGACCACTGCACCGCAACTGGATAAAAATGAGGCATGGAGCGATCAGGGTTGGCAGGGAGCGTGCTCCTGCGTAGGATAAGACGTAGGGGCATGTGCGTGAGTGTGCCCTCCGTTTTGTTGGAGATCTGTGTGGGCGCTCCCTGTTTTCATCCAACCCGGCAGCAGTCCAATTCCGCGACTGGTTCGCTGCAAATCCTTTGTTGATCAACTTTTTCTTAACCGCGCTGGTATATACAAGCATACAGTCAAAGTCACCCTGGCCGCCTTGTAATTGACGGAAACGACTTCTCTCACTGAACACGCATAGCTGTAAATCCTTAATTTATCATGACTTGAACCCTAGTGGGTTGAGAATACCTCTATCCTCCTAACCATTCAACCACATGTTGGTTCGTCTTCGTTCATCACCTTGGTTGCGGGGAAATATAAAGTCAATCACCCATTCAAATAACGTTAAGGTTTTCACTAGCTAGCTACGTCACCGCTCGCACACAACCACCGTACATCTCCCATCTTCGCGAATCCCGATCCCGGCCAAGGTCATGGCTACGAAATATACTGAACAAATGCCATGAGGGGGCAAAAGATGCGGCTACCGAATAAAACCAACAGGATACCGTTCAAAATTCTCAAAGGAACTTTAAATCTCAATTTAAATTTATTTTAGCTAGGTAAACTATGCGTTATACTCATTTTAGGGCATCTCCAATATCAACCCTCAAACCGCCCGCACATATTCAAACTACGCGGTTCGGGCGTGTTTTGCCATTCAATGCGTGTACCGGTCTGCTGACCGATCCGGAGGCACTTTTTCCTGCAAATTGGAAGCAAGTGGGAGGTGGGTTGCGGGAGTCCGGACAGTAGCCACGTAGGACTCCGAACCCCCGGCCACTAAACCCGTCTCTCCTCCCGGTCACATTTTCTTCCAAGCCGCCCCTTCTCCCCCTTGCTTCCTCCTTCTCCGACATTGTCACTATACCTCTCCGGCCGCCACACAGGCATTGCCAGACGTACGCAATCAGCACCGACGCGCCCCCTCACCTTTTACGACGGCGCCGTCCACCCAGGACCCGTCTGTAGCTAGGTACACTCCCCCTCCCCCCCTGTCGACGATGTCCATGGCTGACACCATGCCTGGCAGGTGTTCGGTCAAATGTAATTGAGCTTATTTTCGAATGGCATGTCGTGACCACAAAGAATGGTGGGGGTACTCGACCATGGAGGATGAGTTGTTGTGCGATGCGTGCTTGGCCATATCCATGGAGTTCGTAGGCTTGAGCAGAAGAGGGATCTTCTGGCAGCGCGTGCATGATTCGTTTCACGAGCGAAAGCACATTGCGCTCTATGACATGCACATCATCCATGATCTCAATGTGAAGTCGTTATCGTATCGATGGTATGCCGTCCAGACTACCAAGTTTTGTTACACGGTTACTCGGCCTGGAGGCAATGTGGCCATTGGACACGGCAGCGAAGGACATCGTAAAGTTTTGCTTCCTCCTGCTCAACTTGTTGATTGAATCATTCGCTCACTCAATGTTTCTCTACACATTGTCCCGTAAGCATTGCCATGATGTACCACAGGATAGAGGACGGCCTTTTTATGTACATACACTGTTGGATGAAGCTAAAGCGGCAGTATGTGTGACGACATGATCCATTCATGAAAAGCTTGTTGAACATCCGGTTAAGCTCGTTAAATTTGGCTATTGTTTTAATAGACTTATTTGCATGCTATGTATAGATGACTTGCGCTATTTTCTATCCGAACTTTGATGAATTCCGTCGGGTTTGTGAAAAACCGTCTTGAAATGTATGTGGCTCCCGCATCCGTGTCCACGGACTGGTTCCTCTGTCTCGGGACGGACGCGGGAGAAAATTTGCGGGTCAACATTGAAAATGCCCTTAATTAGGAATACACTAACATTGCAGTGGTTGTCTTTGCGCACCTTAGCGAACGTGAGACCTTCGCGTTCAATGCTTAGAGCATCTACAACCGGATCCTTTATATTGGCTTTGTATCATACCCTTTATATGGGCTGGCGGATGGGTTCAAGAAATAACAACCCAACCGGCCCCCTCAAATGGGCCCCATACATCCGGGCCGACCGACACCCATCATATCTAGCCCATATCTGGAACGGTTATGGGGAGGCTCTGACACGTCCGCCATGTCGGATCCGACAAATAAGACCCACCACAAAATTTCATCAAATCACCTCGGCCTAGGTAGACCTGCCATTTTTGTCTCCTCTTTTCTCCCTCGTCCACGACATCCCTTCCCTAGCTTCATAGTCACCCTAGCTTTGCCATCGTTATGACCCCACAGTGTCGGCATAACCATCACCACCACAAAACTCCTTCATACCATTCTCGCCACCGCAGTACGTCCCGCTCCTCCCGTCATACACCTTTGCCCTCTATGTGTTCAATAATGTCTAAGCAGTTTTTTTGGATTCTTTTATAGGAAAAACAATGGATTTGTCAGTCTCGTAGGATGAGGAGTATACAGACCATGAGGTTGATGAATTCAGTCAAAAAGAGTTCATTGGTTCATCAAAATCGGACTACGAACATGTCGAGTTGATGATGAAGTCAACATCCAGGAGGAAATGGAGATGGAAGTGGAGCACATTCCGAACTTCGAAGGTTTGATCAAAGGGAAGATAGTTCTAAACTGGGATAGGGTTGCTGGCGCACGATTGCTCTATTAAGGGCATCTTCAAGGTGGACCCTCAAACCTTCACTATATGTCCAGACCGCAGTGTCCAGACCACTTTCGACATCCAACGAGGACCTGTATATGTCCGCTTAGCAGTCCGGGCGTACGGATTCTGGTATCCAAAAAAGCACATTTCACTGATTAAAAAAATGGTTTCACTCATTAAAGATATATCTCAAAAACTAATTTCACTTCGTATTTACAAAAATATATTGAAACGGATTTCACTCAGTAGAAATATCAGTTTCAAACATTGAAGTAAGCAGTTTCACACCAAAAAGTTATATTTCACTTGTTTTAAAAAGCTGGTATCACTCATTTGTTTTGAAAAATTGATTTCACTCAACTGAAATACTATATTTCACTTATTTTAGAAAATTGATTACACTCATTACATAATATATATTTCACTCATTTCACTAGTTTCAAAAAAAAAACACATTACAGTCACTCAATTGAAAAAACAATTTCACACTAATATATTTCATATATCAGAGAAATACAAGTTTCATATATTTTTAATAATCAATTCCGGGTAATGAAACAACCAAATTCACATATTTGAAATAACCTGTTTCACAGATGTTCACGCAGCGGAATAAGCAACTTGACAAACACACTAAAAAATCACATATTAAAACATGTTTGAAATAATCCATTTCACATATTTTTACACACTGGAATAAGAAAGTTGATAAACACACAAAATTATGTTTCATATATTAAAAAAATACCAGTTTCATATATTTGGAAAGTACTAGTTTCATATATTTGAAATAATCGATTTCACACAATGAAACATTCAATTTCACATATTTGAAATCTCACATTTCGTAGTTTTCTTGTACAATGTATTTGAACGAATCAATTTCACACAAACTGGTTTCAACAACTTAAGAAAACTATATTCAGAAACGTGGATTCAATCGTTTCAATTATTTTGAAAATTGAAATTTGAAATGAGTGAAATTAATATTTTGATATGATTGAAATAGTAAAAATTAAACTAGTTTAAATATATTCAAGATTGGTCTTATTCTGAAGATTTTATGTTCAGGAATTTGAATATATGAAAAAAATAAAATAATAGAGCATTACTGTAAAAATATTGGCCATCTAAAAATGTAAACAAAAATAAAATGCATGGATTTGTTTGGGAGAGGGAGAGGGAAGAGACATCGCATGCATACATACATCCCACTGCAAAACCTATTAATCCGACACTGATTTGACTATATGCAAAAGATTAACTGCCACAAATACACTCTTATACATTGGATGTGGGCCACCACAGCACGAATCACGAGCAAAATGGCCAGTCGATGCTTCACCGGTAGCTACCTTAACCGGTAAAAAAGACTTTGCGATGATAACCACAAACAAGAAAATGTAAGATGGGCGATGGTTGGTAAACCTGAGTTGTACAAATGCAAGTTATTATTAATTCAAGATTACTGGCTGGATACATGATGATTACTTGATCAGATAAGTGCTAATTGCACGCAGAGAAGACCAGTACAGCACTCCACTCACTGTCTGCAAGCCTCGCCTGATCTCGGATAAGTGCTGAACATAATACTATCTTTCAGCAGACACGTACGGGCTGGAGCACAGCTTATAGTCTAACTACTGGAAGGAGGTGTTCTTGAGGTGCTCCGGCGCGTCCTCGTAGGAGTGCTTCCTGGCCATTGATACGATGGTCTTGTCGGCGACGATGAAGTAGGCCATCCCGGCGACGGTGGAGATGATGAGCGCCTGCCCGGTTGGGTTGAGGTGCGCCCTCGCCCACGGCAGCATCCTCACGCTCGCCAGCTGCAGAGAAAGGCACGGAGGAAGAAGACGGTGAGATGCATGATTGTTGGATCTTGGGGATGCTTGCAAGATAGCGGTGCCGGCTGAGAAACGTGTACTTACGGTGGGGACTGCGGTTGCAACGGTGGCGACGGCGGCGGCCTTGGCTCCCGCAATGGCTGCCTCTGCAGTTGCGAATCAACAATGGCGTGCATGTTACCGGCTAGCAAGTTTCAGCACAGACAGTACACAAAGCTGCAATGTGCCCTGAACCGTCCTGGAGGACCGGCGGGGCATGATATCGTTTGTTGGTTACCTCTGGAGCAGCGCTTGGCGGCGGCGAGCCTTTGGTCGAGGTGGGCTCGGGTTACGGTACACATCTTCGCAGGAGCAGAGCTTGGTGGCGCGAAGTGTCAGCAGCAGTGTGAGTTAGGTGAGATGGATAGGAAATGTGCTCTGTCCGGATTTTTATAGGTCGCAGGAAACCGGTGACCAGTCTGCGCGCAAGAAGACGATACAGTGGGAAGAGACCGTGGTTTTGCGTGGTTCAGGCGAGCTAGCGATACCGGCGGGCGGGCGTGGTGGGCGCTGCGGCAGAGCACAGGTGGCGCCGCCCTGCCTCGCTGGTCATATAAAAACCATCTCACGTGCACTGCACTCCACTGCAACTGGATAAGAGGAGGCAACTCTGCGTAGGATAACACTACACTAGCAGCATGTGCGCGAGTTGAGCGCAGTGTGCCCTCCGTTTTGGCGCTCCCGGTTTTCCGCCAACCCGGCCGCGTCGATCCGGCAAACTCCATGAGCGGTTCGGTACTTTCGCCGGCGTCGTTCCCTGCCGCGAAACTACTAGTGGCAGTGGTAGTACTATTATACCATTTCTAACCGATTCTTTATAACCGGTTAGAGAAATAAAAATGCGATGTTAGAGCATCTACAGTCAGATTTTACAAATCCTTCTCTCAAAACGCCTGGACGCGACCGGGGGCGTCTGCCGACAATAACTGGTCACGCCTCAAATTAGTCACTCTGTATCCTCTTTTATATTTCGACTCCTAGATCAATACAAAAGCCCTGTTTGGAATCACTTCACCCCGCTCCACTCCGCGGAGTTGTGGAGCTGGGCTTGAGCCACTCTGTGAAAATGAGCTACAGCATGCTCCACTCCGGGAGCGGAATCGAGGGAGTGAAGTGAAACCGAACAGGCACAAAGTATGCAAAAAAATCCTACGTACTATCCTAGCTAATCTTCGTCGTCGGAGATATCCACGACGACGGTGCCGGGCTCCGGCTCACCCTCCTTCTGCTCGACCTCATCTATGTAGGCGAGCATCTCCGCCTCCTCCACGGCCTCCATCTCCTGTCGTCGACGGCGTCTGGCCTCCGCAACAGACTCCAAGCGGAGGGAATCGAGGATGTCCCGTTGCTCCGCCTGCAGACCCACGTTGCCAGCGTCCCCCACATCCTCCTCCTCCTCCGGCTCATTCTCATCCTCATCAACCTCCTTCTCCTGAACCTCCTCCTCCTCCTCCTCCTCCGTCTCATTCTCATCCTCATCAACCTCCTTCTCCTGAACCTCCTCCTCCTCCTCCTCCTCCGTCTCATTCTCATCCTCATCAACCTCCTTCTCCTGAACCTCCTCCTCCTCCGGCTCATTCTCATCCTCATCAACCTCCTTCTCCTGAACCTCCTCCTCCTCCTCCTCCTCCGTCTCATTCTCATCCTCATCAACCTCCTTCTCCTGAACCTCCTCCTCCTCCGGCTCATTCTCATCCTCATCAACCTCCTTCTCCTGAACCTCCTCCTCCTCCTCCTCCTCCTCCGGGTCCAACTCCTCCTCCGGATCCACTGCATCTGGAGGTATCCAAGCGGCTATCCGGGCTTCGCGCCTTGCCCGGATCTGCTTAAGGATTTCGAGCCGGCGCTTCGACGTTAGAAATGGCTCGCTCCTCACCCGGCGGCGTGGGGGCATGGCTACTAGGCGGACGAGGGGAGTGGAAAGTGGCAGCGGCAGCGGACAGGCGGATGAAAATGTGGATGGTAGGGTTTGGGTGCCGCCAGTCGACTTAAATAGCCGGGCTAGGCACTACGCGGCCCGCCGGAGCAGCGCCACGCGGCGACATCGGTCCGATGGAGGAGACGAGCTTCGGACTGTCGGGTTTCCGGGCGTTTCCGCGTGGGACCCACCGTCAGTCCGACGTGGCGGGCGCGCCCGGGCGCCCCCGTATCCGCCCCATATTTTGGCTGGATATGAGGGGTGCCGGTCATCCCGGGTGTTTGAGGCCCGTTTAAGGAGCACGTCTTGTTCGAAAAATCGTGACCGAACAGTGACTGGGCGGCCCGCCCGGGCGTATGAGGCGCCCGGCTATAGATGCTCTTAGGTCATCTACAGTTTGCGTCTCAAACTATCTCTCATACACCCGCGGACGCGCCCGGTCAGTGACCGAATATAAGAGAGAAGGAAAAACGTGACCCCCTCATATCAATCCCTATACGTCCCGCCTGTCAGCGAACCGTCATATCCATCTCAAATGTAAGGAGGATATGAGGGCTCACGGACGCGTCCGGTCTCAGACCGCCATGTAGGACACGACCCCACCCTGTACCACCTTTTCTCTTTATTTATTCATTCTTTCGTTCTCTTTCTTCATATAGGAAGAAAATGAAAAGTGGGGTTGTACGGACGGACAAATAGGGGGCTCAAAACGGACACGCCTGGTCACTGACTGGGCGCATCCGCGGGCGTTTAAGGAGTCATATTTGCTATGTCCGACTGTAGATGCTCTTACTCCTCTAACCGGCATCTAACCGATCCCCAATCCGCAGTAAGGGAGTATAATTTTTACTCCATCCCTAAATTTCTCCCTGTATTTACTCCGTTTAGAGGCGGTCGAGTATAATTTTTCTTCACGCAAATGCCTCCTCGTGGCCGGCCAATGACTTACGTGAAGCTCCCACCACTACTAGAAAAAGGGCTATAGATGGGATTGACACTAATGGCGCACCAGACAAGCAGTGCGCCATTAGTATATACTAATGGCGCACCACCTTCTGATACGCCATTAGAGTTGAAACTACTAATGGCGCACCTGGCCCAGGGTGCGCCATTAGTATCAAATTTTTTTTTTAACTAGTGCGCCTGTTTTAAACATACTAATGGCGCACCTGGCCCAGGGTGCGCCATTAGTATCAATTTTTTTTAACTAGTGCGCCTGTCCAAACATACTAATGGCGTATCCAGACACAGTGCGCCATTACTAGTTGTAACTAGTAATGGCGCACCTGCCCACGGTGCGCCATTAGTAATTATGTTTCAAATTTTTTTCAAATTTTTTTTATTTTTATTTTTTAAACTACTAATGGCGCACCGTGGGATGGTGCGCCATTAGTATGCCAAAGCACCTGGGTATACATAGCCCCCTGGGAGGCATACTAATGGCGCACTGTTGTATATACTAATGGCGCATCTGGGGTGTGCCATTAGTATACCAGATACTAATGACGCACCAGTGGTGCGCCATTAGTAAAATATACTAATGGCGTGCTACTAATGGCGCACCACTAATGCGCCATTAATGGCCAAATTAGGTGCGCCATCAGTAGGCCTTTTCCTAGTAGTGCACGGCCTTGCCGGCGACCCCTGTACGTACTACTACTGGTACGACCACTAAATGTTGCTGCTGCTGCGCGTTGCTACTGCTCGCCCCTGCCGGTGTGTGCTGCTACTGCTCGCTGCTGCGTACTGCTGCTGCGCGTTGCTACCGCTCGCCCCTGCCGGTGTGTGCTGCTACTGCTCGCTGCTGCTGCTATTGCTCGCCCCTGCTCCGCCGCCAGTGCATGTTGCTACTGCTCCGCCGCCGCTCCGTGCTGCTACTGGTACTGCTGCTGCTCGTCGCTGCTCCGCCGCATGTGCATGCTCGCCACTTCTCCGCCGCCGGTGCATGCTACTACTGCTCCACCGCTGCTGTGTGCTGCTACTGCTACTGCTCCGCCGCCGATGCATGCTGCTGCTCACCGCTGCTCCGTCGCCGGTGCATGCTGGTACTGCTTCGCCGCCACTGCGTGCTGCTACTACTCGCTGCCACCGGGGCATGCGCTGCTGCTGCTCCTCCTCCCAGTTGCGTGCCTTTGCTGCTGCTGCTCGCCGCCGGCGTGGTCACCATGGTTGCCACTCGCCACGGAGGTGCATAGCAAGTGTTCGACAAAATGTATAAGCCACTAAGGTTTACTCCAAGATTTACTTCTCTATTTTTAAGGGATCGATTAGAAATGCCCTTAGGTTTGCTCCTTTCACTACAACACGGTTGAGAAACAAAGGCATTTTCTAGAAGGCATTAAAAAAGTGCCTTAGATTACCTTTCTTTAAAGGCGTTTTGACCTCGTTAGCAGGCATTCTGAAAAAATGCCTGAAAACATGCTTAATTAGTGGCATTTTGAAAAGTGTGGTAATATATAATAGTTTTTGGAGCGTTTTGCGAAATGCCACTACAGATTGAGAGGCGTTTTCCGAAAATGCCATAATAGATCAGAGTATAGGGGGCGTTTCGAAAATTGCTAGCACTCAGTTTTGAAGGCATTCTGGAGGAAAACGCCTCGAAAGCTCGGTCAGATTTTCAAATTAGCCCCTATTGTATCGAATATATATCTACCAAACTGACACACTATTACAAACTGAAGCTTGTTGTACAAAACAGGCAAGAAACGATTGGTTGGGTGGTTGTCGAGTTTCTCTTAGTGCGAGAGGTTGCTGGTTCGAGTCGTGAGATGTGCAGTATTTTTTTTCTATGTGAGCCATTCCTCGCATGCAGAGAGCGTTACAATTTATTTAGTCCCATACCGCCCCCCGAGCAGAAATTTAGCCGCTTTATAAGGGGAGCCGCATATATTGTCGTGAAGATTCTCTAACCTGGGAGGAATTGACATTGTGATGTGCGTGATTCAGTTTGGCATGCTACTGTTACGCGTGATGCTGACCTGCGCACCTTGTGATGCTGACACACTATTACGCGTGACTGGACGACGGGATGATTTATATGAGATTTGAGCGCGCAGTTCCTTTTGTCGGTGGAGTGTATTCCAAAACGCCATCCAAGGATATCAGAGGCATTCCTCTAAAACGCCGTCAATAGTCTGAGCATCGGAGGCATTCTCCCAAAGTGCCTCTAAAGGCCTTTCCCTTCAGGATCATCTCTAACGTTTTTTAGAAATGCCTTCTTTTTTGGGCTTTTAAAGACATTTTTCAGTGCCTCCTAATTGCTACCGTGCTCTAGTGTTTGGACATTTCGCCACCAGCCGATTAAGAAAAACAAGAGAGAAAAGCGGGGATAAAGCTTTTCATAAATGAATAATCTTTCGAAAACGAAAGGTCTTTTCTGGTGATGCAACTTTTCGAAAGCGAAACATGTTTCGTTCCAGCCCGTGACGTATGCATGCATTGGTACGTACTTTCGCGGAATAAACACAAGCACGCGTACGCGTCTATTTTCAAAAGCCCGACACATAATCTAAAGATCACAATGAAAATTTGTGTACAACGAGTTACCACATATCCTTAAATATGTGCTGAGAATCCCTCAAAAAAAAATATGTGCTGAGAAATACCGTATTGTGCTACTAAGAGATCATCTCGTAATTAAGAGAACGCACGCCTTTTTTACGCTATCTCTCTCCTCCACCTGGGCATTTTATCATGCTAATATAGGAACCATTCTGCATGCCCTAATTCTCGCACTAAAAAGATGGGCATCTGAACGGTCGATGTGCCTGAATGGATGGATGGCGTCTGTACATCCGTCGCCCACCTGTCTTCTTCTCTTGCGAGGAGTAAATTTCTACGCGGCAGTGCATCATCGTCGTTAGAGAGAGCTGATTTCTACAGCCTCTTCGCCCAGCCACACGTTGCATGCACCCGCTGATTAGTTAACGCGGCGCCTAATTTCCGTCTGAAAAATATGATGAGCAATGAGGCGCGCGATGTTTGGTCTGAGAGGCTGATAGACTGACTGATCTAGAGATCGGACAGACAGACAGACAGAGATCCAAGCAAGGCTAGAGACGACTTGCTTCAAGTAACAGCCACACACCTGCATTCTGATTAGTACTCCAGTTCACACCCATGGAAAAATATACATCGGAGGAGACTTGACTCTACGAGTTTATCTTTGCTGCTATGTGTATATATATGCTGGCTAATACGTACACAAATCCATCCCCAAGCTCATCGATCACACGCGCCGTCGCCTCCCATGGATCCACTGCATACAGGTACGGACTTCTTACCAGCACTCCTAGCTTACGAACACTTGCATAGTTTTTTGTAAGGCAATGCGTACGCATCCCTAGTATTTACTCTCACTTTCTAGCAGTTTTTCCATTATGTTAAACATGTAGAGTAAATTTGTTTTCCCAACTTTGATGTCATGAGTGAAAGGCTGCCATTGCCGTACATATGGAAGCTCTTTGAGCAGCTCATACCCATATTTTTGTAGTTTCAATGGAACATATATACATACTCAGTCCAATCGAAAGTTGCTACTCAGAACTCTTTCAGAATGCATACAGGTTTGGGGTAGAAGACGTCTCTTGCCTGGTGGTTCTGGTGTTGGTCCGGTGGGCAACTTCGAACCTAAGCATCAACATGGCCTTTTCGTTTTTGTTAGTTATAATCCTCGATTTGTTATATCCACAAGGGAAATAATCCTTTTGTTCTGGTTGCACACGCATCTTTATACTCAAAAGCCAATAATTAAATTCTTTTGTCCGCAATTTTTTTCTTTTGGTTACAAGTTTTAATAAAAGATCATGTTCTTTCTATGTATCGATTTTTCTTTCATACTAACATAAAGACTTGAGGCAAGCGAAAACGAATTTTGGAGGATCGGCTCTAGGGAGACTTTTATTTTCTTTTTATCAAATATACATTAATTTATATCCCGCAAAAAAGTACATTAGTTTATACCTTCAAAAACGTCTTATATTATGGGACGAAGGGAGTATGTGCTTACGATTTATTTTAATATATGTCTTAGTATGTAGTGTATACAAAAAATATTTGTTAATATATGTCTTCGTACCTAGCATATGCAAAAATGATTAATACGTAAATCAAAATGGACCTACTTTGTGCTGTTCCAATGAGCTCTTGAACATTTTACAAAAACGTCATCCTAGAGTCTAAAAATTACGCGCAGATACGATAGCTTCTTAGATGCCGTCGGATCTGCGATCCAACGGCTCCTGGATGCCCGTATCACAGTAGCACCTAAGAGCCAGTAGCACATGATTTTTTCCCAGCAGGCTTTTGTCTTGTCCTTGTGCAGACTACAAATCACTGCAGATGTAAGGGTTACCTATATGTTCCCACATAAAAAATGTTTTTCTTCTAAAAAATTACAAAAGAATGTTTTTTTAACTTGTAAATTTTTTCCATCAAAATACAGCGCTCATTGGAGAACGGGAGTTGAAACCTCACAACTCCTGAGAGCACACACAATAATGATATCTTTCCAAAGTCATGTATGATAATACTAGACTCACGGGCAACAAACGACGGACTTTAACAGACACGAGTGCGTTCCCGGCCCGACTACGGCCAAAATATTGTTGTCCGCCAGCCCGAGCCCGGCCCGATCTGCCCACCGGGCTCAATTTTCAGGCCCAAGCCCGGCCTGATGGCACGCTCAGGCTCAGCCTGGCCCGGGATTTTCGGGCCGGGGGCCCATAGGCAGGTATAACTCTAGCATTACTCGTTTCTCCAAAAAAAAAAAAACTATAGCATTACTCACCCGCACCCCGCACACCATCTCTCTCCCGCATTCCAATCCCCGACCTGCCTCCTGCCGGAGCAAATCCCCGCCTCCCGGCACGCCATGGCCGCCGAGATGCCTGATGCAGATGGAAATGCCCGTCCCCCGTTCCGCACCACCATCGGCGCGACACCTTTTGGTCCTCGTCCGCCGGCGGCGAGTTCTCGCGGTCGGCGGTCCTGGTTCCTCGAGCCGGCACCGCCGGCACGTGGGATTCGACTGCCCGGCACCCGCGCCCGCCGTCCTCCACCGCGGGCGTATTCGCCCCCCGCGCCGTGCTTTGCTCGGGGCTATCTGGCCCTATAAGGTATGGGGAACCCTAGCCGTACGACGTAACCTGTTGCCTGTCTCGTCTATGTGGTGCCGGCGAAGAAGACTTTCTGAACGGTATATCTCATTCTGTTCGAAATCTTCTGGTACTCTTTCCTGGAGCAGATGGCAAGGAAACAACAGTATAGATAAATACATTATGTGCATATACTGTATTGCTGGAACAAAATAAATAAATTGATTAAAAAGCAATCTGCAGCGTAGAGTTTGATGATTATTTGCGCACTTAATTGGTGGCAAGAACGATTTTTAGTTCACTACTTTACATGTGAAATCAGTGGCAAGAATGATTTTTTGCGCACTTAATTGTTGGGATGAAGATGCTGGCATGTATGGAATCAGTTTCACGAAGTAGTGGCATGGAAGTAATAAGGCCGCGTTCGGTGGCAATAGGGATTGGAGTGTTATTCAGTTATGCAGGAGGTTACTTTTTTACAAAATTCTCTACTTCAAGATGTAAGTAAAACGGAACAAAAGCATGAAAGGTGGTGCTCGGACAACAGAAAAAAATGCATCCAGTATAAATAAATCACTAAAAAACTGTGTGCCGTCGTCTGTGCTTGAGCTGCATAGAAGAACCCCAGAGGAGACAAGCTAGTAAATCTTGTTTTGGATTAGAGGTTATACTTTCCTAACTATCTCTTGGATGATAACATAAAGAATCATGGAGCCTGGAGTAAATACTGAATCGCGACTTCCTTTTGTTCTACCCCAACGTAGATGTATAATTTGACATGGTTTTGTTTCTTCATACCTAAATCAAATTTGATCTTCAATTCTTATATGGTGAAAAAAGACTTGAGAATAACTTAGAGAGACATTCAGAATCCATGTTTACTCTCAAAGACTGGAAATACATTTATTTCTTCATCCAGTTCTTAGATTGTTGGGTCGAAATGCTTTTAGGAGTTGGATCAAACTCTTAACTAACTACCGATTCATTCCACATGATTAAAGTTTTAAGGGATTTCCTCTAAACAGTGTTTGGATTGAAGGAATGGTGTTGACACATTTTGAAAGAAAGCAGTATTTGCTATCTACTAGTATACTGTATTAGGCATTTTTTATAGTGGGGGAATAAAGGACCCATATCAGTTACTATAACATGCATTCATTCAATATAGATAGATATGTACATGATACATGTCTTGGTTGTTGCCTACAGGTCAGAAGCTCTTATTACTTGTCGTGGCCACCCTTCTTGTCGTACAGCATAGTACTATTGCTTATGGGTCTGGGACCTCCGGGAGCATCAGCATGGCACTGCCTGGCTGCCAAGACAAGTGTGGCAACATGAGCATTCCGTACCCATTCGGCACTGGAAAAGGCTGCTTCCGAGAACCCTTTAACGTCACATGCAATGAAACTGGGGCATATCTGGCCTCAACCGAAGTTAGGTTACTGGAGATCAGTCTTACCCTTGGGGAAGTTCGTGTTCAGAACCCACACATAGATTGGCAATGCAACTACACGAACGGCAAAAATAGCAGCAGTGGTTTGAATCCCTTAACACTGGATTCTTTTCATAAGGTTTCTGACACCAAGAACAAGATGACATCAATTGGCTGTGCTACGCTTGCAATGGTTATGGGACGCACCAAGAGCAAGAAGCAGCTTGAGTACCCTACCGCCAACACATGTTTTTCATTCTGCATTGATGCAAGTAGTGTCGATGATGTCACAGAGTGCTCTGGCTTGGGTTGCTGCCAGGCCCCTGTTTCAGGAAACGTCAGCGCATTCATCACCGTATCCTTACCAGTACCTGATCTTTACAACACTACCATCCAGTCTTTCAGTCCCTGCAGCTACTCATTCGTTTCTGAGAAGGACTCGTTCAAGTTTGATCGTTCCTATGTTAACTCTACAAGTTTCGCAAGTACGCATACAGATGGGGTTCCTTTGGTACTTGATTGGGTTGTTGGTAATGGAAGCTGTTCAGAAGCCACCAAGATGGGATCACAGTATGCCTGTCAAGCCATGAATAGTGAATGTATTGATGTGTCCAATGGCCCTGGTTACCGCTGCAACTGCTCTCAAGGCTATGAGGGCAATCCCTACCTACAAGGAGGGTGCCAAGGTACGTATATATATGTCACAGAATCAACCTGTACTCTCCTTTATTTCAGCTTTATTGTTTATGGAATGCAATATTCTGTTGATTCATCACGACATTCTCCTCACTTCATTGAAATGACAGACATCAATGAGTGTGTACCTCCAAACCAGTCATTGTATCCTTGCAAAGGTAATTGCATGAACACCGAGGGGAGCTACAACTGTTTGTGCCCATCAGGATTCAGAAGTGATGATCCAAAGAGCATACCCTGTGTTCGAGCTGACCCAAACAAAACTCTGAAGATAATATTAGGTAAAGGATTATTAGCAATCAAATTATTTTGCACACTAGTTGCGCACGTTCTACTTCAATGTAAACAGAAAGCATTTTTGCACTTTTTACACGGTCATACAAGTCCAATACAATCTGTATGCATGCCATCTAGCGAAGCAAATGGGGTGTATGGGACAACATGTTGCAATTGTTTTACCCAATTGTGGGCAATTCCACTAGTTGAACTAATGGTAATTATCCATCATTATTTTCAGGCATATCTGCTAGCATCATCTTCCTCATGGTTTGTATCTTCGCTCTACGGGCCGAGTATCAGAAAAAGAAGCTGGCAAAAGAGAAGGAAAGATTCTTCCATCAGAATGGTGGTCAGATATTGTACCATCAAATTATGTCAAAACAAGTCGATACGTTGAAGATATTCACGCAGGAGGATCTCAAGAAGGCTACAAATGATTTTGACGAGAGCAGAGAAGTGGGCAAGGGGGGGTCATGGCACTGTCTACAAGGGCATTCTTAAGGATAACAGGGAAGTAGCCGTGAAACGCTCAAAGATCATGAACATGGCCGAAACTGACGAATTTGTGCAGGAGATTATTATACTTTCACAGACCAACCACCGGAATGTGGTCAGGCTTCTAGGGTGCTGCTTAGAGGTGGAAGTCCCCATACTGGTCTATGAATTCATCCCGAAAGGCACTCTCTTTCAGTTCATCCATCAGAACTATGGGAGTCCACCTCCCTCTCTGGACACCCGTCTCAGGGTCGCTCAAGAATCCGCTGAAGCACTATCATATCTGCATCTGTCCATGAACCGCCCCATAGTACACGGAGATGTCAAGTCGATGAACATTCTCCTGGATGACAACTACATGGCGAAAGTGACCGACTTTGGGGCGTCAAGGATGCTCCCCAAGGATGAGGTCCAGTTCATGACATTGGTGCAGGGCACCATGGGTTACCTGGACCCTGAGTACCTGCAGGAGAGGCAACTCACGGAGAAGAGCGATGTTTACAGCTTTGGCGTTGTTCTGCTGGAGCTGATCACGGGCAAGAAGGCGATCTACCACGATGGCCCCAAGGAAGGCAAGAGCCTTGCATCGTCCTTCCTGCTCGCAATGAAGGATGGTAGCCTTGAAGGCATCCTGGATGTGAGCATAGTTGGTGTCGGGATGGAGATGCTGCTGGGAGAAATCGCCGAGCTGGCGAGGATGTGCTTGAGCACCAGGGGGGAAGAGAGACCTTCCATGACCCAGGTGGCTGACAAGCTAAAGGCTCTGCGAAGCGCCTGGAGGGAGAAACTGGTGCTTGACCATGGCAAAGCAGAGTGTCTGGTCAAGTGCTCCTCACCTGCAGCTTCGGTGCTTCTTGATCCTCCATCATCGAGCACGTTCTCAACAGGGCCCCACATGTCTGGAATAGGTATAGAGACACCCAGGTGATAGTTTCAGTTATTATTTATTACACTACGCGAGTAGTATTGCAAAGAAGAGTGTGTGTGTGTGTGTACGTGTTAGAGGCCTGGAGCTTCCAGTGTACTACCAGTATTTGTCATGTATTTGCGGTACCAAATATTAAGTAGAAGAAGTTGGAATTGGTTATTAGAACATTTATGTCCTAGTTTTGGTTATTTTGGTTACGTAATATTTGACCTTCATCATTTTTTGTGTTGCTTGCTGCTTTTTATTCATGCCTTTTGGCAGTTGCATTGTAATGATTTGTAATAATTTTGAGAGTAAAATGTATCTGCAGTCATCAGATTAGTTTACGGAGCAGTATCCGATCACTTACAGTTAATGCTTCAGTGAACCTGCTGTCTGTTCTGTTGTTTCTGTGAACTCTTATCTCTGTTAGATTATTGAAAGTAGGTCCTGCTGTGCTCATATTCTTTACTAAGATATTTGCCTCTCAAGTCAGGCGAACAATAAATAACTTTACTCTAACTCCGACAGGTAATAAGGTGATTTGTGCTGCCACCACAGTTTGAAATTAAAATTTCACAGTTTGTTACAAGGATCAATCTCAGGTGACATTGCTCCACTTCCTCCTGCTTACAGTTTCTGTTCATTACTATCATATAGAATTTCATACTGAATTCGATTGATGGAGTTCAGTAAATTTTGATTCATCTGATGTCATGTTCTGTACTGTTGCGCATATCTATATAGAACCGCCACTTATTAGCAATTAACTATTCCAGTCTATATATAGTTATCCCATCACAGTTCATGAAAAGAAATAAGTAGAACTATTCCAGCAGTGAAGTGCCGGCCTGCTACTAGAATCAAGTGTTTATTGATTGCTAATCTGTTACACAAGTCTTCGGTCATAGCCTCGTAGGGCCTTCATTCAGCACAGTTTAGCTGCAAATCAACACAAGTAACCTGTGGGTTGTTGCCGTCATGACTTCAGACAGCGACACATTTTTCTCTATCTGATAGGTGCCTTCTTTGACTTGTTTGTCAGCTTGCGCCCAATTCTCTTCTGATAACAGATTATATCAGGGCGAGAGCTTTATATTGTTATACAGTACTCCCTCCGTCCGCAAATACTTGTCCTCGAAATGGTTGTATCTAGACTTATTTTAGTTATAGATACATCCATTGTATCCATTTCTAGGACAAGTATTTCCGGACGAAGGGAGTACCAAAGTTGACTTGGTAAAACAAAAATAATGCCGAGTTATCGGAAAGTAGTACTCCCTCCGTTCAAATTTTGACCAAGTTTCTGTTCAGACTTTGCCAACTTTGACCAAGTTTATAGAGAGAACTCTTTCTATCTACAATACCAAATATATAAAATATGAAACTATGTCTTATGATGAATCTAGTGATATATGTTTGTCACTCTAGATGTAAATGTTTTTCTCCACAAACTTGATCGAAATTAAGGTTTGACTTTTCAAAAATTCTATATTCACTATATGATGGAACGGAGGGAGTATAACTTTATAGAATTGTCACTTATTAGCATTTAGCTATTCCAGCAGAGAAGTGCTGGCCTGTTACTAGAATCAAGTGTTTTTTTATTGGTAATCTGTCGCACTAGTCTTCGGTCGTTGCCTCGTGGAGCCTTCATTCAACACAGTCTAGCTGCAAGTCAACACAAGCAACCTGTTTGCTGTTGCCATCGTTACAGTGGCACGTTTTTCTCTCTGATAGGTGCCTTCTTTGACTCCTTTGTCAGCTTGCGGCCAATTTTCTTCTGATAACAGACTAACTATATCAGGGCCAGAGCTTCATATTGCCATACGTCCTCAGAGCACCAAAGTTGGCTTAGTAGTAAAACAAAAATAATGGCGAGTTTCGCAGCTCCGGTATCCTCCATGGATGCAGCTGCAGCCCTTTGCCTTGTGCTCATTCTAGCCACCACGACTACCTCTCCTGTCTATGGGCAACAAACCAACAACGGCGGGTGCATCACAAAGGAGAGGGACGCACTGCTGTCTTTCAGAGCTGGCATCAGAAGCGATCCACAGAACCTCTTTTCCTCTTGGAATGGCCGAGATTGCTGCCAGTGGAGCGGTGTCAGGTGCAGCAACAGGACAGGCCATGTCGTCAAGCTCGACGTCCGCAACGGTCTCTTCTTGGACGATATCTATCGTAGCTGGTACAGTGAAAATCCTCATGGAATGCGTGGGAACATAAGTTCTTCCTTAGTTGCTTTGCATCATTTGGAGTATCTAGATCTGAGTGGGAACTATCTCAGTGGAGTGGATGTGCCCATACCCGGATTCTTGGGCTCCCTCCAAAGCTTGAGATATCTCAACCTCTCTTCCATGGATTTTCATGGTAAAGTGCCTCCTCAACTTGGTAACTTGTCCAGACTGCTATATCTTGACCTCAACAACAACTGGAATCATAATTCTTATGGCATGATGTTGCACATCGAGGATATCTCATGGTTGCTGCGTCTCGCTTTGCTAAGGTTTCTCGACTTGACTAGTGTGAATCTTAGTGCCATTGGCAATTGGGTTCAAGTGGTTAACACGCTATACAATCTAAGAGTCCTTCGTCTCCGTCGTTGTGGACTTGTTTTTCCACAGACACCTACTGTGCATTCTAACCTCACATCACTTCAGATTCCTGATCTAAGTGATACTGGGTTTCATACCATCAATCCAACCTACTGGTTCTGGGATGTTGGCACCATCATGCATCTTGACCTTACGAATAATGAAATCGCTGAAGCATTTCCAGATGCCATGGGAAATATGACTTCGCTTGAGGTACTTCATCTTGGAGGCAATCATCTCACTAGTATAAAGCCGGAAGTACTGGGAAACCTGTGCTATTTGAGAGTGCTAACACTCTGGTCAAATCTGATCAATCAAGACATTTCACAATTTTTACAGGGGTTGCCTCACTGTGCATGGAGTAAGATGGAGTTATTAGACATGTCTTGCACAAATGTCACCGGGGAAATTCCAAGGTGGATAAATCAGTGGACTGATTTGAGCACTCTTCAACTCTCCTCCAATAGGCTTGAAGGATCAGTGCCTTCAGAAATTGGTATGCTTGGCAAACTCAAACAGTTGTATCTAGACGGCAACTATTTTAATGGTTCTATATCAGAGGAACATCTTGACACTTTAGTCAACTTGGAGGAATTGGACTTGTCTTACAACTCCCTACACCTGATGATCAGCTCAAATTGGATCCCCCCCTTTAAATTGCGCCGGGCATATTTCCCACGCTGCAAAATGGGACCTCATTTTCCTCTCTGGCTAAATTGGCAGAAGGGTGTTGTTTATCTTGACATTTCTGATGCAGGCATAGTTGATAACCTCCCGGATTGGTTTTGGAGTGTGGTTTCAAATGTTCAATACTTGAACATCTCTTTTAACCAAATCAGTGGCAGGTTGCCAAGGACTCTTGAGTTTATGTCTTCAGCAGTGATATTTGATCTGAACTCCAACAACCTCACTGGTACTCTGCCGCTGTTGCCAAGGCAATTGGCAGAACTGGACATTTCCAGAAACTCTTTATCAGGGCCACTGCCACGAAACTTTGGAGCTCCGTTTATTGAAGAGTTGTTGCTTTCTGAGAATAGTATCAATGGCTCGATTCCAACATATATTTGTCAGCTGCAGTCACTATTGGTACTGGATTTAGCAAAGAACCTCCTAGCAGGACACCTCCCCGTCTGTTCAGAAGAAACTAAAAAACTGAATAGATCCATTAGAGCTCTAGTCCTGTATGAAAACAACTTGTCTGGTGAATTCCCTTCATTTTTGAAGAGCTGCTCAGAGTTGGTTCTGCTTGATCTTGCGCACAACAACTTTGTCGGAGAGTTGCCGGCATGGTTAGCAAACAAATTGCCAAATTTGTCCTACCTCCGGTTGCGGCATAATAAATTCTCTGGCTCTATTCCAGGTCAGCTCACCCAGCTTGAACACCTACAGTATGTGGACCTTGCAGATAACCGAATATCAGGATCTATACCTCATTCGTTGGCCAACTTAAAAGCAATGATACAGGAGGACCAAACAATTTGGAACCCCTTAGTGTGGAGTTATGAAAGGCCAGCAAACCCTGACACGAATGATTCACCAAAATATGATGACAGCTTAGCAGTGGTAATTAAAGGCCAAGACCTTGATTACACCAGCACTATTATTTATATAGTTGGCCTCGACTTGTCCTGCAACAGTTTGGTCGGAGAGATTCCAGATGAATTGACTTCCCTGGTTAGAATGAATAACCTGAACATCTCCCATAATCAGTTGTCCGGCAGGATCCCGGAGAAGGTCGGTTCGCTACGGTCATTGGAGTCTCTCGACCTGTCCTTCAATGAACTCTCTGGCGACATCCCTTCCGGTCTCTCGGACATCATGATGTTAAGCAAGCTGAACTTGTCATACAATAACCTTTCAGGAAGAATACCCTCAGGGAACCAGCTGCAGTCACTCATCGACCCAGCATCGTCGTATATCGGCAACAACTATCTCTGTGGGACTCCTCTTTCGAGGAACTGCTGGGAGCCTGATGTAACTAGAGGTGATATTGAGGAGCATCAAGACGAGGCGAAGTATTTCTATCTTGGGCTGGCTGCAGGATTTGTCTTTGGTCTCTGGCTGGTGTTCATTATCTTCTTGTTTCGTTCATGTGGTGGGTTCGCAATGTGCGGAGCAATGCCATCATGCTGGGCACGACTGCCTGAAGCTCAAGGATTGGCATTGCAGCTTCGTCGTGGGTGAAACCAAGACCGGTGATGAGCTGAACTTAGCATTGCTGTTGTTGGAACTAGCGTTGATGCAGTGTGCGTGATGGTGTGATGCGGAGCCATGCCATTGCGCTCAACACGGTTGCCTGAAGGATTGGTGCTGCAGCTTCGTCGTGGGTGAAACCAAGACCGGTGAAGATCATGCAGCTGAACTTAGCATTGCTGGTGGTGGAACTAGTCTTGGTACTGTACTAATATTACTGCATGATGTTGTGATTTGGACAGTTTAAAATATAAGGGCAATTAAAATGATTGTAAGCCACACCTTTTCGAAGATGTGGATTGTACTGTTTGTATTGATTATTTCAAAGTTGTCTAGATTGTTTTAGATGGTGGTGGTGTCTAAATTGTTTTATTCTTGATACTATACTACCACATGATGTTGTTTAAACTGTTTTAGACGGTGTTGTTGTCTAAATAGTTTCACTATAAGTTTTTGAAATTGTTTAGTGTTGAGTAGCGCTTTTATTGATTATTTTCAAGTTGCCTATGTTATAGATGGTGTTGTCAAGTACTCCCTCCGTTCGGAATTAGTTGTCGCAAAAATGGATAAAGTTGGATGTATCTAGAATTAAAATACATCTAGATACATTAATTCCTTCGACAAGTAATTTAGAACGGAGGGAGTACGAAGAAACCAGTTTTTTTTCCCTTTTGCTATTTCGGATCTCTATGTGTTACATTGAACAAATACCTTCATTTTTGGAACATGTATGTATCCTAGATGCTGGATCCGTCTAAATAATTTGGGAAACAAAGGCGCCATTTTCTAGTTTTTGTCCTAGTTGTGTCATGAAGAAACTCAGCACTTGTCCTAGCTAGCCACATGGTGAAGACACCTGGTACTTGTTCTAGCTTCATCCAGCGAGGTTGAACCAATCCATAATCTATATATGTTTGATGCATATGTTCCATTCCGAGATGAGCAACGACTTTGAATTAGTGCATTGATGGTGCTGAACTATATATACTTTGACTCCGGTGCAGTTTTCATATGAACATACGTGTCCGGGGAATAGCTCGCGGTCTTTGTTCTGGGAAGGAGATAAACTAAACTAGACGTTTGAGAATTGAGATTGGAGATCAGATGGAGATCGAACAACAGTTGACTGCTTGCTTGCTGCCACCTCCTCCCGCTCTCCAAATTAAACAACAAGCCACGCAACTTCAGTTTGATTAGTACTCCATTTCACACCCCAATGATCCAGGAGACTTGAGTGCAAGTTTATCTTTCCTTGTGTGTATATGTAGCTCATATGTGATTACGCGCACAAATAACCCTCGGAACAACTAGACAGTCGCATAATACACGGTTGTGAAACAAACCCGGGCGCTACACCCTACATACACACACACACACACACACACATACATGGGTTGGTCACTGCCTGCAGGTAAGAATTTCCTTCTGGCCTAGCTAGCCACCTTGTTCATGTTCAACAGTTCTTTTTGTAAAGAACACACTCCATGACTCCAACCGCTTCTTTCTGTAGATAGTTGCCCCCTTGCAGTTGGATGTAATTTTTTCGCTTTTTGGTTGCTCTTTTATAAGTAAACCTACCATGAGTTTATTTTGCGGAGTAGCAGTTTCCGTTTAGTATATGGTTTTAGAACATGTAAAATATTCTTCGCGTGTTGATGTTATTTATGGGAAGCTGTTGCTGCATGGTGAAAGGTTGTTATTGCCATATGAAGGCGCTTTAAGCAACCAAGAATTCAGGATGCACAAAATTTTCAAGTTTACATGAAACTTTCACCTATTTCGCCACACTATCATACGATAAAGCTTGATGGTAGCTTGTCGGAAAACCCCACGTACCTGCCCTCACGCGGAGTAGCAATGTTCACTTTTTTTTACATATCCTTGAGGGCACGACTTCATCCCCGAAAACAAACACGTGTATAGACTCTTTTATAATCACACAACACATCGGGCTTGGTCAAGATCAATGCATTTCCTCAAAGTCGATAGAAGACGGCTACTGGTGGCTTTCCTCTTGATCGCAGTTGGCAACTTCGAGCTTCGGCATCAATACGAGCTCTCCATCGTTGTATGTCTCATAGGATTGCTAGTATTGTAAAAACATTCTCCATCTTGTATACGCAAATAACATGCCAGGGGTTGAATTTCTATTGGTGGTGTCATTTTGACCCGATGACAAGTTTTAAATTTTAATACCACGTGGTGTACATACGTGGTGAGCAATCCTAATCCCGATAAATTTTAGTAATAATTTGCTTCCATCATCGCAAATATTCTATCCATGCCACGGTTTTTGACTTCAGACTAAGAAATTCTAAAATGGCTTTCATATCATACATGTCAGCTTTCCTGAAATGACCAATATACCCCGCAGACAAGTCTCCCCTCCATCTCTCTCCCGCGTTTCCCATTCCCCTGGCCTGAACCCTCGCCCCGCCGCCCAGCACGGCCGTGGCCAGCGAGATGTCTGACGCCGGTGGACCTCCTCCACATGGCGCACCACCGCCAGTGCGGCACCTCTGGGTGCTCCTCCGCTTCTGTCCAGTCCCCACGGCCGGCGGTCTGGTACCTCCAGTTGCCGCCGTCGCCGCCACGTGGCGTCCGAGTATTCGGCACTATCCGCCTACTCTGGCTTCGTCTCCGCGGCCATATTCCGCCGCCTCGCCGTTCTGCGCTCAGGGCTACAAGCCCCCGTAAGGTACGGGGAACCTGGTCTGGTGAATTTGTCTTGTCTCTGATGTGTTGCAAACGCCAGGCCATTGGAGATATTAGGAGTGGGAGAAGTAGAAATCATCGCAGCTTAAGAGTGATTTTTTTTTTACTTTACTACCTTACATTAGTTCGTGCGAAGCAGGGGAATTTTTTTTATGCACTTATAATGGTTGGGCTGAGATGGAGGTTCCAGAGTAATGTCATGTGAGGAATCAATCACGACGCAGCGGCATGTAGAAATATGCTGTTTTTGGTGACAAGTAGGGATTAATCAGAGTAGTGTTATTCAGTTATACAGAAGGTTATTTCTCAAAATTGAAAATTCTTTGCTTGAAGATATAAAACAGAACGAAAACATGAAAAGTGTTGCTCGGACAACAGGATAGAAGAACGCCCAAGATCAGTAAGAATGATATGTCAGTCGTAGTGGGCAAGAATGTTTGCCATTTTACATGCCTAACTTGCCATTTTAGCTTTACATACAGAGCAACAAAGGATGTTGCTAATGTTTTTGTTTTCAAAATATATCTTTTCCTTACTGATTGTGTACTTGAGTTTTAAACATCACCGCCAATAAGCAACCAATAGAGATATTTCATCGGAAACTGAATATAAAAACCCGAAATGACAAATAGTATATGCAAACTGAAACACGCTGCTTAATGTTATTCTGGATTGGAGGTAGTGTGTTTTCCTACAATTTATAGAATGAGAACAGAAAGAAACATGGGGTCTGGAATGTACACTTAGTAGTGACTATTTTTTGGTATACTCCGCAACATGGATGCATAATTTATAAAAAAAATTCTTCTTTTTATCTAAATCAGATTTGAACCTAAATTCTTGTCTGATGGCAAAAGACTTGAAATCCAAGAATAACTAAGCGACACATACAGAATTTATGTTCTATTTTATAAGACGAGTATTAATCTCTGTTTCATCTGATTCGGATATTGTTGGATCAAAATGTTTGTGGTAGCGGGATCAAACTCTTAACTAAATACCGATATATTCCCTATGTGATGGTAGTTTTAGGGGATTTTTCCTAAATGTGTTTGCATTGGTTTGTCATCTACTAATATCTCGTATTTGGCATTTTCTATTTTGTGGTGACAAAATGACCGATATCAATGATAGATTGGTATGTACATGATACATGTCTCCATCGTTTCCTAATATAAAACTTTTTGCTAAAACAAAGAACTAGTGTAACATGCATATGGCCTAGATAGATTGGTATGTACATGATACATGTTTCCGTCTTTTCCTCCAGGTCAGAAGCTCTTACTACTTGTTGCTGTCACGCTAATCCTGCAGCATAGTACCACTGTTTATGGGTCTGGGTCTTCTGAGAGCATCAACATGGCACGGCCTGGCTGCCCAGACAAGTGTGGTAACGTCAGCATCCCGTACCCGTTCGGCACTGGAAAGGGCTGCTTCCAAGAACCCTTTAATGTTACATGCCATGAGAGCAGGGCATATCTGGCCTCAACCGGAGTTAGGGTACTAGACATCAATCTTACCTTTGGTGAGGTTCGTGTTCAGAACCCAAATATAGCATCGCAATGCAACTACACCAACGGCACCAATAGCACCAGTATGGTTGGCTTAAGTCTTGATCCTTTTCATAAGGTTTCCAACACCAAGAACAAGTTGATATCAATCGGGTGTAGTATGCTTGGAATGATTGTAGGACTGACCAAGGGCAAGAACCAGCTTGAATTACCCATTGTCAACTCATGCTTTTCATTTTGTACCGATGCAAGTAGCGTGGATGATACCACAGAGTGCGCTGGCATGGGTTGCTGCCAGTCCCCCTTTCCAGGAAACATCAGCTCCTTCAACACCACATCTACACCAATACCACCTATATATAACGCTACCATCCAGTCTTTTAGCCCATGCAGCTACTCATTCATCGCTGAGGTGGACTCGTTCAAGTTTGATCGTTCATATGTCAGCTCTACAAATTTCAGAAGCAAATATACTGAGGGGTTTCCTTTGGTACTTGATTGGGTTGTTGGTAATGCAAGTTGTTCTGAAGCCACCAAGATGGGGTCACAGTATGCCTGTCAAGCCATGAACAGCCAATGTATTAATGTGTCCAATGGCCCTGGGTACCGCTGCAACTGCTCTCAAGGTTATGTGGGCAATCCTTACCTACAAGGAGGGTGCCGAGGTATGCACATGCATCTCGCAAAATCAACCTATAATTTCTTCTTTATGTCCATTCTTTATGCGGGGAATTTCTCCTCTATATCAACTCTATTGCTCTTGGAATGTGATATGCATGTTGACTTTCTCCTCACTTCCTTGAAATGACAGACATCAATGAGTGCGAACCTCCAAACCAGTCCTTGTATCCTTGCAAAGGTAATTGTAGAAATACCGCTGGGAGCTACACCTGTTCATGCCCATCAGGATTCAGGAGTGATGATCCAAAGAGCATACCCTGCGTTCGAGCTGACCCAAACAAAGCTCTGAAGGTGGCCTTAGGTATGGGTTAGAAGCAATCAAAATATTTTGCACACCAATTGTTCACAGAAAACAGAAAGCTTTTTTGTACTTCTTTATGCCAATCATATAAGTCCGAGTAGAGTACAGTTTGTATAGATGTCATGTAGTAAAGCAATGGTGAGATGACACAATACGTGGAACTATTTTTTAGCCAAATGTGGGCAATGTCTCTAGTTGAACTGATGTAGCCGTCATGATTTCAGGCACATCCGCCGGTGTCGTCTTCCTCATGGTTTGCATGTTTGCTCTACGGGCTGAATATCAGAAAAGGAAGCTGGCAAAAGAGAAGGAAAGATTCTTCGATCAGAATGGTGGTCAGATACTGTACCATCAGATTATGTCAAAACAAGTCGATACATTGAAGATATTCACGCAGGAAGATCTGAAGAAGGCTACAAACGATTTTGACAAGAGCAGAGAAGTGGGCAAGGGGGGTCACGGCACTGTCTACAAGGGAATTCTTAAGGATAACAAGGAAGTAGCCGTGAAACGCTCAAAGATCATGAATGTGGCCGAAACTGACGAGTTTGTGCAGGAGATTATTATACTTTCACAAACCAACCACCGTAATGTGGTCAGGCTTTTAGGGTGCTGCTTAGAGGTGGAAGTTCCGATGCTGGTCTATGAATTCATCCCGAATGGCACTCTCTTTCATTTTATCCATCGTAACTACGGAAGTCCACCTCCCTCGCTGGACACCCGTATCAGGGTCGCTCAAGAATCTGCTGAAGCACTGGCGTATCTGCATCTGTCCATGAACCGCCCTATAGTACACGGAGATGTTAAGTCTATGAACATTCTCTTGGACGAGAACTACATGGCGAAAGTGACCGACTTTGGGGCGTCAAGGATGCTCCCCAAGGATGAGGTTCAGTTCATGACATTGGTGCAGGGCACCATGGGTTACCTGGACCCTGAGTACCTGCAGGAGCGGAAGCTAACAGAGAAGAGCGACGTTTACAGCTTTGGCGTTGTGCTGCTGGAACTGATCACGGGGAAAACAGCCATCTACCACGACGGCCCCATGGAAGCCAAGAACCTCGCGTCGTCCTTCCTGCTCGCGATGAAGGATGGGAGCCTTGATGCTGGCATCCTGGATGCTAGCATAGTAAGCGCCTGGACGGAGACACTGCTGGGAGAAGTTACCGAGCTGGCGAGTATGTGCTTGAGCACCAGGGGGAAAGAGAGACCTTCCATGACCCAGGTGGCTGACAAGCTGAAGGCTCTGCGAAGCACCTGGAGGGAGAAACTGGTGCTCGAGCATGGCCAATCAGAGAGTCTGGTCATTGGCTCCTCGCCTGCAGCTTTAATGCTTCGCGTTCCTCCGCCGCTGAGCATGTTCTCGACTGGGGCCCAGATATCTGAAGTAGGTATAGAGACACCCAGATGATAGTTTCAATTGATTATTACACCATGCGAGTAGTATTGCGAAGAGTGTTTGAGGCCTGGCGCTTCGAGTATACTATATGTTTATCTATTTTTTAGAAGTATACTATCTGTATTTGTGACGTTCATGTAGAAGTTGGAATTGGTTGTCACAACATTTATAGAACGGTTTTGGTTATGTGGGATATTTGGCCTTGTTCGTTTATTATTGTGTTGCTTGCTGCCTTTCATTCTCCCCTTTTGGCAGTTGCTCTGTACTGATTATTTTGTATAAATTTTGAGAGTAAGATGGATACACCGTCACTGAATTTATTTTGTTTGATCTTAATTCAATTAGACCATTTGTACTCTGGAAACATGTCAGATTCTTTCAAGTTGGCCAGCCTATATATGTAGTCCTCTGTTGAGCGAAAGGGGTTATTACTTCATTGAAGGTGTCAAAGGGGTTAAAATACGGTCATTAGTTCGTTAACCATGTGTTCGAAATTTCAAGTCGGTGTCCGGGCTCATCTACACCTGATTGAACAGTAAAAGAAAAAAAACAGAAACATTAAAAAAATCTGATTTTTTGTGTGGTGCAAGATGATCAAGTGGTGATGTTCGTGCAAAATTTTGGGATGTTTGGACATTCCAGGAGCTTGGCAAAAAAATCGGGTGTAAACAGTATTGTTTTCAAAAGCTTCTCAGACACCCGAAAATTGTCTTTTTTGCCATGAGCTCCTCAAATGTCCAAACTTCACCGAATTTTGCACGGACATGACGCATATGAGCATCTTGCAGCACAATTTTTTTTTGTTTTTAATGCTATTTATGCATATGAGCCCATGTTTGGATAAAAAAGACACGTTGAGTTGGGTAAAAAGATAGACTCAAGAGTAAGATGGATAAAGAAAATCCGACCATTTGAAAGGGATGGAGGAAGGGGTGCCTTCTGGATTACTGAGTGGAGGCGAGAGACACAAGTTGATAGCTGATTGTCGACATATAAATGTATTACCTAGTCTGTTCCATTAGATCGATTTTTTGGTTGCATTGGCTAGAGCATACACTTCTACATAGCAGTGACTTTTTTCGGCCTACTATAGTTAGTTGAAAGTAGTTTCACCAACGTAACACTCACCACCACGGCATAACACTCTCAATGACAACATGTTCTGAAAAAAACAACGTCAGGTGACGGGTGACCAAAAACAACATCAATATACCACAGCTGCACAATTAGGGATGTAAATTTGAAATCTTTAGGGTACCCTCCGCTACCGTCCTTAGCACAAGGTACTCTCAAGGTTCCAAATTTGCATCCATACAAATAATGATAGATCATCTGACTTGGAGAAAATACAACAGGTGCCCTAGTGGCTAGTGATCTCGTGCAATTGCACTCAGGCTTCCCAGACCTATAGACACTGTTGGTCCTAAAGTTTCGGAGGCCCCAGGGTGTGCCCATCATCGACACTGGAGGAAAAATTCGATTCCATACATTGATAGAAAAACTGTTGCAAATCTATAGTAAACAATGATAATTTTCCCCGCTAAATTATACTATATGATAACAGTGTCTTACTTCAGGTGTAAATCAAATTTCATAGAAGTTACAAAGCATAAAAATTGACATGCTAACTAACCTCCAAGCCTCCAACAATCATGAGAACCAGCTTCTCCATGAATGCAAAATCACTAATGACAGTGTCAAGATCAATATTTTGCAACACATCCTTCTCAATACAACATATTGCCAATCCATTTAGTCTTTCTTGTGACACAATTGACCTCAAATAATTTTTCAATAACTTCAATTTTAAATTCAAATGATGCTACAGTCACATGCACAGTTAAGATAATGTGATAACCAATTGAGACATTTGGATAACATTCGGCAAATCTAACAAAGTCAAATATATGATCATCTGACATGGGAGTATTTGGCAATGTCATCTATAACACTTTCAATTCAGAAACAAAACCATATAAGTCAACGTCTGCTGAGTTGTCATGAGAAGAAGTCTTTGCGAAATTAGTGTGACATCTTCTCAGATCATTATCATCCAAGGACTTCACATTTGGAGTTGAATAAGAAACTAAATACCCCCTCCCCCCCCCAAATGGCTTAAGCTCGTCAAATCTATTGGTCGAGGAATTAATTTCAACATCTATCATCACCAGAAAGTATTTAACTCTATATGATTCCTCCTCAACTGCTTGTATTTCTTCCATTTGATCATTTCTTCCTGTCATTAGTTTCTTCAAAGTGTTTTTTTGTAATATGACATTTTACAGGAAATACAGGCTCCACATCCATGTTCGATTCATATTTGTATTCCTTGCAATGAGGGCTTTCAAAGAAGACCACTTTTGAACACGTTTGATAAATTTTAAAGTTTTCACCAAGCTTCAACTGTGATTATAGTCTTGATGTATCTAGCAATGGCTGCGGTAATAAAAGCTTCCATTATGCAAAAAAATTATACTACATTTAGGTATTGCAAAAGTAAACACTCGTTTACTAGTTGGATGTCCCTCCATGCATAGTGCAGCTGGTCGAGTTGTATAAACTCTTTCACATGAACATGAATAGCAAAGCATATCGACTCAATGATTAGACATGTGTAGAACCCCAAATCAAAAATTTATAGAATCGTTAGTATGATATTACCTTATCACAACCGCTTCTAGTGATGACCGAAGTAGAGAACACCAACACAACATCTCTAACAACATCACGCATCTGGAACTTTCAAAATGAGGAAAATGAAGATTTAGACATGTTAACTAGCATGTAAGTATTGGTCTAGATTAGTAGAATTACCTCCTTAGACATGAAGGCCTTTTCAAGTTTCTTCACAATCGGCATCAAAGCACCATCGTAGTCCAAAAATAGCACAATTGTCTTAACGCTCTCCTAATTCTTTTCTTAATGTTATGGACTTTGCTTGTCTTCAACACTCTCCTAATTTTTGTAAATTTTAGAATGATGGAACATATCCCTTCCGACCTAAGAATGAGTATTTATCTACAAATACTCCCTCCATTTTTATATACAAGGCCACAAACTCATATTACAGGTACCAAGGTAAAAGTTAATGCTTTGCTTTGTAAACCAACTTTTCATTTCGTTTATTGGGATTATTAATATGCGGCATGCATGCAAGGAAGGGATAGAAAGCTGAGTGGAATGTCATTACGACTGCGTCCATGCAAGTATTAAATAGGTTATTAGTATGAGGACATATCATTAATTTTTGTCTCGATTACTGTTGGTGTCCTTATATAGATGTAAAGTATATTTTCCATAGTAGCTTTGTATACGACTAGCCACAGTGGGGAGTAACTTGGATTAGTAACATGCATATGTTACTAGTCTATATTACTACCTCTACAATGGGGAGTAACATATATTTGGTGTCATGCAACACTTCATTTATTACGTTGTAGACTCATCTTGCCTTGATATGTGTGATGTTACTCATACTACTAGTAACTAGCTATGTTACCACATGACTCTCTTTCTTCATTAATTACTTGTCACATCATCTATTTTGCCTAAATATGTGTGATGTTACCACCTATGTTACTCCCACTGTGGCTAGTCTAAGTAAATGGAGGGAGCAGTTAATTTAGGTTAGGGGCAATTGCCCCCCCCCCAACCTTATGCTACATTTCTTAGTTGCCTATGTTGGAGGTCATGTACCCTATAATCATCATTTGTACCCTATTATCACGTATACGTGATGTACTACTTGCACAAAAAGACACATAGTGTCCCAAAGAGATCAAGGATGCTACTATGGAAAACACAGGTTCTGTGCGGTGCACTACCGAATGTTTGCAATAAGGTAAAACTGAATGTCAAGTTTCATTATTGTTTTCTCCTTACTATATTATGATAATCCACCTCATGTTTGGCCTCTCATATTTGGCACGAGCAGAAGTTGGTTAAGAACATTGTGATGAGAATTGCGATCGAAATTCCTGATCTCAAAGTTAGCCGCAATAAAAAAAGGTAAGTAGGTTTAATTGGACACCATCATGTTCAAATGCTCTAACTATACTCATTACATGTATGCATGTACGCATTATATATGTTTTAGAGGTTTGTCGAAAGACGGACTTAACCAAGGGACATACGACTAAGCATGCCCTCAAGGACCTCATCAATAGATACAGACAACTCTTGGGTCCTAGCGATACTATCGGGATGATACATCTATTGAAGATGCTTTTATGGTAACAAACTTATGATATAATATAAATTGTTGAAACATCTTCCTTTTAAAGCTTCATTTAAATAATTTTATTTTATTTTGTGTTCGTGTGCTTTGTGGAGAAGAAGGTGGATTTGGGAATCCTCGTCTCTAAGAAATGTGAGAGGACTGAATCCGTGTGCTCACGAAAGGACCCAAGTTAGGTAATGCATTCCGTCTCACGGGTATGCATGTAATTCTTTTAGTTGTATCCAATCAAATGATTGCTAATAATTTCGAATGTCATTCAAGTAAAATATTCTTTGAAAACCTAGTGAGTTGGCGTAGCGGAGAGGCTCAAGTTTTAGTTCCTTGGAAACAAAAGAGCAAGCAAGTTGTAGCAACTCATTTGGAAATATGCAAACATTGCCAAAAAAATTGAATGCCCCTATTTTAAACAAAGTGGACATAGAATAAATAAATAAATAAATCCAAAGCATTGTTTGGAAGTTGGATGTTCGAATAACATCAAATTATAGTCCGTTGAGAAGTTCCAAGATGCAATAGATAAATACACTGACGAAATATGTTTTGCAGCACATAATACAACAGTAATAAAAGTCAAAATAAAAATAACTTAATAGATACCTAACTCTGTGGACAACTATTTAAGTTGGGATTGCCCCCCTCCTTATGTTATGGACCCCCCCCCCCCCCCCCCCCCCATCATGAAACCACACTATATTTCTTAGTCAATTGTCTATGTACGACGGCAACCTCACTTCAGTTGGGAGACACCTGAGAACCACCAGCCGTTAAAGGTAACTTTATTCCAGACCGAGTGGTAGTCTCTATAAGGAGATAGAATGTCGTCCTGAGCGAATGCAAGAGTGCAAAGCTCGTAGTGCATGCACACACTTCTTGTCGATGAGCGTACAACATGTGCATCCTAGAAGGCATGTCATTAAGACGATAATGCCACAAGATATATATCTTGCTACCCCATGATCTAACAACCTTTTTCGTCAAACAAGTAAGAGTAGAAGGACACCACATTGTGTAGGTCGGCCAACAACTCCTCAAGTGCTTCTGGGCAAATACATTAGGGCACAATAAGTTTACACACATAAATACATTAGTCAAATATGTTTTGCATAACATAAAAAATAGAGGCCTAACGGCTTCAAAGGTGCATGTTCTACTGTTGCCTATAGATTCAACAAAAGTGACATCTGTTTTTTTTCTTGGCGGGGAAAGACTATCTGTTTTCGTATCCATCCATTTACCCGATACATCTCGTGCACAAACATCGTCCTTTAAACCCAGCTACTGGACACAACCGACCGATGTAGTACAAATTCTAAAGATGATACCATAGTTTACAAATTGTGATTGATTTGAAGTTAACTCTTAGAACGTGGGGGGGGGGGGGGCTCGGGCACAACCCTAGCTGTTACCACCCCTCCCCATCTCCTCTTGGCTATCTCGTTGGCACCGAATTGACTTCCCTTCTTACTAGATGAATTGACTTCCCATGTTAGATTGAAAAACCTAAACATCTCACATAATCCATTGTCCGACAGGATCCCGGAGAAGGTCGGTTCACTCCTATAATTGAAGTCTCTCGACCTGTTGTTCAACGAACTCTCTGGCAATTTCCTTCTGGTCTCTCAGACATCACGATTTTAAGCAAGTTGAACATGTTATACACTAATCTTTCAGGAAGAATACCCTTAGGGCAATCAGCTGTAGTCACTCGTCGATCCAGCATCATCAAACATCAGCAACAACTATCTATGTGGGCCTCCCATTTTGAGGAATCGCTCGGAGCTACCATCAAGACGATGCAAAGTATTTTTGTCTTGGGCTGGCTATAGGATTTGTCTTTGGTCTCTGGCTGATCTTCATTATCTTCTTATTTCGTTCATGTGTTGGGTTCGCAATGTGCGTCGTGTCATCGTGCTAGACAAGACTATCTGAAGGATTGGCTCTGCAACTTCGTCATGGGTGAAACCAAGGCCGGTGAAGCTCGTATGTTCATGCAGCGGAACTTGGCATTTTTTAAATTTTGAGTTGGAAACTTACCATTGTTGTTGCTGGAACTAGTCTTGATGCAGTATGCGTGATGTTGTGATGTGAACTAGTCTTGAACTAAGTATTGTCTTTAATGATTATTTTGAAATAGTCTAGATTGTTTTAGAAGGTGTTCTCAAGTATGGAAAACAAGCTAGAGACTGGATCATCCGCCTGAATAATTCGAGAAACAAAGGTGTCATCCCAGTTTCAACATTTGCTCTGGGACGGCGCAATTTCTTGTGTTTGAACTAAAATCACGGCATGAACTATGGAAACAGAGGGAGTACCTTTCATTCAGGCCTTTCACCAGTTGCTTTGTAATGATTTTGCAATAAATCCAAGAGTAAAATGCATCCATACGATCACCGAACTTGTTCGCTCGTTTGACCTTAATACAATTTTTAGTCCCTTGTGGGGGATCGTATGTAAAAGGAATTCATCTCTAGTGTACACAGCAGAGGTTGTTTCCCTGTCTCCTTCCTTCTATCTCCTAGTCAAACTAGGAATCTTTTTTTATAGATATTTAAGGTAGATCAAGGAAAAGGAACCAGTTGCTACCCATCACCAACGACCTAGTACAAACAAAACTGACATATAGAACGTTTCTCTCGGTCAGGTTCCCATCGCGTGCACGTGACACATACTTCAAAGCTCTTTTTTTTTTTTTGCGAATCACATACTTCAAAGCTAGATACGTGAAGTCTGCATGGCTGACGACGGTGTCAACACACCTGGAGCATACAAAATTGCACTGAGCCAATAGTAAAAGAAGATGACACCTGCAAACGCTCTCACCATATCAGAGCAATAATCCTTGAGGCCTCATAATCCCTCTCGTATCAAGAAAAGAACTCCACGTATATCATGACGTGCACAACAGAGACAAAGGGGTAGAGCAGCGTGCAACAAAGCATGCATGCATGTATCCGCCTACCTACTCCTATTTTATGTAACAACGTGCGGAGGAACGTGTCAAGGGGACGTGTTCAACGGCGGCCCCCCTCCAACCCTGGCCTGGCCACCACACACGGTTTTGGTCGGCACTCCGTTTCGCAAGCACAGAGGGCAGGCTTGACTACATCTCATCCAGCTCGTATATAAGCAGTACCATCTCTCTCGCTGGCTCCATCGATCTCGCACGCCCGGCCGGCCCCGACGACGGCACGCGCGCGCATCACCGGTGGAGGGAGGGACAGACTCGGTGGCCGACGCTAGCTCCGATCATCATGGGTTGCTCGCTTATTACATGTAAGAGTTTTTCTTGCTAGCTATGTCTACCGATTTATAAGAGTAACTCTAGCAGAGTTGTCACATTTCGGATTCCCATTCGCTATAGTAAGTATGTCGCATAAGGGTTTGGTGGCTGTTGGGTTAAATCATCAAGCAGTTGCCTCCGTAACTTTTTTTTTCTTTTTTTTTTTCAATTGCTTCAAATTTGTAAAACGACATTCAATCTAACCACACACATGTATCAACACGATAACTTAATGATCACCTATAATAATGGCCCATATCCACTGCTTACATATAGTTTGTGACTTGCTAGATACTACACTAGTCTGTTGTCGGCCACGCCTTTCTCCCCCGAATCCGACAGGTCAACAAGGTAGGTGTAGGGGTTGGAGCGACGGTCGCAAGCTACTGCTCCTCCTCCTCGTCGCTGGTAGCAAGGCCGAAGGAAAACCAACCACAACGCGACCTCCACCATTAGCCAAGTCCTCATCCCACCAATCTCCCCCTAGCGCTTGATGCTGCAAGCGTGCACGGGTGCAAGGGCTGGCGAAGCGGTTCTACGAGCCGGTGAGAGAGATGCAACTTGGTGTTGCAAGGATTGATGGCAGCTGCTGATGTTGTGACTGGCGACCGTGCTGGTGTAGGGGACCATGGCACTATGACGGCGACCATCGGTGTTGGGAGTGGCAACTGCTGGTGCTGGCGACAATAGCATTGCGAGGACAGAGCAAAGACCACCGGTGCTAGTGAAGGTGACCGCCATAGTTGCAACGGTGCCCACCTAGTGTTGCGACACCATATCCGTTTGTTCTCTCGTCGCTACAAGCCACACAACAGCGACCACTAGATGGTGGCGATGACAAACGCAAGTGTTGCAATGTTGACACCCTGTGTTCGCTAGCACATGTGATGCGACCGCGACACTGTGGTTGACGAAGACCATGGATGTTGGTGACGGCGAGCACGATGCTGCAACCATGATCACCCAGTGCTTGTCGACTGCGACCACCAGCGATGCGAAGACGCCATTGTTCTCTTGTTGTCACAAGCCTGACGTTGGCGTCAATCGCTGTTGTGAACAAAGGGATGTGCTGCTATGAGCGACGAGAAGCGCTGCTGGGAGCGACAGATGTGTTGTCACGAGGACGACACGGTGTTGTGAGGGAGGCTCTACATCACGGACGTCCACAGATGGTTTTTCGCATGAGCTGGTGGAAGGGGTACAAGGATATGCAGTGTGATTAGGTAGCTAGGAATGGTTACGCGTTTGTGTCGATCGATATGAAGTAAAAAAATGTCCATGTGTTTCAAAAGTATACTTGTGACATTTTTAAAAAATTATACAATATAAAAAATGTTTGCGTAGTTGAATAATATTTCATATCATTCAAAAGAAATCTTGCAACGTGTATTTGATAAATGAGTAACATGTGTTCAAAAATAGTTCAGTATGTATCCGAAACAAATGCTAATCATATATTTGAAAAATGTTAAATGCATATAGAAAATCTTTTGGATGTATACGGAAAATGTACAATGTGTGTGAAAAAATATACATCTAAACATATATTTGGAAAATGTTAATCATGGATTTAAAAAATGATGAATATGTATTAAAAAATGTAAATTTTGAATGAATAAATTAGACATCTGTTAAGAAAATAAAATAAAAAATAAAACCAAAGAAAACAAAATAAAAATAAAAGGAAGATAAAAATCATAGAAAACAGAAGAAACAAGGAAGCCGATGCTAAAACAGTGAAAAGCCGATAAAGAAGACACAGGGAAAAATACTGGCCTCAGCTACAGTATTGGGCCGGCCCAATAACCGCCTGATAGAAATCAGTAGGAGCGAAAGCTTGCCTGAAAAAAAAAACCTGACCTGAGGGAGGGAAGTGACCCCCACCCGCCATTGCCGCCTCGCCGGCGAGATGCCTGCCGCCGCCGACGGAAATACGCCGCCCGTACGGAACCTCAGGGCCCTGCTCCACCTCCGGCGAGTTCCCGTAGCCGGAGGTCTGGCTCCTCCAGCCGGCGTCGGCGCCGGCGCCGCCCCGTCGGATCCGAGTGTCCGGCGCTACCCGCGGGCGTCGCATTGGAGCGCTATCCGTTCTCCTCCGCGGCCGTATTCGGCCGACGTGCTGTTCTACTCTCAGGGCTACCAGACCCTGTAAGGTACGGGGAACCCTAGCCGTACAGTACCCATTGTGCCATTTAGCTTTATACATCTAGAGCAACAAACGGGTCACTTATATTTTTGTTGTCTGATACATTTTTCCATGTCAAGTGTGTACTTAAAATTTTAACAGGGCTGCCGATGAACAATTAATAGAGAGATTTCATCCGAAAGTTGCGTATGAAAACCCAGATGAAATATAAATACAAATCGAAAGCTACTAAATACTAGTATGTTGTATCAGATTCAGAGGTAGTACTTTCCCTCCAGTTCTAGAATGAGATCATAAAGAAACATGGAGTTTCAAGTGTGCACTTAGTAGCAACTCCCCATTTTGGTCAGCTCCCCAGCATAAATGCATAATTCGTCATATAATTGTTTCTATTTATCTGTACCAACTTTGAATTTAAATTATTTTGCCATAGGAAAAGATTTGAAATCAGAAATAGCAAAGAGACACATGCAGTGTTTATACTTTACTCCCTCTGTAAACAAATGTAGGATGTTTTTGCAGTTTAAAGGAAAATGAACTCTATTTTTTTCATCTAGTTCAGATATTGTTTGGTCAAACTCAAAATATTTGTAGTTGTGGGATCAAACTTCACTTACTGCTGAGCCGTCCTGTATGATTTGAGCTGTAGGGGATTTTCCCTAAATGATGTCTGAACTGGAGGAATGGCTTTGACATATTTTGGAAGAAATTAAATACTCCTCTGTAAACTAATATAAGAGCGTTTAGATTACTATTTTAGTGATCTAAACACTCTTATATTAGTTTACAGAGGGAGTATTTGTTATCTACTCAGATGCTGCATTAGGATTTTGTTTTGTTTTTTGGGGCCAAATGACCCATATCATTAATTATAACATGCATCCAGACCAGATAGATCAGTATGTATATGACATCTCTTGGTCATTGCCTACAGGTCAGAAGCTCTTACTACTTGTTGCCGCCACCCTAGTGCTACATCATAGTACTACCACTTATGGAGCTGCGTCCTCTGGGAGCATCAGCATGGCACGGCCTGGCTGCCCAGATAAGTGTGGCAACATCAGCATCCCGTACCCATTTGGCACCGGAAAAGGCTGCTTCCAAGAACCCTTTAATGTCACGTGCAATGGGACCGGGGTATATCTGGGCTCAAACGGACTTAGGGTACTGGACATCAGTCTTACCTTGGGTGAGGTTCGTGTTCAGAATCCACATATAGCATCACGATGCAACTTCAGCAATGGCAGCAATAGCACCAGTGGTTTGGACGTCTTAACTCTTGATCCTTTTCATACGGTTTCCAACACCAAGAACAAGTTGACATCAATCGGCTGTGGTGGACTTGCAATGGTTGTGGGACAAGCCAAGGGCAAGAACCAGCTTGAGTACCTCACCGCTGACTCATGCATTTCATCCTGCATGGACGTAAGCAGCATCGGTAATGGCACAGAGTGCTCTGGCATGGGTTGCTGCCAGGCCCCTGTTTCAGGAAACATCAACGCCTTCCTCGCCCAATCCATACCAGTATCAGCTATATACAACTCTACCATTCAGTCTTTCAGCCCATGCACCTACTCATTCGTTGCTGAGGATGATTGGTTCAAATTTGATCGTTCTTATATCAACTCTACAAATTTTGGACGTAAATATACAGATGGTGTTCCTTTGGTACTCGATTGGGTTGTTGGTAATGGAAGTTGTTCTGAAACCAGCAAGATGGGTTCACAGTATGCCTGCCAAGCCATGAACAGCGAGTGCATTGATGTGTCCAATGGCCCCGGTTACCGCTGCAACTGCTCTCAAGGTTATGAAGGCAATCCCTACTTACAAGGAGGGTGCAAAGGTACGTATATGCATCTCACAGAATTAACCTATGCTCCTTTATCTTGCAGAATTCATGTTGACACTCTCCTCACTTCCTTGAAATGGCAGACATCAATGAGTGCGAACCTCCAAACCAGTCCTTGTATCCTTGCAAAGGTAATTGCAGAAACACCGTTGGGAGCTACACCTGTTCATGCTCATCAGGATTTAGGAGCGATGATCCAAAGAGCATACCCTGCGTTCAAGCTGACCCAAACAAAGCTCTGAAGGTGGCCTTAGGTATGGGGTTATAATTGCGCATAAATAGAAAGCTTTTTCATACTTCTTTATGCCAGTCATATAAGTCCAAGTAGAGTACAGTTTGTACAGGTATCATGTAGTAAAGCAATGGTGAGATGGCACAGTATGTGGAACTATTTTTAGCCAAATGTGGGTAGTATCACTAGTTGAACTAATGGAACCGTCATGATCTTCAGGCACATCCGCCGGTGTCGTCTTCCTCATGGTTTGCATGTTTGCTCTACGGGCTGAATATCAGAAAAGGAAGCTGGTGAAAGAGAAGGAAAGATTCTTTGATCAGAATGGTGGTCAGATATTATACCATCAAATTATGTCAAAACAGGTCGATACATTGATGATATTCACTCAGGAAGATCTAAAGAAGGCTACAAATGATTTTGATGAGAGCAGAGAAGTGGGCAGGGGCGGTCATGGCACTGTGTACAAGGGTGTTCTTAAGGATGGAAGAGTAATAGCCGTGAAGCGCTCCAAGATCATGAATGTGGCTGAAACTGATGAATTTGTGCAGGAGATTATCATACTTTCACAGACCAACCACCGGAATGTGGTCAGGCTTCTAGGGTGCTGCTTAGAGGTGGAAGTCCCCATACTAGTCTATGAATTCATCCCGAATGGCACTCTTTTTGAGTTCATCCATCGTAACCGTGGGACTCCACCTCCCTCGCTGGACACCCGGCTCAGGGTCGCTCAAGAATCTGCTGAAGCACTCGCATATCTGCATCTGTCCATGAACCGCCCCATAGTGCACGGAGATGTCAAGTCCATGAACATTCTCTTGGACGAAAACTACATGGCGAAGGTGACTGACTTTGGGGCATCAAGGACACTCCCCAAGAATGAGGTTCAGTTCATGACATTGGTGCAGGGGACCCTGGGTTACCTGGATCCCGAGTACCTGCAGGAACGGCAGCTCACGGAGAAGAGCGACGTTTACAGCTTCGGTATTGTGCTGCTGGAGCTGATCACGGGGAAGACGGCGATCTACCACGACGGCCCCAAGGAAGGCAAGAGCCTCGCGTCGTCCTTCCTGCTCGCGATGAAGGAGGAGAGCCTCGATGGCATCCTGGACGCGAGCATACTAAGCGCCGGGATGGAGACGCTGCTGAGAGAAGTCGCCGAGCTTGCGAGGATGTGCTTGAGCACCAGGGGGGAAGAGAGGCCTTCCATGACCCAGGTTGCTGACAAGCTGAAGGCTCTGCGAAGCACCTGGAGGGAGAAATTGCTGCTGACGCACGGCGAGACTGACCGTTTGGTATCGTCACCTGCAGCTTTGGCGTTTCATGATCCTCCGTCATCGATCATGTTCTCGACTGGTCCCCGCATGTCTGGAATAGGTATAGAGACACCCAGATGATAGTTTCAGTTGATTGTTACACCGTGCCAAGAGTGTCTGTACGTGTTAGAGGCTAGGAGCTCCTAGTATAGCGTCCATATTTGCCCTTGGCGATTGCTCTGCAATTATTTTGTAATAAATTCCAAGTAAAATTCATCCATGTTCATGAACTTGCTGGTTTGATCTTAGTTCAGTGTGACCATTGACCCTGGAAACATGTCGGTTTTCAAGTTCACACAAAGGGATTCTGTGTCAAGCTCAGAGGCCTTCACTTGCTGTTACTTACAGTACAGTGTGGATAGGGCAGCCTCATCTCATCTAGCCTCTCTGTTTATACTTGCTGGTTTCTGAGATAGATAGATGAGATGCTCATTCAGTTTGTAGGAATCTATAACGTAGGAATTAGAAGTGGTACAGAAATTTGATAGGATGGCACTTGCCTGGAAATCCATTTTGGCTCTAGGGAGCACATGCTCCTGCATGCCAAAAACGGATTTTACAAATGTAAAAAATATTTGAAAAAAAATAGATGTGTTCATTGTCACACCCAAATGGTACATGTAAATTTCCAGGGGACAAATTTAAGCATTTTGACCTGTGCAAAAAAAAAAGTCGAATGTCAAATGTTGCCGCCAAATGTTACACTTAATTTTGTTATTTTACTGACGAAGCACTGCTATCCCATATGGCATGAAAATTGTCTAGCACACTTGGTACACTAACATAAACATTTACAAAAAAAATCAGAATTTTTAAAATTTATTTACCATTTTTTTTCATTTTACTGCTAATTAAGGAGCATATGCTCCCCAGAGCCTAAAATCCAAGTTGGACACTTGCCATCATAAGGAATTGTCTTGCCTTGTTCCTACGCAAAAAATAAGCTTTGAGTGGATGTGTAGTTTCCTCCCAAAACACAGGAATTGAATAGTATTCCTACGAAATTCATGTATGTGTTTCCTACAAACTAAATGCATTGATGAGAAATTTTTCACTGGAATTCTTGTTCCTATGTTTTTCCTATGAAAATCCCCCAAAACGAATGAGGCCTAAGAAGTGAATGTGATCTTTTTAAGAGTATGGATAGCATCTCCTATGGCTAGATCCAAAGGGAAGAAGTTGCAGCCAACACGATTGACAGCTTTAAACATTTTGAATATTTACTTTCAAAAACAAACTAGGACAAAGACACAACTTGCATCTAACATGTCTTAAAATTTTCAAATTATAACCCGCAACACACATCGAGAACAAGTAATAGACAACTTCGACATTGAATATAATCTAATGGAAGTTGGGCACTGAATTTGGCCAATCATCACTACTGACGACGAATTTGTGTTTTTTTTGTTTCTCAAGTAGTATTTAAAATTTTGAGTTGAATTTCTATCACATTATTATCGATTTATGTTTGTACATTCCTTTCCATAATTCTTCATAAAATTGTGGAGTGTCAACTGTAGGAAGAAATAACCCTCCATGAACGCAAAAACCAACAGAGATGAGTGCTTTCTTCAGACAAGTGCTACTGAAAACCATTTCATAGATGTTTATTGTGAAATTTTTTCACACTGCACCCATGATGAACAATAAAATAAAATTAGTTCTTAAACTTTGTGCTTTAATAACGATACAATGTTGTGGGTGCTTGCAAATTTGGTGGCCCAATAACATCCGACGAGCTCCATACAAATAAAACAAAAAATCTGCTCAACGATGCACAAAATTTTGAGCAACAATTTTATTATTTTCTATATTGAGCTCCTCGGATGTCATTTGGCCACCACATGTTTACAACACCTAACATTTGGTCATAATCTAAGCCACAAAGTTTTAGATTTATTTTATTTTCTTTGCTATGTTTTTTGATTTTGTTGCATTAATGACTAGGGACCATTTGTTATAAGAGTGATTTTTAATACGTCGATAGTTTTTTGGAATTCCTAAAAAATTGAAAGACTCAAACTTTTTCTGAAAAGCATGAACATTTTTCAAAATTTGTTTAAAAAATTAGAAACAAAAACAAATTTTGGAGTTCTGAACAGTTTTTGGAAACACAAACATTTTGGAATTCCAGAATATTCTTTGAATTTCTAATTTTTTTTGGAAAAGTGAAACATTTTCTGAAATTCCATGAACAGTTTGGAAGGCGTGAAGTAATTTTGAAATATTCAAAAAAAATGAAAAGTGAAAAGAAAAGAGAAAGAAAGGAAAAATAAAAAACCAAAGAAAACCGATAAAAGAAACGGCAGGAGAAAGAAAAAATGGAAAGGGTAAAAAACAACCGAAAGGTTCCCAAAATCGGGTAACCAATATACAGCAAAATGGGCCAGTCCGTCTTCGTAGGTTGATGGCAAGCCTTTCGGCGGCTTTATGACATCTGGGTGGTGGCCCAGATTGTAATTGGGCCACGGGACAGAATCTGGGCAGTAGCCCAGGTTGCAACTGGGCTGCGGGACAGAATCTTGGCTCTTTTTTTTCAGCCGTCAACTAGCAGCAATTACGCGTGACGACCCCCGTGCTAAAAAACACCCAAAAAGGGCCTCGGGAGATGACGTACGACGCACGACTCGCGGGCGACTCGCACCGCAGGTGCGAGTTCGTGCCAGATCTCGGGGGATCGCGCCTAGATTTCCGACCAGGCGTTCTTCTCCGGCGGGCACACCGGCTGATTCTCCTCGCTGCCGACGGAGGGACGGTGGACGAGCGGCGGTGGCGCGCCGGCGACGACCTCGTGGCAGGTCAGTTGATTCGATTCCCATCGCACTTGGCCAGAATTTCCCCATGCGACGGGGTGGGTCTCCAGTGTGTGGGGGTTGGTGACGCGGAGCTCGCCAGCGACTGACCGGAGTCACTTTTGCCGGGGCAGAGAAGATGGCCTGCCTTGTACAGATCTCGCTTGTCGACTGCAAGTTTGCTTCGATACAGGAGGGGTGTCGTTATCGAGTTGGGGTGCAGAGTTCTGCTAATGGACGACACCGAGCGGGTTGTGGACAGCCGCGGTCTCCGGCACGGCGAGGGGATTGCGGTACACCGCATTTTTGATTTCCCGTGTCATGTGGCACACATTGGGCATGACTTGGAGAGCGATGCGGGGGTGCACGGGGGAGAATTCGAGGCGTGTGGCCGCCATGAATGCGGGGGGAGGTGGAGAATAAATCCACCCACCCCGCGGTTGGGCCGACGCACTCGGTATTCGTCTCCTCAAAACACCCCATCCCATTTCCACCAGATCCATCGGAGAAGAAGAAGTGCGAGGGGAGAGATGTCAGAGTGGAGGATGAAGATGGAGAGATCCATGGTTGAGCTTGCCAGTGGGAACGAAGAGAGGTTGGAGAACGCCAGGGAGATCGTTTCTTGGTTCTCTTCCCGGAAGGAGATGCGTCGTGCAGTGAAGAAGGTGTTTAGGAATCCGACAGCGGAAGAAGATACGAGGCTCACTCCGAATGGCTTCACCACGCCGTCGGGGGCCCCGGTGGGCTCGCTAGCCGCGCTGGTGTGGGCTATGGAAGAGACAGAGGGTGCGAATCTGGAGCAGAGGAGGAAGTGGTGGGCGTTCCGCTCGCGCCGCCGCTTCCCCACGGGACCGGAAGAGATGGTGGTGGGTGGCGTCATGGCGATTCCGGCGCCGGGGAGCCGCTGGACCCTGCTACCTCTTGAGCACTGCGTTGGTTTTTCCTTGAAGAGGAAAGGGTGATGCAACAAAGTAGCGTAAGTATTTCCCTCAGTTTTTGAGAACCAAGGTATCAATCTAGTAGGAGGCCACGCACAAGTCCCTCGCACCTACACAAACAAATAAATCCTCGCAACCAACGCAATAAAAGGGTTATCAATCCCTTCACGGTCACTTACGAGAGTGAGATCTGATAGATATGATAAGATAATATTTTTGGTATTTTTATGATAAAGATGTAAAGTAAAATAAAAGCAAAATAAAAGGCAATGGAAATAGCTTATTGTTGGAAGATTAATATGATGGAAAATAGACCCCGGGGCCATAGGTTTCACTAGTGGCTTCTCTCAAGAGCATAAGTATTACGGTGGGTGAACAAATTACTGTTGAGCAATTGACAGAATTGAGCATAGTTATGAGAATATCTAGGTATGATCATGTATATAGGCATCACGTCCGAGACAAGTAGACCGACTCCTGCCTGCATCTACTACTATTACTCCACACATCGATCGCTATCCAGCATGCATCTAGAGTATTAAGTTCATAAGAACAGAGTAACGCTTTAAGTAAGATGACATGATGTAGAGGGATAAACTCATGCAATATGATATAAACCCCATCTTGTTATCCTCGATGGCAACAATACAATACGTGCCTTGCTGCCCCTACTGTCACTGGGAAAGGACACCGCAAGATTGAACCAAAGCTAAGCACTTCTCCCATTGCAAGAAAGATCAATCTAGTAGGCCAAACCAAACTGATAATTCGAAGAGACTTGCAAAGATAACCAATCATACATAAAAGAATTCAGAGAAGATTCAAATATTGTTCATAGATAAACTTGATCATAAGCCCACAATTCATCGGTCTCAACAAACACACCGCAAAAGAAAATTACATCGAATAGATCTCCACAAGAGAGGGGGAGAACATTGTATTGAGATCCAAAAAGGGAGAAGAAGCCATCTAGCTAATAACTATGGACCCGAAGGTCTGAGGTAAACTACTCACACATTATCGGAGAGGCTATGGTGTTGATGTAGAAGCCCTCCATGATCGATGCCCCCTCCGGCGGAGCTCCGGAAAAGGCCCCAAGATGGGATCTCACGGGTACAGAAGGTTGCGGCGGTGGAATTAGGTTTTTGGCTCCGTATCTGGTAGTTTTGGGGTACGTAGGTATATATAGGAGGAAGAAGTACGTCGGTGGAGCAACGTGGGGCCCACGAGGGTGGAGGGCGCGCCCTGGGGGGTAGGCGCGCCCCCCTACCTCGTGCCTTCCTGGTTGATGTCTTGACGTAGGGTCCAAGTCCTCTGGATCACGTTCGTTCCGAAAATCACGTTCCCGAAGGTTTCATTCCGTTTGGACTCCGTTTGATATTCTTTTCTGCGAAACTCTAAAATAGGCAAAAACCAACAATTCTGGGTTGGGCCTCCGGTTAATAGGTTAGTCCCAAAAATAATATAAAAGTGCATAATAAAGCCCATTAATGTCCAAAACATAATATAATATAGCATGGAACAATCAAAAATTATAGATACGTTGGAGACGTATCAGACCCCAATTCAGATTGCATCCAGCGAGGAGGAGATGGGACAGGACTCCGACGAGACAGAGATAGAGGAGATCGAATGAAGGCAGAAAAGAACTAGGGTTTGCATGAGCGCCGCCAGAGAGAGAACACCAAATGAACAGAGGATTTGGTAGATCTGGTGGGGGGAGATTTAACAGAGGAGGGAGAGAGGAATGGCAGATGAAGAAGCGAGATGAAGGAGGGGATTTGTATCCACGCAAATCCTTTGATAAGGACAGAGCTGACCTAAATCCTGAGGCAAGCAATTCCAGAAACCTCATGAACAGACAAGATCCTACGGAGGCGATGGAGGTTGATAGGGAGAAGGCTAAATTGGCCAAATAGGAAGTGGCCAAATCTCTATCAAAAGTTAATCAGGTTGAGGGGCTGAACCAGCTCCTAGGTGGAGTGGATTTGGTCCAACAGCAGGTTTGGCTGACTTCTCTGCTGGCTCAACTTGCTCAGAATTCTGGGTCAGTAGGTGGGGATGGAAAGAACATGGGTGAGGGGGGTACCTCTTAGATCCGAAATGATGGTGGTTTTCAACAGAAGAGAGCTGAGCCAATTGGGACAGGAGATTTGAATGCCGCTACTAGAGGCAGAGGTTTTCAGAACAATTTTGCCAACAGAGGAGAGAATTTCCAGAGATTTGGGCAAGACAGAGACAACTCTTATCCAAGGAATGTTGCAGATGGGGAAAAATGGCAGTGGGTGGAAACACAAACACCATGTGCAAGAATACTAGGCGTGCCACTAAGGACTGTATGCCGGGGCACTGTGTGATCTGTGGAAAGAAAAATCACACCACTGATGACTACAATTGGCTGAAGCAGATGAAACTAGTCCCTAAATATGTTGGATATGCTGCAAAAGGGTTGGGAGTGCTGTTGGTTCAAAGCTCTAAAGAAATCCTGGAAGTGGAAAATCCCAACCCTATGGCTCTGGTGACTGTGGTGTCAGGAGAAGTGAATGAAACTCAGCTAATTGATAGGTTGCACTACATGTTCAATTGGAACTGGCAGTGGAGATGCAGAAGGCAGAGTGAGAACTCCTTCCTGGTTAGATTTCCAAGCAAAGGGAGATTGGTAGAGCTGATTCAGTGCAAGGATTTCAATTTGCTAGGTTCGGGAGCCATCATCAATGTCGGCAACTGGGGTTTTGACACTCAGGCCATTGGAAAACTGCACACTGTTTGGGTCAAGTTTGATAAAGTGCCTGAATGTTTTAGACATTTTTTTGCTATGTGTGAAGTTGCAGCTACTTTGGGACCAGTTTTGGAGATTGATATGAATACCATTACTCAAGACAAGGTCAGGGCAAAAGTGGGGGTGAGAGATCATGAGAAAATCCCTGCTTACACAGAGATAACTGATAAGAATCTGATGATATACAGGGTGAGACCAGAATTGGAAATGGTGGTTGAATTGGGATGGTATGGAGAGCAAAGGAAACATGTCATTTAAGAGGAGGAAATCAATAATCAGGAAGAAGAGATGAGAAAAAGACACAAAGGATCACATAACCAGGGAGATGGGGCTAGAGAGAATATCAGTTTAGGAAGCTTAAATCTCAGTCAATATGAGGAAATGAGGAAGAATGCAGAGGATTTGAAAGCTATGCAGAGAGATTACATCAGAGAGGTGGAAGCCAGGGGGAAAGTTGAAGCGGACTTGGGGAAAATCTACCTTAAACTGGAAGAGATGGAGGAAGAGAAGGCCAGACAGAATGCTTTAAGAGCTAAGGAAGAACTGAAAATTGTTGAGCTGGAAAAGGAGAGAAAACATCTACTGGAGGTGGTGAGCAAGGTGGTGAGCAAACAACAGGAGATGCTGGATACCTGTGTGAATAAGATTGAATTCTGGGAAGCTAGGGAGAGAGAGAGAGTTAGATGAAATTACTGACAGTGACTTGAAAGGGATTGAAAATAATAAGCAGGAAGAGGGCAATAACACATATCTGGAACCTGTGGATTACAATGCCAGCCAGGAGTCAGTCTCCTTTGGAACCAAACTGTGAATGAAATCTGGGGAAGAAGGTGAAGACAAAGAAAATGAGGACACCTCAGAAGAAGCATTAAGGAGGTGTGGCATGTTGGCAGGTAAACAAGATACAAATATTGAGGAGCTGGCCAAAGAGAGAGTTGCTGCTAAAGACAACTATGGTAATTCTTTTGAATCCCTTCATGATAATTCTTCTTTGCTTTTCATGGCTGATAAGGTGGGGGTTGATTTGGGCTGCACTATCCAAATGATTGATCATAACTTAGACATCATTAGGAAAATGGAACAAAGTAGACAGGACTTTTATAATCAACAAATGAACAAGGAGGAGGCTTCTAAAACCGATATTGATATAAATCTTATTGATGTGGGAGACGTGGATATTAAGGATTTATGTTCTGATGATGACCACTCAGATTCTAATCTGGAGATGGATTATTACTCTCATCTCAAGAACATTTTTGCAAGTGGTAGAAAAAACAGCTCTGGCTCACCAGGAATGTCCTGTGGGAAGTCAGCTGATAAAATAGGGGGATATAAAAGGAGGAAGAAAAAGAAAACATGATTGGTATGTTTTGGAATGTGAGGGGGATTGGCCCTGATATCAAAAGAAGTTTTATTAGAGATATTATTGTTAGTAAAAAATTAGATTTTGTGGGCATTCAAGAAACTATTAAGACTGGTTTCTCCAGAAATGAACTCCATAATCTATGTGGAGGGAGGAATTTTATTTGGAAATGGGCCCCACCTAGAGGTAGACCAGGGATATTATCAATGAGGAAATTGGGGAGTACTTTGTTAGAATGTTGGTGTTTGATAAGAAAAGCAAGTTTGACTGGAATTTAGTGGTAGTTTATGGTGATGCACAAAAGACTGGAAAAGCTGCTTTTTTAGCAGAATTATCCAGAATGTAACAGAAGAACATATCCATGCCATGTCTGATTGGCGTAGAATTTAATATAATCAGAAACAACAGTGAGAAAAATAAACCCAGTAGTGATAACCACTGGAGTTTCGTTTTCAATGCTATTATTGAACATGCAGGCTTGAGGGAATTACCTCTGATCGGCAGACACTTTACCTGGGCCAACAATCTAGATGATCCTACATATGAAAAATTAGATAGAATTTTAATTTGCCCAGATTGGGAGGAACATTATCCTCTTAGTATTGTTCAAGCTCTAGAAAGAGAGATTTCTGATCATACCCCTCTAATTCTTGACACTAGAGATGTAAGAAATAATAAGAAGCTTTTTAGGTTTGAAAATGCTTGGATGTTAAAAGAAGGCTTTAGAGAATTTGTTATTAAGATTTGGAATGGCCACTTTCAGGGGAATTGCCTAGAGAGATGGCAACACAAAATGAGAATCTTTAGAAAAAAGGTAAAAGGAGATGGATTTTAAATGATGATGCTTGGTATAGAAAAAACAAAAAACAAATTCTTAACAATTTGGATACGATTGACAAAAATGCTGAGAAATTTGGGTTACACACTAATGACAGAGAAGAACAAAAAAGATAAGGGCTCAGCTTCAAAACCTGCTTAAACAGGAAGAGATGAAATGGTTGCAAAGATACAAAGATAAAGAAATTAAAGATAGAGATAACAACTCCAAATATTATCATGCTAAGGCCAATGGCAGAAAGAGAAAGAACATCATCCTCTCTCTTGACCAAGAGGAAGGGGTCATAGAAGGGGATGATAACCTTATACAATATATCACAAATTTTTATAAAAAGCTTTTTGGGGAACCTGATATCTCCACTATTAATTTGGGGATACAGGATGCTCCAGGGATCAGTCAGGAGCAAGCTGATCTGCTAACTGAACCCTTCACTATGAAGGAACTTCATGATGTGGTCTTTGGTATGGAGAAAAATAAAGGTCCTGGGCCTGATGGATTGCCTGCTGACGTTTATCAACATTTCTAGGATACTGTCAAATGGGATTTAAAAATTTTGCTTGATGAATTCCATTCTGGCACACTGGACATAAAAAGGCTCAACTATGGGATTATCACTTTGATCCCAAAAGTAAAAGATGCCAAACAAATTCAAAAATATAGTCCCATCTGTTTATTAAATGTGAGCTTCAAAATTATAACCAAAGTTCTTATGAACAGATTAGGTAGAGTGGTATCACCTATTATATCACCTACACAGACAGCCTTTATCAAAGGTAGATATATTACGGAAGGGGTAGTGGTGTTACATGAAGCTCTAAATACTATACATCAGAAAAAGCAGAGTGCTATCCTATTCAAGGTTGATTTTGAAAAAGCATATGATAAAATCAAATGGCCCTTTGTCTATAAAATGATGAAGCTTAAGAACTTACCTGACAAGTGGTGTGATTTAGTATTGCACACTATGACAGGGGGCAGGTGGCCATTAAAGTAAATGGCACAATTGGGCCATATTTCAAAACTTATAAAGGTTTGAGGCAAGGGGACTCACTTTCCCCTTTGTTGTTTGATGTTGATGTAGATGCCCTAGCTATTATATTAGACAGAGCAAAAAATGAGGGATTTGTTAGGGGAGTGCTGCAGGAAATGGGAAATGGAGGTGTTAACATGCTTCAATACGCAGATGCCACCATCTTCGTTTTGCAAGATGATGAGGACAGTGCTAAAGACCTTAAATTCATTTTAACTGCTTTTCAACAAATGTCTAGGCTTAGTATTAATTTTCATAAAAGTGAACTATTCCTATTTGGAGAAGCAACAGATAAAGCTGACAAATACCAAGGAATATTCACTTGTGAAATTGGGAAAATTCCTTTTAAGTACCTGGGTCTGCCTGTTTCCAATATGAAACTGGGCATTAAAGCCTAGAAAGGGGTCACTGGGAAGATTGAGAAGAGATGTGCTTGTTGGCAGGGGAGGCTGCTGAATATGGCGGGTAGAGTGACCCTGGTCCAAGCATGCTTGACCAACATTCCTTTGTTCATGATGTCATTTTACCCACTCCCAGTCGGCCCTAGAAAGAAAGCAGACTTTTATAGGGCCAGATTGGTCTGGCAGGAAAATGAGGACAAAAAGAAATATCACCTTGTTAATTGGAAGACATGCTGCCTTCCAAAAAATCAGGGGGGACTGGGGATTCTAAACCTGGAGATTATGAACAAAGCCTTTTTAGCCAAATGGCTTCGGAAATTGGAAACTGAAAATGGTATGTGGGTTGATATTATGAAAAATACATATGTCAGGGGCAAATGCTTATCTGGGATTGAGAGAAAACCTAGAGACTCTCAATTCTGGGGGGGGGGGCACTGCTGGGTGTCAAAAAACTATACTTTCAACATGTGAAGAAAAAAATTAGGAGATGGTGTGAGCACCACATTTTGGGAAGATTGGTGGGTGGGTTCCAAACCCCTTAAAGATGCCTACCCCAGATTATATAATATTAGCTTTGATCACAATATTTCTGTGGCTGAAGCCATCCAGAAAGGATGGGGGGATTCAAATTTAGACAAACTCTGATTGGAGACCTTATTGACCTTTGGGGTAGTCTGAAATTGAGATGTGAGGAAGTTAGGATGTTTGGGGGTAAGGATCAACCAATGCGGATGTTAACCAAAGATAGAAAGTTTTCGGTGAAGTCTCTTTATGATTTTCTCATTAAAACTGATGTTGGCTTTCCCCAAAAGTTTCTGTGGAAAACCAAAACTTCTGCTAAGATCAAAATGTTTCTTTGGCTGTTGGCTAGGAAGAGCATTCTAACTAAAGATAATTTGACCAGAAGAGGTTGGAAAGGGAATAAAAGTTGTGTCTTCTGTGGAAAGGATGAATCAATTGATCATTTATTTTTTCTTACTCTACTGCTAAATTGATGTGGAGCCTGATTAAATGCTCTTTTGATCTTCGAAATATTCCACAGAACTTGGATAATTGTTTGTTCTCTTGGATCAAAACATTCCATCAGACACAAAGACATCTGGTGATTGTTGGGGTGGCTGCAATGTTTTGGTCCATCTGGAAATGCAGAAATGATGTGATTTTCAGATCAAAAATTTTGAATGATCCTATGACAATTGTTAGGAAAATGTGCAACTAGATTATTGACTGGTCTATTTTGCAGAAAAAAAACCCATGCTGATGCTGGGAGCAAAAATAATCGAGCGGGTGGCAAGTGAAGTTTACAAGGCGTCACAAGGATGGAGGCCTGGGGAGAAGACTGGGAGCTGCTGATGACTAGGCAGCTTTAGTTTTCATTCTGGCTTCTATCTAGCTGTCTGCCGCTTGTAATCTTTTCTTTTAGCTAGCTTTTGAACCTGTGTCTGTCCTGGAGATTTCATTGATGCTGTGAACCTCTACTTTACCATTGGTTTCGTTAATGAAATTGGAGGGAAAACCCCCTCTTTTAATCAAAAAAAGCAACAATTACGCGGGACAGAATCTTCGAACCAGCAGCAGGTCCTAGATACTTCTTCTTCGCCGGCGGAGAGGAGAAGCGGCTGGCGACAGCGTCGTCCGGGAGGAGCGCGACGCCACCGGAGGCATGGAGTTTCTGATGCAGCCGATTAGCAGGTGATGTCGTCGAATCCTTCATCTCCTCTGGCAATGGATCTGGAGCAGGAGAGTGATGTGCACTGACGGATTCTCCCCCCAAAGCTTCACAGGTTCCCAATCCTTGAGAGGATGGACGACGCGGATCGGCCGCCGGAGCCAGGGGAGTACGTCGTGCCGGCGATTGAATCTGACGCCCCTGCCATGATGGAGGTTGAGGCGGTGAGTGGGGATGCACAGGCGCAGCTCGTCGTCGCGGATGCCCCCCCCCCCGGCCAAGGGGAAGGTGAATCCAGAGGCCCCGGGGTGGAAGAAGAGGTTAGTAGGGAACAAATTCTTGGTTGTAATCACTAAGCTGGTTTAGGAGGCTGTTATCTTATCTCTACTTGCTGAAGATTTTTTGTTCGGTGGGCTCTAGAAATTTATGGTTACATGGAGCGCCGTTCGGTCATTGGCATAAAATTGGCCGTGCCGCATTTCAGGAAGGCATTGAAATGCATGATAGATATGGGATTTCCTTCCATCTGTTTTTGGTGTGAGCTAGTATCAGTCTGAAGTCTGAACCCGGAACGAACAGTAGATTAGTAAGCATATTTGATCAAGTTTTATAAGTTTGTAATGGTTAGTAGTTGGCGGAAGTCGATGCGTTGGACAATGCCGCGGGCTTTCTAGTTTACTTGTGTTCAGGTCATTGTCGTTCAGTTGGGCGTGTGTATTTCAGTTCCCTGTGTATTCGGTAATGATGGGCGCGTTCGCTCTGTAGTCGGTAATCATGGGTGCGTTCGTTGCGAACTGTCATGGTGCTGCGATCATCGTGCATAGTTTTGAAACTCCTGATTGTAGCATTTGACATTATAATTTCTTCAGGGTCCGGGTTGGATCAGCGGCTCCGGGGCGGACTCCATGTCCGACGCAGGCGTCCACATTGGAGAATGCAATCAGGAGTTCCGCCGATAATCCAGGAGATGAGGTGACAGTACCTAAACTTGGCACTACCTTTGATTCTCTGGAAGAGGCCTATGACTTTTACAATCTCTACTCGTGGGAGAAGGGATTTGGTATAAGATACGGAAAGAGCCGGTTAAATATCCGGAGGACAAAGTGCATGCAAGAAATTGTTTGTGGTTACGCGGTAAGTGCTAATGTCTGGCAGTATTTCCTGGAAGATCGATGTGGGGGCTATACTGACGAATGAAATGTGTGTTTATCTCTGCTCTTTTTTACATGCAGGGGAAGCCTGTTTTAGAGAATACACAATCATGCCGATGCAACTGTCCAGCGCTGATCAGATTGCTGAGATTGGAAGACAACAGATGGTACATAGCGGAGCACAGAGAGAAGCACAACCATTCGCTATCTCCAAACTGTGGGGAGACCATACACTGGCCTTCGCACAAGCGCATAGATGCTTACAGCAAGGATTTGGTAAAGCAGTTGAAGCATAACATTTTTAACCTAAGCAAGATTTACAGCATAATTGGTAGTTTTTTTGGTACGATGGAGGAGGTCCCCTTCACGAAGCGATCATTGAAGACATTATGCGGGAAGTTAGGACCTGAACAGGCAGATGGTGATGTGAGGAAGACAATGGAAGTCTTCAAGGAGTTGGGTGCAAACAATCCACACTTCACGTACCGAGTGCAGGCAGACGGGGAAGGGCGGATAAAGGGCCTGATGTGGACCAATGGCAGCAACCGGTTGCAGTACAGTTTTTTCGGGGATGCGGTTATGTTCGATACGACCTACAGGACCAGTCTGTACGATATGATGTTCGGTTTGTTTGTGGGCTTAAACAACCATTTCCAGAGTGTGCTCCTGGCCGGGGTGCTGATCAGAGATGAGACTGTCGAAAGCATGGAGTGGGTTTTTTCAGAGTTCTTACATATGATGGGTGGGGGCTGCTCCGAAAACGATACTAACAGGTAAAAAATATATGGAGCACGTATGTGATGGTTGTGTAACTGATATCGAACTTATTTATGGAAGAGCACATGCCCAACTGATTTTGTATTCTTTATGCAACTGCAGACCAAATTAGAGCTATGGAGGTTCCTGTAAAGAATACCATGCTGGACACCGCGCACCGATGGTGCAAGTGGCATGTTCTAATGAAGGCTAAAGAGTCGCTCGAAGCACTATACACGAAAAATAATGTGTTCCGTGCAGAGTTCCACAAAGTGGTCAATGACATGATAACAATTGAAGAGTTTGAGGAGGCGTGGCGCTTTCTCATTGAGAAGTACAACCTTAGGACACATCCATACATGACCAAGATATACAAGATAAGGCACAAGTGGGCGAAGCCTTATTTCAAAAGTGTTTTCTGTGTAAAGATGACGAGCACGCAGAGGAGTGAGAGCGCGAACCACATGCTGAAAAACTATGTACCACCTGGGTGCCCAATGCATTTATTCGTGAATAAATACATGAGACTTCAGTTCGACCGTGAATCAGAAGAGAATTACGAGGATAAGAGAACCAGAATTGTAACGTCCTTGACTTAAAATAATTGTTTTGTTCTATCCCAGAATTTCTTAAGGTGTCGCGGCAATCATACACAATTTTTTTCATGCAGGGGAGGCCGCTGATGAGTGCCAACTTGGCTATCGAGCGGCATGCTGCAGAGATCTACACACAAGCTATGTTCGAGCAATTTGGACATATACTATACGAGTCCGGCGCATACCAAGTTGAAGAAGTGGAGAAGAACAAATTGTATGTTGCGACACACACCAAGCCGGAACGCAGGGAGAAATGGCGCAAGGTGTCATACAATGTGTCGGTGATCCGACAAGGAGTAAAATTTGTTTGTGAATGTGGCCACTTCTCTCACATGGGTCTGCTGTTCTGAAGGTTAGGAAGCAGCTGCTGGATTGTTTGTCATCTCTTCGTGCTGTGTCGTTGAATGCATGACTGGTTCTAAGTTCTAACGCTTGTGTCGCAGGTTCTTGATTTTACACGTATGAAGCAAATACCGCCTAAGCACATTATGAAGATATGAACGAGGGATGCCCGTGACGTGCTGCCATCTCACTTGGCCCAATACCAGAAGGACCAGATGTAAAAACAATGAGACCAACCCAAGGGATAACCCTCGTTGGCATTTTTTTATAGGAGAAACTCCGCGAGCACCACGCGTCCGAGCCAAGACTCGAACTCAGGTGGGCTGGCAGCAACCTCAGCTACCCAGCCAACGGGTCGACGCCCCGTCCTCGAAGGACCAGATGTACAAACGGCCATTTACATACAGGCATTTCAACATGTATATGAATGCAATGGAGTTGGTGCGTCTTGGAGACGCGAGTGTGGATGCGTACAACAAACTCATGTCTCTGTTCAAGGCGAATATGCAGGAGATGAAGCCATTCGCCGAAGTTCACGATGGGCTAGGTTTGGAAGGTCGAGTACCAGATAATGGAATTGTCGTAGATCAGCTGGAAATCGGTGAGGGCATCGAGCAAGGTTTAATACAGGCACAGCAGGCAGAATTTAGGGATTGTCACAATATCTCTGCTTCAGGATCGATTAATACACTAGCGGGGTTGTCTGATCCGGCTAAAAGAAACAAAGTTGGTCGTCTAACGACCGGGAGGGAGAAAGCACCATATGATGGTTTGAGCAAGCAGCCAAGATTATGCACTATCTACCGGAAGCAAGGTCACAAGCGAACGACGTGCCCTGAAAGGGGCGACGCTCCAAAGCAACCTAGAAGGCCTGGAAGGTGCAAAAATTGTAGCGTCGAAGGTCATCGCAGAAACAACTGCACAAAGCCCCTAGATATGAGGATGCCAGACCTTCAGATTTCCTGGTATGATGAGTTGGCAGTTGATGGCTGTTCCCGGGATTTGTTTCCTGGCCAGACCGAGTGCAAGTTTTGACTGAAAATATGATATTGTTCACAACTATTTAAGCAGTGTGAGGTTTATGCATTTCCTGTGGCATTGTGAATTGGTACGTACATAAAGGGGTGGACCCACGTTGATGTGAGTGGGGGGCCATGGCCCCCACTCCAAGGTTTGAAAATCCTGTAGGATTTGGTTGTATTTTTAGAAATACATACTAAAACTCTCTAAATTTATACAAAATGTGCCAAAATATGTCCCGCACTCAAGTATTTTGCCCCCGCTCAAAAAAGTTTTTAGGTTCGCCCTCTGCGTACATAAGCCTAGTTTATATCTGTCTGGGTTTGTCTGACGAGGTAGGGATGGGTTTGTGCTGGTTATCAGGCGTGCGGTGTGGCTCAACTCAATTTAATTTGGACATGCGGGAAATACGGCCGAAGGGATTCAGTGTTGTAAACGTAGGCAGGCTCCATGCAGAACTATCTGCACAAGTGGTTCATAAGTTTAAATTCCATGTGGAGAGTGCATTTGTAGGTGGGAATGGACACATGGCATGCCCTTTTGTTACACCTGCAACTTGGTTTTGCAATTTCGAAATTCGAATGAGCTGGGCGGGAATGGAAAGGGCATTGGAATGAGCATCGGGGCCGTCAGATCTGCAGTCCATAGATGACTGTTAGGCCTTGTTCGGAATCCCTCCTCTCCGCTCTGACTCCGCGGAGTTGTGGAGCTCACTTTTAGTCGCTCCGTGAAAATGAGCTAGAGCCTGGTCCGCTCCGGAGCGGAGTGGAGGGAGCGGAGAGGAGGCGAACGCGGCCTTAGATCTCCTGGACCTGCACATATTTTTGGAACTCTTAGGGATGTTTCCTACAAAGTTGTTAAGGCTCGTCGTGAGGCCATTGGATGATATCAGAAACAGATAGGTGAGATGCTAAGATGTGAATGTGCTCTTTTTAGAGGGTTTGGGTAGCATCTCCTATGGCTTGCTCTAAAGTGAAGAAGTTGCAGCCGACACGATTGACAACTTTGAACATATTGAATATTCTTTTGTCAAAAACAAACTAGGACAAGGACATAACTTACATCTAACCTGCAACGCACATCGAGAAGAAAATAGACAACTCCGACATTGAATATAATCTAATGGAAGTTGGGCCTTGGATTAATTTGGCCATTCATCACTACTGAGAACGAATTTGTCAAAAAAAATTGAGTAGTATTTCAAATTTTGACTTGAGTTTCTATAGCATTATTACAGATTTATGTTGTGTCTATTTTTTCACAGTTCTTTACTATAACTTTTTAAAGTGTCATCGGAGGCCTTGTCCACCACTAGCCCCGCCACGTCAGATAACCAGCTCCAAATTAAGCTAGAAAAAACCCTTCCGAGAGCACCACAAAAAACATAAGTGCTTACCCTCCGAGAGGCTCAACGTGTGCCTTTATTTCAGACGGTTAAATTACCATGAAATCGTTCGGGATATGGTGACTACTCCTTGAGTTGTTTTATGCGGGGAAGAGGATTAAACCACGAGAACCAACCATCGGTTTGGTGTCTAGTGGGATGGTTGTGTTAAACAATTAGGCACAATTTCCATGATTAATTCCAGAATATTAAGCATGACGAAAACTGCTACTAACATGTGAATCTCAAGCATACTAGAAGCACTAAGCAACATGAACAGCACAACATCGCAAAACATGACACTGATAAACATGTTTAACCAACGAGATGGGATACTGCAGTTATACCAATCGTTTGCAAATGAGGTAGCCGTTGGAGCAGCGATGTTGTTGATGACGACGTTGGTGACGCCCGGTCGCAGAAGACGACGTTGCAGACAACGACGAGCAAGATCGCCCGACCTGGACGGTAGGCGAGCCGTGATGAAGACAGCGAGCAGTCGCGCGCGTGGCGCTTTCCAAAAACCTTATTCGCCCTCTCCCGTACAAGATCACAAAGGCGAGTGGTTCCGGAGACCTGCTCTCCGTTCGCCGGTGCACGCCGGCGCTCGGGATGGGGTGGACTACGGTGGCGGCGCAAGGAACGAGGCGAAACCTAGATTGGTTTTCTGTGTGTTGTGGCGCCCGCATCGTGTCTTTATATAGCGGTTTGGAAAACCCTAACGGGTGCAACGTGGGAGGCCCACGTCGCACGTCCGAGTCGATTGCGGGAGCGACCCGAATCGACTAGGCTGTGACGCGTCCGTCACGACTCCAGACTCAGTTTTCCTAAGTAGCAAAAATAAAGACAGAATTTGTCGAGGCTCGATTCACGAAACGCGATCGCGACGTGCCGAGTCGAGTCGAGTCGAGACGAGCGGAGGAGGAGGAGAAGGAGTGCGTGAGAGACTCTCTTATTCTCACTCACTTACAAGTGCTACAACACTCCACCTTATAAGGTGGTGTGCAACTCCTTCAACTTCCGGGATGGGACTAAACTTCCCACTCCCACCACTTGCTCACACACATGGACCTTTGAGATTTCAGAAATTGCCTATTAGGCTGCCCCATAAATGGCCCAATATTCTAACAATCCCCCACCAGATCTCAAATCCCATTTGAAGATTAGGCAATCCTCGCTACTTGTTTATATACCAGTGTTTCAGCAGAGACTGTTAAGTTGAACTTCCGCCTAGAGCCTTAAGCTACATCTATTAGCAACTTGAACAATGGACTATGCCTTGAATTGCAAGTTTTGTGCCAACAGACTTCACTCAAAGTCATAACCAGTACCTGGCTGGGCGGGTGGAGCATATACGTCGTACTCCCTGGTCTCTTCACGAGTTTACTAGAGATCATCCAAATCTCATAGACTGCGACGTTTACAGTCGGACTCATATAGGTGTGTTCTTTCAAGAATGCTCTGTAGGACAGCATCTTTGCTATCAATAGCCGTCATGAACACATTAAGGCATGTTGCCAACCTACCTTACAGCTCTTTGAGAGTTATGCATCTCCACATAGAGAGGGCTTACTAGATACTCTCCTCAGTCAAACCACTAGCTTGTTCTTCCCAGGTCCTAATTCACGGGATCTCCGATCACATAGGTTGGGTTATCACTATGGTGTGACACTCACGGGTCTCATACCCATCTCCCTCGATGCATTTTCTATCACATTACGTGATAGTCCCTTCATGAAAGGATCTGCCAGGTTTTGTCTGTTTGAATATATGTAACAGTAATTACTCCGGAGTTTCTCAATTTCCTAACAGACTTCAGTCGTCTTTTAACGTGTCTAGATGACTTCGCATTATACTTAGAACTGTTCACTTTGGCAATCACTGTTTGATTGTCACAGTTCATGAGAATGGCCGGTACAGGTTTCTCAACCACTGGCAAGTCCATCAGGAGCTCACGCAGCCATTCTACTTCAACAGTGGTTGTATCTAAAGCAGTAAGTTCTGCTTCCATGGTTGACCTCGTCAATATGGTCTATTTACAAGACCTCCATGACACTGCGCCACCTCCAAGAAGAAATGCATATCCACTTGTGGCGTAGAGTTCATCAACATCCGATATCCAGTTCGAGTCACTATATCCTTCAAGCACAGCAGGGTGCCCTGAATAGTGAATCCCATAGCTCGCCGTACCGTTCAGATAGTGCATGACCCTTTCAAGTGCATGCCAATGATCATTACCGGGGTTTGACTTGAACCTACTCAACTTGCTCATAGCAAAAGAGATATCAGGCCTCGTTGCACTCACAAGATACATGAGCGAACAACAATTTGAAAGTATCTCAATTGATCTCTCGTTGTTTTCTTGTTCTTTCGTAGAGTCACACTGGGATCATAAGGTGTTGGAGAAGTCTTGCTATCATTAAAGCCGAAACGGCTCAAGACCTTCTCAACATAGTGTGATTGCGTTAGCGTAATCCCACTCTCATCCTTAATAAGCTTAATGTTCAGAATCACATCAGCTTCTCCCAGATCTTTCATATCGAAACATTTCGATAGAAAAGACTTGACCTCACTTATCACAATCATGTTTGTAACGAAAATTAGTATGTCGTCAACATACAAGCACAAAATAACACTATTGCCCCCACCATGGCGATAGTACACACACCTATCAGCTTCATTTATGACAAAGCCTGCAGAGGTCAGAGTTCTGTCGAACTTCTCATGCCATTGCTTAGGTGCCTCTTTCAGCCCATACAAAGATTTTAACAATTTGCACACCTTTGTCTCTTCACCTTTTACCACGAAACCATCAGGCTGATCCATATAAATTTCCTCTTCCAACTCTCCATTAAGGAAATCTGTCTTCACGTCCATTTGATGAACGATAAGACCATAGAAGGCAGCCAGGGAAAGTAGTACATGAATGGTGGTCATTTTAGCAACAGGTGAATAGGTGTCAAAGTAATCTTCACCTTCTCGCTGGGTGTAGCCCTTGGCTACAAGCCGTGCCTTGTACTTCTCAATAATACCATCAGGCCTTAGTTTCTTCTTAAATACCCACTTACAGCCAACTAGCTTTCAACCATATGGTCTCTCAGATAATTCGCACGTTCCATTTGAAAGAATCGAGCCCATCTCATTTTGGACAGCTTCTTTCCAATCATCTGCATCAGGAGATGCAAATGCATCTGCAATGGTCGTAGGAGTAGTCCACAAGGTATACAATGAAATCACCACCAAAAGATTTTTCAATCCTCCGTCTCTTACTCCGTTTAGGAGCTTCATTGTCATCCTTCTCAAGGACTATGCCATGTGGTTGTTCATGTGGTTCTTCAGAATAATCACTTGATGTACTAGGTTCAGAAATTATCTCAGAAGATATTCTAGCAGTGATATGCATATCTTTCATAGGAAACATATTCTCAAAAAATGTTGCATCACGAGACTCCATAATAGTATCAACATGCATATCAGGTACCTCGGATTTAACCACTAAAAATCTATAACCAACGCTACACTGAGCATAGCCTAGAAAGATACAATCTATTGTCTTTGGTCCCAGTTTGCGTTTCTTCGGAATTGGAACATTGACCTTAGCCAAACATCCCCAAGTGCGCAAATACGAAAGTGATGGTTTTCTCCCAACCCACTCCTCATAAGCTGTTTTTTTTTCTTTATTCTTGTTTGGAATTCTATTCAGGACATGACACGAAGTCAACAAAGCCTCCCCCCACCATGCCTTAGATAAACCAGCAGTGTCCAACATGGCATTCACCAAATCGGTCAGCGTGCGGTTTTTCCTCTCAGCAACCCCATTTTATTGGGGCGAGTAAGGAGGCGCCCTTTCGTCAATAATACCATGTTCCTCACAGAATTCATCAAATATTTTGGGAAAATACTCCCCACCATGATCCGACCTAAGACGTTTGATCTTTCTCTCTAATTGATTTTCAACTTCAGCCTTATAGATTTTGAAGTAGTCTAAAGCTTCATCTTTAGTTTGCAACAAATAAACATAGCAGAACCTAGTAGCATCATCAATCAACGTCATGAAATACCTTTTTCCACCTTTTGTCAACACACCATTCATCTCGCATAGATCAGAATGTATGAGTTCTAGAGGTGCCAAGTTTCTCCTCGGCTGCCTTGTGAGGCTTCCGAGGTTGCTTAGATTGCACGCAACTAGGGCACTTAGAACCTTTGGCAATGGTGAAATTCGGAATTAAGCTCAAACTGGATAGCCGAGACAGTAGACCAAAATTAACATGACATAAACGAGAGTGCCAAACATCAGCCTCTAAATCAACATTGCCATAAATATGGTTTACTGACTTATTGCAAAATTCAGAAAGTGAAAAGCGGAACATGCCTCCGCACTCATAGCCTTTACCAATAAATTGTCCAAATCTTGACATAACTACTTTATTGGACTCAAACACTACTTGAAACCCATCTCTGCAAAGAAGGGAGCCGCTAACAAGGTTCTTGTTCATAGTAGGGACATGTTGCACGTTCCTCAGTTGCACGATCTTCCCCGAAGTAAACTTCAGATCTACCGTGCCAACACCACGAACAGTAGCATGTGATCCATTCGCCATTAGGACGGAAGAATCCCGAGCGACCTGATAAGAAGTGAACATAGAGATGTCAGTACACACATGAACAGTAGCACCCGTATCAATCTACCAACATGGAGACTGAAAGACTGAAAGTATCATCGGAAAATTACCGTACCCATCAGTGTTGCTAGTGGTCACGACATTGACATTCTTTGTGCCGTTTTTCCCTATCTTGTCTGCACGATCAGGACACTCCTTGGAAAAGTGGCCGAGCGCTCCACAGGCATAGCACTCGAGCCCAGCTTTGTTCAGCACCTTATTCTTCTTCTTATTCTTGAAGGTAGTAGTATTGATAGGACCATTGAACTGGGGCTTGTAGTTCCCTTTGTTCTTGCTATTGTTCTTGACATGGTGATTCTTCTGCACCATGTTGGCGCTAGCCTGAATCTCGCCACCTTTGTCACTCGTGTCCTTTGCCCTAGCTTTCTCCTCAACATCAAGAGACGCTATCAGATTTTCAACCGATATCTCCTGTCTCTTGTGTTTGAGAGATGTGGCGAAGTTCCTCCATGAAGAAGGCAAGTTTGCAATAATGCACTGTAACACCCCGGATGTAACTTTCCATATTTGTAACTCCAACTCTTGCCATTTTCGGCTATGTGCTATGATATTCCCTCCGTGGTCGGGTTTTGTCTTTCGTTTTGCATTTTGTTCATGTCATGCATTTCATATCATGTCATCATGTGCATTGCATTTGCATACGTGTTTGTCTCTTGCATTCGAGCATTTTCCCCGTTGTCCGTTTTGCAATCCGGCGCTCCTACCTCCTCCGGCGCACCCCTCTTGTTTTCTTTTCGTGAGCGGGTGTCAAACGTTCTCGGAATGGACCGAGGCTTGTCAAGTGGCCTTGGTATACCACCGGTAGACCACCGGTTAAGTTTCGTTCCATTTGGAGGTCGTTTGGTACTCCAACGGTTAACCGGGTAACCGCAAAGTCCTTTTGAGTGTTGCAGCAAAACCCCCTCTCTGTACAGCCCAAAACCCACCAAACTCTCTTCCATGCTCTAGGTCGTTCGATCACGATCGTGTGGGCGAAAACTGCACCTCATTTGGACTCTCCTAGCTCCCTCTACCTATATATTTGCATCCCTCCCGATTTACGTTCGCAGTCCAACCCTAGCCCCGCTCCCTCTCCGCCGCCGGACACGTCCGGTCCGGCCGGACGAAAAGCCGCCGCCGCCACGTGGTCCCCGGCCACCGCCCGCGCCCGCGGCCCGCCGGGCCCGTACGCCGCCCTCCGGGCCCGTTCCTCCCGCGCCGCCGCCCGCTCGTCGCCCGCACGCCGCCGCCGCCGCCGCCGTCCACCGGGAGCCCGAGCTCCGCCGGCCGTCCCGTCGCCTCGCCGTGCCCCGCCGCCGTCTTCTACCCGCGCTGCCGCCTCCTCCTCTCCTCCGGTCGTCGCCGCCTCCCCGCCGAGCTTCTCTCCTTCGGCCGTCGGCATCGTCCGCCGGCGAGCTCGAGCTCGCGCCCCGGCCAGATCCGATCGAGGAAGCACCGAAGGTTGACTTTCCCGAGATCCCGAAATATCCTGTCATTTATTTTTACAGCATGTGCCCTTGTTCATAGCATCGTAACACTCTGCATATAGCTCCGTTTCGCGCGTGTAATATATCGAATTGTTCGTCTCGTGATGCTCTTCATTTTGTTCAATTGCACCATGTTCAGTAGAGGCCATATTGATGCCCAAATCTCTGGTGCAAGAGTGCTAGTTGCTGTTATCTGCTGGTTCGTAGCAGAACTTGGAGATTTGTTATTTTTGTATCATTTAATCTGTGCATCTTATGAGCATGAGCTCTACATGTGTTTTGTTGTATGTCATGCCATCTTTCCAGTGGTGTATGCCATGTATTTTTATGATCTCTATGGTGACTAGCACAAGCATGCAAACTAGGCCCCGTAATGTTTCTGATTTCAGGGACTTGGTGTTTTCTCTAAGTCTTTGTCTGCTGTTATTTTGTTGCCATGTAAACTTGATTCTACAGAGAGATCCATGCATATTTTGGAGATGTTCAGTAAGGATGTTTTGTAGATATTGTTGTAATTGATCCATTCCTGCACTTGTTTGCAATTATGGAGTGCCATAGCATGACTCAATCTTGCTCTACTTTTGCTATAAAATATTTTTGACAGATTGTTTACGTGTTATTCAATTTTGCCAAGCTTGTTGTAGTTGATCCGTTCATGCTATGTACTTACTCTTGCCATGGTTAGCTTCATAAACATGCCATCTTTCTGTAGGTATGATTGTTTTGTTATGCATTGCTTTGTGGTGAGTGCATCAAGCTCACCAAGGTGCCCCCATATTATTGTTTCTGCCATGCTCTGTTTTCTGCTAAGTCTGGAACCTGTTAACGAAACTTGCTATGTTTACATGGTTGCCATCATATCTTCTGTTCCTTTTTGGCTTATGGTCAGTAAGGGAATTTTGTCATGTGCATTTAGTAGAACACTTTCATGCCTTGTTTTGCCATATTAAGTTCCTGTAGCATGCTGATTTCGTGCTCTGAACATTGCTACCTGATACTGTTTTCTGCCATGTCCAGTAATTTCACAGTCTGTGAACCTGTTATCTTTTGCACTTTTGCCATGCTTGTTTGAGCTTGTTATGTTGTGAACTAGCCGTATCTCAGTGCTCATCTTTTGTCAAGCATCTCCTTTAGATTACTGCCATATGCCTTGTTGCTATGTTGGAGTGTTGTAGCATTGTTACTTGTTGCATTCATGCTGTCAATCGTAGATTCGTGTCATTCTTGTTTTGCTTGCCATTTGCAAACCGTGCGTCCGTTTCCGGTGATCTTTATATCGATTTCGACCGAAATCATCCCATCTTTCCAGTGGAATGCTTGGTTTGCCAAGTTACTGCCTTGTTCATCATTTTTCCTTCCGGAGCACGCATATGCATCGCATATCATATCTTGCATATCATACATGTTTTGCTTCATGTTGCTTGTGCATTTCTCGTGGTTGATTCTGGGTCCGTTGCTTGTGTTCTTGTCTTGGGTAGAGCCGGGATACGAGTTCATGCACGAGGAACCTGTTGAGTACGCTTACGAGGATCAAGCTTTCGACAACTCTGAGAACCTTGCAGGCAAGATGACCACCCCTCGAAATCACTTCTATCTTTGCTTTGCTAGTTGTTCGTTCTATTGCCTTGCTGCGCTACCTACCACTTGCTATATCATGCCTCCCATATTGCCATGACAGCCTCTAACCATCCTTTCCTAGCAAACCGTTGTTTGGCTAAGTTACCGCTTTTGCTCAGCCCTTCTTATAGCGTTGCTAGTTGCAGGTGAAGTTGAAGTTTGTTCCATGTTGGAACATGGATATGTTGGGATATCACAATATCTTTTATTTTATTAATGCATCTATATATTTGGTAAAGGGTGGAAGGCTCGGCCTTATGCCTGGTGTTTTGTTCCACTCTTGCCGCCCTAGCTTCTGTCATACCGGTATTATGTTCCTTGAGTTTGCGTTCCTTACGCGGTTGGGTGATTTATGGGACCCCCTTGACAGTTCGCCTTGAATAAAACTCCTCCAGCAAGGCCCAACTTTGGTTTTACCATTTGCCACCTAAGCCTTTTCCCGCGGGTTTTCGCGAGCCCGAGGGTCATCTTATTTTAAACCCCGGGCCAGTGTTCCTCTGAGTGCTGGTCCAAACTAGAACACCATGCGGGACCGTCTCTTGGCAACTTGGGTTATGTTGGTACCTGTACGCTTCGCTCATCCGGTGTGCCCTGAGAACGAGATATGTGCAGCTCCTATCGGGATTTGTCGGCACATTCGGGTGGCTTTGCTGGTCTTGTTTTACCATTGTCGAAATGTCTTGTAAACCGGGATTCCGAGACTGATCGGGTTTTTCCGGGAGAAGGTTTATCCTTCGTTGACCGTGAGAGTTTATGATGGGCTAAGTTGGGACACCCCTGCAGGGTATTATCTTTCGAACGCCGTGCCCGCAGTTATGAGGCAGATGGGAATTTGTTAATGTCCGGTTGTAGAGAACTTGTCACTTGACCCAGTTAAAATATATCAACCGTGTGTGTAGCCGTGATGGTCTCTTCTCGGTGGAGTCCGGGAAATGAACACGGTTTGAGTTATGCATGACGTAAGTAGGAGTTCAGGATCACTTCTTGGTCATTGCTAGATGACGACCGTTCCGTTGCTTCTCTTCTCGCTCTCATTTGCGTATGTTAGCCACCATATCTGCTTAGTGCCTGCTGCAGTTTCACCTCATTACACCATCCTATCCTATAAGCTTAAATAGTCTTGATCTCGCGGGTGTGAGATTGCTGAGTCCTCGTGACTCACAGATTCTACCAAAACAGTTGCAGGTGCCGACGATGCCAGTGCAGATGATGGGATCGACCTCAAGTGGGAGTTCGACGAGGAACGTGGTCGTTACTATGTGCCTTTTCCTGATGATCAGTAGTGGAGCCCAGTTGGGACGATCGGGGATCTAGCATTTAGGGTTATCTTATTTTCATTTGGATCTTGACCGTAGTCGGTCTATGTGTGTATTTTGGATGATGTATGAATTATATTTATGTATTGTGTGAAATGGCGATTGTAAGCCAACTGTTTATCCCATTTTTGTTCATTACATGGGATTGTGTGAAGATGACCTTCTTGCGACAAAACCACAATGCGGTTATGCCTCTAAGTCGTGCCTCGACACGTGAGAGATATAGCCGCATCGTGGGCGTTACATGCACCCAGCCACAAATCTGTCAGGCAACGCAACCTTGAGGAATTTGAGCTCTTTTGCAATGCACTGTATTTCATGAGCCTGTTCAACTACAGAACGATTATTCACCATCTTGTAGTCGTGAAAGCTCTCCATGACATACAGCTCACTGCCTGCATCGGTTGAACCGAACTTAGTATTCAGTGCATCCCAGAGCTCCTTAGCATCTTCGATGTGCATATACACATCGCACATACGCCCATCAAGGACACTCAGAACACAGCCTCTGAAATTAGTATTGGCTTCCTTGTGCTTATTCTGATCTTCATCAGATGCACCTTCAGGAAGACCATTACTGATCAGGTCCCAAACTTTCATGGACTGGAGCCAAAGTTGGCATCTCACTTGCCATCTCTTAAAGTTGGTACCCTTAAAACTTTCCGGCCTCATAGCATCGGCAAGCCATAGTAAGTTCAGGAAATTGCCTAAAATAAGGTTTTTGGATTGTTAAACAATTAGCATAATTTCCATGATTAATTCCAGAATATTAAGCATGACGAAAACTGCTACTAACATGTGAATCTCAAGCATACTAGAAGCACTAAGCAACATGAACAGCAGCAGCACAACATTGCAAAACATGACATTGATAAACATGTTTAACCAACGAGATGTGACACTGCAGTTATACCGATCGTTTGCAGACGAGGTAGCCGTTGGAGCAGCGATGTTGTTGACGATGATGTTGGCGACGACCAGTCGCAGAAGACGACGAGCAAGATCGCCCGACCTGGACGGTAGGCGAGCCGTGATGAAGACATCGAGCAGTCGCGCGCGTGGAGCTTCCCAAAAACCTTATTCGCCCTCTACGGTGGCGGCGCAAGGACTATAGAGGTTTGGAACGACTCCAGACTCAGTTTTCTTAAGCAGCAAAAATAAAGACATAATTTGTCTCGGCTCGAGGCTCGATTCACGAAACGCGATCGCGTGTCATGTCGTGTCGTGTCGAGACGAGACGAGCGAGCGGCGGAGGAGTGCGCGAGAGACTCTCTTATTCTCACTTACTTACAAGTGCTACAACACTCCACCTTATAAAGTGGTGTGCAACTCCTTCAACTTCTGAAATGGGACTAAACTTCCCACTCCCACCACTTGCTCACACACATGGGCATTTGAGATTTCAGAAATTGCCTATTGGGCTGCCCCATAAATGGGCCCAATATTCTAACAGGTTGGACCTCCGTCCCAATGAGGGATCAAACCGCATATTCGACAACTCATATCCTTACAGCCTGAGGCGACGTTTCTGCCGATAGCGAGGGGCGCGCCTGTGATTGACGACTCTGCCCAATCTTAAAAGCTCGGTAGATGGTGGTCGGACGCACATAAGTGCGCGTCATGACGGCATACATGTACATATATGTGTGTTTCTACTATATTATTACGATTTTACAAAGGCTTGATGTCGCCACATGTGTCCATTGTTTGGACGGAGAGAACGAAGGCCGCCGTGTACAATGCCGCCGTGTGAATTTGTCTGGCTCGTTCCAACGAGCCATCGATCGCCGGCAGCTCAACAGCGCTTGGCCTGTGCATGCAATGCATATATATGCTCGCCCGGTGTTGCTTGTTCTCCAGGATCATCCTATCCTAATCAATTTCAGGTGGACGAACGAGACGACTGCATTTCACTCCCAAGACTCTGAGCTGCTCAAGGCTGAAGCCCATGGCTTGGTCACTGCCTGCGGCTACCGGTAAGAATCTTCTGCCGTTCGACTTCGTCCTTAATTTCACCCCTGTGTGAAACAGTACTAGCAACATGAATGTCTTGGCAAGTAATACTGTAGTTCCATACACCGTAAAATGTATTCTTTTTTTGAAAGATCTCTAAAATGGTACTATTGTAGTAGAGAACCGCGGGCAGGGCCTGAATTGATCTTCCGTCTTTTAAATATAATAGTTTCTTCATAGATTGGAACATCTATGGGATGGGGCCGGATCCTCTGACATATTGCACACTGTCGTTGGCCCACTGACATGTGTGCCCGGGTCCACATGTCAGTCGGTGAACGGCACCTCAGGGGAGCCGCGTCCCTATGGGATTGGAAGAGCAACTTGTTGGTTGCAGCATCCATTCGTAATCTTGATATAAACCTGCATCCGGAAGAAGACATAGGGCTACGGGGCAATCAAACTTCGTCATATGGGCCGTACTTGTGAGGCCAACCCGTGGGCACGGATTTTTGGCCCGGCACGACGCGTGAATTAAAGGGCCGGACAGGCCTTCAGCCCGCCACAGATCAAAGTCGATCCCTGAAGCCAGGCCTTAAGGTCGGGCACGAAATGACCCCTTTAAATTGCGCGGCCTTTTTAGGATTGTTTCGTCTTTTTAGGATAGTGATGCCTTGGCCTTTTATGGACTGTTTTGACTCTTTTTTACAAATTTGGGCGCCTTTTTAGGGGTGATTTAGGCTATTTCGGTCCTTTTAGGTTATCTTGACCCTTTTAACGCTGGTTGGCCCACAGTCAAGAAGTCCTAGGTCGGACCTTTTAAGTCACGTGCCACGCTGGTTCTCCAGCTCAGGCCTTCGGGCCGGCACGGCCCTTTTATTGACGGGTCCGTGCCATGCCGGCCCATATGCCCAGTTCTGGGTCAATCTAGCCATCGCAAAAATAATAATTCTTCCTCATGTGTCCAAATTCCCGTCAGATCATATTAGCGCCTTAAGCACTACTTATAGCGCTATAGGTAGAAGGCGCACACACATGGTTCGCTAGGACAGAAATGGGCTGCCAACCCGTTATTCCTCCCATCGGTTTTGTGAACCGTTCGCTCCAGTTTTTGGGCTGGGTTTCTTCTGTTGTTTCTTTTTCTTTTTCTTTTTTATTTATCTTTAATTTTTTTCTTATTTTAATTTTAGATTTCCATTCTGAAAAAACTGCAGGCTTTTTTCAAAATTATGAACATTTTTAAAATTTTAGAATTTTCAGTTTTCATGAACTATTTTCAAATCCTTGTACTTTTTAAAAATTCATGAACACATTTCAAATCCGTGAACATTTTGAAAGTTCATGATATTTTTCTCAAATTCATGAGTTTTTGAAATACATGAACTTTCATCAAATTCATGAACTTTTTCTCAACTCATGAATAATTTGCAAAATGCATGAACTTTTTTCAAACGAGAAAACTTTTTTCTAACCACTACAGTACCTTGTTTTTTTTTATAGTCAGTACCTTGTTTTTTTATAATTCGCTACAGTACCTCGTTTTTTTAGGCAAGCTACAGTGCCTCGTATCGCTACAAAGACTCTCCGCCCCGCACAGGCTCCGCAAATGGGCTGGCCCAGTTGGGGATGCTCTCTGTGCGCTAGAGTGAATCAAAATACAAAATGGAATCACTAAAAAAAAAACGAACCCCAATTCCCCCACCCAGCACGCCAGGCCGGCGAGATGCCTGACGGCGATGCAAAGGCCCGCGCCGCCACCACCAGTGCGGCACCTCCGGGTCCTCCTCCGCCTACAGCCATGGTTCCTCCAGCCGGCGCCGACACGCGGAATCCGAGTTCCCGGCGGCGCCGCCCTCGCCGTCGTGCCAAGGCGCCGGGCTACCAGGCCCTGTGAGGTACGGGAAACCCTAGCCGCACGATGCAGTTACCTGCTTATCGGAGCTGGCGCTTGTGATTCGAGTACGACGCATCGACCATGCCTGGGACGCGATTTTATTTACTTTTTGCTGGTGAATTTTATCTTGTGTGTCCTTGTCATAGTGCACTGCAACTCTGCAAGCTCCGAGCATTTGGGGAAATTAGGAGCTTATCCAGTTCGAAATTGCATAATAGTTTTCCCAGTGCGCGCATGGCCAGCACAAAAATAGACAGTGCATACATTTTATATTGCTGGAGAAAACCATTTTACAGTTTATTGTGAATTTTAGTTAACTACGTACATGTGGAATCAGTAGCAAAACGATTTTTTATGCACTTGATGGTGGGATGGAAGAAATAGGCTGTTTTCCTGTGGCGAATGGGGGATTAGAGTGCTAGTTGTTGCGTAGAAGATTATTTCTACAATTTTTTTTTTTTGGATTAGAGGTAATATTTTTCCTACAGTTTCTAGAATGAGATAGAAAGAAACATGGAGTCTAGAGTCTGGACTGTAGACTTCTCCTTTTTGGTCTGCTCCCCAGCATAGACGCGTAATGAAGATGCGAACTTAAACTCTTGTATGGTGAAAGAAAACTTGAAATCAGATAATAATAGCTAAGAGAGACATACAGAGTTGATGCTTTGTTATATAAGACGAGCATTAACTTTATTTTCTTCATCTGATTCAGATATTATTGGGTCAAAACGTTTGTACTAGTGGGATCAAACTCTTAACTAACTACTGATGTATTCCTTATGAATGGACTTCTATGACATTTTCCTTAAATGGTGCTTGGATTGGAGGGGCTTTGGCATACTCTGCAAGAAAGCAAATATTTGTTATCTACTCACTCGCCGTATTAGGATTTTTTTTTGTATTTGTGGGGCCAAATGTCCCATAGCGACAGTATAAACATGCATCCAGAGTAGATAGATAAATATGTACATGATACATCTCTTGGCCCTTGCCTACAGGTCTGAAGCTCTTACTACTTGTCGCTGCCACGCTGACCCTGCAATATAGTGCTACCGCTTATGGGGCTGGGTACTTTGGGAACATCAGCATGGCACGGCCCGGCTGCCCAGACAAGTGCGGTAACGTCAGCATCCCGTACCCGTTCGGCACCGGAAATGGATGCTTCCAGGAACCCTTTAATGTCACGTGCAATGTGAGCGGGGCATATCTGGCCTCCACCAAAGTAAGGATACTGGACATCAATCTTACTCTAGGTGAGATTCGCGTTCAGAACCCATACATAGCATGGCAATGCAACCATACCAATGGAACCAATAGTACTAGTGGTGATTTGGAAGGCCTACGTCTTGATCCTTTTCATAAGCTTTCCTACACCAAGAACAAGTTGACATCACTCGGTTGTGCTACACTTGCAATTGTCGTAGGAGGCACCAAGGGCAAGAACCAGCTTGAATACCCCACTGTCAACTCATGCTTTTCATACTGTACTGACGCAAGTAATGTGGATAATAGCTCTGGATGTGCTGGAATGGGTTGCTGTCAGTCCTCCTTCCCAGGAAATGTCAGTTCCGTTAACACCACATCTGAACCAGTACCAGATATATACGACTCAACCATCCAGTCTTTCAGCCCGTGCAGCTACTCTTTCGTTGTTGAGGAGGAGTGGTTCAAGTTCGATCCTTCATATGCCAGCTCTACCGATTTCGCTACTAAATATGCAGATGGAGTTCCTTTGGTACTCGATTGGATTGCCGGTAATGGAAGTTGTTCTGAAACCAGCAAGATGGGATCACAGTATGCCTGCCAAGCCATGAACAGCGAGTGCATTGATGTGTCCAATGGCCCCGGTTACCGCTGCAACTGCTCTCAAGGTTATGAGGGCAATCCCTATCTACAAGGAGGGTGCCAAGGTATGCATATGCATCGCCAAACGTCCACCTATGCTCTTCTTTCTGTCAGCTATTATTGTTCATGGAATGCGATTTCTGTTGATTCATGTTGAAATTCCCCTCACGCCCTCGAATATGATTGACAGACATCAATGAGTGTGAACCTCCAAACCAGTCCTTGTATCCTTGCAAAGGTAATTGCAGAAACACTGAGGGGAGCTACACCTGTTCATGCCCATCAGGATTCAGGAGCGATGATCCAAAGAGCATACCCTGTGTTCGAGCTGACCCAAACAAAGCACTGAAGGTGGTCTTAGGTAATGGTGTTATAAGAAATCAAAATATATTTTTGCACCCCAATTGTTCACACACTGCTTTACCATTAACAGAAAGCTTTTTTGTACTTTTTTATGCAAGTCATATACAAACAGAGTACAGTTTGTACAGAGCTCAGAAGTTGGTCATAGCCTCATAGGTAATGGGGAAGTTAATGATTGAAATATTTTGCACACCTGTTGTGCATCACACTGCTTAATATAGTAAATTTGAAATCTCTTTTGCACTTTTTATGCTAGTTATGTAAGTCCATGAAGAGTTTGCATTCATATCATACAGAAAACTAGAGGGTGTGTATAGCACAACATGTTGCATTGTGTTTTAGCCAAATGTGGTCAATGTCTACCGGTTGAACTGATGGTATTTAGCCTCCATTTTCAGGCTTATCCGTCAGTGCTGTCTTCCTCATGGTTTGTTTCTTCGCTCTATGGGCTGAGTATCAGAAAAGGAAGCTGGCAAAAGAGAAGGAAAGATTCTTTGATCAGAATGGTGGTCAGATATTATATCAGCAAATTATGTCAAAACAAGTCGATACTTTGAGGATATTCACGCAAGAAGATCTGAAGAAGGCCACGAACGATTTTGACGAGAGCAGAGAACTGGGCAAGGGTGGTCATGGCACTGTCTACAAGGGCATTCTCAAGGATAACAGGGTAGTGGCTGTGAAACGCTCGAAGATCATGAACGTGGAGCAGACCGACGAATTCGTGCAGGAGATAATTATACTTTCACAGACCAACCACCGGAACGTGGTCAGGCTTCTAGGGTGCTGCTTAGAGGTGGAGGTCCCCATACTGGTCTACGAGTTCATCTCGAACGGCACTCTCTTTGAGTTTATTCATCGTAACCATGGAAGTCCACCTCCTTCGCTGGACAGCCGTCTCAGGGTCGCTCAAGAATCAGCCGAAGCACTGGCCTATCTGCATCTGTCCACTAACCACCATATAGTCCACGGAGATGTCAAGTCCATGAACATTCTCTTGGACGACAACTACATGGCGAAAGTGACCGACTTTGGGGCATCGAGGATGCTCCCCAAGGACGAGTCCCAGTTCATGACGCTGGTGAAGGGAACCCTGGGATATCTAGACCCCGAGTACCTGCAGGAGCGGCAGCTCACAGAGAAGAGCGACGTCTACAGCTTTGGGGTCGTGCTGCTGGAGCTGATCACAGGGAAGACGGCGATCTACCGCGACGGCCTCAAGGAAGGTAAGAGCCTCGTGTCATCCTTCCTGCTCGCGATGAAGAATGAGAACCTCGAGGGCATCCTGGACCCGAGCATCGCGCGTGCGGGGATGGAGGCGCTGCTGCGAGAAGTCGCCGAGCTCGGGCGGACTTGCTTGGGCCCCAGGGGCGAGGACAGGCCTTCCATGACCGAGGTGGCCGACAAGCTGAAGGCTATGCGAAGCGCCTGGAGGGAGAAACTGGCGCCGGGGCATGCCAAAACAGAGTGCCTGGTTGTGTGCTCGTCGCCTGCGGCTCTGGCGCCGTGGTATCCCCCGTCCTCGAGGTCCTCCTCGGGGGAGCTGTACATGTCTGGAATAGGCATAGAGACACCCAGATGACAGTTGCATTCGAGCCTTCTACCAAAATGACAAACTAATTTATCCTACTAGAGGTACCAAGTATCTAAGTAAATGTTCTCATGGGATTTGTATGTTTTTTCTGTTTCGTTGTGGAGTCTTGCCATGACAGGCTATTCGATATCTGAACTTTCAGTTTCAGTGTGAAGAAACACACGCACACACACAAAAAAAAAACATTTTCAGGGCGATCAACAAGCACAAGTAGTTGATATGTTTTCAAGCAAACAATCGGAGTAGTAGGATAGTAGCGAAATATTTCATTCATACTCCCTCCAACCGGGTTTATAAGGGCAAGGCCAACGCGTAGCCCCAAACCAGATGCCCCGCAGGCCAGCTAGGTTGGGACTCCACCGTGGAGCAAAACCAGCAGCCTCGCAGGTGTCAGTGCTGCTTCTGCATCGTCGTATTTTAGGTTGAACTTTGGGCATGGATTTAACCAGAATCTGTATGTTTAGACTGAGCGGTCAATGATCCTCTTACTAGAGGCAGGCTCGTACATGAAACCATGTGTTGAGAATGTTTTCTTCTTTTTCCCGACTTTGTTTTCCTTTTTGATTGAGGAGTTGCCCGTGGTGGTTGAGAGGACAAGGGGCGCGTGCCATCATCTTTTCCTGTCTGTGACTGAGAGTGCCATTTCGCATAAATCTTCTAAAGACTAGGATGTGCCGGTTTTTTCTTAACACAGTACTGACGCAAGCCATTTACGAATTCAGCGTGGGCTGGAGATACCACTGTCCCTCTAACCATCCAACCACAGGTTGGTTCGCTTGTTTATTATTTGTTTGGCGCGTGAGGAAGATGATGGTGTTAGGATTTTTTTTTTCTAGGTGATGAGAGAATGCACGAAACTTAGGCTGGCTGTTGTTGATTAATTTGAGAAATTGTTGACCCAGTCAAAATCATGAATCAAATTCAAAACTGATTGCCTCAATTGAATGGGAAAGCTTCTTAAGAAATCGTTGATCCGATCAAAATCGTGAACCAAATCCAAATATAACATATTAGTTGAGTGAAAGGGCTATAAAATTAATCAAGGAGCAGCGTATATATCGAAAAAGAAAAAGGAGAGAAGGATCGGTTTCTTTTTTCTTTTTCTTTTTTGAGGGGTTGGAGAGAAAGGATCGTTAGGAGCGGGTCAAATAAAATACCAGCAGCCAGGACAGGAGGAAGAGCACGCGCGGAGAGCGGGTCGCCTCGACAAAAAAAGAACCCGGGTCCTTGGTCAGAGTTGAAGCGAAGGGGCCGTGGACCGGCACCGTATTCTGTCACGCCGAGCACCGGCCGGCCACGCCATTGACTGGCCGAGTTTAATTATACGACGCGACGGGAACGTGCGATGACCTGCGGTCGGCTCCCGCTTCCTCCTGCCCACCACACGCGGTTTTGGTCAGCAGTAGCAGTACGAGTACGAGGGGAGGCTGCTTGACTGCGTCTCAGTTCATCTCGTACATAAACCACGGTCTCCCTGGTCCTCTCTCCCGCGCGCGCGCTGAGGCACAGGCACCGGTGGGGGGTCGACGAACCCGGCGGCGAAGGCTCCGGCCATGGACTGGCCACTGATCGCCGGTAAGAAGAGCATGCATGTTCCTTCTCTTCTTTCTCTTCTTGCTAGAGCGCTCTCATGCCGTCCAGGCTCGTTACGCGCAACCTTGTGCTCCAATTTCGTTACTAAGAAAGAGAGGACTACTGTAGTTTGTTCCGCTGCCCATGCACAGCACCCGGGTCTGTTGTCACAGCAGCAATTTCCTCTTTCTTTGCGAGAGGATTTCCTCTTCTTTTCTACTCCTTCCGTTCGGAATTACTTCGCAGAAATGGATGTATCTAGACGTTACATCCATTTTCGCGACAAGTAATTCCGAACGGAGGGAGTACAATAATAATAACTTGCCTCATGCCTGGCCTTTTACCATTTGCGATTAGAGTGCAATTAGCCTTATTAAATCTTCTAATAAAGGGTGGAGACGCGAGTATGGTGTTTTGGATCTCAGCCTCCATGGAGGCCGGATTTTTGAAAAATTCAAAATTTTCAGTTTTAGAAAGAAAAAACTAGGATGTGGGGTGTATGTGTGTCAAATTTTAAGATGAAATAAATTGAAATGCGACCTATACGAAGAAGAAAAATTCATGGTTTGGGCGGATGAATAATACCATGTGTTTAAAAGCCCCATATTTGCTTTTTTTCTTTTCTGCACAACCCTCGTTTCAACGTATTTCGTCCTGAAAATTTACACACTTGTGCATGTCTGTATATATTTCAGCCTTCATGTATGTATGCATTTTCTTTTTCAAAATTTTCTGAAATGTAAAAATACGAATTTTCATGAATTTTGAATTTTGCATTGGGCGGCCTACATGGAGCTCAGCCTCCAAAAGCAATTTCCGACGGAGACGCGGTGTTTTTAGTAAGATGGCAAAGTCAGAGAGAAATGCGAACGGGATTTTTTTTATTTGTGAAAAAGAATCTGAATATATTTAAAAGTTAACCAGGAGTACAACGCATTCTTAGTTGATAGAAATTAAATTGAGATTTCAGGACAGTTAAATTAAATTTGCCATTGAAGCATCTTTCAAAACAGTTTTTTTTCATAATACTAATTTCCATACACGAATTGTTATCATCTTCCAAAATGTCGTTTTGGAAATGACTGATGTACAACCCGAAGGCAAGTAAACACCAAACCTGGCCAAACGGGCCAGCCCGGCCCGGCCCGTGCTAATCGTGCCTGGCCCGGCACGGCCCGCCGTGGCACGTTTAATAGTCGGGCCGTGCTGTGCCGGCCCACGGGCGCTGCTACTTGGCCGAGGCACGGCCTGGTTACTAAACGGGCCGGCTCGTGCTAATCGTGCCTGGCCCGGCACGGCCCGCCGTGGCACGTTTTATAGCCGGGCCGTGTTGTGCTGGACCACGGGCGCTAGTCCTTGGCCCAGGCACGGCCTGATTACTATACGGGCCGGCCCGTGGCACGTTTAGCAATGCTGGGTCATCTTTTTTTAGCCTATTGGGCTATATTTTAGGCCTATTGGGCTATAATTTAGGTAATGTATATAAAAAATTATGAAAAAAATAAAAATAAATAAACGGGATGTGCCGTGCCGGCCCGCGTGCCCAGCCTTCAGGCCCAGGCATGGCCCCTGGCGTGCCGCGTGCCGGGCCTGGCACGTTTAGCCCGGGCCGTGCCGTTCTTGCGTGCTACCGGGCCGGCCCAGTTAGCACGGCCGTTTGGCCAGCTATAGTAAACACCCGGCAGTTCAAGGAAAAAAAAAAGTAAACATCCGGCATCTCCACCCGACCTGACCGAAGTGACCCCCCACCCACCGTTGCCGCCTCGCCGGCGAGATGCCTGGCGCCGCCGATGGGAAGGCCCGCCCCACCTGTGCCCCACAGCCCTTAAGGAACCTCAGGGCCCTGCTCCGTCTCCAGTGAGTTCCGGCAGCCGGCGCCGGCACGTCGGATCCGAGTATCCGGCGCTGCCCGCCTCCTGCGGCGTCATGCGCAGTCCGCCCTACCGCTCCTCCGCGGCCGTATTCGGCCGATGCGCCTTTCTACGCTCAGAGCTACCAGACCCTCCCTGTAAGGTACGGCGAACCCTAGCCTAGTTGTACAGTGCAATTATTTGCTTATATATTGCGGATTGACGCGTGGTACTACACAACGCCGATTGGGGCGATTTTCTTTATTCTTGGCTGGAGAATCGTATTGTGTCGTTGACCTGCTGCTGACTCCGAGGTTGAAGAAGAACTGTAGCTCGTCCAGTTCGTATAATTAATAGAGGTGCTTGGTCTGAAAAGTCTCATATGAAAACCCAAATGACATATAAATACAAACCCAAATGAGAAATAAATACAAATAAGAGGTAGTACTTTCCCTACAGTTTCTAGAATGAGAACAAAAAGAAACATGCAGTCTGAGTTGTTATTCTTGTTTCTTTTTTATCTATACCAAATTTGAATTTAAATTCTTTCGCGATGGCAAAAGATTTGAAATCAGGAATAATTCAGAAACCCATGCAGAGCTTATGTTTAATTTTATAAGAGGAAAATTAACTCTATTTTCTTCATCCAGTTCAGATATTGCTGGGTCAAAATATTAGTAGTTGTGGGATCAAACTTAATTGACTACTCAGCTGTCCTGTATGATTGGGGCTGCAAGGGATTTTCCTTAAATGATGTTTTGGACTGGAGGAATGGCTTTGACATATTTTGAAATAAATCAAATATTTCTTATTTACTTGTATGATGTATTATGAATCTTTTGTTTTCTGGGGGGCCATATCACTAATTATAATATGCATCTAGCCCACATAGATCGGTATGTATATGACATCTCTTGGTCATTGCCTACAGGTCAGAAGCTCTTACTACTTGTTGCTGCCACCCTAGTCCTACATCATAGTACTACCACCTATGTCGCTGCGTCCTCTGGGAGCATCAGCATGGCCTGGCCTGGCTGCCCAGATAAGTGTGGCAACGTCAACATCCCGTACCCGTTTGGTACCAGAGAAGGCTGCTTTCGAGAACCCTTTAATGTCACATGCAATGAGACCGGGGCGTATCTGGCCTCAACCGAAGTTAAGGTACTGGACATCAATCTTACTGTGGGTGAGATTCGTGTTCTGAACCCACACATATCATGGGAATGCAACTACACCAACGGCACCAGTGGCAACGGTTCGGATGGCTTAAGCCTTGATCCTTTTCATAAGCTTTCCAACACCAAGAACAAGTTGATATCGATCGGTTGTGCTACACTTGGATTGATCTTAGGAGTCACCAAGGGCAAGAACCAGCTCGAGTTCCCCATTGTTAACACATGTTATTCAGTCTGCACTGATGCAAATAGCGTGGATGATAGCACAAAGTGCGTTGGTATGGGTTGCTGCCAAACCCCCTTGCCAGGAAACATTAGCTCCTTCAACACCGTATCTTCATCATTAACATTTACAAACTCTGCAAGCCAGTCTTTCAGCCCGTGCAGCTACTCCTTCGTCGCTGAGGAGGACCGGTTCAAGTTCAATCGTTCATATGTCAGTTCTACAAATTTCTTAAATAAATATACAGATGGGGTCCCTTTGGTACTTGATTGGGTTGTTGGTAATGAAAGTTGTTCGGAAGCCACCAAGATGGGATCACAGTATGCCTGCAAAGACATGAACAGCAAATGTGTCGATGTGTCCAATGGCCCTGGATACCGCTGCAACTGCTCTGAAGGTTATGAGGGCAATCCATATCTACAAGGAGGGTGCCAAGGTACATATATGTGTCTCACAGAATCAACCTACACTCTCTGGTCTATCAGCTTTATTTGTGGAATGGAATATTCTTTTTATCCATGTTGACATTCTCCTCACTTCCTTGAAATGGCAGACATCAACGAGTGTGAACCTCCAAACCAGTCCTTGTATCCTTGCCAAGGTAAATGCACAAATACCGTTGGAAACTACACCTGTTTCTGCCCATCAGGATTCAGGAGCGATGATCCAAAGAGCATACCCTGCGTTCCAGCTGACCCAAAGAAAGCTCTTAAGGTGGTCTTAGGTAATGAGATCATTAGCAATCAAAATATTTTGTACCAATTATACAAGTCTAAGTATAGTTTATATACATGTCATATGGCAAAGCAATGGGCAATATGTTGCACTGGTTTTTAGCCATATGTGGGCACTGCCGCTAGTTGAACTGATGGTAATTTACTGTCATGATTTTCAGGCATATCCTTCAGTGCCATCTTCCTCATGGTTTGTATCTTTGCTCTACGAGCTGAGTACCAGAAAAGGAAGCTTGCGAAGGAGAAGGACAAGTTCTTTGATCAGAATGGTGGTCAGATATTATATCGCCAAATTATGTCAAAACAAGTCGACACACTGAAGATATTCACTCAAGAAGATCTGAAGAAGGCTACAAACGATTTTGACAAGAGCAGAGAACTAGGCAGGGGTGGTCATGGCACTGTCTACAAGGGCATTCTGAAGGATGACAGGGTAGTGGCCGTGAAACGCTCAAAGATAATGAACGTGGCCGAAACTGACGAATTTGTGCAGGAGATTATTATACTTTCACAGACCAACCACCGGAATGTGGTCAGGCTTCTAGGGTGTTGCTTGGAGGTGGAGGTCCCCATACTGGTCTATGAATTCATCCCAAATGGCACTTTGTTTGAGTTCATCCATCGTAGCTATGGGAGTCCACCTCCCTCACTGGACACCCGTCTTAGGGTCGCTCAAGAATCTGCCGAAGCACTGGCGTATCTGCATCTATCCATGAACCACCCTATAGTGCACGGGGATGTCAAGTCTATGAACATTCTCTTGGACGACAACTACATGGCAAAGGTGACTGACTTTGGGGCATCAAGGACACTCCCCAAGGACGCGGCCCAGTTCATGACATTGGTGCAGGGCACCCTGGGTTACCTGGACCCCGAGTACCTGCAGGAGCGGCAGCTGACAGAGAAGAGCGACGTCTACAGCTTCGGGGTTGTGCTGCTGGAGCTGATCACGGGGAAGACGGCTATCTACAACGACGGGCCCAAGGAAGGTAAGAGCCTCGTGTGGTCCTTCCTGCTTGCGATGAAGGAGGATAGCCTCGAGGACATCCTGGACCCGAGCATCGTGCGTGCAGGGACGGAGACGCTGCTGGGGGAAGTGGCCGAGCTGGGGAGGATGTGCTTGGGCCCCATCGGTGAAGAGAGGCCTTCCATGACGCAGGTGGCTGACAGGCTGAAGGCTCTGCGAAGCACCTGGAGGGAAGAGCTTGTGCTGGACCGTGCTGTAACGGAACATATGGTCGTGCACATGCCACCTGCAGCAGCTCCGATGCCTTGGGATCTCGCGTCGTCGTCATCAGGAGCCCCCTCGACGGTGCCGTACATGTCCGGAATGGGCATAGAGGCGCCCAGATGATATAGTTTCATCTGAACCTTCCTTTGGAGCGGTAGTGCCAAGAGAAAGTGTGTCTTAGAGGCTTAGAGCTTCAGGGTATAATGTGCAGCAGAAATGTACAGGTAGCTGTGCTGTGTTAGGTACCAAGTACTATGTAAGTAGAAGTTTGAATTTGTTGGTCTTGTGTGTTTCTGTGTGGAGTTTTCCATGACATTTGACTTTTCAATTTGAGTGTGAAGGAACACAAAAATCCAGTTTCCAGTACGAGAATTCGCATGCAGTGTTGTTCAACTACACATTAGAATTCGTTTTGGCGGTGAGGTTAACTCGGCCGGCACTGCAGTTATCATAATTTTGAACTGGTCTACTGGAGTAATCATAAACTGCAGTCAAAGAGAGCAATTTTACTGCAATCTCCTAGAAATTGTACTCCTGCACATACTCCCTGTTTGATTAACTGGACACTGTTACTCCTCTGCTTAAAAAAATACTACCGGGCACTGAACACTGTTACTCCAGCAAGTTTACTGCATATTGAGTTTACTGTAAAAAATACTACAGCAAGGAGTAATGCATAAATTTGGAGTAAATTTGGAGTATGGAGTTGACAGTACTTCATAAAATATGGAATAATGCATAAATTTGTACTCCAGCATGTTTACTGCATACTCAGTTTAAAAATCAGTTTACTGTTAAATGACAGTAATTCAGTTTACTGTTAAAAATTGACAGCACTCCAGCAAGGAGTAATTCAGTACTTGGATTACCTTGGAACATTTCAAAAATAATTTACTGCATACTCAGTTTAAATTTCAGTTTCAAGCATACTTGGATTTACCTTGAAGCATTTGATTGTTAGATCTACTGCATACTCATCTGATCAGCAACAAGAGTACTTAGAGTACCTTGAATCATTGGACTCAGTCCAAACTCAAAATTTAGAGTACCTTTGAATCATTGGATTCATCTGATCAGCAACAAGAGTAGTACCTTGAATCATTGGACTCAGTCCAAACTCAAAATTTAGAGTACCTTTGAATCATTGGATTCATCTGATCAGCAACAAGAGTAGTACCTTGAATCATTGGACTCAGTCCAAACTCAAAATTTAACTTCTCATCTGATCAGCAACAGGAGTAAGATCAAGAACAGCAGTAAGATTAGCAGTTAGGCCAACAACAAGAGTACTGAGGAGCAGATCAACAGGGATAGGCCCACGCATTTTTACCTTGATCAACAACATCAGCAGACCAACAGCTGCAGATCAGCAGCAGCAGCACAACATCCTCTGCTTCTCATCTCCTCTGCTGTAGATCAACAGTAAGAAATTTCATTTGCATAATACGGAGAACATTCATTTGCATAATATTTATAATGGAGTATTCATATGGAGTGAACATTTTACTACAATTCGTTTGCATGATTGGAAACAGTAGAAATTTGCATATGGAGTAAACAGAAAACAGTCAACAACAGGGAATTCAAAATGCCAAAGAAGATACTCAATCAACAGTACTTATTTTGCATAATTTGCATATAGAGCGATGGTAACAAGGACATAGGATTTATCCAGGTTCAGGTTCTCTAAGGGGATAATACTACGTCATGTTTGTGTTTCATGCGTTGATGTGTAGTACAGAGTACATGTATCTATCAAGAGATTATAATATCTAATAGGCCCAGGATTACAAAACTCCTAGTCAGCTACATCGGTGGAGAGGAATCCTCCACGAATAAGGAGTCCTTGTCTTGAACGGCATGGTCTCCAAAGTCTTCTCCGTAGAGCGTCATGGCCCATTCGAAGTTGCCCAGGATGAAACCAACTAGGGGTCCTCAGCCCAGCCCACCAAGTCAGGAATTGGCATGGTGAGAAGCCCCTTGGCCGGGACAACGCCAAGTAGCCCCTGAACCGGTATTCAAGTTGGCCGAGCTGCTCGTCTACGTCGGTCGCCGGTCTTGAAGCTTGTCCAACAAAAGTCTTGCGAACATTGCCTTCATACGTCCGAGCTCCAGGTCGAAAAGCATCTGAGGTGATGTAAACCACCCTGGTCTTGGGAAATATTCTCATTTTGTTCGTCCGAGCTTCTTTTGTTTGTCCCTGTTCGCCCTCAGATCCTCGCTCCTATTTTTATTCTCATTTTCTGTTTTTCACTCGGGTCATAATGATCTTTTTTTTTTTACGAAAATCTACATGAGTTTGTTTCTATCCAATACTAGTTGTTTCTCAGTTGCGTGAAGTTACAAATTATTTTGCCCGATAGAGGAATGAAGCCTCCATCTCAAGAAAATTAAAATAGGAGCGAAGCCCCAAGTCCAAAACGTGAAGGAGGGCAAGCCAGGACCTCGTCGGAGGTGGGTAGGATTAGACAGAGCTCAAGCTCGAGACAACCTAGAGCGACGTCCCCGGGGAGGGCTCGAGTGGGGGGCTCGACGAAGATGCGGCAGGGGGAAGGAGGGGCAGAAATCACGGGTTGAGCGAGGAAGATGAACAACGTCACTCGATGGGAAGAGGAAAGAACACAAGACGTTGGATTTGAATCAAACGGTTGAGAATGAGGAAGAGCAAACCGATTTAAATGAATACAATTATCAGTCTCGTGACCTACATGTGCTCCCTTTATTTTCTTATAATAACAATACGATTTTTCTACCCCTAAAAAAAACAATACGATTTTCCGGAAAAAGGAAATATAACAATCTATGTTCGCTATCTTTCACATGGGCCCGTGCTGTAAGAATTCGCTTTCTTGCTAAAAAAAAACAAAGAATTCACTTTGGAAATGTCCGATGTACCCCCCAAGGCCCGGCCGCGTCCCAATCCCCGACCTCGCCGGCGACATGCCTGTCGCCGCCGATGGAGCTGCCTGCTCCATCTGCGCAGCACCACCAGTACGGAACCTCCACTTCCGGCGAGTTTCCGCGGCTGGAGGTCTGTCCCCTCCTACCGGCGTCGGCGCCGCGACGTTGGATCCGGGTATCTGACGCTACCCGCCTGCCCCGCAGCCGTGTTCGGCTGTCGCGCCGTGCCGTGCTCAGGGCTACCAGGCCCTGTAAGGTATGGCGAACCCTACTCGTACGGTGCAGTGATTTGCTTATCGGGGCTGGGGCGTATGGTGCGACTGGTCAGGGGCACTTGGGGCGGGTGGCATTTTTTTCCTCTGTTGATGGAGAGTTTTTCCTGTACCGATGTGATTCAAACTCGAAGCCTTAGGAGATTAGGATGAACTAGGAGTCGAAGAATACCTGTGTAGCTCGTTCAATTCGAGATTGCTCACGCTTCTTTCCTGGAGCAGAGATGTGCTATAAGCAAGCACCCAAGTGACCCATTTTGTTCACAGTAAACATTCAGTTGCATCGTGGAGGGGATTTTCAGTTTACTGCATTACATGGGAAATCAGGGGGGAAATGGGCTGGAGGTTTCACTGTGATGACATGTAGGAATCAAATTCATGGAGTGGCGGCGTGGAAGAAATAGGCTGTTTACCGATGGCAAATGACTGAAATATATTACTATATAGAAGATGAATTCTTACAATTCTTTGTTTCAAGATGTAACATCGCAACGGATAAGCAACTGATAGAGATATTCCATCCCAAAAGTTGCATATAAAGACCCAAAATGGCAAGTATGTGCAAACTGAAACAATCACTAAAAACAAGCTACTCTAAAAATGTTTTTTTTCTTCGGGTAATTACAGTAACAAGTTCTCGAATGAGAACAGAAGTAAAATGGAGTCTGCAGTAAATACTGAATGGCAGCTTCTTTTTTATCTACATCCAGCATAGATGCATAATTTGTCATGTTTTTGTGTCTTTCTTTCTTCGTACCTAGGTTAATTTTGAGCTTCAGTTCTTTTGTGGTTAATATGGACCTGAAATCAAAGAAAACCATTGATAGATATTCAAAGTTCATGTTTTACTTAGGAACATGGGCTATACCTTTGCTCTCTAAATCTGATTATGTCGGAGTAATTGGCCACGGATACCTCGAAGACGGAAAGACAATAATTCAAGACATCGGGGCTAGCAAAGCCCCTCAGTCCGACTGCCTGGCTGCTCCTGCCGGCTCCCCGTCCGACTGCTCTGCCCGGCCGGATGCCGGCTGCCGACTGTGCCGACCAGCCGGCTGCCGGCTGCCGACTGCGCCAACCAGCCGGCTGCCGACTGTAGCCCGACCCAACACCGACACGACCCCGACGAGACGGCCATACCGCGGACGAGACAACTGTACCACGACAGTGACACTTGTCCCTGGGCACTATTTATGAAGTGACCCAGGGGACAAGTGTAACACCCCACCATGCCTTGCCCATGCCACCACATAGCTTACTCTCAAAGCTAGCCATGCCTATATATATGGACGCACATCCATCCATCCAGGATGGACTCTCACGCACACACCCTCAAGCAAGCTAGCTAGCAAGAGAGCAAGCTAGCCATCTATCCATCCACTCCCACGGGCAAGTATGCCCAAGCACACCCATATGGCCAGAGGCAACGGCCACCATGCCACATACATATGCAAAGCCAGATGCCTATGGCATTGATTAGATACAGCTCCAGGAGCACTCTGTACCAGATATACATACCAGAGATATTCAGACATGCAGGAGTAGGGGTATTATCTCTCCGGAGAGCCCCGAACCTGGGTAAACTAGTGCGTGCTACTCGCATACCCGCTCCCGGGCCTATCAGCAGCAGTCTTACCCTCACACTAAGCCCTTGTGGCATCTGTCGACTCGCAAGCCCCCCGTGAGAATACCACGACAGTTGGCGCCCACCGTGGTGTGGTACTACTACTATGCTACCACGCTGCTGCTGGTTTCGCAGTCCGGGCGGGACCATTTTTCGCCTTCACCGCCGCGGCGTCGCGCCGTCTCTCCGATAGCGGTCGGGGGCTCAACATCGACATGCCCCCGGAGTGGCCGCGAGGGGCGGCGCGCCCTCGCCGTCGGCTTCGCCATCTTCGTCGTCACCGCGGCGTCGCCGTCGTCTCTCCGGTGGCGCTCGGGGCCCGACATCGACATGCCCCCGGAGTGGCCGCGAGGGGCGGCGCGCCCTCGTCGTCGGCCTCGCCTTCTTCACCACCACCGTTGCGACGCCGGCCGTCCGTCCGCGCGCGCGCTGCGCGCGGGGCCTCGCTTCAGTCGGCCGTGCCCATCCACGCACCGCTCGCGTATGCTCCCCTCCGTGTTGCGCCTTGCTTCGGCTGAAACGCATGTTCACTCCTCCACATGCCATCTTTGCGAGCTAGCTAGATGCAAGTCAAACCGTGGTCATACATCATCCATACACTACTCAAAGAACGGCGTGATTTCTTGTTGGCGCCCATACTGCACCATGCCTCGTGCATCTCCAGCCGCGCTGCGTTGACCCAGCCGGACTGCCCGACGCCTCTGCTTTCGTGGCCACACGTCCGCGCGGGCCTTCTCCTCTGCAGCTGGCGCGGCCTCCAGAGGTGCATGCGCCCGCGTGCTGCTGCTTCCCACACGCGTCTCACCCCCACACGCCGGCGCTGCTGCTTCCCACACGCGTCTCACCCCCACACGCCGGCGCTGCTCAGCCCGCGCTGCTGCCGGCCGCGGCTCTGCCTGTGCTACTCCAGCCCCTGGCTGCTGGCCCCACGCCGGCTGCAGCGCCCGGCCTGCCGCGACCCCGCCTCCGCCGGGTGCTCGGCTCACCGTCCGGCTCCCAAGCTGGCTCGCTCGCCGCCTCACCTCCGGGCGCCCGGGTGAGCCTCAGCCGGCTCCCGTTGTTCGCTGCCGCAGCCTGTCGGTGTCGTTCGGGCAGCCGAGAGAAAGAAAAATAAAAAGGGCCGAGTGAGGGAAAAGTCAAGGGCCAACTGCCCACGGCCCGGCTGAAAAAAATGAAGAGCTGTGTCCGACTGCTCAAGGCCGGCTGGGAGAAAAATAAAAGGGTCGGCTGCCCGAGATCCGGCTAAAAAAGCCAAGGGCCGACTGCCCACAGCCGGCTGGTGAAAAAAAAAGTGACCGGGTGAGATGGCCGGCTGCCCGAGAGTCGGCTGGAATAAAAGAAAAGATGAAAGAAATGTGCGTCCGGCTGCCAGATGTGCGTCCAACCGCTGGCTGCCTGGCCGGCTGCAAAAATCCCGACTAATGTGTCGGAGTCTGCTTGCCCAGCCAGCTGAAGAAGAAAAAGAAGAAGAAAAAGTAGTCGCCGGGAGATCCGGCCCGACTGCTCAGCAGTCGGCCCGAATCTCGGGGGCTACACCCAACGGGTGCGTTGACGCGCCCCCGCGAAGAAGAAGACAAAGTAGTTGCCGGAAGATCCGGCCCGACTGCTCAGCAGTCGGCCCGAATCTCGGGGGCTACACCCAGTGGGTGCGCTGGCGCGCCCCCACGGAAGATTGCAGACAAGAGAAGAGTTCTGTCCGGCTCCCAGCAGCCGGTAGAAGAGAAAAGAAAGAAAAGGGCGCTGGCAGACGCCTCGCCGCCTGGCCGGCTGTGCCAGGCCGGCTCGGCTGCGTTCTGCTTGCCGCCTGGCCGGTCAGGCCCGACCGGCTGGACCCTCCTCGAGCGCCTAGAGGCTCGAGGGCTACACCCAGCGGGTGCGCCGATGCGCTCCGCGAGCGCCGAGCCGCGCCGGCTGTCTTCGACGACCTCCGCCTCGGCTACACGAAAATCAATGTGAGCTCCTCACCCGCATATTTTTGCATCACGAGAGCACGGATAACCTTGAGCGATGCTCGGGGGCTGGCCGCTTGGCCTGAGACGTTAGTTCCCGCAGACGGCTTAGTAGCGTGCGCGGTACCAAAGGCCCACTCTTAGTCATAGACCGCAGAGCGGCTGTCCGGCTAGCAAGAGTGAACGCTGGAGGCCACCCACGCGAAAGACGTCTGGGAAGAAAAACGGTTCGGGCGACCCGGCCATTTCCTTTACAAGTATCTGCTCGGTCGAATCTGCCCTCAGACTCTGAGTACTGTACACTCCACTTCGCGGCCCACTCTCAGCCACAGACCGCAGAGCGGCTGTCCAGCGAGCGAGAGCACAAGCCAAAAAGCGGAGGGAACACGAAAAAGATTGAAGGGGGCTCGCACGAAACCGAGTCGGCACCCTCCGCATAAAACTTGCAATGCTAAAAGCAATCATTTGATATATCTGCGTGGACTAACTTTGTCTTTTTGCATGATCATTTCCATGAACACCCGCCAAAAAACCTCCGCCCAACTTTGCCAAGTTGCCCGGAGGCTTGGGGGCTACTGTCGGAGCAATTGGCCACGGATACCCCGAAGACGGCAAGACAATAATTCAAGACATCGGGGCTAGCAAAGCCCCTCAGTCCGACTGCCCGGCTGCTCCTGCCGGCTCCCCGTCCGACTGCTCTGCCCGGCCGGATGCCGGCTGCCGACTGCGCCGACCAGCCGGCTGCCGACTGTAGCCCGACCCAACACCGACAAGACCCCGACGAGACGGCCATACCGCGGACGAGAAGGCTGTACCACGACGCCATCATGTACAGTGACACTTGTCCCTGGGCACTATTCATGAAGTGACCCAGGGGACAAGTGTGACACCCCACCATGCCTTGCCCATGCCACCACATAGCTTACTCTCTAAGCTAGCCATGCCTATATATATGGGCGCACATCCATCCATCCAGGATGGACTCTCACGCACACACCCTCAAGCAAGCTAGCTAGCCATCCATCCATCCACTCCCACGGGCAAGTATGCCCAAGCACACCCATACGGCCAGAGGCAACAGCCACCATGCCACATACATATGCAAAACCAGATGCCTATGACACTGAGCTTAGATACAGCTCCAAGAGCACTCTGTACCAGATATACATACCAGAAATATTCAGACCTGCAGGAGTAGGGGTATTATCTCTCCGGAGAGCCCTGAACCTGGATAAACTAGCGCGTGCTACTCGCATACCCGCTCCCGGGCCTATCAGCAGTAGTCTTATCCTCACACTAAGCCCTTGTGGCATCTGTCGACTCGCAAGCCCCCCGTGAGAATACCACGACAGATTACAAGATTCCAAGATTGTTGGGTCAAAGCATTTGTAATAGTGGACTAAACTCTTAACTAGCTACTGATATATTTCAAACAATCGGGGGTGAGGAATGACCAAACACAATATTCTAGAAGAAAGCAAATATTTGGAATTTATTTTATTTTATGCGAGGCCAAATGACTCATATCAATTACTTGGCTGTTGCCTTACAGGACAGAAGCTCTTACTACTTTTCACCACCACCCTAACCCTGCAACATAGTACTATCGCTTATGGGTCTGAGTCCTCTGGGAGCATCCGCATGGCGCGGCCTGACTGCCCAGACAAGTGTGGTAACGTCAGCATCCCGTACCCGTTCGGCACCGGGAATGGCTGCTTCCAAGAACCCTTTAGTGTCACATGCAATGCCAGTGGGCCATATCTAGCTTCAACCAGAGTTAGGATACTGGACATCAATCTTAGCATGGGTGAGATTCGTGTTCTGAACCCACGTATAGCATGGGAATGCAACTACACCGACGGCACCAATAGCAGCGGTTTGGATGGGTTAAGACTTGATCCTTTTCATAAGCTTTCCTACACCAAGAACAAGTTGATATCGATCCGTTGTGCTACACTTGGATTTATCGGAGGAATCACCAAGGGCGAGAACCAGCTTTTGTTCCCCATTGTTAACTCATGCTTTTCATTCTGGACTGGTTCAAGTTCAATCATTCATATATCATCTCTACAAATTTCGCAACTAAATATACAGATGGGGTCCCTTTGGTACTAGATTGGGTTGTTGGTAATAAAAGTTGTTCGGAAGCCACCAAGATGGGGTCATAGTATGCCTGTCAAGCCAAGAACAGCCAATGCATTAATGTGTCCAATGGCCCTGGTTACCGCTGCAACTGCTCTCAAGGTTATGAGGGCAATCCCTACCTACAAGGAGGGTGCCAAGGTATGTATATGCATCTTGCAGACTCAACCTACACTCTTTCTATTAGTTGATCCATGTTGGCATTCTCCTCACTTCCTTGAAATGACAGATATCAATGAGTGCGAACCTCCAAACCAGTCCTTCTATCCTTGCAAAGGTAATTGCAGAAATACCGGATGGAAACTACATCTGTCTATGCCCATCAGGATTCAGGAGCGATGATCCCAAGAGCATACCCTGCGTTCCAGCTGATCCAAAGAAAGCGCTGAAGGTGGTTTTAGGTAATGATGTTGTTACTTGTTAGTAATCAAAATATTCTGTACCAATTATACAACTCCAAGTACACTTTGTATGCATGTTATATGGCGAAACAATGGCGCAGTATGTTGCACTGGTTTTTAGGCAAACGTGGACAGTGCCGCTAGTTGAAATGATGGTAATTAACTATCATGATTTTCAGGAGAGCGGCGATTTGGCTCCCGGGCTCAGATGAGCCCGGGCCAAATGAAAAAATAGAAAAAAAATTCAAAAAATTCCAAAAACAATTCGGGTGGTAGATAATTAGGTGCGTGAGATTCGCTGCAAAATGCAACTCGTTTGGACATTTGAGCAAGTCTGTGCAAAAAAGACAAAATCGGGGTCTGTGAAAAAGTTTACTGTTCACAAACTGTTTTGACCCGATTTGTCTTTTTTGCCGAGGCCTACTCAGATGTCCAAATGGGTTGAATTTTGGAGCGGACCTCACGCATCAACTTATCTACCACCCGAATTTTTTTTGGATTTTTTTGAATTTTTCTAGTATTTGTTTTGAATTTTTTGCTTATCAGGTGCAGATGAGCCCGGGCTCCAGGATGAATTATCCGATTTTCAGGCATATCCTTCAGTGTTGTCTTCCTCATGGTTTGTATCCTTGCTCTACGGGCTGAATATCAGAAAAGGAAGCTTGCCGAAGAGAAGGACAAATTCTTTGATCAGAATGGTGGTCAGATATTATATCGCCAAATTATGTCAAAAGAAGTCGACACGTTGAAGATATTCACACAAGAAGATCTGAAGAAAGCTACAAACGATTTTGACAAGAGCAAAGAACTGGGCAGGGGTGGTCATGGCACTGTCTACAAGGGCGTTCTGAAGGATAACAGGGTAGTCGCCGTGAAACGCTCAAAGATAATGAACGTGGCCGAAACTGGTGAATTCGTGCAGGAGATTATTATACTTTCACAGACCAACCACCGGAATGTGGTCTGGCTTCTGGGCTGCTGCTTAGAGGTGGAAGTCCCCATACTGGTCTATGAATTCATCCCAAATGGCACTCTATTTGAGTTCATCCATCATAGCTACGGGAGTCCACCTCCCTCGCTGGACACCCGTCTTAGGATTGCTCAAGAATCTGCCGAAGCACTGGCGTATCTGCATTTGTCCATGAATCACCCTATAGTGCATGGGGATGTCAAGTCTATGAACATTCTCTTGGACGACAACTACATGGCGAAGGTGACTGACTTTGGGGCGTCAAGGATGCTCCCCAAGGACGCGGCCCAGTTCATGACGATGGTGCAAGGCACCCTGGGTTACCTGGACCCCGAGTACCTGCAAGAGCGACAACTCACGGAGAAGAGTGATGTCTACAGTTTCGGGGTCGTGCTGCTGGAGCTGATCACAGGGAAGACAGAGATCTATAACGACGGGCCCAATGAAGGCAAGAGCCTCGTGCGGTCCTTCCTTCTCGCGATGAAGGAGGACAGCCTTGAGGACATACTGGACCCGAGCATCGTGCGCGCAGGGACGACGACGCTGCTGGGAGAAGTGGCCGAGCTGGGGAGGATGTGCTTGGGTCCCATGGGTGAAGAGAGGCCTTCAATGACCCAGGTGGCCGACAGGCTGAAGGCTCTGCGAAGCACCTGGAGGGAAGAGCGGGTGCTGGACCGTGCCATGACGGAAAATATGGTCGTGCCCATGCCACCTGCGGCAGCTCCGATGCCTTTGGATCTCGCGTCATCGTCGTCGGGAGCCCCCTCGACGGTGCCGGACATGTCCGGAATGAGCATGGAGGCACCCAGATGATGGTTCAATTTGAACCTTAGTGACTGGAGGAAGTGTGTGCGCTAAGAGGCTTAGAGCGTCCAAGATTTATCCACTGTCCAGCAGAAATGTACAGGTAGTTCTACTGTATTATGGGTATCCAAGTAGATGTTGGAATTTGCTGTGTGTTTTGTGTTTCAGTGTGGAGTCTGCAATGTGAGTGTGAAGGGACACAAAATCCAGTTCCCTTTCTTCCCGTATTCAGTATGTGAATCCAGTGTTAGTATGAAGGGAAAATTCAGTTCGCCGCAACGGATCGATCATCGATTCAATTGGGCCGTGCCGACTATCATTTGGATTTTTTTTCTTAAAGAAACATTCGGATCTATTAACCAAACAAGTAGGATATTCCTACAGGAAGAACACAGGAAGATTTTTTGGGCATGGTCGCCGGATCGCTTCGGAAACTTCTCAGTGCGTTCAGCATATAAACTGATGATTGCGCTGCAGCGTGATACAAGTTCAGCATCAAACTCGCTTACGTGAAGGAAAGCTTCTACGTGCTCAGGCAATTTGGTATGAGAATGGACTTTCTGGCTATGTCCATGGAAGCATATGCAATACGTGATGGTGCCCAGCTGGCGTTTGATCTTGGGTACAGACGAGTGCACATTTGAAAATTGAAACAGATGCACAATTGGTGGTTAAATTGTGGAATTCTCTTGAGAGTGACCGCTCGGAGATAGCTAACAGGATTAAGGAAACTCAAGAGCTTTGCGGGAATTTTGTGGAGTTTCAACTATCCTACATACCTAGAGAAGCAAATGAACTGGCACGTTTTATGTCATTATGTGCTAAACAGTGTAGTACCTCTAGGCGTCGATGTCTTTGGATCAACTATATTCCGCCCTTCCTCGAGGCTCGTGTGTGGAAGGATTGTAATCCCGCTGGTTAAATTAATAAAGCTCTTGATTCTCAAAAATAAATTAAAAGAAGCAGGACGAAGATGAGGCTAGAGGACCCAATTGCAAAGGTAATTCGGCGCCACTGCCACATCGATACAAACTCTAGCCTCATCATCGAGAACCGATGACAGGAATCTATGCCCGTGAATCATGGACGCTAACTGATGACAGGAATCTATGTCGACGAATCATGGACGTTGCCGGACACAACACCATAGGTGTTAGGGATTTATAAAGGCCAATGTTTAAAACGAACGAGCATTAGATGAATGATAAGATTTAAAACATACTCTCTCCATCCCAAAATTCTATCTAGACAAATATAAGACAAGAATTTTGGAAATGAGGTAATATATTTTAGGGTTAAGTAAGACAGGAATTTTGACAAACATTGGGGGTGTTTGGTTCAGGGACTTTTTAGTCCCAGAGACTAGAAAAAGTCTCTAAAAAGTCCCTAGGAACCAAACGGGAGGGACTTTTTCTACACGGACTAGAAAAAGACTCTACTGGAGAGTCTTTTTTGATTAGTCCCTGGGACTAGAAAAAGTCCTAAGACTTCTGAACCAAACACCCCCTTAGTGATTGGTTTGTAATAAATTATAAGTTACCTTGTATCCAACCTCCATGGCACTAGCCACTGGGTGCGTGAAAATGGCACAATCAAACCGGCATGCTAACCGGAATTGTGCCATCGACTCCCCTCTCCTCGCCGCCGGCCGCCTCCTCATCCCTACCCTAAACCCTAATTTGTTTTCCGCCCTCTTGTTTCATCCTCCCGGCTCCCGAGGTTGAATAGCCATCGCTTCGGTACAAGCAGCATGCCACGTGGCAATGCCTACAAATTTTTGCTTCACAACTGACAAGTGGACCGCCTCCGTGGCGAACTGATTGACTAATCACCGTCTAACCCCACGCCACGTCAGCACAAGTCTCACCCATAAATGGACGCAGTTAAGGCTAAGAGGTGACTCGACAGCGCTATCTCCCTGACAGGTAGGACATGGCGAACGAGTCGCACTTGCTCAGCACCGACGCCGACGAGGCGGCCCTCCCGGCCGGGCCCGCCGACGGCAGCCGGAACGGCCCGCCGCCGCGCGCGCTTGTGGCCGAGCGCCAGCAGGTCCTCCATGATCGTGTCCGACGGCGGCGGCGCGTCCACGTCCCCGGCGAGCCTCCCCTCCAGCATCTCCAGCACGCGCGCCATGCTCGGCCGCGCCCAGGCCTTCTCCTGCGCGCACCACAGCGCCACGTGCACCGCGCGCCGCACCGCCGCCTGCTCCGCCTCCCCGACGAGCCTCCGGTCCACGACCTCCATCACGCGCCCCGCCTGCGTCATCTCGGCGGCGATCTTGGGCAGGTACGACCACCCGCCGTCCTCCTCGGGCCGCACGCAGCGGCGGCCGGCGACCAGCTCCAGCAGCACCATGCCGTAGCTGTAGACGTCGGACTTCTCGGTGACGCCGGCGCCGAGGAGCCACTCGGGCGCCAGGTAGCCCGCGGTGCCGCGCACCGCCGTGACCACCCGGCTCTGGTCCTTGCCGGCGAGCTTGGAGAGGCCGAAGTCGGAGAGGACGCCCCGGAAGCCGTCGTCGAGGAGGATGTTCTCCGGCTTGACGTCCAGGTGCAGCACCTTGGAGCGGCAGTCGTGGTGCAGGTAGGCGAGCGCCTTGGCCACGTCGACGGCGACCTGGTGGCGGCGCGGCCACGGCAGGCAGCCGCGCGGGCGGTCCTCATCGGCGCCGCCGCCGGGGGCGGGGGCGGGGAAGATCCAGCGGTCGAGGGAGCCGTGGTCCATGTACTCGTAGACGAGGAAGCGCGGGGAGCCGAGGCAGAAGCCGAGGAGGCGGGCCAGGTTGACGTGCTGCGCGCCGGCGATGGCCGCCACCTCCGCCCGGAACTCCTTGTCGGCGCGTCCGGCGGGGCCGGGTCCGTCGGCGGCGATCCGCTTCACCGCCACGGGGGGCCGTCGTCGAGGACGCCGCGGAAGACCGTGCCCGAGGCGCCCCGCCCGGCCACGCACCGGAAGTCGTCCGTGGCCGCCGCCAGCGCGTGCAGCGAGAACTTGCGCGGCAGCCCGGCGACCTTGCGGAAGTAGCTGTACTCGGCGCGCAGCTCCTCGCCGTCGTCCAGCGCCCGCCGCGCCGCCATGCGCTCCGCCCGCCCCGCCGTGCAGTCGAGCAGCAGCAGCAGCGTGAGGACGGTCGCGGCCAGGACGGCGGCCGTGGAGAGGTAGAAGGGCCTGGAGAGTGGGCGCAGGCAGAGGTAGAGGGCCACCTCGGCCGCCACCAGCACCGTGACGGCCACCGCGACGGCGAGGACCTTGGCCTTTCTGCTGCTCCCCATCCGTGGTCTGATCCCTGACTGACCATCGTCCAAGAAGGTCTTGCGCCTCGTCCTACTCCCAGTTTGTTTAGACTTGCTGAATGTCTCTCTTGAGTCGTAAATTTGGAATAGGATAGGATAGGAAACAGGAGGGCAACTGTTGAAACCGAGAATAGAATAGAAAACCCTAGGATAGGCAGCAGGAGGGCAATTTGTGACAGCTGGCGCTAGCATGCCGACCATATCTGAATCACCACCATGAGGCCGTGGACTGCAGCGTCGTTGGCCGATCAGCACCCGTGTGGAAGTCCATCAGACTAGACACAATGGATACTAAGATAGAGTAGTAACATGCCCATGTTATTAGTTTATGTTACTACCTTTATAGTGAGGAGTAACATATGTGTGGTAACATGCAACACTTCATTTATTAGGCTATAGACACATCTTGCCTTGATATGTGTGATGTTACTCATACTAGTAGTAACTAGCTATGTTACCACTTTGATCTCTTTCTTCATTTATTGCATGCCACATCATCTATTTAACCTAGATATGTGTGATGTTACTACCTATGTTACTCCCATTGTGAGTAGTCTCACGTCGCCGCCACGGTCCGCCACCAAGCAGATAGCCCGATGTGCCCAACCTCCCGCCACCGCCGCAAGAAGGACACGGCAGCCACCTGCCGCGGCTCCTCGGCAGGGCCATCTAGCCGGGAGTGGACGCCACCACATCCCGAGTTAGGCAGCGCCGCCCGCCGAAAAGGACCCCATGGCCCGCCTTGCCATGGATTCTAAGGAGGCCAGTATCCCCTCGCCGAAAGAGGTGCTTGTGCCGGAGCAAGCCGGCGCGTGAGGAGTGATGCGGCTTGAACTACGTCGGTATTTTCCCGAAAGAGGGAGGGATGATGCAGCACAACTACGGTAGGTATTTCCCTCAGTGATGAGACCAAGGTTATCGAACCAGTAAAAGAACCATGGAACACTACATGAACGGTACCTGCACACAAAGAACAAATACTTGCAACCCGACGTAAAAGAGGGGTTGTCAATCCCTCACGGGTAAAAAGATAGGTAAAATTGTATTAGATTGGACAAATAGATCTCGCGGGGACGCGAGATAAAATAATACCAATAAATTGCAGCAAGGTATTTTTGTGTTTTTGGATTAATAGATCTGAAAATAAAAATAGATCTCGAAGGCAAATATGATAAAGAAGAGACCCGGGGGCCGTAGATTTCACTAGTGGCTTCTCTCGAGAAAAATAGTATACGACGGATAAACAAATTACTGTTGGGCAATTGATAGAACTTCAAATAATCATGATGATATCCAGACAATGACCATTATATAGGCATGATACATCTCCAACGTATCTATAATTTTTGATTGTTCCATGCTATATTATATTCTGTTTTGGATGATTAATGGGCATTATTATACACTTTTATATTATTTTTTGGCACTAACCTATTAACCAGAGGCCCAGCCCAAATTGCTGTTTTTTTTGCCTATTTCAGTGTTTCGCAGAAAAAGAATATCAAATGGAGTCCAAACGGAATTAAACCTTCGGAAACGTGATTTTCGGAACAAACGTGATCCACAGGACTTGGAGTCTACGTCAAGAAATCAACCAGGAGAGCATGAGGCAGGGGGGCGCGCCTACCCCCCTTGGGCGCGCCCTCCACCCTCGTGGCGTCCTCGTTGCTCCACCGACGTACTTCTTCCTCCTATATATACCTACGTACCCCAAAACTATCAGATACGGAGCCAAAAACCTATTTCCACCGTCGCAACCTTCTGTACCCGCGAGATCCCATCTTGGGGCCTTTTCCAGCGCTCCGCCGGAGGGGGCATTGATCACGTAGGGCTTCTACATCAACACCATAGCCTCTCTGATGATGTGTGAGTAGTTACCTCAGACCTTCGGGTCCATAGTTATTAGCTAGATGGCTTCTTCTCTCTTTTTGGATCTCAATACAAAGTTCTCCACGATTCTCGTGGAGATCTATTCGATGTAATCTTCTTTTGCGGTGTGTTTGTTGAGACCAATGAATTGTGGGTTTATGATCAAGTTTATCTATGAACAATATTTGAATCTCCTCTGAATTCTTTTATGTATGATTGGTTATCCTTGCAAGTCTCTTCGAATTATCAGTTTGGTTTGGCCTACTAGATTGATCTTTCTTGCAATGGGAGAAGTGCTTAGCTTTGGGTTCAATCTTGCGGTGTCCTTTCCCAGTGACAGCAGGGGCAGCAAGGCACGTATTGTATTGTTGCCATCGAGGATAAAAGATGGGGTTTATATCATATTGCATGAGTTTATCCCTCTACATCATGTCATCTTACTTAAAGCATTACTCTATTCTTATGAACTTAATACTCTAGATGCATGCTGGATAGCGGTCGATGTGTGGAGTAATAGTAGTAGATGCAGGCAGGAGTCAGTCAACTTGTCACGGACGTGATGCCTATATACATGATCATACCTAGATATTCTCATAACTATGCTCAATTCTATCAATTGCTCGACAGTAATTTGTTCACCCACCGTAATACTTATGCTCTTGAGAGAAGCCACTAGTGAAACCTATGGCTCCGGGTCTATTTTCCATCATATTAATCTTCCAACACCTAGTTATTTCTTTTGCCTTTTATTTTACTTTGCATCTTTATTTCTCTTTATCATAAAAATACCAAAAATATTATCCTATCATATCTATCAGATCTCACTCTCGTAAGTGACCGTTGAGGGATTGACAACCCCTTTATCGCGTTGGTTGCGAGGTTCTTGTTTGTTTGTGTAGGTGCGTGGGACTCGAGCGTGGTCTCCTACTGGATTGATACCTTGGTTCTCAAAAACTGAGGGAAATGCTTACGCTACTTTACTGCATCACCCTTTCCTCTTCAAGGGAAACCAACACAGTGCTCAAGAGGTAGCAAGGCATCACGTCCAAGATTAGTAGACCGACTCCTGCCTGCATCTACTACTATTACTCCATACATCGACCGCTATCCAGCATGCATCTAGTGTATTAAGTTCATGGAGAAACGGAGTAATGCAATAAGAACGATGACATGATGTAGACAAGATCTACTCATATAGGAATAGACCCCATCTTGTTATCCTTAATAGAGACGATACATATGTGTCGTTTCCCCTTCTGTCACTGGGATTGAGCACCATAAGATCGAACCCATCACAAAACACCTCTTCCCATGGCAAGAAAAATTGATCTAGTCGGCCTAACTAAACCAAAGATTCGAAGAAGAAATACGAGGTTATAAGTAATCATGCATATAAGAGATCAAAAGACTCAAATAACTTTCATGGATAAAAACATAGATCTGATCATAAACTCAAAGTTCGTCGAATCCCAACAAACACACCGTAAAAAGAGTTACATCAAATAGATCTCCAAGAGACCATTGTATTGAGAATCAAAAAAGAGACAGGAAGACATCTAGCTACTAACTATGGACCCGTAGGTCTATAATGAACTACTCACGCATCATCGGAGAGGCACCAATGAGGATGATGAACCCCTCCGTGATGGTGTCTAGATTGGATCTGGGGTTTCTGGAACTTGCGGCGACTGGAATTGATTTTCGTCGACTCCCCTAGGGTTTCTGGAATATTGGGGTATTTATAGAGCAAAGTGGTAGTGCACGAGGCGGCCGAGGTGGGCAGAACCCACCAGGGCACGCCTGGGCCCCCAGGCGCGCCCAGGTGGGTTGTGCTCCCCTCAGAGCCCCCCTTTGGTACTTCCTTGGCCCAACTTGTGTCTTCTGGTCCAAAAAAATCTCCAAAAAGTTTCCCTGCGTTTGGATTCCGTTTGGTATTGATTTTCTGCGAAGTAAAAAACAAGCAAAAAACAACAACTGGCACCGGGCACTATGTCAATAGGTTAGTCCCGAAAAATGATATAAAGTTGCTATAAATGATTGTAAAACATCCAAGAATGATAATATAGCAGCATGGAACAATAAAAAATTATTGATACGTTGGAGACGTATCAAGGAGCATGAGGGCAGCATGACATCACCACGCTGGAGCCAGCCGACGCTCACCATGCATCCCCTTGTCTTCCAGGGCTTCACCGACGAGCCAACCAATGGAGGCCTGGGCTGCTGCTACCTTCGACCGGCCATACGCATGGCGGTTGTGCCGGATCGATTGCACCATATGGGAGCATCACACGTATAGTAGGCATGCCACAAGTCCGACGAGACAAAGCATCCGGGAAGATTGGGATGATTTTCGTCCAGCCGTAGGACCCGGTCCCGGCGTGATGTACGGGACGCGGCACGACCACCGCGCATCATCTACCGCCATGCCGTCCATCTGCAGCAGATCGCGAGCATCCAACACACTCGCACGACGGTGCGTCCAGATCAGGCCAGCCATGGAGGGGACTAGATGGGTGATACATCCATTTTGCATCATGCTTTTATATCGGTATTTATTGCATTATGGGCTGTTATTACACATTATGTCACAATACTTATGCCTATTCTCTCTTATTTTGCAAGGTTTACATGAAGAGGGAGAATGCCGGCAGCTGGAATTCTGGACTAGAAAAGGAGCAAATATTAGAGACCTATTCTGCACAACTCCAAAAGTCCTGAAACTCCACGGAAGTCATTTTTGGAATTAATAAAAAATACTAAGCGAAGAAAATACCAGAGGGGGCCCACACCTTGGCCACGAGGGTGGGAGGCGCGCCCTACCCCCTGGGCGCGCCCCCTTGCCTCGTGGGCCCCCTGGCAGGCCTCCGGTGCCCATCTGTGGCTATATGGTGTCTTCTACAGAAGCAAGCTTTCGGGAAGAAACTCCGCCGCCACGAGGCGGAACCTTGGCAGAACCAATCTAGGGCTCCGGCAGAGCTGTTCTGCCGGCTAAACTTCCCTCCGGGAGGGGGAAATCATCGCCATCGTCATCACCAACGATCCTCTCATCGGGAGGGGGTCAATCTCCATCAACATCTTCACCAGCACCATCTCCTCTCAAACCCTAGTTCATCTCTTGTATCCAATCTTTGTCCCAAAGCCTCAGATTGGTACCTGTGGGTTGCTAGTAGTGTTGATTACTCCTTGTAGTTGATGCTAGTTGGTTTATTTGGTGGAAGATCATATGTTCAGATCCATTATGCATATTAATACCCCTCTGATTATGAACATGAATATGATTTGTGAGTAGTTACGTTTGTTCCTGAGGACATGGGAGAAGTCTTGCTATTAGTAGTCATGTGAATTTGGTACTAGTTCGATATTTTGATGAGATGTATGTTGTCTTTCCTCTAGTGGTGTTATGTGAACGTCGACTACATGACACTTCACCATTGTTTGGGCCTAGAGGAAGGCATTGGGAAGTAATAAGTAGATGATGGGTTGCTAGAGTGACAGAAGCTTAAACTCTAGTTTATGAGTTGCTTCGTAAGGGGCTGATTTGGATCCATATGTTTCATGCTATGGTTAGGTTTACCTTAATACTTATTTTGTAGTTGCGGATGCTTGCAATAGGGGTTAATCATAAGTGGGATGCTTGTCCAAGAAAGGACAACACCCAAACACCGGTCCACCCACATACCAAATTATCAAAGTAACGAATGCGAATCATATGAGCGTGATGAAAACTAGCTTGACGATAATTCCCAAGTGTCCTCGGGAGCGCTTTTCTCTATATAAGAGTTTGTCCAGGCTTGTCCTTTGCTACAAAAAGGATTGGGCCATCTTGCTGCACCATATTTACTTTCATTACTTGTTACTTGTTGCCAATTACCTTATCACAAAACTACCTATTACCGATAATTTCAGTGCTTGCACAGAATACCTTGCTGAAAACCGCTTATCATTTCCTTCTGCTCCTCGTTGGGTTCGACACTCTTACTTATCGAAAGGACTACGATAGATCCCCTATACTTGTGGGTCATCAAGACTCTTTTCTGGCGCCGTTGCCGGGGAGTGAAGCGCCTTTGGTAGGTGGAATTTGGTAAGGAAAAATTTATATAGTGTGCTGAAATTTTATTGTCACTTGTTACTATGGAAAACAATCCTTTGAGGGGTTTGTTCGGGGTATCTTCACCCCGTCCGGAACCACAATTAACTACCGCTCAACCTACTGAACCTACTGAAAATGTTTACTTTGAAATTCCTTCGGGTATGATAGAGAAACTGCTAGCTAATCCTTTTGCAGGAGATGGAACATTGCATCCCGATTTACACTTAATCTATGTGGATGAAGTTTGTGGATTATTTAAGCTTGCAGGTATGCCCGAGGATGTCATCAAGAAGAAGGTTTTCCCTTTATCTTTGAAGGGAGATGCATTGACATGGTTTAGGCTATGTGATGATATGGGATCATGGAATTACAAACGATTGAAATTGGAATTTCATCAGAAGTTTTATCCTATGCATCTTCTTCATCGTGATCGTAATTATATATATAATTTTTGGCCTCGCGAAGGAGAAAGCATCGCTCAAGCTTGTGGGAGGCTTAAGTCAATGTTATATTCATACCCCAATCATGAGCTCTCAAGAGAAATGATTATTCAAAAAATTTATGCTCGGCTTTCTCTCAATAATCGCTCCATGCTCGATACTTCTTGTACTGGCTCTTTTATGATGAAGACTATTGAATTCAAATGGGATTTATTGGAAAGAATTAAACGCAACTCTGACGATTGGGACCTCGACGAAGGTAAGGAGTTAGGTATAACACCTAAGTTTGATTGTGTTAAATCTTTTATGGATACCGATGCTTTCCGTGAATTTAGCACTAAATATGGACTTGACTCTGAGATAGTAGCTTCTTTCTGTGAATCATTTGCTACTCATGTTGATCTCCCTAAGGAGAAGTGGTTTAAATATAATCCTCCCATTGAAGTAAACGTAGTTGCACCTATTAAAGTTGAAGAAAAGACTATCACTTATAATGATCCTATTGTTCCTACTGCTTATGTTGAGAAACCACCTTTCCCTGTTAGAATAAAGGATCGTGCTAAAGCTTCAACTGTAGTCAACAAAAGTAATATTAGGACACACAAACCCCCTGAGCAAGTTAAAGTTGAACCTAAAATTGCTATGGTTAAAGATCTATTGGCTGATAATATCGATGGGCATGTTATTTACTTCTGTGATGAGACTGCTAGAATTGCTAAACCTGGTGCTAGGGATGGCAATGGGTACCCATTACCCACGTACCCTGCGGGTAAAAACCCTATTAGGGCAAGGGTATGGGTCAAAAAAAATACTCATGGGTACATAAATAGAAAAATTTCATATCCATCGGTTATAGTGGGTACGGGTATGGTTTGGTATAACCCATACCCATGTACCCATGTGCCCGCATATAATATGAGAAATAGGCCTTATATATTATTTATCCACATATTAAACATATTATATGTACATAAATCCCACAACCCTAAAAGGACCTCATCATGCATTCATGCTAGGCTGCCGCACCACAATAGCTAGCCCACGAACGAGTATGCGTTGTTGTCATGATGTGTTGTTGTTTGTAAATTATTATTATAAGTTGTTGTTTATGAAAATGTAATGATCAAATTGATGTGTTGCAAATCTGGGCAATTTTACCCACGGGTACCCATTTACCATCATGGGTGACGGGTATGGGAAAAATTGTACCCGTCAACGGGTATGGGTACATGTGATGGGTAAGGTTTGGGATGACGGATAAGGGTATAGGGTGGCTCCACCCGTACCCAAACCCTGCGGGTGCCATCCCTGGTGCTAAAGATAAACATAGACCTGTGGTAGGCATGCCTGTTATTTTTGTTAAAATAGGAGATCATTGTTATCATGGCTTGTGTGATATGGGTGCTAGTGCTAGTGCAATACCTCATTCTTTATACGAAGAAATTATGCATGATATTGCACCTGCTGAGATAGAAGATCGATGTTACCATTAAGCTTGCCAATAGAGATACTATTTCACTGATTGGGATTGTTAGAGATGTTGAAGTCTTGTGTGGGAAGGTTAAATCCTGCTGATTTTCTTGTTCTTGGTTCCCCACACGATAGCTTTTGTCCCATTATATTTGGTAGAGCCTTCTTGAACACTGTTAATGCTAGGATAGACTGCGAAAAGGATGTTGTTACTAATGCTTTGGGGGATATGTCTCATGAGTTTAATTTTGCTAAATTTAGTAGACAACCCCGTGATGAGGAATTGCCTAGTAAAGATGGAATTATTGGTCTTGCTTCTATTGCCGTGCCTCCTAGTGATCCTTTAGAACAATATTTGCTAGACCATGAAAATGATACATTTATGAATGAAAGAAGGGAAATAGATGAAGTATTCTTTAAACAGGGACCTATTCTGAAACACAACTTGCCTGTTGAAATTCTAGGGGATTCTCCTCCACCGAAGGGTGATCCCGTGTTTGAGCTTAAACCATTACCTGATACTCTTAAATATGCTTATCTTGATGAAAAGAAGATATATCCTGTTATTATTAGTGCTAACCTTTCAGAGAAAGAGGAAGAGAAATTATTGAAAACTCTGAAGAAGCACCGTGCTGCTATTGGATATACTCTTGATGATCTTAAGGGCATTAGTCCCACTCTATGTCAACACAAAATAAATTTGGAGAAAGACGCCAAACCAGTTATTGATCACCAACGACGGCTAAATCCTAAGATGAAAGAAGTGGTAAGAAAGGAAATATTAAAGCTCCTTGAGGCAGGTATAATTTATCCCGTTGCTGATAGCCAGTGGGTGAGTCATGTCCATTGTGTCCCTAAGAAGGGAGGTATTACTGTCGTTCCTAATGATAAAGATGAATTGATCCCGCAAAGAATTATTACAGGTTATAGGATGGTAATTGATTTCCGCAAACTAAATAAAGCTACTAAAAAATATCATTACCCTTTGCCTTTTATTGATCAAATGCTAGAAATATTATCCAAACATACACATTTTTGCTTTCTAGATGGTTACTCTGGTTTCTCTCAAATACCTGTGTCAGCTGAGGATCAAGAAAAGACCACTTTTACTTGCCCTTTCGGTACTTTTGCTTGTAGACGTATGCCTTTTGGTTTATGTAATGCACCTGCTACCTTTCAAAGATGCATGATGGCTATATTCTCTGACTTTTGTGAAAAGATTTGTGAGGTTTTCATGGATGATTTCTCCGTTTATGGATCCTCTTTTGATGGTTGCTTGAGCAACCTTGATCGAGTTTTGCAGAGATGTGAAGAAACTAATCTCGTCTTGAATTGGGAGAAATGCCACTTTATGGTTAATGAAGGCATTGTCTTGGGGCATAAAATTTCTGAAAGAGGCATTGAAGTTGATAAAGCTAAAGTTGATGCTATTGAAAAGATGCCATGTCCTAAGGACATCAAAGGTATAAGAAGTTTTCTGGGTCATGCCGGTTTTTATAGGAGGTTCATTAAGGACTTCTCAAAAATTTCTCGGCCTCTGACTAATCTATTAAAAAAAGATATTCCTTTTGTATTTGATGATGATTGTGTAGAGGCATTTGAAATACTTAAGAAAGCTTTGATTTCTGCACCTATTGTTCAGCCACCTGATTGGAATTTACCTTTTGAAATTATGTGTGATGCTAGTGATTATGCTGTAGGTGCTATTCTAGGGCAAAGAGTTGATAAGAAATTAAATGTTATTCAATATGCTAGTAAAACTCTAGACAATGCCCAGAGAAATTATGCTACTACTGTAAAAGAATTTTTAGCAGTTGTTTTTGCTTGTGATAAGTTCAGACCTTTTATTGTTGATTCTAAAGTAACTATTCACACTGATCATGCTGCTATTAAATACCTTATGGAAAAGAAAGATGCTAAACCTAGACTTATTAGATGCGTTCTCTTGCTACAAGAATTTGATTTACATATTATTGATAGAAAGGGAGCTGAGAACCCCGTTGCAGACAACTTGTCTAGGTTAGAGAATGTTCTTGATGACCCACTAACTATTGATGATAGCTTTCCCAATGAACAATTGGCTGTCATAAATGCTTCTCGAACTGCTCCATGGTATGCTGATTATGCTAATTACATTGTTGCTAAATTTATACCACCTAGTTTCACATACTAGCAAAAGATAAAGTTTTTCTATGATTTGAGACATTACTTTTGGGATGACCCACATCTTTATAAAGGAGTAGATGGTGTTATTAGACGTTGTGTACCTGAGCATGAACAAGAACAGATCCTACGTTATTAGACGTTGTGTACCGAAGATCTTTATTGGATTTGTTTTTCATCACCAGCACGTCGAGGTGAAAGATGTGCAGGTTCAGTGGGTCCTCTTGCGTTTTCACTGACATGTGGGACTGCATATGAGCAAACAGACGATGGGCTCCGTGCATCTGCTGGCTAGCTGAGAAGAGAGATAGAGAAGGGCCGAGCACGGACTCCAGGAAATTTGTTCGACGTACTCGATATAGTGGAGTAACCAGCACCTCGATATAGTGGGGTGGCATGGGCCATAACTAGCATTCATGTCTAGCAGTACGGCACACGCCACCCACACGAGTCCCATCCGACACCAATTTTCTTGGAGTCCGTGATAGCTCCAGCCATCTCTTCTCCCTCCTGTTTTTTCAGCCATCGCGCGGCGGGCAAGGTGGGGGTTTGCCGATAGTCGGTTTGCTCAACTGCGGTCCCACTTGTAAGTGAAAATGCAACACAGCACACATTCCCCCTTGAGCGGCGTGCCGGACAAACCGTGTGGGGGTGCGACGCGAACATGGCAGGCTTTTCCTTTTGAACTTGTAACTTGTAAAATTTGGTTCTGCTCCATGGGGCGACCGATAGATAGAAATAACGATTTTACCTAGAGTAATGAGAAATTTGGTTCTGGCACGGTTCATGCATGGAGTACGTAGGAAAATTATGAAGTTGATGCGGAAGGTAAGATAATTACTAGTAGTACCATATACTACTACATGGATTTGACGGAAAGATAAAGATACATACGGATCCATCAACGACATCCTCACGCCCTAGTGCACCGGGTCACCAACCGACGTGTGAGGAGCAGCGGCGTTGGCGGCAAGCTCAACGTGCTTCTAAACAATGCCGTCCAAGATTGCCCTGTAGTCCAAGAAGGCTAGCGTCCTATCATCCTCCTCTTGCATGTAGTAGTCCTTGTGGACAATTTGCGCGTAGACGTGGGTGATGATGTCGATGATGTGTTTCTGCGCCAGGCGCTGCGCGGCGAGCGCGACCTCGAGGTGGACATTCTCCGGCGCGACGGCGGGCAGTCGCAGGGCCACCAGTGCGTCGAAGAGGTTGTCACCATAGAGGCTGTTGAGGGTGGCAGGCATCGCAGAGCCTGGGCGCGTGGGCTGGAGGCGTATGTCAAGGTCATCCGTGAGCTTCTTGATGACGGTGAACTTGTCGAGGAAGCCGACGAGGACCTCGTCGAACAAGGAGACGAAGCTGTCGTCCAAGCGGCCCGTCGCCCTGGCGGCCTCAAACACTACCTGGAGACATTCCTCGGTGCCAGGATGCAGGCCGGCGTCATGGACCATCTGGCACAACCGACTGATGCTCGCGCTCATCGCCTCCATGGGTCTAGCTTCTAGTCAACTGATCTTGCGATTGGAGTGATCACTCTTGCCCTTAGGTGCGTAGGTGCGTAGGATTTCGTAGATTGAACTGGCGGGAGCCTTTATATGAGAAGTGCAGACTGCATTGAATTCACGTGCGTGTTGGCCGTCTACTCCTCGCCCCTCTACTGCACCTGCCTTTGGCTGTATGATAGGTTGGCTAGCCACCCGTTGGACCCATGTGTCATACACCCAAAGGCAGGTGCAGTAAGTCAATGAAGTTGCGTCCCCCTCCGTGCCCGTGCATGCTTTCAATGACTTGAGACTACCAAACATCACATGCGGTGGTTAGTTCATTGCATGTAATCCTATTAAGTAGCAAAAAGACATTAAGTTACCTCGCTGATAGGAATAAAACAATACACCATGTATTTATTTACAGAGGGAGTATAGCCAGCATCCGGTTAGTATATGAAGTTGCCACATCACATAGAGCCAACCTAATATTGGAGTATGCTAGCCCTCCACCGGCGCGCCGCTTCAAATGGCGGAGGAAGTGAGAGGCCGTGTCACCTTGTGTCCAGATCTGAGATGCCACGTGTACCAGATGAATGACTCCAAGTTCGACCACCGTGATGCTAGGTCCGAGCCAAGGAACACTATTGGAGAGACCCCCCTCATAATTTTCCTACATTGTCGACGACGAGGTGCCTATAGTGACTTCGTAAATTTCAAGATGATAGTGCCGTGCGTGTGTGCGTTCATAGGGGTGAGTGTATGCGCGTGTATATGAGCGCTTGCGTCTGTACTGTGTAAAAAAACATAAATGCGTGTCAAAAAGAGACTAGTCAGTATACTCAATATTGTGCACCTCGGAGAGGAAAACGATAGAACTAGTACATATTTATTTACGGTGCAGATTCACTCATTTTGCTCCATATGTACTCCGTCTCGGTGTAGTCTAGTCACTTGTTGAAATCTCTAGAAGGGCAAATACTCCTTTCTGGTTTACAGGGCTATACTAGCAAGTAGTTGTACGTACTAGTACAATAGTGGGCTCACATAGCAATTTTGTCTCATGCAAGAGCCTGGCGATATGCGTGCTCCAATGTTCGTAACTGCAACGTTCGGTTTGCGCTTGGCTCTTCGCCTCTTCGAGAAGACGAACAATGATGTTACTACTGCTGCTTCTACAGTGTTGAATCCACTGCTGCATGTCCGTCCACCGCGAGCGGGACGGATAGCTTGTTGTAGAAGTACTACTAAGCAAAAGCCTGTCCTCGTTTGCGAGCAACCGCGCGCATGGGTGAGGGAGAAGGCGTGTAGTAAAATCAAGCTTCTCCTCGTTGTACGAGTTGACGCGACACATCATAGCACTGGCCCCACATGCTTGCCTCTAAACTTGGTTGAAAGACCCGCATTGTTCAATATATTTGCTGCAACCTCTAACATTTACCCACCACAAATTAAAATATATGTGGCCGTATGCATCGTTCTGATGCAGAGGCCGGGGAGTCCCCCCTTAAAAAAAACAAATTAAAATATATATTCCTGTCTTGACCAGATGAGCGTGCAAACTACAATCACCAGGGTGTCAAGTAGGGCCAGAAGACTATTTTAATTTTTTTTAAACTTCGAGACGGCCACATAGCATGGAGCCGACCCCAACGATTTTAAGCTTACATGCATAGTACACGCTATCCTAGACTACTCTACACATGAAACTGCCACACGAGCGTCCAGGCTGCGCTTGGCTCTTCGCCTCTTCGGGAAGTCGAACAATGATGGAGTACTACTGCACTGGAGGAGTACTACAGTACGCTTCTGGCCGTCTGACACTGATTGAACTGTTGCATGTCCACCGCGTGCGGGAGGGAGAGCGTGTAGCGAAAGCTTCTCCTAGTCTTGCCAGCCACCGCGCTCATGGGCGAGGGAGGGACGCTCCTTCCTTTGCGTGTATGACAGGTGGGCCCGACAGGTGTGTGGCCAACCTGTCATACAGCCAAAGGCAGGTGCAGTTAAGTCCGCGAGGGAGAGGATAATCAAACTTCTCGTTGATGTACGAGTTGACGCGACACATCAAAGCACTGCACTCGATATATTTCAATAATTTGCGTTTACCGATGCATTAATTACAACGCATGCATGCATGCCGTGACTCTCCTTTTGATACTTGCATGTGTTGACTTAATGCACCTTGAAGCAGTATATAATATGTGACGGTAAAGCTTTGTAATACCCCGGCCCAAGTCGAGAGATGGTTGTGCACGAGGAGGGCGAGATCATGCAGACCGAATAGTACCCGACGATGGAGCTCTCTAAGGTCTCGATGGACCTCGCCGTGCTCCACTGCCCCTTGTGCCTTCGCCCCTTGAATTGTGGTTTCTCAACGAGTTGTGCTGAACTTCTTGTGAATTGTGGTGGTTTTCAGTAATGAAAATCGGAAGCGGCAAGCCCTTCTTTGATCAAATTTTTTTTCGTCCTTATATATTCATCAGTCTTGCTATAAGTCGCAGTAGATGCTATATAGGTCCGTCGGATCTTACATCAGAATCCGTGCTTTCAGATTTTCTTTTTTCTCTCTTAAATCTCAGTCGAGTGAGACATAGCCACGCCATTAAACAGAGGCTCGGGCGCCATTAATGGAGACCTTGGGAGAGAGGTGGACGGCAGATGGAGGTCAAAGGGCTCTCCTCCCGATAAGCACGCGCAGGGGTCTGATCGCACGCCTCTCGTACTCAAATAGCTACCCTTCACGGCGCCTCCTAGCTAATAAAAATGGGGACGCGTGGCGGCACGTAAATGGTACTAGTAAGTAGAACGCCCACGGTTTCAATAATACTTGTGTTTCCGATTGTAACGTGACAGCACTTGTTCCAAAATGACTTTGTTGATTGTTAATGTGTGCGCCTTCGCAAATCGGACTGCAAATTTACCACAGCATGTTGGTGCCATGTCATGGCACCAAGCCAAGTTTCATTATTTTCATGCGTGTTTTGGATTTACAGGAATTAAAAAACTAAGTTTCTCAATGTTTCCAACCCAGCCACGACGCCCAGAATTTTGAATTTCATTCCCATTTCTTGCATGGAACCTAGAAATTTACCCGAGGACACACATGTGATTTTTCAACCAACTTTGGTGCACTGGAACATGTGCTTGTATTTCAAATTTGAATTATGCACACAAAGGTGACACGTTCCCTCCCAGAACCACGAGCCTTCTTGAGAGAAGCTCCGATTTGCAAGAAGCTTATACCAAAATTTGTTCCTATTCAGCTAATTTTTTTTACCACGGCATGGTACTACCATGACATGACACCATGCCAAGTTTCATGATTTTAAAACCAAGTTTCTCAATGTTCTCGACCGAGCCACGATGCCCAGATGTTTGAATTTTATTCTCATTTTTTGCATGGGACCTACTCCCTCCTTCCATCTATATAGTGCCTGATGTGTTTTTCAAGACAGCCTTTTACTATTGACAAGATTAATAGCACATGAGATGTATACTATGAAAATTATATTATTGGAAGCTCCTTTGACATACAAATTTGAAGGTATGCTTTGTGTAAGTTGCATGTCATATATTATTGCTCTAACGTTTGGTTAAAGTTAGCCTCGAAAAACGCATTAGGACCTATATAGATGGAAGGAGGGAGTAGAAATTCACCCGAGGACACAAATGTGATTTTTCAACCAACTTTGGTGCATGGGAGCATGTGCTTGTAGTTCAAATTTGAATTATGCACATTAAATGACCAAAAACTCAATTAATGTGTAAATAAGGCCAAACGAAGCCGGAATAATTCCAAAATTTAACAGGGCACTCATGTAGTTCTATGTTGCCTTTGTAAATAAACTCAAGGGGGACAACGTATATCGTTTCGCACTCAAAGGTGGCACGTTCCCTCTCAGAACCACGAGCCTTCTTGAGAGAAGCTTCGGTTTGCAAGAAGCTTATACCAAAATCTGTTCCTATTCGGCCAATTTTTTTTACCACAACATGGTAGTACCATGACATGACATCCATGCCAAGTTTCATGATTTTCAGACGTGTTTTGGACTTACAAGAATTTTAAAACCAAGTTTCTCAATGTTCTCGGCCGAGCCACGATGCCCAGATGTTTTAATTTTATTCTCATTTCTTGCTTGGGACCTAGAAATTCACCCGAGGACACAAATGTGAATTTTGAACCAACTTTGGTGCACGAGAGCATGTGCTTGTAGTTCAAATTTGACTTATGCACATTAAATGACCAGAAACTCAATTAATGTATAAAAAACGACAAACGAACCCGGAATAATTCCAAAATTTAACAGGGCACTAATGTAGTTCTATGTTGCCTTTGTTAAGAAACTCAAGGGGGGGGGGCAGTGTATATCGTTTCACACTCAAAGGTGGCACGTTCCCTCTTAGAACCACGAGCTTCCAAATCGGCCCAATTTTTTACCACAACATGTTAGTGCCATGACATGGCACCATGCCAAGTTTCATGATTTCCAGGCGAGTTTTGGATTTACATGAATTTAAAATCAAATTTTCTCGATGTTCTCGGCCGAGTCATGATGCCCAGATGTTTGAATTTCATTCTCATTTCTTCCATGGGACCTAGAAATTCAACCAAGGAAACACATGTGATTTTCAACCCACTTTGGTGCACCGGAGCATGTGCATGCAATTCATATTTAGATTATGCACATTAAAAGTCCAGAAACTCAAGTAATGTATAAAAGGCCAAATGAACCCGAAATAATTCCAAAATTTAACACGGCACTCATATAGTTCTATGTTGCCTCTGTAAATAAAATCAGGGGGAGGCAGCGTATATCGCTTCGCACACAAAGGTGACATGTTCCCTCTCGGAACCACGAGGCTTGTTGAGAGAATCTCCGGTTTTGCAAGAGGCTTATACCAAAACTTGTCCCAATTCAGGCAAAAATTATACGTATGAAAACAGGGTTTAGATTATCCCAAACATCTCGCTACCTAGACCAATAATGTACTATGATTTGAATTCAACATAAAATGGATACAAATATTTGAATTGGAGAGCGTATGGTACATGTAGTTCATAGTGAAATATGATTACTGCTATATGTATGTTTTTTGTTATCAAGATAATATTTAAATTATTGTATAACTTGACAACAATCGTATTCAAATAAGAAAAATTGATTCAAATTTAGTCCATATGGTAGACGACAATATATATGTTCACATGGTGGAGTAAAATGTTCATATATGATGGAAGATCAAAATGTACGACTACATCAATTATAAACTGCAAGGTCACCTAACGATATATTTGAATTCAACATAACGTGGATTCAAAAATTGAAATTCGAGATCATGGCATCTGTAATCATATAAAAAGGGACATTACTCTTTCTTTGGTGGGAATTGATTTGTTTTTTGTTGTTGTTGAGGGAAGTGCGAATCGATTTGGTACTGTGCAGGGTAATCTTGTTCTCCCGATTTTTTTTACATTTTTCTTGTAGTTTTTCAATGGCATCTATAGCAATATAGTAAAAGGGGACATGACTCTCTTGTGTCTTGTATGAATTGTTTTTTTACACGTTAAGTTTGTTCTACCGAATAAGGAATCCGCACCTTGTTATCCCGAAATTTTCAAGCTCGAGTATCTTTTGTCTCACCTTCTTTGAAACTCCCGCTTCTTCAACCCGCGCCGCGCCTTGTTATCCCGAAATTTGGACGCGCGCGAGAACTCCCTCCTCATCCGAAATCGCTCCCGCAGCCCAGACACGCTAAATCCCCCTTCTACCCCTCAGCCGGAAATGAAGCTCCACGTCGCGGTGTCAAAACCGGTGGGGGTACGCTGGTAACTTACCCTACATTTCGGACAAGCGCGTCCCTAAGCTTGGCTCCCCCTCCCCCTTCGCCCCCCCATTCGTACACTGAGGCCGCCAAAACCCGCGAAACCCCACGCTCCTCCGTCAGCCTCCCGACCACCGCCCAGCCGAAGACTCTTCCCCGACTACGTCGTCAACCGCAACAGCTCGCCGTCCCTCATCCACCGCACCAGATGAGGATCCGTTGTCGATCTCGTCGTCCCGCTGGATCAGCCGCCCCGTCCTCCACCTCCAAGGAGCTGCCTCGATGTTCGCCTCGTCTATCGCGCCACCTCAATCCCCACAGCGTCGTCTTGACCTGCCCCACCGGAACCGCAACACCCTCACCAATTCCTCTGATGAAGCCGAGGCCAACTCGGCGCCACCAAGGAGGTTCTGCACTCACCGCTGTATTTTATCTTTTATTCGATCTCACGGGGCTGCCGGTGCTCGATACCGAGCAGACATGGCGTGTCTCCATCGACGGCGCCGTCGCCGGCCACATCATCCACGGCGTCTCTCCCCCATGTCGTTGCTTCCTTGGCGGCGACTTCCGCAACGGCACTAGCTGCAGCTGCTCCGGCTCTCGCTCGTGCTGCGGCTCTGTTCTTGCTGTCGGTCGCGCTGCTGCACTGCTCCTGCTTTCGTTCGTGCTGCTGCTCTGCTCTTGCTCTCGCTTGCGCTGCTGCTGCTGCACGACCTCCGGCAGCTACAGGAGTTGCTGCTTTAGCACTCGCTCGCGGTGCTACTACACGACTTGCTCTCTGCTAGTGCGTTCCCTGCTCGAGCGTCTGCTGATTTAGATCACTGCTTCTCTGCTACTAGTGCTCGAACGCCCTAAACATCTATTGCAATGCTCTATTACTAGTTCAATCAGTTTCGACAGTAAAATTCAGTTTCGACTGTGAAGTTCATTTTCTTCAGTTAAGTTCAGAGTGAACAGTACTTACAGCATCTGTCGGAGCGGCCGTGGCGCGGCTGATGCGTTTTACATCTAGCACTTTTTGGTGATGTATTTTACATCATCTATTGCAGATGATATTAGGGTCCCACTTCAGATTAACGTTGTCTGTCTTGTCATGCTTCAGCCTCGTCGCCATACACGTTAGCAGAGCTACTCCAATGACGGAACCGTCCATCACAGCGGAGCAGTACCCTCGGCGCCGTTTCCAGAGGCCTCGGATCTTCTTCTCCGCCTCCGACAGTCACACCAGCATCATCACCATCCTCCACATCCAACCCAATTATGCTGAGGTCCACAAGGCTATGCCAAAGAGGTTGTACACTCGTCGCATCACTTTGTTTCTCCATTCCTCTGTTCTTCCAATTCATGTGAGCCAAACACCCAGGTTGACTGAAATCCTATGTTTCCAAATGCTCTGTTTTGCACGTGCATTCCTATCCTATTCCTGTGTTTTTCCTGTCCCTGCGTTTATAGAATCCTCCAATTCTAAGGAGCCCTTACAGATTTACTTCATTTTCAGATAGGCGTCAAAGAAAACTCTGTGTGTTATGTCCTGCTCCTACCGTGCCGTCATCCACCCCACCTGAGGTGCACCATCGACAAAAGCGTTCACTGCAGCAGAGATCCCCCCTGCAGACTTCCTTTCGCCGCCTTAGATCATCTTCCCCGTTGCCGGCAGCCACGCCAACTGCATTACCATCATCGACTGATCAGATGAACCTGAGGACTACACAGTTCCGGAAGAGGGGTCGCAGTCTTTCGTGTTTGCTTACGTTATACATCGGTTATTATTACCTGCTACTTTATCGTTCAATCTTGAGTTTTGAATTGCCCATGGGTCTCATATTGAGCCAGCAATGAATAGTATCTGTCTACTATCTGGTTCATCTGGGGTCTTCTATGTGGTTCATGTTGGGTGGGCAACAAACAATAGATGATCCATTGTCTATCTTTTTAAACTGAAGCTATAATCTACCTGCTATCATTAGTTTTGGATCCATCCACTCGTTTGCTACCATCAGTCTTGATTTTTGCATGCACCCCTTAGGCCTTACAAAATCTAACTATTTTTTTTATTATGCATGTCAGATATTGTACACAATCGTACTGAACATGTAGAGAAAAAGAGAAGACCGTTGCGTGCGAATATAATGTCATGCAGACGCCGCTCCATGGTGGGCGAAGTGCCCCCCCCCTCCTGCATTTCCAGATTGTATTCCAGAGGAAGATAACTGTTCAGATGGAGATTCAGAAGGAGCCGACCACGCCTGTTTACCACCTGAGGTGTTTGCTCTAACCTGGCATGCTGATGTTGGTGATATCATGCATATGGTGCCTTGCATTGCTTACATTATACATCTTATATGTCATCAGCTTAGTTTAGATTTACTTTGTGTGAATGCCACCTGTTTGGTTTCTATATCATACTCCCACCATTCCTAAATATTTGTCTTTTTAGAGATTTCAACAAGTGACTACATACGGAACAAAATGAGTGAATCTACACTCTAAAATATGTCTATATACATCCGTATGTGGTAGTCCATTTGAAATCTCTAAAAAGACAAATATTTAGGAACAGAGGGAGTATATGGGAATTATGCAATGCCATCTTCTTTAGCCAGGCATCATATACGTGAATCATGCAATGCCATCCTATTTAGCCAGTCATCGTATATGTGAATTGTATTGTGCCATATTTTTTTTCCATAATGTATTCCATTTGTCAACAATGTTTATACATTCATCTACTCTTCCTGTGCATCAGCCATTTGAGTCGGTCATGGGAAAATCTGGAGTGAAAACAAGGTCTTCTGAGCAGTCAGTGCTACCTGTCGATGCAGATTTCTTGCTGGTTGCAGATAGCTCCTCAGAGGAGGATTCAGAGAGAGATGACCAGTCGTATCCCCCCCGAGGTGCATGCTCTAACTTGGCTGGGTTATATTGCTCATATCATGCATATGGTGTCTTGCATTGCCATGCCATCTGCTTAGATTAGACATGCTTTGTGTGAATGCCTCCTGTTTGCTTTCCATATCAGATATGTGAATTATGTAATGCCATGTTTTTCAGCCAGTTATCATATATGTGAATTATGCACCGCCATGGAGCCAGGCATCATATATGTGAATTATCTCATGCCATCTTTTTTTCATTACGTATTCCATTTGTCGACAATCTGTGTATATTGAACTACTCTTCATGTGTATCAGCCATTTGAGCCGGTTATGGAAAAATCTGGAGTGAAAACAAGGTCTTCAGAGCAGGCAATGGTACCTGTTGAAGCATATATCTCGATGGTTACAGGGAGCTCCTCAGAGGAGGATTCAGAGACAGATGACCAGTCCTATATCCCACCTGAGGTGTATGCTCTAAGTTGCAATGTTTATATTTCTCATATGATGCATATGGTGTCTTGCATTGCTTAGTTTAGACATCATATGCACAATATTGAATTCTATCTGCTTAGTTTAGAGATCATACATGCGAGTGCCAGCTGCTTAGTATATGAATCAATTATGTCAATTATATCATGCCATCCTGTATACTTAGACAACATGTATGTGAATTATTTCATCCCAACCTATTTTAGAAAGACATCATATAGTTTTGTCATGTCATCCTGTTTAGGTACTCATCATATGTTGAATTATGCCATTATATCCTGTTAAGTTATCCATCATATATCTGAAACTGTGTCATGCTACCCTGTTTAGTTAGGCATCATATATGTGAAATTGTGTCATGCTGTCCTATTTGGTTAGACAACATATATGTGAATTACCACATCTGTCTATCATACAATGTCTGTACGTTCAATTTCTTTTCTTGTTTATCAGCCATTTGAATTGGAGGGGGTGATGGCAGTATCTAAGGGAGCAAAAACCCGTTCTTCACAAAAGACAGTGCTACCCGTCGATGCAGATAGAACCATGGTTGTACTGGCCCACAAACTAGCCCCACCACACATAATCGAGACTCTTCAAGATTGCACACTTACACCGTTGGGCAGAGAACCAGCTACAACCCATCTAACTGCAACCCCAGCAGATAGTAACCCACTTATAGTTGACAAAGCACCATGTCCACCACAGAGTACCCCCACACGAGCAGTTGTAAAGCTACTACAGTGCCCAAAGCACGAAGACCACCACAGCTAACCCAAACTCCACGTTTAAAGCAGAAGAGCAACTGTTCTCAGGTCAGATTCCGTAGCTATGGTCCATACTCCTTTGCTGTTGCATCACTGTATTTACTCATACCAACTACTTTCGAATTTGAAGGATCCAATTGAAACTCCAATGGCGCAACAGGTATGTTTTAAACCTATTTCTTTAACTGGATTGCTGTTCTAACTTGTTGGTCTATGTTGATTTTAGTTTAAGTTGTATAAACAGTTATGTTCTCATGTGTTGCGCATTACAAGTGCTGCCAATGCTGTGTAGTTTCTCACACTTATATTCTGTTTATGCTGCTGTGTCTTAAAAATATATGAGTTGAACTGTGTCTCTATCTTGATTAGGGAACATAAACTAGAATGATATGGACAATACAGTGACCATAGTACATAGATATATGTTTGTTTCATGATGTTATCCTGTCCACCTTACTACTGAACCGGTTTACCAAAATGAGTTTCGTATACTACAAGCTAAACCTGTGATGTGTCTGCTTGTTTCTCTTGTAGTATGCAAATAGAATACTGGAGAAGAGCACCCCACTATGCAATGGTAGAGAAAGTAATGCAGATAAGGTTCAAGATAGTGAGACAACCCTGTTGGTCTCCAAGAAAGGTGATAAAAACGATCTTGTAGACAGTGAGAAAACCCCACAGTCCTGCGTTGATGTAGTGTTCGAGTTACTGGCCAGTACCGCTGGCACAAGCTCTTCGAACTCGCTGCCTGAATCACTTCGGCTTCTTCAGTCTCAGCTACAAGCTGAAAGGCATCAGTCAGCTATGCTGCGGCAAGAAGCCGAAGGACTGAGGAAGTCCCTACAGAATTCAAATGCGTACTTTCTTGTGCAACAGCAAGCGCTGGAGGATTTAAGCGCCAAACAAGAGAAAGTTAATAAGCTTGCTAAGCATCTTGCCAGCATTATGGGTACCCAGGATATTGTTTCTTGATCTCTTCTGAAGTGGTTTCAGTTCTGGACTTGTTTTGCTGCGGCGTTTATATGCTGCTTTGTTCCCTATATTTGCACTAGTGGCGAACTTTGATGCCCAGTGGATGTAATATGTGTAATAGCCATGATAGACTAGCATAAGTTGCTTGCTTATTTATTTCCTTGTTGTCTTGTTTATTTGTTTGCTTGTAGTCAGTGCAGTTCTTTTTCCGCGGTTTGCTAGTGGCTGCGATAAACTATTTTTAAAAACTAGGCCACAATAACCATGGGCTAATATTTACTGTAGTGACACTGGGCCTCCTACGGGCCGTAGAAACAGTGGGCCTTCTATGGGCCGTAGAAACAGTAGGCCTTCTACGGGCCGTAGAAACAATGGGCCTTCTACGGGCCGTAGAAACAATGGGCCTTCTACGGGCCGTATCATCAATGGGCCTTATACGGGCCGTATGATCGATTGGCCAAACATGGGCCAATAACAGGCCGCATTATGGCCGTAAACGGGCTAGAGTTGGAATCGTCCGTTCATGGGCCGGCCATAACGGGCCATCGTTAATAGGCCATATTTGATGACGCTATGAAAACAGCCCAACGTATTAACGGACCACAAACGGGCCGACTGTAACCACGGGCTGAATTTGGCCCACAAGCAGAAAATGACAGTAACGGGCCGTAAGTAAATGAATGCTGGAAATGAGCCCAAGAATAAATGGGCTCTGAGAAGGCCGAAAGATAACATGGGCTGGAAACGGCCCAACGGAATAACGGGCCATTAATGGGTATAAAGTGATACACTGTTCATTACGGGCCAGTTTCACCACGGGCCGTTAATGGGTGTCAAGTGATACACTGTTCATCACGGGCCAGTTTCACCATGGGCCGTTAATAGGCCAAGAGTTACATAGGGCCTCATATGGGCCGAAAGACGTCATGGGCCATACATGGGCCAGAAGTGAAAATGGGCTGGAATCATATTGGATGGCCCAAATGACGCTACTGGGCCTAATTCGGATAGGGCGTAACGGGCCTTGGGTTAGCGGGTTGTAAATGGGCTATATGCGAACAGGCCGTTAACAGGCTTTCCATGGGCCGGCCCGCCACCTTTTGACCAAGTCAAACGGGCCGGCCTTTTCACAGGAATGGGCGTCTGTTGGGCCGTGCCACGTGTCGACGTATCATAGGCGCCTTCTGTCCAATGAGTGGATGACATCTGTCCCAACGATGTGCCGACATGTGTTTCCTCCAGCCAATGATGATTTTACACGTGGAAAATCCCCATTGGTCGGGGCTGTTAACGGGTTATCGGATCCAAAACCCGACCCGATAGCTTAACGGCGTTCCGTTACGGTGGATGCCACGTGTCGGTCACCCTTGACGAAAGCACTTCTGTGACGCGCGATTTATCGTCATGGAAGTGGACACTTCCGTGATGATAATTTTGCTAATGTCATGGAACACTTCTACGATAGTACAGGTATGACTATCTTGATTCTGTCATAAATTTGTCATGGATGTACATGCATGACAAAAAACGCGACCTACTGTGACAAACACGTATCATCACGGAAGTGTATTTTTTTGTAGTGATAATAAATCATATGACAATATTCATAAATGTTGCTATTATAAGAATGATCATGATGCCCTCATGTCCGTATTTTATTTTATCGACACCTCTATCTCTAAACATGTGGACATATTTGTTGGAAATATGCCCTAGAAGCAATAATAAATGGTTATTATTATATTTCTTTGTTCATGGTAATTGTCTATTATTCATGCTATAATTGTATTGTCCGGAAATCGTAATACATGTGTGAATACATAGACCACAACCTGTCCCTAGTAAGCCTCTAGTTGACTAGCTCGTTGATCAACAGATAGTCATGGTTTCCTGACTATGGACATTGGATGTCATTGATAACGGGATCACATCATTAGGAGAATGATGTGATGGACAAGACCCAACTTAAGCATAGCATAAAAGATCGTGTAGTTTCGTTTGCTAGAGCTTTTCCAATGTCAAGTATCTTTTCGTTAGACCATGAGATCGTGCAACTCCCGGATACCGTAGGAGTGCTTTGGGTGTGCCAAACGTCACAACGTAACTGGGTGACTATAAAGGTGCATTACGGGTATCTCCGAAAGTGTCTGTTGGGTTGGCACGGATCGAGACTGGGATTTGTCACTCCGTGTAAACGGAGAGGTATCTCTGGGCCCACTCGGTAATGCATCATCATAATGAGCTCAATGTGACTAAGGCGTTAGTCACGGGATCATGCATTGCGGTACGAGTAAAGAGACTTGCCGGTAACGAGATTGAACTAGGTATTGGGATACCGACGATCGAATCTCGGGCAAGTAACATACCGTTTGACAAAGGGAATTGCATACGGATTGATTGAATCCTCGACACCGTGGTTCATCCGATGATATCATCGTGGAACATGTGGGAGCCAACATGGGTATCCAGATCCCGCTGTTGGTTATTGACCGGAGAGGCGTCTCGGTCATGTGTGCATGTCTCCCGAACCCGTAGGGTCTACACACTTAAGGTCCGGTGACGCTAGGGTTGTAGAGATATATGTATGCGGAAACCCGAAGGTTGTTCGGAGTCCCGGATGAGATCCCGGACGTCACGAGAGGCTCCGGAATGGTCCGGAGGTAAAGATTTATATATGGGAAGTCTTATTTTGGTCGCCGGAAAAGTTTCGCACTTTATCGGTATTGTACCGGGAGTGCCGAAAGGGGTCCGGGGGTCCACCAAGGGGGTCCAACAGCCCCGGGGGGGCCACATGGGCTGTAAGGGGTGCGCCTTGGCCTATATGGGCCAAGGGCACCAGCCCCAAGAGGCCCATGCGCAAGAGATAAGAAAAAAGGGAGAGTCCTAAAGGGGGAAGGCACCTCCGAGGTGCCTTGGGGGGGAAGGACTCCCCCCTGGCCGCACCCTTCCTTGGAGGAAGGGGCAAGGCTGCGCCCCCCCTCTCCCTTGGCCCTATATATAGTGGGGGGAAGGGAGGGCAGCAAGATCACAGCCTTGGGCGCCTCCCTCCTCCCCTGCAACACCTCTCTCTCTCTCGCAGAAGCTCGGCAAAGCCCTGCCGGAGACCCGCTACATCCACCACCACGCCATCGTGCTGTTGGATCTCCATCAACCTCTCCTCCCCCCTTGCTGGATCAAGAAGGAGGAGACGTCGCTGCACCGTACGTGTGTTGAACGCGGAGGTGCTGTACGTTCGGCACTCGGTCATCGGTGATTTGGATCACGGCGAGTACGACTCCGTCATCCACGTTCATTGGAACGCTTCCGCTCGCGATCTACAAGGGTATGTAGATCCACTCCTTTCCCTTCGTTGCTAGTAGACTCCATAGATGCATCTTGGTGAGCGTAGGAAAATTTTAAAATTATGCTACGATTCCCAACAGTGGCATCATGAGCCAGGTCTATGCGTAGTTACTATGCACGAGTAGAACACAAAGTAGTTGTGGGCGTTGAGTTTGCCAATTCTTCTTGCCGCTACTAGTCTTTTCTTGTTTCGGCGGCATTGTAGGATGAAGCGGCCCGGACCGACCTTACACGTACTCTTACGTGAGACAGGTTCCACCGACTAACATGCACTAGTTGCATAAGGTGGCTAGCGGGTGTCTGTCTCTCCTACTTTAGTCGGAACGGATTCGATGAAAAGGGTCCTTATGAAGGGTAAATAGAAATTGGCAAATCACGTTGTGGTCATACGTAGGTAAGAAACGTTCTTGCTAGAAACCTACAAACCACGTAAAAACTTGCAACAACAATTAGAGGACGTCTAACTTGTTTTTGCAGCAAGTGCTATGTGATGTGATATGGCCAGAAGATGTGATGAATGATATATGTGATGTATGAGATTGATCATATTCTTGTAATAGGAATCACGACTTGCATGTCGATGATTATGACAACCGGCAGGAGCCATAGGAGTTGTCTTTATTATTTTGTATGACCTGCGTGTCATTGAATAACGCCATGTAAATTACTTTACTTTATTGCTAAACGCGTTAGCCATAGAAGTAGAAGTAATCGTTGGCGTGACGACTTCATGAAGACACAATGATGGAGATCATGGTGTCATGCCGGTGACAAAGATGATCATGGTGCCCCGAAGATGGAGATCAAAGGAGCATAATGATATTGGCCATATCATGTCACTATTTGATTGCATGTGATGTTTATCATGTTTTTGCATCTTATTTGCTTAGAACGACGGTAGTAAGTAAGATGATCCCTTATAATAATTTCAAGAAAGTGTTCACCCTAACTGTGCACCGTTGCGAAGGTTCGTCGTTTCGAAGCACCACGTGATGATCGGGTGTGATAGATTCTTACGTTCGAATACAACGGGTGTTGACGAGCCTAGCATGTACAGACATGGCCTCGGAACACACGCAATACACTTAGGTTGACTTGACAAGCCTAGCATGTACAGACATGGCCTCGGAACACGGAGGACCGAAAGGTCGAGCATGAGTCGTATAGAAGATACGATCAACATGGAGATGTTCACCGATCTTGACTAGTCCGTCTCACGTGATGATCGGACACGGCCTAGTTGAACTCGGATCATGTTTCACTTAGATGACTAGAGGGATGTCTATCTGAGTGGGAGTTCATAATCAGATGAACTTCATTATCATAGTCAAATAGGTATTTGCAAATTATGTCATAGCTTGCGCTTTAGTTCTACTGGTTAAGATATGTTCCTAGAGAAAATTTAGTTGAAAGTTGGTAGTAGCAATTATGCAGACTGGGTCCGTAAACTGAGGATTGTCCTCATTGCTGCACAGAAGGCTTATGTCCTTAATGCACCGCTCGGTGTGCTGAACCTCAGCGTCGTCTGTAGATGTTACGAAACATCTGACATACACGTTTTGATGACTACGTGATAGTTCAGTGCGGTTTAGAATTGTGGCACCCAAGACATTTTTGAAACGTCGCAGAACATGTGAGATGTTCCGAAGACTGAAATTGGGATTTCAGACTAGTGCCCACGTCAAGAGGTATGAGACCTCTGACAAGTTTCTTAAGCCTGCAAACTAAGGGAGAAAAGCTCAATTGTTGAGCGTGTGCTCAGATTGTCTGAGTGCCACAATCGCTTGAATCGAGTGGGAGTTAATCTCCCAGATGAGATAGTGATAGTTCTCCATAGTCACTGCCACCAAGCTAGTAGAGCTTCGTGATGAACTATAACATATCAAGGATAATTATGATGATCCTTGAGCTATTCGCGATGTTTGACACCGCGAGAGTAGAAATCAAGAAGGAGCATCAATTGTTGATGGTTAGTAAAACCACTAGTTTAAGAAGGGCAAGGGCAAAAGGGATACTTCATGAAACAGCAAGTCGTTTGCTGCTCTAGTGAAGAATCCCAAGGTTGAACCCAAACCCGAGACTAAGTGCTTCTATAATGAGAGGAACGGTCACTGAAGCAGTACTACCCTAGATACTTGGTAGATGAGAAGGCAGGCAAGGTCGACAGAAATATATTGGATATACGTTATATGTATGTGTACTTTACTAGTACTCCTAGCAGCACCAGGGTATTAGATACTGGTTCGGTTGCTAAGTGTTAGTAACTCGAAATAAAAGCTGCGGAATAAATGGAGACTAGCTAAAGGTGAGATGACGATATGTGTTGGAAGTGTTTCCAAGGTTGATGTGATCAAGCATCGCATGCTCCCTCTACCATCGAGATTTGGTGTTTGCGTTGAACATGATTGGATTATGTTTACCGCAAAACGGTTATTCATTTAAGGAGAATAATGGTTACTCTGTTTATTTGAATAAAACCTTCAATGGTCTTGCACCTAAAATGAATCTCGATCGTAGTGATACACATGTTCGTGCCAAAAGATATAAAATAGTAATGATAGTTCCACATACTTGTGGCACTGCCATTTGAGTCATATTGGTATAGAACGCATGAAGAAGCTCCATGTGGATGGATCTTTGGACTCACTCATTTTTGAAAAAAATTGAGACATGCGAACCATGTCTATTGGTATATATGCATGAAGAAACTCCATACAGATGGATCGTTTAGACTCACTTGATTATGAATCACTTGAGACATGCAAATCATACCACATGGGCAAGATGACTGAAAGTCCTCGTTTTCAGTAAGATGGAACAAGAGAGCAACTTATTGGAAGTAATACATTTTGATGTACGCAGTCCAATGAGTGCTGAGGCATGTAGTGGATATCGTTATGTTCTTACTTCACAGATGATTTGAGTAGATGCTGAGTGTATTTACTTGATGAAACACTAGTCTGAATTATTGAAAGGTTCAAGTAATTTCAGAGTGAAGTTGAAGATCGTCGTAACAAGAGGATAAAATGTCTGTGATATGATCATAGAGATGAGTATCTGAGATACGAGTTTGGCACACAATTGAGACATTGTGGAAAGTGTTTCACAATTAATACCACCTGGAACACCATAGTGTGATGGTGTGTCCGAACATCATAACTGCACCCTATTGGATATGGTGCATACCATGATGTTTCTTATCAAATTACCACTATCGTTTATGGGTTAGGCATTAGAGACAACCGCATTCACTTTAAAAGGGGCACCACGCAATTCCGTTGAGACGACACCGTTTATAGAAACCTAAGTTGTCGTTTCTTAAAAGTTTGGGGCTGCGATGCTTATGTGAAAAGTTTCAGGCTGATAAGCTCGAACCCAAAGCGGATAAATGCATCTTCATAGAATACCCAAAAACAGTTGGGTATACCTCCTATTTCAGATCTGGAAGCAAAAGTAATTGCTTCTAGAAACGAGTCCTTTCTCGAGGAAAAGTTTCTCTCGAAAGAATTGAGTGGGAGGATGGTGGAGACTTGATAAGGTTATTGAACCGTCGCTTCAACTAGTGTGTAGCAGGGCACAGGAAGTTGTTCCTGTGGCACCTACACCAATTGAAGTGGAAGCTTATGATAGTGATCATGAAACTTCGGATCAAGTCACTACCAAACCTCGTAGGACGACGAGGATGCGCACTACTTCAGAGTAATGCGTGATCCTGTCTTGGAAGTCATGTTGCTAGACAACAATGAACCTACAAGCTATGGAGAAGCGATGGTGGGCCCATATTCCGACGAATGGCTCGAGGCCATGAAATCCGAGATAGAATCCATGTAACAGAACAAAGCATGGACTTTGGTGAGCTTGCCCGATGATCGGCAAGCCATTGAGATAAATGGATCTTTAAGAAGAAGACGGACATGGACGGTAATGTTACCGTCTATGAAGCTCGACTTGTGGCAAAGAGTATTTTCACAAGTTCAAGGAGTTGACTACGATGAGTTTTTCTCATCCGTAGCGATGCTTAGGTCCGTCGGAATCATGTTAGCATTAGCTACATTTATGAAATCTGGCAGATGGATGTCAAAACAAGTTTCCTTACCAGTTTTCGTAAGGAAAGGTTGTATGTGATACAATCAGAAAGGTTTTGTCAATCCTAAGGATGCTAAAAGATATGCTAGCTCCAGCGATCCTTCCATGGATTAGAGCAAGCATCTCGGAGTCAGAATATACGCTTTGATGGGGTGATCAAAGTTTTTGGGTTTATACAAAGTTTGTTAGAAACTTGTATTTACAATAAAGTGAGTGGGAGCGCTACAACATTTCTGATAAGTATATGTGAATGACATATTGTTGATACGAAATGATGTAAAATTTCTGGAAAGCATAAAGGGTTGTTTGAAAGGAGTTTTTCAAAGGAAGACCTGGATAAAGCTGCTTACATATTGGGCATCAAGATCCATAGAGATAGATCAAGACGCCTGATGATACTTTCAAAAGACAGCACACCTTGACATGATTTTGAAAGAGTTCAAAATAGATCAGCAAAGAAGGAGTTCTTGGCTGTGTTACAAGGTGTGAGTATTGAGTGAGACTCAAGACCTGACCACAACGGAAGATAGAGAAAGGACGAAGGTCGTCCCCTATGCTTTAGACATAGGCTCTATAGTATGCTATGCTGTGTACCGCACATGTAGTGTGCCTTTCCATGAGTTGGTCAAGAGGGTACAATGGTGATCCGGGAAAGGATCTCATGACAGCGGTCGAACTTATCCTTAGTACCCAGTGGAGGAATTTTCTCGATTATGGAGGTGGAAAGGAGTTCGTCGTAAAGGGTTACATCGATGCGAACTTTGACACTAATCCGGATGACTCTGAGTAGTAAATCGGATTCGTATAGTAGAGAAATTATTTGAAATGGCTCCAAATAGCGCGTGGTAGCATCCACAAGATGACATAGATATTCGTAAAGCACACGGTTCTGAAAGGTTCAGACCCGTTGACTAATAACCTCTCTCACAAGCATAACATGACCAAAGCAGAACACATTGAGTGATAATCACATAATGATGTGAACTAGATTGATGACTCTAGTAAACTCTTTAGATGTTGGTCACATGGTGATGTGACCAGTGAGTGTTAATCACATGATGATGTGAACTAGATTATTGACTCTAGTGCAAGTGGGAGACTGTTGGAAATATGCCCTAGAGGCAATAATAAATGGTTATTATTATATTTCTTTGTTCATTGTAATTGTCTATTATTCATGCTATAATTGTATTGTCCGGAAATCGTAATACATGTGTGAATACATAGACCACAACCTGTCCCTAGTAAGCCTCTAGTTGACTAGCTCGTTGATCAACAGATAGTCATGGTTTCCTGACTATGGACATTGGATGTCATTGATAACGGGATCACATCATTAGGAGAATGATGTGATGGACAAGACCCAACTTAAGCATAGCATAAAAGATCGTGTAGTTTCGTTTGCTAGAGATTTTCCAATGTCAAGTATCTTTTCCTTAGACCATGAGATCGTGCAACTCCCGGATACCGTAGGAGTGATTTGGGTGTGCCAAACGTCACAACGTAACTGGGTGACTATAAAGGTGCATTACGGGTATCTCCGAAAGTGTCTGTTGGGTTGGCACAGATCGAGACTGGGATTTGTCACTCCGTGTAAATGGAGAGGTATCTCTGGGCCCACTCGGTAATGCATCATCATAATGAGCTCAATGTGACTAAGGCGTTAGTCACGGGATCATGCATTGCGGTACGAGTAAAGAGACTTGCCGGTAACGAGATTGAACTAGGTATTGGGATACCGACGATCGAATCTCGGGCAAGTAACATACCGTTTGACAAAGGGAATTGCAGACGGATTGATTGAATCCTCGACACCGTGGTTCATCCGATGATATCATCGTGGAACATGTGGGAGCCAACATGGGTATCCAGATCCCGCTGTTGGTTATTGACCGGAGAGGCGTCTCGGTCATGTGTGCATGTCTCCCGAACCCGTAGGGTCTACACACTTAAGGTCCGGTGACGCTAGGGTTGTAGAGATATATGTATGCGGAAACCCGAAGGTTGTTCGGAGTCCCGGATGAGATCCTGGACGTCACGAGAGGCTCCGGAATGGTCCGGAGGTAAAGATTTATATATGGGAAGTCTTATTTTGGAAGCCGGAAAAGTTTCGCACTTTATCGGTATTGTACCGGGAGTGCCGAAAGGGGTCCGGGGGTCCACCAAGGGGGTCCAACAGCCCCCGGGGGGGCCACATGGGCTGTAAGGGGTGCGCCTTGTCCTATATGGGCCAAGGGCACCAGCCCCAAGAGGCCCATGCGCAAGAGATAAGAAAAAAGGGAGAGTCCTAAAGGGGGAAGGCACCTCCGAGGTGCCTTGGGGGGGGAAGGACTCCCCCCTGGCCGCACCCTTCCTTGGAGGAAGGGGCAAGGCTGCGCCCTCCCTCTCCCTTGGCCCTATATATAGTGGGGGGAAGGGAGGGCAGCAAGATCACAGCCTTGGGCGCCTCCCTCCTCCCCTGCAACACCTCTCTCTCTCTCGCAGAAGCTCGGCGAAGCCCTGCCGGAGACCCGCTACATCCACCACCACGCCGTCGTGCTGTTGGATCTCCATCAACCTCTCCTCCCCCCTTGCTGGATCAAGAAGGAGGAGACGTCGCTGCACCGTACGTGTGTTGAACGCGGAGGTGCTGTACGTTCGGCACTCGGTCATCGGTGATTTGGATCACGGCGAGTACGACTCCGTCATCCACGTTCATTGGAACGCTTCCGCTCGCGATCTACAAGGGTATGTAGATCCACTCCTTTCCCTTCGTTGCTAGTAGACTCCATAGATGCATCTTGGTGAGCGTAGGAAAATTTTAAAATTATGCTACGATTCCCAACAATATTTATCGTTATCGGCTTCCGCTTGAGGACAAGCGAGGTCTAAGCTTGGGTGAGTTGATACGTCCATTTTGCATCATGCTTTTATATCGATATTTACTGCATTATGGGCTGTTATTACACATTATGTCACAATACTTATGCCTATTCTCTCTTATTTGCAAGGTTTACATGAAGAGGGAGAATGCCGGCAGCTGGAATTCTGGATTGGAAAAGGAGCAAATATTAGAGACCTATTCTGCACAACTCCAAAAGTCCTGAAACTCCACGGAAGTCATTTTTGGAATTAATAAAAATACTGAGCGAAGAAAATACCAAAGGGGGCCCACACCTTGGCCACGAGGGTGGGAGGCGCGCCCTACCCCCTGGGCGCGCCCCCTGCCTCGTGGCCCCCCTGGCAGGCCTTCGGTGTCCATCTTTGGCTACATGGTGTCTTCTACCCTGAAAAAAATTAGAGCAAGCTTTCGGGAAAAACTCCGCCGCCACGAGGCGGAACCTTGGCGGAACCAATCTAGGGCTCCAGTAGAGCTGTTCTGCCGGGGAAACTTCCCTCCGGGAGGGGGAAATCATCGCCATCGTCATCACCAACGATCCTCTCATCGGGAGGGGGTCAATCTCCATCAACATCTTCACCAGCACCATCTCCTCTCAAACCCTAGTTTATCTCTTGTATCCAATCTTTGTCCCAAAGCCTCAGATTGGTACCTGTGGGTTGCTAGTAGTGTTGATGACTCCTTGTAGTTGATGCTAGTTGGTTTATTTGGTGGAAGATCATATGTTCAGATCCATTATGCATATTAATACCCCTATGATTATGAACATGAATATGATTTGTGAGTAGTTACGTTTGTTCCGAGGACATGGGAGAAGTCTTGCTATTAGTAGTCATGTGAATTTGGTATTCGTTCGATATTTTGATGAGATGTATGTTGTCTTTCCTCTGTGGTGTTATGTGAACGTCGACTACATGACACTTCACCATTGTTTGGGCCTAGAGGAAGGCATTGGGAAGTAATAAGTAGATAGGTTGCTAGAGTGACAGAAGCTTAAACTCTAGTTTATGAGTTGCTTCGTAAGGGGCTGATTTGGTTCCATATGTTTCATGCTATGGTTAGGTTTACCTTAATACTTCTTTTGTATTTGCGGATGCTTGTAATAGGGGTTAATCATAAGTGGGATGCTTGTCCAAGAAAGGACAGCACCCAAGCACTGGTCCACCCACATACCAAATTATCAAAGTAACGAACGCGAATCATATGAGCGTGATGAAAACTAGCTTGACGATAATTCCCAAGTGTCCTCGGGAGCGCTTTTCTCTATATAAGAGTTTGTCCAGGCTTGTCCTTTGCTACAAAAAGGATTGAGCCATCTTGCTGCACCCTATTTACTTTCGTTACTTGTTACTTGTTGCCAATTACCTTATCACAAAACTATCTGTTACCGATAATTTCAGTGCTTGCAGAGAATACCTTGCTGAAAACCGCTTATCATTTCCTTCTGCTCCTCGTTAGGTTCGACATTCTTACTTATCGAAAGGACTACGATAGATCCCCTATACTTGTGGGTCATCAATGGGGAAGAGATGGGAAGAGAAGGCATGCATCATGGGAAGGCCCGCCGCTGCCGGCGATCCGGTCGGGGAGGCCACAGCCACTGCCAGCAGTGGTTAGGAGGGCTCAAGAACGAGGAGGCCGAGGTAGGTGTGACCGGGATGCCTCCGGACTCGCCAGAGAGCGAGTCGGGCTGCTAATGGGTTCATCGATCGGTATATATACATAAGTTAATTATTAGGTATGTTTTTCAGCAAAAAATGCATAAAATTAAATCACTCCTTGATTTCTTAACCTGGAGTTTTTCCGCTCAAATATGGAAATGAACTGAACGGGAATTACAGTAGGTGAGTGACAATTTGGAAACCTTAGGGTGTGTTTGGTTCGGGAACGAAGTGGAATGGAATGTCATGGTTCCATTCTACTAGAATGGGTCGGTTCCGTCCTTACGTTTGGTAGAAAGAATTCATAGGAATGGAATGGTTACATTTGGGTGTTTGATTTTTGAGATGGAATGGAATGGATTTGCTCTTCATAACACTCAGATATTGACATCAAATACAAACAACTCACATATACGGAGGTAAAAAATCATGTAGGTGCAAGGAAATTCAGGACGTAGAAAACCAGATGGAGATCTCGTTGGGCGTTCTAGGGAGGATGAGGAGGCGTGTGCAGGGGTGTGTGCTGTGACTATGGGCGGGAAGCGAACGCCGGCGTAGGAGACATGCGACGGCAGAGGCAGGCGATGGCTGCGGAAGCCAAGGCCGACGGCGTAGCGGCAAGAGCCTTCAGGCGGCGCAGAAGGAAGGGTCGGGGGAGGAAGGGAGAGAGAGAGAGAGAGGAAAGGAGGCAAGGGTGCGGCGGCGTTGCTCACCGTCGTGGACGGGGTCGGTCAGGGGAACCTCGGGAGGAGGGGCAGCGACAGGGTTGGGAGGAGGGGCTAGCTCGGTGGCATGGTTGGGGGAGGGGGACGGGGCGAGGGAAGCGCGGGGTTGGGCCGAGATGAGGGGTAGACCTCCCGTGCGAGCCGTTCCGCGTGGTACCGCCGATTCGGAGGAATCACTTGGTTCGACATATCGGGGGTATATTCCCTTGCTGGGAACCATTCCATTCCCTCTCGTTCGCAAACCAAACGCTGGAATCGGTGCCAGGTACGGGACAGACCCGTGACGTTCTACTTAATTCCACGAACTGAACACACCCTTAGGGTCGAAGAGAAGTACATAATAATGGAGTCATGCTTCTATTGTCTTCACAGGGATATTTCCAATTTATGTTAGAAGATGTGAATGTATCCCTCTGTTTTTATTTACTCCGCATATTAGTTTTGGTCAAAGTAAAGCTTTAAAAACTTTGACAAAGTTTATAGATAAAAATATTAACATATGCAATAACAAATCAATACCATTAGATTTGTTGTTGAATGTACTTTCACATCATATAGATTTGTTATCCTAAATATTTATATTCTTTTCTATAAATTTGGTCAAACTTTACAAAGTTTGATTTCAGTCAACTCTAATATGCGGAGTAAATAAAAACGGAAGGGATCGGCTAGAGTTGCTAGAACCGACCAAAACTTAGTTGAGTTTACTCGGCCGTTTACTTCTCTATTTTTAGGGGATCGGCTAGAGTTGCTCTTAATACACTCTAATCTACACATCTCAATGCTGTCACCGTACTTGCACACACAAGTTAGGAGAGATCCAAAGCTAGAATAGAAGAGAGGTGGTGGATCAACGTACCCATCATGGTCCTCATCATGGTCATGGGATCAACGTACCTCATGGTCCTCATCAATAGGTGGTGGATTCATTCTAGCCCGTCAGAACTGACCAACCAACTAGACTAGGAATCCTCGGTTCGTTCAAAAAAGAAAGTCAGGATTCACAACCAAACCACCAAGAGTTCAAAAAAGAAAGTCAGGATTCACAACCAAACCACCAAGAGAAAAGAACAAGAGACTCCGGGTCCGGCTTGGCGCCAGATGGAGAAAACAAGAACAGACCAAAGTTTAACCCTCTCTATATTTTTCATTTACTACAGAACCGAAATTTGATCTCCCCGACTCATGTAAGAACTAAACTGTTCCATTTCGGAGTTCTGAGAGATTTTTCTCTATGATTTCTAGAGGTCTACTAGTGCGAGGTCGTGTTCCACGCTCGAGACAAAATCGCAAACAACATGGACACCGATGTGTGGGCCCCTCTAGTTATGTTAGTTACTCCCAATCAGTGTTTCCATTTGTACTTTTGGTGGTGGTGAGAGTAAAAGAAAACCGTGGCATACGCTCAAAGGCACAAGTGCAGCTAAGCCTTCCCAGCCTATAAAACCCCATCCACTTCTTCCTGTTCCGATCCTACAACCCAAGCCAGAGCACAACAGAGTTTAGAAAAGAAAGAAACCATTGTTTGTCCCTTGAAGAGTTCTTCTTCCATTCCAACCGAACCGTCTGTAAAGCCAGCTAAAAAGATGTACTCCATCGGGGCATGAGATGTCCTACACTTTATCGTTTTCTTTCTCCCTGTTTGTTTTACTGATTGGGTATTTTGGTTTGCAGCGTGCTCACGGCGCTGTGCTGCTTCTGCTGCTACGGGACCTGCGGGTGCTGCTTCGACTGCCTCTGCTGCTGCTGCAACTAAACCAGCCATGGCCACCATGGCTGGACGGATGGAGCAAGGGGTGCGGAGAACCACTAGCCTCCGCCGACTTTAATTACCCAGGCATTTTTGGAATTTCATAATAAACATGTGTGTCTAGTGTCTTCGCTCGATAGAACGATATCAGATATTGCTATAATATTATCCATACCGGCAAGGCGATTACGGTAATCATTGATCATGGTCTGTGTTGCATTTTAATTTGATTAGCGTCAGATTCTAGTAATCTAGTTTCACCAGACCACTGCGACGATTCTTTTTATTTTCTTTCTCTTTATTACTCCCTGAAATAATTTGAAGACTGAAATGAACATGCGCACAACTACTAATGACTCTCCATACTGTTGTGGTTGGTGTTAGTTGTGTAAACTATTGTCGAAGCGTCTCAACCCTCCAGAGGAGAGCCCGCTGCGTATATATTGATTGTGACCAGACAAACCTCTCGTTGGCTGTTACATGACGTGAGAAAGAAACAGAACAAGAGATAAAATCTTAAACAGAAGACATCTCTACCTATTTCTAGACAAGACTTGTTGGAGAGGGAAAGGAGGAGGCGTGACAACAAGTCACGTTACAATATGAAGTCACGTTGCAATGTTTAACACCCTCCCTTAATTTAAACTCCTCAACTTGAGATTACGTTTAAACTCTTCAAACGGTCTTGTTGCCAAGGCTTTCGTGAAACCATCCGCAACTTGATCTTTTGAGGGTACAAAACGAATGTCCAGTTCCTTGTTGGTAACTCGTTCTCTAACAAAATGATAATCTATCTCAACATGCTTAGTTCTTGCATGAAACACAGGATTAGCAGACAAATACGTGGCACCAAGGTTGTCACACCAAAGATAAGGAGTTTGTGTATAATGAAGACCAAGTTCCTTAAGAACAGTTTTCACCCAAATAATTTCTGATGTTGCATTTGCTAATGCCTTATACTCCACCTCAGTACTTGACCTTGAAACTGTAGCCTATTTCTTTGCACACCATGAGATCAAGTTAGGACCAAAGAAAACTGCAAAACCTCCTGTTGACCTTCTGTCATCCAAACAGCCTGCCCAGTCAAAGTCCGAAAAGGCACTCACAAGCGTGCATGAGGACTTGCTGAAGGTCAATCCAACACTCAAAGTGTTTTTACATATCTCAATATACGTTTTGCTGCAGTCCAATGGGCAGTAGTGGGTGCATGAAGAAACTGACAGACTTTATTGACTGAAAAAGAAATATCAGGTCTAGTAAGGGTCAAATACTGCAGTGCACCTACCAAGCTTCGATAGTTGGTGCCATCCTCCTGACTCAAAAGTTCACCTTTAGTGAGAGAGAGTCTTTCTGAACTGGACAACGGTGTTGGTGAAGGTTTACAATTCTGCAACCCAACTCTCTCCTCAAAAGATCAGTTGCATATTTTTGCTGAGAAAGATGAAGACCACCTTCCCTATTTTTCTTGACCTCAATACCAAGAAAGAAGTGCAAATCTCCTAGATCCTTGAGAGCAAATTCTGACTTCAAATCTGACAAGAGAGCTATCACTGCTTCATCTGAGGAACTTGTAACAATGATATCATCAACATAAATAAGCACAAAGATTGACGTATGAGACTTGTTGTAGATGAACAGTGAAGTATTATACTTTGAAGGAACAAAACCAAGTTGTTGCAGATTTGTAATTAAACAAGAGTACCATGCTATAGGAGCTTGCTTCAGTCCATACAGAGATTTGTCAAGCCTTCGCACATGATATGGTTTGTTCTTATCTTCAAACCCAGGAGGTTGCTTCATATACACTTCCTCTTCCAGAACACCATGAAGAAACGCATTCTGCACATCTAGCTGCCTGAGACTCCATCCTCTAGATACAGCAATAGATAACACAAGACGAATGGTAGCAGCTTTAACAACTGGACTGAAAGTATCCTCGTAGTCTATGCCATACCTTTGCTTGAAGCCCTTAGCAACAAGCCGAGCTTTATATCGATCTATAGTACCATCAGACCGTCGTTTCATTCTGAACACCCACTTGCAATCAATCCCATTTTTACCTTGCCGTGAAGGAACCAAATGCCAAGTATGATTTTTCTGAAGAGCCTGAAATTCATCATCCATGTCTGCCTCCCACTTCGGATCAGCAAGAGCCTCATGATGTGTGCGTGGTTCACCTGTGGATGCAGCCAAACCGTATTTTATTTTGTATTTTACAGGCTGAATAACACCTGCTTCGAGACGTGTGCGTGGTGGTGTAGCAGTTTGTAGCACAGAAGATCCAGCGGCAGGGCTTGGAACTGATCCCGAAGGCATGTCCATGTCGTCTGCTGTGTCACCTGTTCCCGTCGGATCTCCTGTGGCCGAACTGACCAGCGGATATGATGAAGGAGCCACAGAGGATCCTAGGGAAACGGAAGGATCTGGCACAGATCCCATACAGACGCACGCGCCGGGCACAGTCGACAGGGATGGACCCCGCCTGATGTAGACGCGGGGCTCAGGGGCAAACCGCGTTGGCCCAGCGCCAGGAGTGACCGACATGGCAGCGGACGAGTGGGTCTGGCCGGGTGGAGGCGAACGCCCAGCCGCAGGTGGACGTGAGCCAGGTACAGGCGCAGGACGCGGATCCGCCTGGCAGGTAGGCAGTGCCGAGGCCGATGTTGTCGGCCCTCACGCGATCAGGGGCGCAGATCCCGAAGGAGATCGTGTTGGATCGTCCGTGGCAGTTGCAAAACATGTAGGGGCACTGTTTTCTACCGTTCTTGCACCATTATGTGCACCATTTTCTCCACTGTTAGCACCTATAGCAGCACACTCAGATGCAGAATTAGAAGTATTAGTCGTAATTGGATCAATACAATCATCATTGCCCACACAATCAACGCCGGATAGATTAGAAGGAAGGAGAAGAATCTCCTTTCGAAGAAGTGCACCGGCATTGGGATGTAGTTTTTCAAAGGGAAACTGAGTTTCATAATAAAACATCATCACGAGAAATATACACACGACCGGTTGGAATATCTAGACATTTGACACCCTTGTGTTGAGCACTATAGCCAAGAAAGATGCATTGTTGTGAGCAGAACATGAGCTTGCGAGCATTGTAGGGACGAAGATTGGGCCAACACGCACACCCAAAACATGAAGGTTAGTATAATCAGGGGTGACATGAAGAAGATGTTCAGTGGGAGTTTCATTGGCAATAGTGCGACTAGGCCACATGTTGATAAGATGAACGGCAGTAAGAAAGGCATCATCCCAAAATTTCAAAGGCATGGAGGCCGCGGCTAAGAGAGCTAGGCCTACCTCAACAATGTGTCTATGTTTCCGTTCTGCGGAACCATTTTGCTGATGAGCATGTGGGCAGGACACATGATGAGAAATACCTGTCTTTTGAAAAAAAAGAATTCAGCTTCTCATACTCCCCACCCCAATCAGATTGCATGGCAATAATTTTGCTATCAAACTTGCGTTCTACGAGAGCTTGGAAATTATTGAAGACTTGAAAAACATCCGAGTGTTTTTTAAGAAGATAAATCCAAGTATACTTGCTAAAATCATCAACGAAACTCACATAGTAAGAGTGTCTATCAACCGAAGTGGGTGCAGGACGCCATACATCAGAAAAAATAAGTTGTAAAGGTTTGGTAGATACACTAGTGGAAACAAGATACGGTAATTGATGACTTTTTGCTCTTTGAGATGAATCACCAATAGTTTCTGAGTTTCTCTCACCAACAACTGGGAGTTTATTTCTACTAAGAATTTGATGAACAGTGCAAAAAAGACGGATGACCTAAACGACTGTGCCACCTTTCAGCGGAGAGTTTGATGGCACCATAGACTTGTTTATTAAACTTGCTGTATTGAGGAAGCAACGCATATAGCCCTTGAATATAGACACCCTTATGGAGAACTCTCTTCGTTGCATGGTCCTTGATCAAAAAAATTAGGGGTGAAATTCTAGAAAGACATTATTATCAAGAGTAATGCGATGAATTGAAAGAAGAGTTTTGGAAGCATTAGGAACATGCAAGATTTCTTTTAGGACAAGATCTTTATGTGGGGTTTTGATGATTGATTAACCAATACGATTAATATCCATACCTGCACCATTAGCGGCGGTGTAGATCTGATTGTGGCCACATTATTTTTCATGCATGGTCAGCTTCTCCAACTCTCCAGTAATGTGGTTTGTTGCACCCGTGTCCAGGTACCAATTGGTATCGACACCATATGATCCTTCTGCTGAAGCTGCAATTTTCTTTTTCTGGGAGTTGTCATCGGCGTAGCGCCAATCACAGTCCTTAGCAATATGGTTTGTTTTCTTACATATTTGGCACTTGCCTTCATAGCCCTCATAGCCTTGGAAGGAGCGCCAATTGTTGTTGGAGGGGAGTCATTGATTGTTGTTGCTGTTGTTGTTGGAGTGATAGTAGCAGCTGCCACCACCACCCTGATAGCCGCCACCACCATTGTTGTGGTGATAGCCGCCATTGTAGCCTCTGCCACCACCATTGTTGTGGTAGCCGGCGCCACCACCACTCCCTTGGTAGCCGCTGCCACCACCAGTAGGGCCACCGCCACCATCAGAATGCCCGCCGCTGCCAGGGCCACAACGAGATCCATTGCTAGAGCCGCTCTTCTGGTTGCGATAGCCACCTCTGCCTCCCTGCCTACCTCGGGAGGCAGAGTTCGCTGAGGACTTGAACCCGCCTCCGCTGTTGCGGTGGTACAGTTTGACCCGCTGATCAAAATTGGCCACCAGACAGAAAAGGAGATCGACCGTGATGGGCTCGGTGCAGACATCAAGCGCGGAGATAAGTGGTTGATAATCCATCTGGAGGCCGGCGACGATGAACGAGATGAGTTCCGGCTCCCCGAGAGGTCTGCCCGCCGCCGCGAGCTCGTCGGAGAGGGAACACATATAGCCGAAGTATGTTGAGGCAGATTGTGTGCCCTTTTTGGGCATTGATGAGGGTAGCACGAAGATTGTTGACACGAGAGAGGGAGACCGCAGCAAACATGTGGAGAGCGCCGTCCATATTGCACGTGAGGTCTGTTGGGGATCGTAGCAGAAATTAAAAAAAATTCTATGCATCACCAAGAACAATCTATGGAGTCTTCTAGCAACGAGAGGGAAAAGAGTGCATCTACATACCCTTGTAGATCGCGCGCGGAAGCGTTCAAGAGAACGGGGTTGATGGAGTCGTACTCGTCGTGATCCAAATCACCGATGATCCTAGCGCCGAACGGACGGCACCTCCGCGTTCAACACACGTACGGAGCGGGGACGTCTCCTCCTTCTTGATCCAGCAAGGGGGGAGGAGAAGTTGATGGAGATCCAGCAGCACGACGGCGTGGTGGTGGAAGTAGCGGTATCCCGGCAGGGCTTCGCCAAGCGCAAGCGGGGAGGAAGAGGTGTCACGGGAGGGAGGGAGGCGCCAGGGCTTGGGGTGCTGCTCCCATGCGCCTCCCCACTATATATAGGGGTGGAGGGGGCTGGTTTCTTGCCCTCCAAGTCCATTGGGGCGTTGGCAAAGGTGGGGAAAGAAATCCCATCATTTCCCTTCCCCACCGATTGTTATCCCCCTTTTTTAGGGATCTTGATCTTATCCCTTCGGGATATGATCTTATTCCTTCTAAGGTGGGATCTTGGTGCGCCTTGACCAGGGGTGTGGGGCCTTGCCCCCACTACCCACGTTCATGTGGGTCCCCCCATGCAGGTGGGCCCCACTTCAGAACCTTCTAGAACCTTCCCGGTACAATACCGAAAAATCCCGAACATTTTCCGGTGGCCAAAATAGGACTTCCCATATATAAATCTTTACCTCCGGACCATTCCGGAACTCCTCGTGACGTCCGGGATCTCATCCGGGACTCCGAACAACTTTCTATTAACCGCATACTAATATCTCTACAACTCTAGCGTCACCGAACCTTAAGTGTGTAGACCCTACGGGTTCGGGAGACATGCAGACATGACCGAGACGACTCTCCGGTCAATAACCAACAGCGGGATCTGGATACCCATGTTGGCTCCCAAATGTTCCACGATGATCTCATCGGATGAACCACGATGTCGAGGATTCAATCAATCCCGTATACAATTCCCTTTGTCAATCGGTACGTTACTTGTCCGAGATTCGATCGTCGGTATCCCAATACCTTGTTCAATCTCGTTACCGGCAAGTCACTTTACTTGTACCGTAATACATGATCCCGTGACCAAACACTTGGTCACATTGAGCTCATTATGATGATGCATTACCGAGTGGGCCCAGAGATACCTCTCCGTCATACGGAGTGACAAATCCCAGTCTCGATTCGTGCCAACCCAACAGACACTTTCGGAGATACCCGTAGTGCACCTTTATAGCCACCCAGTTACGTTGTGACGTTTGGCACACCCAAAGCACTCCTATGGTATCCGGGAGTTGCACAATCTCATGGTCTAAGGAAATGATACTTGACATTTGGAAAAGCTCTAGCAGATGAACTACATGATCTTGTGCTATGCTTAGGATTGGGTCTTGTCCATCACATCATTCTCCTAATGATGTGATCCCGTTATCAATGACATCCAATGTCCATAGTCAGGAAACCGTAACCATCTATTGATCAACGAGCTAGTCAACTAGAGGCTCACTAGGGACATGTTGTGGTCTATGTATTCACACATGTATTACGGTTTCCGGATAACACAATTATAGCATGAACAATATACAATTATCATGAACAAGGAAATATAATAATAACCATTTTATTATTGCCTCTAGGGCATATTTCGAACAGTCTCCCACTTGCACTAGAGTCAATAATCTAGTTCACATCGCCATGTGATTAACACTCATAGTCCACATCGCCATGTGACTACACCCAAAGAGTTTACTAGAGTCAATAATCTAGTTCACATCATCATGTGATTAAGACTCAATGAGTTCTAGGGTTTGATCATGTTCTGCTTGTGAGAGAGGTTTTAGTCAACGGGTCTGCAACATTCAGATCCGTGTGTACTTCTCAAATCTCTATTTCATATTGTAGATGTTGCTACTATGCTCCACTTGGAGCTATTCCAAATGGTTGCTCCATTATACGTATCCGGTTTGCTACTCAGAGTCATCCGGCTTGGTGTTAAATCTTGCATCGACGTAACCCTTTACGCCGAATTCTTCATCACCTCCACAATCGAGAAAACATTTCCTTATTCCCAAGGACAATTTTGACCGCTGTCCAATGATCCACTCCTGGATCATTCTTATACCCCCTTGCCAGACACATGGAAAGGCACATCGCGGTACACAGCATGGCATATCGTATAGAGCCTATGGCTAAGGCATAGGGGACGACCTTTGTCCTTTCTCTTTCTTCTGCCATGGTCGAGCTTTAAGTCTTAACTTCACACCTTACAACTCAGGCAAGAACTCCTTCTTTGACTGATCCACCTTGAACTCCTTCAAGATCATGTCAAGGTATGTGTTCTGTGAAAGTCATATCAGGCGTCTTGATCTATCTCTATAGATCTTGATACCCAATATGTAAGCAGTTTTACCAAGGTTTTCCTTTGAAAAACTCCATTCAAACAACCCTTTTTGTTTTCCAGAAATTCTACATCATTTCCGATCAAGAATATGTCATCCACATATACTTATCAGAAATGTTGTAGTGCTCCCACTCACTTTCTTTTAAATACAAGTTTCATGCAAACTTTGTATAAACCCAAAAACTTTGATCACCTCATCAAAGCGTATGTTCCAACTCCGAGATGCTTGCTCCAGTCCATAGAGGGATAGCTGGAGCTTGCATACCTTTTAGCATCCTTAGGATCGACAAAAACTTTCTGGTTGTATCACATACAGCCTTTCCTCACGGAAACTGTCAAGGAAACTTTTGTTTTGACATCCATCTGCCAGATTTCGTAAATGAAAATTCAGCAACTGCTAACATAATTCTAACAGACTTTAGCATCGCTATGATTGAGAGAGTCTCATCACAGTCAACTCCTTGAACTTGTCGGAAACTTCTTTGAGACAAGTCGAGCTTCATAAATGGTTACATTACCATCAGCGTCTGTCTTCTTCTTAAAGATCCATTTATTCTTAATGGCTTGCCGATCATTGGGCAAGTCCACCAAAGTCCATACTTTGTTCTCATACATGGATCCTATCTCGGATTTCATGGCTCCTAGCCATTTGTTGGAATCTGGGCCCACCATCGCTTCTCCATAGCTCATAGGTTCATCATTGTCCAATAACATGACCTTTAAGACAGGGTGATCACTCAGAAGTTGTATACATCCTTGTCGACCTACGAGGTTTGATAGTAACTTGATCTGAAGCTCCATGATCATCATCATTAGCTTTCTCTTCAACTAAGGCAAGTGCCACAGAAACATCTTTCTGTGATGCGCTACTCTCTGATTGAAGTGAAGGTTCAACAACCTCATCAAGTTCTATCTTCCTCCCACTCAATTCTTTCGAGAGAAACTCTTTCTCGACAAAGGACCTGTTCATAGCGACAAACAATTTGCCCTCAGATCTGCGATAGAAGGTATACCCAATCGTCTTGTTTGGGTATTCTATGAAGACACAATTTTCCGCTTTGGGTTCAAGCTTTCCTGGCCGAAGCCTATCGACATAAGCATCGTAGCCCCAAACCTTAAGAAACAACAACTTAGGTTTCTTGCCAAACCATAGTTCATACGGTGTCGTCTCCACGGACTTCGATGGTGCCCTATTTAAAGTGAATGTAGCTCTCTCTAATGCATAACCCCAAAACGATAGCGGTAGATCGGTAAGAGATATCAGAGATCGCACCATAACCAATAGGGTGCGACTACGACGCTCGGATACACCATTACGCTATGGTATTCCAGGTGGCGTCAACTGTGAAACGATTCCACCTTGTCTTTAGTGATTGCCAAACTCACAACTCAGATACTTTTCCCTTGATCAGATCGCAGGAACTTGATCTTCTTGTTATGATGATTCTCAACTTCACTCTGAAATTGCTTGAACTTTTCAAACGTTTCAGACTTATGCTTCATTAAGTAAATATGCCCATATCTACTCAATTCATTGGTGAAGGTGAGAAAATAACGATATCCACCGCACGCGTCAACACTCATCGGATCGCACACATCAGCATGTATGATTTCCAACAAGTCACTTGCCCATTCCATTGTTCCAGAAAACGAGGTTTTAGTCATCTTGCCAATGAGGCATGGCTCGCATGTGTCAAGTGATTCGAAATCAAGTGACTCCAAAACTCCATCGGCATGGAGGTTCTTCATGCGCTTTACACCAATATGACCTTAAGCGGCAGTGCCACAAAAGTGGTACTATCATTATCAACTCTACATCTTTTGGCATCAATGTTATGAACATGTGTATCACCACGATCGAGATTCAATAAACCATTCACATGGGGTGCATGACCATAGAAGGTGTTATTCATGTAAACAGAATAACCATTATTCTCTGACTTAAATGGATAACCGTATTGCAATAAACATGATCTAATCATGTTCATGCTCAACGCAGACACCAATGCAAACAACATTTATCTAGGTTTAACACTAATCTCGAAGGTAGAGGGAGCGTGCGATGGTGATCATATCAACCTTGGAAACACTTCCAGCACGCATCGTCACCTCGCCCCTAGCTAGTCTCCGTTTATTCCGTAGCTTTTGTTTCGAGTTACCAATCTTAGCAACTAAACCGGTATCTAATACCCATGTGCTAGGAGTACTAGTAAGGTACACATCAATAACACATATATCAAATATATTTTTGTTGAAGTTGCCAGCCTTCTTATCTACCAAGTATTTGAGGCAGTTCCGCTACCAGTGACAGTTCCCCTAATAGAAGCACTTCGTCTCGGGTTTGGGTTCTTGGGTTTCTTCATTGGAGCGGCAACTGGCTTGCCATTCATGAAGTTTCCCTACTTGCTCTTTCCCTTCTTTGAAACTAGTGGTCTTGTTAACCATCAACACTTGATGCTCCTTCTTCATTTCTACTTCCGCGGCCTACCGCGAACTGCTCCGGGATCATCTCCATCCCCTGCATGTTATAGTTCATCACGAAGTTCTAGTAGCTTGGTGATAGCGACTGGAGAACTTTGTCAATCAATCTCTTATCTGGAAGATTAACTCCCACTTGATTCAAGCGATTGAAGTACCCAGACATTCTGAGCACATGCTCACTGGCTGAGCTATTCTCCTCCATCTTGTAGGCAAAGATCTTGTCAGAGGTCTCAAACCTCTCAAAATGGGCATGAGCCTGAAATACCAATTTCAGCTCTTGGAATATCTCATATGTTCCATGGCGTTCAAAACGCTTTTGGAGCCCCGACTCTAAGCCGTAAAGGATAGCGCACTAAACTATCAAGTAGTCATCAGAACGTGTCTGCCATATGTTCACAACATCCACAAACGACGCTAGAGGGGTTGGCACACCGAGCGGTGCATCAAGGACAGAAGCCTTCTGTGTAGCAGTGAGGACAATCCTCAGACTACGGCCCTAGTCCACACAATTGCTCACAATAACTTTCAACTTAGTCTTTCTCTAGGAACGTATTAAAACAGGGAGCTGAAGCACGAGCTATAGATCTGCAACTTAATTTGCAAAGACAATTTAGACTATGTTCATGACAATGAGTTCAATTAATCAAATTATTTAAAGAACTCCCACTTAGATAGACATCCCTCTAGTCATCTAAGTGATACATGATCCGAATTGACTAGGCCATGTCCGATCATCACGTGAGACGGACTAGTCATCAACGGTGAACATCTCCATGTTGATCGCATCTACTATACGACTCATGTTCGACCTTTCGATCTCTTGTGTTCCGAGGCCATGTCTGTACATGCTAGGCTCGTCAAGTCAACCTAACTGTTTCGCATGTGTTCCGAGGCCATGTCTGTACATGCTAGGCTCGTCAACACCCGTTGTATGCGAACGTTAGAATCTATCACACCCGATCATCACGTGGTGCTTCGAAACAACGAACCTTCGCAACGGTGCACAGTTAGGGGGAACACATTTCTTGAAATTTTAGTGAGGGATCATCTTATTTATGCTACCGTCATTCTAAGAAAATAAGATGTAAACATGACAGACATCACATGCAAATCATAAAGTGACATGATATGGCCAATATCATCATGCGCCTTTTGATCTCCATCTTCGAGGCACGGCATGATCACCTTCGTCACCGGCATGACACCATGATCTCCATCATCGTGTCTTCATGAAGTTGTCTCGCCAACTATTACTTCTACTACTATGGCTAACGGTTAGCAATAAAGTAAAGTAATTACATGGCGTTTTCATTGACACGCAGGTCACACAATAAATTAAGACAACTCCTATGGCTCCTGCCGGTTGTCATACTCATCGACATGCAAGTCGTGATTCCTACTACAAGAACATGATCAATCTCATACATCACATATATCATTCATCACATCCTTTTGGCCATATCACATCACATAGCATACCCTGCAAAAACAAGTTAGACGTCCTCTAATTGTTGTTGCATGTTTTACGTGGCTGCTATGGGTTTCTAGCAAGAACGTTTCTTACCTACGCAAAAGCCACAACGGTGATATGCCAATTGCTATTTACCCTTCATAAGGACCCTTTTCATCGAATCCGATCCGACTAAACTGGGAGAGACAGACACCCGCTAGCCACCTTATGCATCAAGTGCATGTCAGTCGGTGGAACCTGTCTCACGTAAGAGTACGTGTAAGGTCGGTCCGGGCCGCTTCATCCCACAATGCCGCCGAATCAAGATAAGAGTAGTAACGGTAAACAAATTGAACAAATCGTCGCCCACAACTACTTTGTGTTCTACTCGTGCATAGAATCTACGCATAAACCTGGCTCATGATGCCACTGTTGGGGATCGTAGCAGAAATTAAAAAAAATTCTACGCATCACCAAGAACAATCTATGGAGTCTTCTAGCAACGAGAGGGAAAAGAGTGCATCTACATACCCTTGTAGATCGCGCGCGGAAGCGTTCAAGAGAACGGGGTTGATGGAGTCGTACTCGTCGTGATCCAAATCACCGATGATCCTAGCGCCGAAAGGACGGCACCTCCGCGTTCAACACACGTACGGAGCGGGGACGTCTCCTCCTTCTTGATCCAGCAAGGGGGGAGGAGAAGTTGATGGAGATCCAGCAGCACGACGGCGTGGTGGTGGAAGTAGCGGGATCCCGGCAGGGCTTCGCCAAGCGCAAGCGGGGAGGAAGAGGTGTCACGGGAGGGAGGGAGGCGCCAGGGCTTGGGGTGCTGCTCCCATGCGCCTCCCCACTATATATAGGGGTGGAGGGGGCTGGTTTCTTGCCCTCCAAGTCCATTGGGGCGTTGGCAAAGGTGGGGAAAGAAATCCCATCATTTCCCTTCCCCACCGATTGTTATCCCCCTTTTTTAGGGATCTTGATCTTATCCCTTCGGGATATGATCTTATTCCTTCTAAGGTGGGATCTTGGTGCGCCTTGACCAGAGGTGTGGGGCCTTGCCCCCACTACCCACGTTCATGTGGGTCCCCCCATGCAGGTGGGCCCCACTTCGGAACCTTCTAGAACCTTCCCGGTACAATACCGAAAAATCCCGAACATTTTCCGGTGGCCAAAATAGGACTTCCCATATATAAATCTTTACCTCCGGACCATTCCGGAACTCCTCGTGACGTCCGGGATCTCATCCGGGACTCCGAACAACTTTCGGTTAACCGCATACTAATATCTCTACAACTCTAGTGTCACCGAACCTTAAGTGTGTAGACCCTACGGGTTCGGGAGACATGCAGACATGACCGAGACGACTCTCCGGTCAATAACCAACAGCGGGATCTGGATACCCATGTTGGCTCCCACATGTTCCATGATGATCTCATCGGATGAACCACGATGTCGAGGATTCAATCAATCCCGTATACAATTCCCTTTGTCAATCGGTACGTTACTTGCCCGAGATTCGATCGTCGGTATCCCAATACCTTGTTCAATCTCGTTACCGGCAAGTCACTTTACTCGTACCGTAATGCATGATCCCGTGACCAAACACTTGGTCACATTGAGCTCATTATGATGATGCATTACCGAGTGGGCCCAGAGATACCTCTCCGTCATACGGAGTGACAAATCCCAGTCTCGATTCGTGCCAACCCAACAGACACTTTCGGAGATAACCGTAGTGCACCTTTATAGCCACCCAGTTACGTTGTGACGTTTGGCACACCCAAAGCACTCCTATGGTATCCGGGAGTTGCACAATCTCATGGTCTAAGGAAATGATACTTGACATTTGGAAAAGCTCTAGCAGATGAACTACACGATCTTGTGCTATGCTTAGGATTGGGTCTTGTCCATCACATCATTCTCCTAATGATGTGATCCCGTTATCAATGACATCCAATGTCCATAGTCAGGAAACCGTAACCATCTATTGATCAACGAGCTAGTCAACTAGAGGCTCACTAGGGACATGTTGTGGTCTATGTATTCACACATGTATTACGGTTTCCGGATAACACAATTATAGCATGAACAATAGACAATTATCATGAACAAGGAAATATAATAATAACCATTTTATTATTGCCTCTAGGGCATATTTCCAACAAGGTCTCCAGCGAAGCCGCCTGGACGAGGACCTCCTTGGAGAGGTTTCGGAGAACGTAGGCAACGATTTGTTGATCCTGGACTAGCTAGGGGCATAGGCAGGGTTCGGCATCTCCTGATCCTTGCCATCTTTATCCTTGGCGATGATGGTCTTGGGAGGCGCCGCTATGGTTTTGTCGACGCAGCCATACAGGTCGGCGCCAAGTATTTGGGATGAGTAAATGGCACTGGCGGTCCGAGAACTTGCGCTGCGGGTGCACTTAAGTCACGGTACTTGTAAACTGGAAAACGCGTCATAGAACTTGCATTGCGGGTGCAGATAGGTCACATATGCCATCTGAACCGGCCAGCTGTCCTATTTTCGAGAAAAACCCGTCATGGAACTTGTGTTGCGGGTGCAGATAGGTCACATTTCAAAATTTTCGTTCCTGGACATTTTTTTAAAGTCACGAATCACAAATATTTTTAATAAATTTTTTTTTATCGTCCGAGAACTTTTTTTTAAAGTCGCGAATCACAAACATTTTTTTAAATGTTCACCACTTAAAACAAATGTTCGCAAATCACAAATATTTTTCAAATTTATCATTCGCGAACATTTTTTAAAGTCGTGAACAAATATTTTTCAAATTAATCGTTCATGAACATTTTCAAATTTATTGTTCGCAAACATTTTCAAAATTTTCATTCGTGGACATTTATTAAAAGTCACGAATCACAAATATTTTTTAATTTAACGTTCGCGAACTTTTTTTAAAGTCGCGAATCACAAACAATTTTTTTAATGTTCACAACTTAAAAAAATGTTCGCGAACCAAAAATATTTTTTAAATTTTCATTCTCAAATTTTTTGAAAGTCGTGGACAAATAGTTTTCAAATTAATCATTCACCACATTTTCGAATTTATCATTCGCAAGCATTTTCAAATTGTTTTTCGTGGACATTTTTTTAAAGTCACGAATCATAAATATTTTTTAATTTATCGTTCGCGAACTTTTTTTAAAGTCGTGAATCACAATTTTTTTAATGTTCACAACTTCAGAAAAATGTTCACGAATCAAAAATATTTTTCAAATTTATCGTTCTCGACCTTTTTTTAATGCCGTGAATAAATAGTTTTCAAATTAATCATTCACGAACATTTTTAAATTTATCGTTCAAAAACATTTTCAAAATTTTCGTTCCTGGAAATTTTTTAAAAGTCACTAATCACAAATAATTTTAATAAATATTTTTAATTTATCGTTCGCGAACATTTTTTTTAAGTCGCGGATCACGAATATATTTTTTGAAACGTTCGCAAACATTTTTTTAAAGTCGTGAACAAATAGTTTTCAAATTTATCGTTCACGAACATTTTTTTAAAGTCACGAATCACACATATTTTTAAAGTCGTGAACAAATTTATCGCGCTTGACCGTTAGAGGGTGAAAAGCGGGCAGCTGGCCGGTTCAGATGACCTGTGTGACCTATCTACACCCGTAATGCAAGTTCTATGACGGGTTTTTCCGGTTTGCAAGTACCGTGACTTAAGTGCACCCGCAACGCAAGTTCTCGGACCGCCGGTTCCATTTACTCATTTGGGATCGGGCTTGAGCTCGCCAAAGGACATAGTTCGTCTTGGTGAGAGGCTCGGAGATGTTGTAGTTTAGGCCGGAGGAGGACATGGTTGCGGTGGAGTTGATCGATGGAGGTGGATGGGGATGATCGATGGAGGTAGATGAGCTAGATGCGATGGAAAAGACATGCTCTCTATACCATGTAAACTATTGTCGAAGCGTCTCAACCCTCCAGAGGAGAGCCCGCTGCGTATATATTGATTGTGACGAGACAAACCTCTCGGAGGCTGTTACATGACGTGAGAAAGAAACAGAACAAGAGATAAAATCTTAAATAGAAGACATCTCTACCTATTCCTAGACAAGACTTGTAGGAGAGGGAAAGGAGGAGGCGTGACAACAAGTCACGTTACAATATGAAGTCACGTTACAATGTTTAACAAGTTGATCAGATTATAGCCTGCCATACTAGCTGCTAGCAGACGGCTCAACAAACCCGATTGGTTTGCCTTCCGCAAACCGCCAACGGGCGCAAAGTCATGGGAGGGTATGCGCTTTAGTTTGGGCAAAATGAGCTTGTGGTAAGGAGTGTGTTTTAAACAGGAGGAAAGTTTCAGTTTGAGAAAGGCCTGGTGTCTTGCCGGTTAGCATCACAGGTTAGTGTGCTAGCCGGCACAGGTTCAAGCCTCACCTCTACCAATTAAATTTGAGCATTCCTATGCTCAACTCAGTTTTTATGTGCTTCTATCTATGGCGTGTGGAGGCACGGGCATCCGTGGACTCTGGTCTCTGGGTGCTCCCAATGGGAGATAGCATGAGTTATGTCTAATCGATATGAATGGCAGTCTAGACAATTAATTAGATGCCAATAGCATTGGTAAAGCTTGAGGCGTCATGTAATCCTATTATCATTTGATTTTTTCTGGCCTCACCCTATACCTGGTTTGTACATGTTATCCTCTGAGATGTTTGGATCCTAAAACTTTGAATTAATATAAGGTTGCGTGCATCAATCGATTCAAAGGTCAGGGTTCTATTTTCTTCTTCTTCAAAACATCAAAGAGACATTCCTCAAATTCTATTCAATGGACAAAGTCCACCAACCATTTGCGTCCCTCAAAGACCTCCAACAAACCATGTGGTGGTCCTTCTTCCAACTCCCTCCCAAAATAATTTAGCCCTCAAAGAATCCACGTTCTCGAAACAGGCTCTCGTCCCGCTTTATATATAAAGCACCGAACCAAAGACATAGTACATGGCCAATCGATACAAAGTGGTGAGGTACCTCTCTTACAAAGTAGATCTTAGGATACTCGGACAATGTACAATGTAGGTGACTACACTACCGACAGAGAAAACAAGACAATATGAGCACAACGCGACGCTACTCCCTAGGACACCTAACCTCCTCGACAACGCCGTCAAGAGGGAACACGGTGCAAAGCATCATCGCTTCCTAGCCACATTGGACTAGGGTCTTCACCCGGAACTCTGGCGCATACAGTAGATCCACAACGACGCCTTCAAGAAGATAGCAGTGCCCCCGAGCGTCGCTGTCGCCGGTGAAAATGCGCAAACCTTTCGCTCGGCACCTCATCCGTGTCACCATGATGCCCCTAGGGCAAGCACGACATGCTCAGACCCCCCCCCCCCCAGATCCAGATCTGGGCGACGCCAAACAGAGAACGCGCCCGAGCCACCAATCGCTACCCCTCTCGTCGCCCACACAACCAAGATGGAAGACACCACCACCGTCATGAGGCCCTTCAGAGAGCCAACCATGCGGACCGCCATCTGGACCTGCCGCCCTAGCATCCATGTCCGAGACACACCCACCGCCAACAACATGAAGTACCAACCACAGAAGGAAAAGTAAAAGACCGCTCGTTTCACGACTAGCCCGGCATCAGGCACGGTGTCTGGGATGACGCCACTACCGTTGGGGGCCCATCCATGTGTCTCTAGTCAGTCCTGGTGGACCGGTGGTGACACAACTCCGTGACTCCCGACGGTCACCGAGCACCCTCACACGACGCCATGTCCGTGGCCCTTGACGTCGTGCTGCCCAACATTGGAGTGATGCCTCGACCACCACATTCACCCACCGCACTTGCAGATAGAGGAACCCCACCACCCATGGCCACCACCCGGATGGAGCCCAATGTCACCTACTCAGAGCCTCAACTCCAACTCCCCTCGGGCCCCGAACAGATACACCCGAGCGAGAGTCTCTAGTTCAGCTCAGAGACTTGAGCCGCAGGATCCCTTATTTCTTTTCTTTATCATCGATCGAAAAAGCCAGCTGGGACCCGCTCCTGTGAGGTGCACGAGCGGGGAGAGGCCGTCAGTGTCCGAGCTAAAGCGACCGCGGTGCGTGCAGAGTGGGCCAAGCAGGGGCGGCGGCGTCCGAAGAGTCGGTGCCCGACACAGCGTCGAACACGCTCCAGAAGCAGCATGTATGGGTGGTTGGTGGGGGGAGAGAGAGAGAAAAAGGGAGATAGAGAGCAATGGGAGGTGGGTGGGTGGCAAGTCAGTGGCGGCGCTGGGGTCTTCCTGGGAATTCCACGGAATACCCAAGATTTCAGCCCATAAAAAATTGAGTACACATGTTATATACTTTCTGAAGCCCGCAAACTCAAGTCTGAACTCTGAAGCCCATCCAAAGCCACGCACCAAACCAGACATGTCGTCTGGAGGTGAGGTAGTCGAGAAGCAGCAGGTCGCACTGATTCTTCCTCCCACGATTCCCAAACCCCAAATCCCCAACCTAGCTTTAGTTGATGGCAGCGGCGGCTAGCGATTCCAGTTCGACGGGTGACGGCCGACCCTCTCCCTCTCCTCCCCAGCTCACCTCCGGGCTCCGGCCTTCTCCTCCAACAGTCCGTCTCCGCACTACAAGAAATATGTCAACTTGTGACCTTCTGTCAGTGACCCTGGAACAATTGGTCATAAATCTACGACCATTTGAGACCAATTAGTCAAAAGCTGTTCGGGGGGTTCCAAACCCTAAACTATATCGACCATTTTGGTCAGAAAGGTCGTAATTTCCTTACACGAAATAGTCATAAAGCAGACAGCACTAGTCCGCTGCCTTATTTCTAGCTGATCACGACCAATATAGATGGTCATAACCTTGTAAATTGTGGTGGATTGCTATGACTAGGCACCACCTCATCAGTTTTGCCTATGTGTCATGTCCATGTGTCAATTTTTGCCCTAGGTTGTGAAGCAACCTATATTTCTGTCATTCTCAAAATTCCCAAAAAAATCTCATAAATTCTTTGGGTCATATATTCTTCAAATATGTAAACATCCTTCCTTGCCTAGTTCAAAATTAATTCAAAAATATTCATTTTCCTATTCTGTTCACAACAACACTTTGTGAAGTGCTATTTATATATTCTTTATTGCCCTCAAAATTTTTGGGCACTCTTTCCTACCCAAATCATTGCCTCATGACAAAATTCAGCTCCATTTTCCCAGTAAATCTTCCTCGGCAAATTTCCAAAGTTTTTGTCCACCTAGAAGCATTCTGAAGGAAGTACAATTTTTATATATCCAAATGACATGAAATTTATACAGTTCCTTCATATGCCAAAATTGTCACCCTCCTCCAAATTGCATCTCAGTCAAATCATCTATGTGAGCCCAGGTTCAATTTATATTTTATGGCCAGATTGGCAATTGTAAAGAAAGTGTTATCTAGACCCCTCCTATTACCCTCAAACTTTTTGGGCACTCTTTCATACCCAAATCATTGCCACGTGATAATATTCAGCTCCATTTTCCTGGTAAATGTTTCTCAGAAAATTTCCAAAGTTTCTATCTCGAGAGAAGCTTTGTGAAGTAAGTACTAGCTAGGCTTACCCAAATTATCTGAAAATTTACCGGGGGATGACCATACCTATGTAACTTACCTACACCAAATTTGAGCTCATTTCATTTATCCAATTTCTCTCGCTAATTTTCCGAAGTTTCTGTCCAGAGAAGAGCAATGTGAAGGAAGTACCACTTTGGCATGTCCAAATGGTATCAATTTTCTACAGTGCTTTCCTATGCCCAAATAACCATCCTCCACCAAATTCCAGCTCAATCCATTCGTTATTTTGAGCCCAACTTCAACATTCATGTTTTTGTCCAGTGTGGTACTTTGCAAATTAAGTACCACCTAGGCTCCTCCTTTTGAGCTGAAAATTTGTGAAGACAGTCTTCTTAGTAGATGATCATCCTCAGCCAAAACTCACTCCCATTGGCCATGTGCATTTCCCGTACCGCTAATCAAACACTTGGCTGCTAATTCATGTTTGAGCATAGTTCGGGCTCCTCATGAGAATCTTATGTTGTAATTTTCTTCCTAGCACCTACCTGGGGAGTGACCAGCCCACTAGACATGCCTAGGCCACCCAGAACGCATGGAAACGCCACGGTCACGCGGTGACCACGCGGCGGGCATGCGAGTTTACGCGCTCTAGAGTTGGGGCCCTCGGCCACCGTCCAAACCTCGATGTATCGCCACCAAACCATGTATTTTAGATTAAATAGATACTTATGTAACTAGAAATGATTTTTGGAAAAATAAAGAGCAAACTATAAGGCAGCTGCAGTTCAAATTTGACCCATTTCCTATTGAATCAGTGGAAATTTGTCTTTTTCACGAGAGGTGGATCAAATTTTTTTACACCCAACCATTGTCCAATTTTTCAACAAATATATGGTAGGTCCTTCAAAAAAAACTCATTTTGGGCACTCAGAAAATGGAAAATGGTTTTTTCGTCCAAAGAAAATAAAAACTTCCTTAGGCAACATTGCTTTCCATTCCAATATGCACCCTTGTGCATAATATGAGATCATTTGAACAAACTATGCCATTAATGTGGCCATAAGATTGATCATTTGGCTTGAAAGCCATTGATCTCCACACATAATAGCTCGTTTCTGAGAACACTTTTTTAAAATAATTATCGTATTACAAGTTTATTATTTTTCCTGGTAACTTGGCCACATATAATGACACAATGCAAAGGTTTTCCAATTTTTTTTAATCTTTTATGCCCGTTTCAAAATGCGGTCAAAACGGCGGACTTGACCTTTCCTAGCTAGTGGTTGAATCTTGGAAAAAATTTGGTGTTTCTCTGATTAAATAGATACCTTTGTACCTAAAATGATTTTTGGGAAAAATAAAGAGCAAACTATGAGGCAGCTATAGTTCAAATTTGACGCGCTTCCAGCTGAATCGGCAGAAATTTGTCTTTTTCACGAGAGGTGGATCAAAGCTTATGACACCCAACCATTTGGTCAATTGTACATTAAATATGGCCTAGTGTTTTAGAAAATTGATTTGGTCCAATTTTGCAACAATTATTTGGTAGGTCGTTCACAAAAAAAAACTCATCTTGGGCACTCGGAAAATGGAAAATGATTTTTTTGTCTAAAGAAAATTAGCGAGAGAAATTAACATTTTGCATAGATTGACATTTTGAATAGATTGTAACATTGCTTGATTGCTTATATCTTCCTTCTGAACCTGCAATTACACACACACACACACACACACACACACACACACACACACACACACACACACACACACACACACACACACATATATATATATATATATATATATATATATATATATATATATATATATATATATATATATATATACAGTGTTGTATTATGCTTATGCTACTGGTATCACCAGTGTTTCCTCTTGCTTTTTTAGGGTGGTTCCTCTTGTTTTTTAGGGTGCAGCAATAGATGGTTATTTGACCGAAACAAAATTTAGTGAGTACAATTGCTTATTTGATAGAACAAAAATGTCAGAAAAAAAACCAATTAATGTTTATGTGCTATGTGCTATGCTTTGCAGCTGCCGACCTCTTCCTGTGGAGGAACAAGATCTCTGCCGGGGTGCTCGCGGGCGCCACCGCCATCTGGCTGCTGTTTGAGGTGTTGTAGTACCACCTCCTCATGCTTCATGGCTACTACAGTACTTGTGTTGATGCCAAAATTAGCAAGCCGTTTTGCTCTGTTTCTGAAATATTTGCCAGCTGATCCGCCAAATGGTCTCTGCTAAATTCTGTTCATTAAGTGGTCTTCTTGATATTTAGCAATCTTGATGCCTCATATAACTACTTGTTGAACTAGGGAATTGATTGGACCACTTGATCAATGGCTTTCTTAACAGTCAAGTTTCAGCATGTTTCTTGTTTGCACCCTTTGTTGTAGCTGACAATGAGAAGATGCAGATTTTTCTCCGTGCTGGCTTGCAAGCTGCACCTGAAATGTGGAATACCTTGGAGCACTGCTTACTAAATTAGTTGCTTGCTCGATGCATCATATCCAACTTCTCCATGAAGTATTCTATTATAGTAATTCAGTTTTCTTCATGCATCTATCTATTGGTGGTGACTATGCTGTATACGAGATCCTACACCCGAGAGGATGTGGTGGAGCTCCAGTGTAGAGCTACTCATTTGATTCATTTGAAAAGATGAGTAATTCTTTTTCATTAACAGAAACTTCTCATCTCTTTTCTTCTATTTTCCTCTCTTCTCTTCTCTTTGCTGCTGTTAAGTTAGGACTTGCCGATGATGATTGTTGTTGTTAGAAATCATGATTGCTTAGTTTAGTGTAGGACTTGTTGTTGTTGCTGTCATATCCATACTATATTTTCCAAAGTTCGATAGCATGTCGTCCTTAGGATAAGTTGTTGATCAAAGAAATGGACTAAATCAAAGCATTCCCAGGAGTTGATGTTGTTCTAATTGACCTGCTGCTGTTGTCAAACTGCTGTTGTCATTAACCTGTTGTTGCTGCTATTGTAGGAGAAGAAGGAGCACGCCTAGGAGAAGAAGGAGCAAGCCCAGGAGAAAAAGAACGAGTAGGAGAAGGCACTGGATTGCTGCTGTTGGAGTGTTGAGGACCTGGGATCTGTGACGGCCCTGCACCGGCTCCCGCCCGCGGATGTCGCGCGTGCGGCCTACGTCTGCCGCCTTTGGCGCAACGTCGCCTTCGACCGCGTCGTGCTGGAGGCCGCCTTCCGCGCGCCCTGGGGCGTGCGCCGCGTCCTCGGCGACCCGGCCACCAGGGCCTTCTGGCGCGCCGCCTCCCTCGCCCGATTCGCGCTCTCGCGCGCCCTCCGTCGCGGTGTCACCGTCCCCGACATCGCGCTCAAGTATTCTGTCCAGGTATCATCTGTCTAATCCTTCCTTCCCGTCTGAAGCTCAAGTATTCTAGCACATTCTTTGCTGTGATGAAGTGCGACTCATATCCAGTTATTTGCTCACATTATTATTTGGTTATGCCATGCTGCTGCCATTGTTTGCTTAAGCATGATTTGCTCCAACCTGGCATTGTGTTGTACTACTAGTACGTACTTCAATTGCATGCATGCATGTTTCCTGTTCCCTGAACTGTTTGACTACCTGTAATGCATACGGCTTGTTTCTTGCTGCTCCCTTACCTGTTGTACTGTTCATCTGTTGTGTTAACTTGCACTGTGCTGGTACTTGATCATTTGCAAAATATATCTCAGTTTTCACTGTTATGAGAATGTTATATGCATGGTTTCATGTTAAGTCTAAAGTTCTGTAGCAAATTTTCATCGTTATGAGAATTTTATATTCCCGGATTCACTTGATTATGTTTCTAACTTTTCATAATTTATTATTTTTAGATGTTGGCTTTCATTCTTCAAAAGTTGGGTGTACATAAGCTCTAGGAAGAAGAATCCGGAAGAAAAACCACACCCAACAATGCGTTTTAGCTCACTGGATATAGTTATGTGTGAAGCTAGTTATGTGTATATTTAGTTGTATTTTATAGCTGAATACCCGAATTGTACTATGCTTGGCTGTTGTATGAAATATTATGCCTTATTGGCTCTTTTTGAATCAAATTATCTATTTGCATAAATATAGAACTGACCTGTGGTACCCAAACAGCAAACCTGGTAATTGGTTCCCATTTAACTAGCGAGACCTACTTTAAAATGGAAAAGAAACAAAAAAACTGGCAAATGGGCTGGAAAAAGGCGTGGCCCAAAAAATGTGGACAATAAAAGGTTGTGGCCCAAAACATAAAATTCTATTGGGCTTGGCCCATGTCGCCTACCAAACTTGAAACAAAAAAAAACAATAAATAGGTTGGATTAATGGGCTTGGCCCATATAGACACCGAAATGGACCGGGCTGATTCTTATCAACGACCTTTTCATTTGGTCGCCATTTTGCCACGTCGGATCTGACATGGCCTGGGCAGAGAGCTAGCGACCAAAACAGAAGGTCATAGAATCAGCGACCTTTTGTTTCGGTCGTTGCCTTCCACGACCTTCTCACAGAGAAGGTCGTTAATTTTAGTTTACGATCGTCAGCTTTTGACCATCTGTTTTTGGTCAAAAAAATGTCAGAAATGAAAAACAATGACCTTTCAGTGACCAATAGTGATGGTCGTAAGTTGACATATTTCTTGTAGTGCCAGCCTCCCCTGCACGCGCCCTCCACGGCCGACGGCTCCACCTCCGGTAGTCCGGCCTCCGTCGCAGTCAGGCACCACCTCCATCAGGCAGTACTGCATCCAGCGGACAGTGGTCCAGTCATCCGCCATCCATCTACACTACAGTCTACAGGTACCAGCCACCAATGTAATTTCTCTTGCTTGTAATTTTTTTGTACATTGGCACTGCCACTGATTGCTAGGAGTAGAAGCCATTGATTGCTTGTAAATTGTAATTGTTTCTCCAATGTCTGTCAATCCATGCCACATTGCATTGTCACTGCCACTGATTTCTACTTTTTTATGTGATTGTGATGTAGAGGAAGAAGAAGAATGTTAGCATATTTGAATTATGGGACAAATCTTCAAAGGCAAGGTAAAACTGAACTACTTACTTGTATGATAGCATTCAGTCCATGATCAAGAGAAGTTGGTTAGGCTTGCTAGAAAGTTTTATGCTGAGGAATTCACAAATGACTAATTGTCATACTTCCATGGCAATTAAGCATGTACATTTCTCATGTGTGTATAGATAAAAGGTTTAGTATTGCTTTGGCAAATAAAATTACAAGAATACCCAGGAGCAAATTCCTGGCTCCGCCACTGTAGCAAGCGGGTCTGGCCCGGACCCAGGTGGACTCAGAGGGTGCAGAAAGTGTCCCTTTGTGTCCGTTTCGGATGGAAATCCGGCCCAAATTTGATCTGAAAATGGGGTGAGACGAACACAAAATGAATGAAATTATGGGATGCGAGTGCGCGGGTCTAGAAATATGTTTGTTTGCTCCGATTTGGGATCACCCGTTGGAGTTGGTACGACATTCCCTACTTGGTGCGCTTAAGCGCCCTTTTAATGTACGTTCTGCAAACCAGCGCCCAGTATCCTTCCCCCTTGGGCAGGCACATTTATTTTTTTTGTCAAAACAAGAGAAAAGGGTGTGTCATGAGAGCATCTACAACCGGACTTTACAAATTCGGCCCCTCAAATGCCAGCTGACACGATCGGACGCGTCCGCGAATAGTGACAGGTCACGCCTCATATTAGCCACTCTGCATCTGCCTCTCTCATATTTCAACCCCTAAATCCATACAAAGCATGCAAAAGAAATCATATGTGCTACATACTATGTACTACCCTAACTACTCTTCGCCGTCGGAGATGTCCACGGCAACGTTGCCAGGCGCCGGCTGGATGGGTGGATAGGAGCTCCGGCTCATCCTCCTCCCGCTCGACCTCATCCATGTAGGCGAGCATCTCCGCCTCCTCCGTGGCCTGCTGCTCCACCATCTCCTACCGATGACGGCGGTTGGCCTCCGCGGCCGACTCCGACCGGAGGGAATCGAGGATGGCCTGTTGCTCCGCATGTAGATCTGCGTCGCCAGCGTCCCCCGCATCCTCCTCCTCCTCGTCCTCCTCATCCTCCACCACCACCTCCTCCAAGTCCTCCTCCAGAACCACTGTATCCGGAGGTAGCCCCGGCTTCGCGCCTAGCCCGGATTTGCTCAGGAGCTCGAGCCAGCGCTCCGGCATCAGAAGTCGCTCGCTCCTCACCCGGCGGCGTGGGGGTATGGCTACTAGGCAAACGGCTGGAGTGGAAAGTCGCAGCAACGGCGGACAGGCGGAGGAAAATGTGGATGAATGGAAGGGTTTTGGTGCCGTCGATTGACTTAAATAGCCGGGCTAGGCACTACACGACCTGCCGTAGCTGGGCCACGCGGCGTGACCTGCCCGACGAAGGAGACGAGCTTCGGACCGTCGAGTTTCAGGGCATTTCTGGCCGGGACCCCTTCGTCAGTCCTACGTGGCGGGTGTGCCTTAGCACCCCCATATCCACCCCATATTTGGGCTGCATATGAGGGGTGCCGGTTAGGCCGAGTGTTTGAGGCCCGTTTGAGGCGTCTATCTAGGTCGAAAAATCATGACCGGTCAATGACTAGGCGGTCCGCCCGAGTGTTTAAGGAGGGTTAGGGACGCCCAACTGTAGATGCTCTGATCGAATCGAACTTGGCACCTCACTATTCACATAGGGCGCTTCAACCACTCGGATAGATTACCACCTCTAACTACAAACTTTGTTTTCCAGGTTCTATTATTTCTCCAGTTCACGAAGCCCCTGGTTTTGGAAGCATCCCAATCTGGTTTTTATCTTTTTTTTTTTGGAATTTTTTAGGTTTTCCATTTTCTTTTTACATTTTATTTTTCTTTTGCAAATACTTGAACTTTTTGAATTTGGTTTTAAAATTAAAAAATTGTTTTCCAAATTCATGAACTCTTATAAAATTGGTTAAAAATTTTAAATGTAAGAACTTTTTTTAATATCGATGATTTTTTTTCCAAATTGGTAAAACCAATTACAAAATCGGTGAATTTTTATAAAATCAATGAACTCTAAAAAAAACATGAACTTTATTCCAAAATAGACGAGCTTTTTTCCAAAATCAATGAACTTTTTCAAATTAGTGTACTTATCTTCAATATAGATGAATTTTCTTTCAAAATCGATGAACTTTTCTCAAATTAGTGCACTTTTCTTCAAAATCGATAAACATTTTTCATAATTATTGAACTTTTTTTAAATTCATGAACCGTTTTTTTAGTTCCATGATTGTCTTCAAATTTTGATGAATTTTTTTAAATTGATGAACTTTCTTCAAATTCAGTGAACTCTTTCAAACTTTCTACCATGCTAGTCACTTTTTTATTGCAAAAATATGATTTTGTTTAAGTACGATGTCTTTTTCAAATGGTTTACATGGGTACATAATACGTGTATGTTAATGTTATACGAAAAGAGGCATTACATAGCGTTGCTTTCGGAATGTGTACAACTAAGTGGTGCAGTGGTTGTTGTGCTGAGACTACCACGGTTAAACATACGGGTTCCAATCTCACGTCTCGCATATTGATTCCCGGAAAAAAAAGATCTTTTGGCGTCTGATTTTTGAGGTGCGTGCTGAGCCGGCCCGCTAGGCTGCGCGCGTCAGCGCCAGGAGCGCTAATTGTCGCTGAAAGCGCCGAGTAGGAGCTCCGGCGAAATAGCTAATTAAGGAGTACTCCTTACAAAGATTACTCTCACATTTTAGATTATGACAAGCGGTGTGCTGCATTTGTGCCACCTGTCGTAATTTGAGAGTTTTTTCCTTTTTCATAGATTCGTATATTCAAAACATTTTATCTCTTAAACTGTGCGTCCAAATTTCAAAAGGTTTTCACTGTTAGATTTCTCGCATCGAGATCTTCAAAATTAGATCCCATGTGGATAGGTTTTGATGAACTTTTTTTCATGAAAAAGGGTGAAAAACCGAACCGGGAGCATGGTTTTTTTCATTTCCGAAAAAGGCACAGCCATGCATGCCTCTCAAACAGAAAACACATTTTTCATTTCTCACGAAAAAAAATATAGAAAACACATTTTTTTCGGTTTCTGAGATGCAAAACCGTGCCTCTCACGAAAGCAAAATCATGCCTCTCATGAAAGCTAAGGAGAAAAACCAAAAAATCGAAAAAAACGCGTGCGGAAAAATAAACAAACAAATCCGGAGGGAGCATCCAAAGCGCGACACGTGACAGCGACTGAGAGCGCGCCACACCCGCAAGTGATCATTGTGAGGCTTCCGAAAGAGCGCTCGTCAACTAGTTGCTCTCGAGCTCCCGACCTGCGCTACCCACGGGCGCAGCTGTGGCCACAAAAAATGTTTATATGATGCACGGCCCATTTTTGTGGCCCAGGTTAGATGTTGGATGTAGTGAGGGTAGAGCGCTACGTTGGTTCATAGGAGGATCAGCGCATCCACTCATCAAACAAAAAAGGAGGATCAGCGCGTGACGAGGGAGGAGCAGTGCTTCGTTGACCCATCCCCGTTCCTCAGGACAGGTCGCTCCCCATGGTGACTGCTGCCACTTCCCAGGTCTTCCTCCTCCTCTCAACTGCTCCTCCCCCATTCCACTCCACTAGTCCCCTGCTACTCCCCTGACCCCCTGAGCAATTGCTCGAGTCCCCTCCCAATCTAGTCCCCAAATCCCGATCTCCTTACCCAGATCCTTTCTGAAATCAAGCAGTCGCAAGTCAGTATAAGTGGATCTGCAGGCTGTAGCTGCACATTCGTGAGGGGTGTCCATTTAGTTTTTGCAAGCTGCAAGCTGGGAGCAACCATTCGAAAAGCTACTGTAACAGGTATGTATGTCATATGTGGATTTAAGTTTTTTGCAATTCTATCTTGATATTTATAAATTGCAGACCACCTTTAATTCTTTATTTTAGAAGATTGCGTCCGACTGACACTGTGAAACAAGCGAGTTGGATCTAAGGTGCTGCTTCATTAATCCTTCTTTTCAGAGCGTCGATTGACGACGCAAATTTAGCTGTTCGTTGTCAGTTCATTGGACGACCTGACCTCCACGCAGAATTGCCAGGGCGAGCACGGGGGCCATGGAGGGTGCTCTGGTGAGTGTGGCGACGGGGACCCTGAAACCCGTCCTGGGGAAGCTGGCCTCTCTGATGGGCGACGAGTACAAGCGTCTCAAGGGGGTGCGCGGCGAGATCAAGTTTCTGACCGATGAGCTTACCGCAATGCATGCCTTTCTCCTGAACATGTCAGAGGAGGAGGATCCTGATGTGCAGGATAAAGTTTGGATGAATGAGGTGCGCGAGCTGTCCTACGGCATGGAGGACTCCATCGATGACTTCATGAAACATGTAGATGACAACGACACAAAGCCAGGTAGCTTCACGGAGAGGATCAAGAACTTGTTGGGGAAGATGAAGACTCGCCATCGGATTGCAAACGAGATCCAAGATTTGAAGAAACGTATCATTGAGGTGGGCGAGAGGACTGCAAGGTACACAACTCGTGATGCCTTGTCCAAAACCGTCAATGTGACCGTTGACCCTAGAGCTCTTGCAATCTTTGAGCATGCCTCAATGCTCGTCGGAATTGATGAACCGAAGGCAACGCTAATCAAACTCTTGACTGAAGAGGACGGATGTGCATCAACACAATATCAACAAGTGAAGATGGTCTCTGTCGTTGGATCTGCAGGAATGGGCAAGACAACTCTTGCAAACCAAGTGTATCAAGAGCTCAAAGGCAAACTCAAGTGTCGGGCTTTCGTGTCAGTGTCACGCAATCCAGACATCATGAATATTCTCAGAACTATTTATGGTGAAGTTAGCGGGAAACCTTATACTGACACAGAAGCAGGGAGTGTACAACAACTCCTCGCCATTATCTCCAACTTCCTTGCAGACAAGAGGTACTATCTCTACTCCTTTTTGCTTCTCGCCCTCAAATGTATACAATAAGTTATCTAGATATGTCTCATGAAAATTATATATGTAAAATAGTCACCAGAACAGTTTTCTTGGTATAATTATATTTTAATTTTGAATATTCTGCAAGAAAATGTAATGGTTAGATGTTTGTATTGTTGATGTTCAAACAACAAGTAAGATAGAATGGTGAGACCTTGTGATTATATCAACAACCAATCCTAAGAACCCTTCCCTTAATTGAATGATTTCCATGACATAGCCACTCAATTTTTAATCACGTGATCTTTGCATTTGCATGCACGCACAGGGATTCTTGGTTCAGGTCAGTGACACTATTTGATCATCATGTCCTGATCATGCATCTCCTGAACATATATACTAAAAAACACTGATATGGGGATACATAGTCTCCCATAAGCTGTCGTTTGTATTATAATTCCCATGAGCCCCAGTTGAGTATTAATATGCCTTTTTCATTATATCCAAAACATGGGGCACTCCATTTCGAGTCACCCTATGACACATACGATTTTTCGATCGTCATGTCTTGATCCATGCATCTTTTCAACATATATTCTCTCTGGTCTCTAGAAGTTGTTTTACATATAGATAGAGTCAACTTTCAAAACTCTGACTACCAAAATATCTTTTAAATTATTTAGATTACAAACTTGAAATTCATTTGTGCATTAGTCCAAAAAATGCTTTCATAATTTGTAAATTTTAAGTTCAGTTAATATATTAGAATATAGAGGGCAATGTTGTATTTTGGATAATGTGCCAATGCTAAAATTGGTGGCTTTTCGCAAATAAAAAAAGGTAATATAAAATAATTTTCCCGTCTTAATAGTGTACGCTCTTATATCGTTTTGAGGTTCCCTAGAGTTCTCAAAATGTTATAAAACAAGTTCATGAATGTCGTGTGTGATAGAACATGTGAACCTGCAAACATTCTTTTAAAATATGTCCATTTGTGGCCTGCAAAACAAATTCCTGCCTTATGACACCAAAATTTTCATTGTTTTTGTGTAAGATATAAATGGTCATATTTTTAGATAAAATTTTGCAGGTTCACATGTTATGGCATACACAACGTTTGTGATTTTTTGTTAGCTTCTAATTTTTTAGTGTAGCTCAAAAGAAGATCAGAGCTTGCGCTCTTGAGAGTAAAAAGGAGCAATATCATAGTTATTATCTCTATGCTCTGTGCAATTAATGTATCAAATCAGCTTCTATTATCATAAATTGAGTTTGTAATTAATGTCATTTTAACACCCGTGTCAGCTTTCTCATTTATCCTTTGAATATTGTCAACGAGAAAACAAGTGCTCCTTTCATTTTTCTTTTTCTTTTGGTGCTTGTTCTATACTCTCTCCGTTCCTTTATATAATGTGTATTTGTTTTTTGATAAAATTCCACAATGTAAGGTGCCTTTGTTCTAATTCCTCCTAATTCCGTTCTTAGCCCTATAGGAAAAAGGAGTATAAAAGTCATCCTAATATCTCATAAATCCATGTGCAGCTACTTTATTGTTGTTGACGATATATGGAAGAAGGAAACATGGGATGTTATTAAGTACGCATTCCCCATGACCAGTTGTGGCATAATAATCACCACTACTCGTATGAAAGATGTCGCTAATTCATGTCAGACGTCATTCAGTGGCCATATTTATAACATAAGGCCTCTTGATATTGTTTATTCAAGACAGTTATTTCACGGAAGATTATTTAACTCCGAAGAAAATTGCCCTCCATACCTTAAAGAAGTTTCTGATCAAATCTTGAAAAAATGTGATGGGTTACCTTTGGCGATCATCGATATATCTGGTTTGTTGGCTAACACAGAAAGAATAGAGGGCCTATGGAACCAAGTGAAAGATTCAATTGGCCGTGCACTTGAAAGAAATTCTAGCGTTGAAGGAATGATGAAGATATTGTCACTTAGTTATTTTGATCTGCCTCCTCATCTGAAGACGTGTCTCTTATATGTGAGTATATTTCCGGAGGATTCTTTTATTGGGAAGAATGATATCATAAGTAGGTGGATAGGTGAAGAATTCATTCACAAAGAAGGCAGATATACATCACATGAGATAGGAGAAAGGTGTTTTAATGAGCTCCTTAATAGGGGTTTGATTCAACCGGGGAAGACAAATGAATATGGTGAGGTAGAGAGTTGCCAAGTTCATGACACAATTCTTGATTTCATCATATCCAAGTCCATAGAAGAGAACTTCGTTACTTTACTAGGTGTTCCAATTCTGACAATTGGGACACAAAGCAAAGTCGTTCGTCGACTCTTTCTACAAGGAATTAATCAAGGAAATTCAACAATACAGCCAGCAGGTTTGGTGTTGTCCCATGTACGATCACTGGGTGTGTTTGGAGGTTTTGTGGAAATCCCTTCTCTGGAGGAATTCAAACATCTGTGTGTTCTCCACTTGAGCCATTGCCAATCATTGGAAGAACATCATCTTGAGAATATAGTGAGGTTGCCCCAGCTAAGGTACCTGAACCTCAAAAATACAGAAATAAGGAAGCTCCCAGAACAAATCGGGCGTTTAGGTTGCCTAGAGTTGTTGGACCTAAGACACACTTGTGTAGAGGAATTGCCTGCATCTATTGTTAATCTCAAAAAATTGACGCATCTTCTTGTTGACTATGGTGTTAAATTTCCTGATGGAATTGAGGAGATGCAAGCATTGGAGACATTGGAAGAGGTCAGGTTCTCCAACCAACCATTTGGCTTCCTGTCCGGCCTTGGCCAACTAAAGAATTTGAGGAATCTGGTTCTTTTCTTTGGTTTCGAAGAGTATTCTGACACTAAGGATGCAAATATGGTTGAAGAGGAGTGCATCAAATCTATCATCTCTTCCCTGTGTAAACTAGGCACCCAGGACCTTCGCTCTCTAACTATTTGGGATTGGAGCAGCCTCTTACAAGAACCTTTGTGCCCGCTTACCCTCGATAGACTTATTAACTTCTCGTTAGGCGCCCCACAGGTTCCGAAATGGGTGAGCTCCCTCAGAAACCTCCAAGAGATACACCTTATAGTGGATGAAGTCAAGCAGGATGATCTCTGCATCCTTGGGGCCTTACCCACTCTGCTCATTCTGCATCTGGAGGAAGAAACAATGTCAAACAAAAAAATCAGAGTCAGTGGTGAAGTTGGGTTCCAATTCTTGAGGATTTTTATTTATGAGGCAAATCCTCACCCGGTAGATCTGATGTTTGCGGCAGGATCCATGCCCAAGCTAGAAAAACTCGTGCTTTCTTTCCGCATAGCAGCTGGCTCTCTGGACTTTGGAATCAAGAACCTCCCCTGCCTCAGTACGGTCAAATGTAGTACAAATGCCGACGATGGCATTTTTGGAGCCATACAGACTGCCGTGGAGAGAGCAGCCAGCACACACCCCAATCACCCTAGTTTACTCTTTCGGAGAGATGTCAAATGTAGTACAAACAAGGCTCCATACTTCTCTCCTTTATGATACGCCAGTACACTGTACTCTCTCTGTTGGATAATGTATTATCTATGACATCCATGTTTTTCATATTTTACATATGACGACATGTGGAGTCCGTGTGATACAATATTGTTGAATTTGTGCTTGAATAAAACATTTTCATATGGTTGTGATTCCCTGAGTATGAACAAAGCTTTCTACAGGAAGTTTATGGTAAAAGCTCAACTTGGAAAAATATGGACACACCTTGCATGATTCAGCCGACAGAGTGCTGTCTTGTCTTACCAAAAGTTACTAGCTTATTAAGCTGCTGTTTCTCCATGATTGGCTCCTTTTTTTTCCCATCACATTTATGCAGTAAAATGTTATGCATTTCTCTTTTTACAAAATCCAATTTGTCCGTAGATAGAGAACTGATGATAGTATGTGAGCTAGGTCATACAATCCTGACTGGTCTTAGTTAAATTAGCTAGTGTACTGCCATTAATTGCTTCTTTGCCTCGGTTTAATATTATTGGGTTACCATTCGTCCTGTTAATTAATTCTCCTGACGTACAACTTAGGATAATATCCTTTTTCATTGGCTCTTTTGTCCTCGTAGTCGTCATTCTTGCTTCAACATGCTCTTTGGCAAGCCAGACATGCACCAAGCAAGCTATTGTGCCACTGGTACAGTTGGACTAAACACTTGATAAGCTCTTCCCATTAGCTCTCACAAATTAAGATGTTGTTATATATGTCTGCTTATGGTTGTTGCAGCTTAATACACGCCTCGTATGTATACATCACTGTCAATTAAATTTTGATCTTGCCGATCATTTGCAGTGGTAACAAGATCAGTACTACTAGCAGATTGGGCACTTGAGTGTTGTAACGATGTTGCTCGTGACCTTGAGACCTGGCCGATTGCTGCATTCAACAATTCCAGTACAGATTATCTACACGATGAAGTAATGGAGCACGCCAGCTCTCCTCTCTCGAGGAGACAAGTAGGCATTGGTACAAAAGTTAACAATCTGGTTCGGTTTAACTGTAGGCACTGTACTGGCGGTACGGAATCTCTTGAGCTTTGTACAGTATCCAAGTTACGTATCATTCAGAAAATGTGTGTTGTTTCTCAATAGGTAATTATTCAACATGGTTTGTGTTGCACCTTAATTTAATTAGCATCAGATTCTCGTAGCTGAAAACTTTTACCGTATAAAACTTATAGTAGCCTTTGCTCATTGTGCTCTAGTCGTTTTCGTTTTCCCTGGAGGTTCTGGTTTGTGGGATTCACAGGGAATAAGGGTCTATGTGTGGAGTCTGTCATTTGGCTTATTGGAAGTGTGTAATGTGGTGCACATCTTCATCCTTGTGGACTTTAGTGTTGTTGATAGGTAGTTGTCCTTTCCAGCTCATGTAGACCGTGCATTGTTTGCAGGTTTCCTTTTCCAATTTCAGTAGTTTGTAATGAAGACATGTGGTTTCTAGCATAGTTTTAAATAGCGGGCTATAGCGGACACTATAGCCTTTTCAGCAGGGTGCCGCTAAATGGTCGTTCTCACAAATAGCCCGCTATAGCCGAAAGTCATGTTCTGCTCCCGAGCTCATTTGAGCTCGGGATGAACAGTAAAATCGAAAAAAAATGAAAAACATTTGAAAAAATTCTGAATTTTTTTGGGTGTAAACATTGACAAAAGTTCTCACTACTTGCAAAATTTCATCCAAAAATAACATTCATACAAGTCGTGGCAAGAAAAATGAAATTAGTACTCCAAAATGTTTTTGGAAATAACATTTTTGGAGCATCAATTTTGTTTTTCTTTGCTGCGACTTCCAAGAATGCTATTTTGTGAGCATTGAGAACTTTTGTCAATGTTTGCACACAAAAAAACTCAGAATTTTAAAAACTTTTTAAAATTGTTTTCGGGGTTACTGTTCACCCGAGCTCATTTGAGTTCGGGCTCAAATACATCACGTCCCGCTATTGCCTGCTATGGCCCGCTATACCTGATTTGAAGACCCGCCGCTATTTTCCATAGCCCGCTATTTAAAACGTTGGTTTCTAGTAGTGGCAGCGCCAGGATCAGTGGTAAGACCCAGGCAAACCCCATGCAAACAGTGCAAAAATGCTACAGTGAACGAAAACAAAGCTCACGCCCTAGGCCACCGACTGGGACTAGTCTCCGCCGTTGGTTTCTAGTAAAGGAAATTGGAGAGGAGCTCTTTTTGTAAAAGAAAAAAAAAGAAATAAAAGAGATCAGATTCTGGTTCTCACTGGACCACTGTGCTGTTTCTTCTTCTTTCTTACCTGAAATTATATATCTTTCTTTTTTTGCTGGGCTCCCGAAATTATCTGAATATTGAGATGAACATATGCAACTACTAATGACTCCACACTGGTGTGGCTGATGTTCGCTGAGCTTGAGCAGGTTAACCTGCCATGCCAACCAGGCCCAGCAGCTAGGTAGACGGTTCAGCAAACTGCAAGCTGATATCAAGGACATGATGTTTACAAAAAAAAAATTGTGGCTTCCAAGAGGAATGTCCATTGCACTGAGGACGAGGTAGCATTCCACGACTCTAGAGCTCCGAGTTAATGAAAAATACATCGAATACCCATCCAGATACTGTGCAACAGCTTATCTGGACAAGACTGCTCATTGTCGCTGCTAAATTGTGGTGCAACAACCCCCAATGCCTCCCAAGCCTATGCCAACCCATTTAGATAAGAAGTGATGGTCAAGTTATTGAATATACATAGATGATCTTCATTCACCATCACTAGAGGAATGAGATCTAAGAGACTTGCAATGGAACTATATTTATCCGTTTGGAATTGCTGATGTGAAGGTGCTTCGAATAGCCTTGCAACTATATTGGTGGTTTTAAATAGCCTTTTCTCTTAAGGTGCTTCGCTAGCTCATTGCAATCATTTATCAGTTTGTGAGGCTGCACTTGTCTCCAATTTCAGCACATGTGGCACTTCTCTTCTAGTCTATTTGATTTGCTATCTTGCCCTTTTATGGTCGAACGATATCTTTACCATGTCATATCCTCACATGCATTTGATACAATTGTACGCATATCAACCTTGGATATTAAAACGAATGAACCATATATTTACTGCTTATATACTCATTTGTTGGTATTATTATGCTCACGTGCCAGTGTTATTATCCTCTAGGCCCACCTTCAAGCCGGTTTCTTCATTTGGAGCTTTGCCCTTGGGGCAGCCATGTGTGACCGTTTTTCTGTTGAACTTTATTGTGATCGGATAATGAAATATGAAATAATAAATAAAAGGTTGTGTGCATCACTCGATATAGAGGCCGATGGATATTCCATCTTTGCAAAAAAAAACCGGAGCTTTGCCGTTTAAATATGGCAGTGTAGTGAATCAATTCAATAGAAATTACAGTAGGTAGGTGACACTTTAGAAACCTTACGGTCGAAGGAAACTAATGATGCCATCCCCTTTTTTCTCCACAAGGATCTATCTATCTATCTATACCTATATACCTATACTAATTACCGACTCCCTAGAGATTATCACATTAATTAGAAATTAGGAGCCGTTAATCTTGTGAGACCTAATTATAACGGTGTAGATCTACCTAATTTTTTTAGGTTAATCTAATCAAAACCTGAGAAAATCTGTGGAGATCTACCTATTTTTTAGGTTAATCTATAATCAAAACCTGAGAAAAAATAATGTGAAATAAACTTTTAACTATCAGATTATGCTAGGAATCATCTCTAGCCATTAGATAGTCCCACGCACCACCCGCAAAAAAAAGATAGTCCCACGCACAGACGTCTCCTGTCCGCCTCTCACGCACGTCTCCTCTCCACCTCCGTCTGCTGCCATCTATCTGTCATTGAAGATCTCTATTGGCAACCTCCTCCGTCTGCTGCTATCACCCAGCCCTCTCCCTGGCCCTAATCGGCGCACGTCTCCTCTCCACTTCTCCTTCAGAGTATGCGCACATGTGGAGGCCATCGATTTATCCGTCATGGACGATCTCAATGGCCACTTCGTCTGCCTGCTCCCGTCACCCTGCCCTAATCCGTCCTCTTACCTCCGTCGATGGTGCCGCAGGTTAGCACGGCCTCCTCTGCCTTCTTTCTCCATCATCTCCCTCGCCAATCCTGTTCTAAGCAGTCTCCTGCTTCTGTGATTGATGTCGTCCTTCTCCAGTCACGAGTCTCCGCAGGTTATATGTCTCCTCCTCAGATTTCCCTTCCATTGCAAAAGATAGGAACGCCTTTCCCATACCTTCAGTAGTGGCTTCAATTCAAGTCGCAAAAGTTTCTATAGAACAGGTAAACTTCCCTACTCTATTTTTGATTTTTACTGTTTTTTCAGTAGATAAGATTTGAATCATAAGTTATGATATATGTGCTTCGATGGGATTCATGATATGGATGCTTATATACCTCCATTGAAAAATTTCTTACATGTTCTCCTTGATGTTTCAGTTCAGTTGTCAAAGTTCCATTAGCCCGCAAAACATTCTCTCAGATCTGGAGCCTACTCAAGAATGACGACTCCACCGTTATGTGCTCACCTTCTTGGCTGCCACTTCTCATCAGCTTAATCTTCTGTCACAGACTCATTTCGTCAGGGAGTTCCACACGCCATAGTTCCTCCCTCTCTCCTATCTGATTTGGACTCCCTCACAGATACCACAATCGCTCTCCGATGTGCACATATTAGCCATGGTTTACCCATCGTTTATACCACTCAATACTTGCATACGAAGTTAGCACACCTGCATTGCCATGGGTAGCCAGCCAATGCTTACAACAGTCCATCCTATAAGGTACGCAAGGATCAATAATGTAGTAGGTTTTCATTTTGTGGGTTTTTTATGTTATTCATCCTGTAGTTTCAGACATGGTCTGTAATGAGCACATACAGTCTAGGTTTTCGTTTTGAGGGGATCTTGATCACGTGCATTCATTAGTTTCAGACCTGTCATAGATACTTCGATGGGTAAGATTTGTAGGTGTTATACAGTTCAGTTTGGGCTCAATTAATTAATGGGCAGACAAATAAGATGTTTCTCTATATAGATGGTGCTACTTTGTACGAAATGATATGTTTTGGTTCTACACACACATGCTAGATTATGCAGCACTTTAAGAATTGACTGAAGTTATTTGTTAGTAGTACACAAAATGATCTGTATTTTTGGAACGACCACATGAGCCTCTTTTTATTGACAAGGTTGGCATAATGTCCAGGTCCACTTCTGCAACAATGCCAAAATAACCTATTATTCTTTCTTTATAAATATTTATTGATGCAAACAGATTGTTCCGCCCTATTTATATGAGATGATGGATGAATATATTTCCAAAATTTTCAAACTCACCCTAAACTCTTTCAATTGGTCTACAATTTCCTTTATTCTAAATAAATAGTGCATCCAGGCATTATTGTAAGCTGAACAAAGTATTGGCCTCCACCACATGTACAGATTTCCCGAATGGAAAGGGTCTACGAACATATTGGGTGAATGTGTCAATGCTATTACGTAAACGTATCAATATCACACTTATCATGTTGAACGGTTACTTTCAATAATCTTACAACTATTTTAATATATTATTTATTGTATGCATAAAATATATCTTAAATGATGCAATATATGTGTTTCCTCTTTCTGACAATAAGCGAGTGTATTTGGCTGTTTGCATTATTTGTTCCTATTATTTTGATCTCTAACCCTTAGTTTCTGCAAATCTTTATATCGTAGTGCCTCGCTGTCTTGGGTTGATTTGCCAATCAAGTGCTATTTTTTATTTTAGTTGTGGAATATCACCATGATGGTGCAATGAGAGTTTGTTCCCTATTCACTGCAATATCGGAGGAATGGCAAGACTGCTAGAGAACTATAACGTGTGTTGAGTTGACATAGATAATACATAACTTGGTGTGTCATGTGCACATCCATCGTCGGGTATGTATAATAGTAATCCATCTCATCATGAGATGTTAGTGTTGACAAAATCAAGGCGAAAGATACAAAAGGAAGATTTATGGGTGCATCATTACTACATAATCTTGCTGCATGCTCTTCGTCTCGATATTAAGTATTTCTGTTTTGGCATTACAATCTACTTTACCTTTGAGTTTCTCATTTACTTTTTTTTATCATAAGTTCATGTTGGCATATATTGTTGAAGTTTTCCTTCCACTTAAATATAAAATGTGAAAAATCACATGATAATTTTTTAAAATACCAAATAAGTGATATTGCTTTAACCAATTCATTATTTATATAGCTGGTAACACGTAGCGGTATAGTTGACAGCGTGATACATTCTCATGTAAAAGAGCTTTTTTGTGTACATGGTTTATTGGTACTACTATTCCATCATTTATTGGAAACTCACATGTAGTGCTGGAATGTAAATAACTAGCCCGTGCGAATGCACGGGTTGACGACTAGTACCTCTAATTTATGTCAGAAGATACTACATTCAGATGTGATGTACACTTGTTGGTGGCATTGGGCATTGACAAATGTTGGGCCTTCCCTGCCCCTATTAATACACTTGTGATCTACGCATCAGAATGTTGTCGCCGTACTTACATACACAAGTTAGGGAGATACAAACCTAGCCGGAGAGAAGATAAGAGAAAGAGGAACCCGGCCCGGTGGCAAGATGTATAACAACCCTCCCCCGACGCAGGGCATGTCCTACACTACGAACACACGCGGAGGCGCCACCAGGAGAAGGGATGCCTCTATGCATGGCAAGATACAATCTGCAGTCGTATATATACGGAACTTTTTCTACAACGTGATGTGACAGTTGCACTAAGAACAAGATGTGCACGCACTGAGGCCGTAGCTAACTTTGCAGGCACGATTAGTTAGTAGTAGCGGAGATCGAGGCTAACTAGTTTTGTAATCTTGTTCCTTGGGTCCATGACCTTATGGTTCTCATCGATAGGTGGTGGATTTATTCCAGCCCATCAGATCAGAACACTCGACTAGACCAGGAATCCTCTGTACACAAAGAAAGTCAGGATTCACAATCACAACCAAACCACCCAGAGAAAAACAAAGTCTATGCAAGTGCAGCTATCTTTCTCAGGTGAAAATAAACAAAAGTCGCCCTTATCTAAAACTTCAACACAAAATGACCCAAATCTGAAAATATTTCATGAAATGGCCCTCTTTTGCATGACACCCGGGCTAGGGCGCCATGCTAGAGAGCATGACGCCCCGGGCTAGGGCGCCATGGTAGCGACATGTAACATGGCGCCCTGGCCTAGGGCGCCATGCCAAATAGCATGACGCCCTAGCCCGGGGTGTCATGCTATCTAGCATGGCGCCTTAGCCCCGGGCGTCATGCAAAAGGGGCCATTTCGTGAAATATTTTCAGATTGGGGTCGTTTTGTGTTCAAGTTTTAGATAAGGGCCAGTTTTGTCCATTTTCACCTTTCCCAGCCTATAAAACAACAACCAATCCCACAACGCAAGCACGGGAGAGGAGAGGAGAGCAGAAAAGAAAGTAAGAACCCCTTGCTAGTTGTTCTTCCATAGTAACGCCATCCTTTACAAAGCCGGCCAAGATGTATGACGCTCCGTCGGCGCAGGAGATGTCCTACATGGACCACGTGCAGAGGCGCCACGAGGAGAAGGGCTGCATCTAGGCATGGTGAGACCAATAACTCCATGATCCACTCGCTTCCTCTCCCTCTTTCTGGGTTTTTCTCTGCTTGTCTTGTCGTTTGAGAAATCTCTCGGCCGTGTGCACCCGTCGATGCAGAGGCTGAGAGAGAGAAAAAACTCTCTGAAATCCTCAGAAAAATATCAAGGCTACTGAATACATGTTGCATTAATCCTTTGTAATTAGCAAGGCTACTGAGACTGACAATCTCACAGGTTTCGTTGGGGACCAAGACAAGTATTGTTATTGTGTGTGCAGGTGTTGATCATTGATCGTAGTCCAAATACTCCTGCTGGTTCAATAAACCTTAAGGTTATCCACTTGAGGGAATTGGTGTTTGCCTACAAACATCTGCACTTGCGGCCCAACAACATCTAGAATAGAGGAAGCACGGTCATGCAGATTGTGCTTCTGCTCGGTCTCTGGATCCGGGATCCTGCACCCAAGGGTAGGGAGGAGCCCATTGGTGATGTAGCTGCCCAGCGTTTGCCCTGTCACCATCGACGCAGTTAGTCTCCTCTTCGCCAGTCGCTGGAGGCGTCAGTGGAAGAGCAGCGACAGCTTTTGCCATTTCGAGCTTCCTTGTCTTGGAGGACATGGTACGAGATTTGGCAGGAAGATTGAGACGTTTCACGTGATTTGGGGTTGTCACAAGCGCGGGCTGCAATTACAGTTGGGATGGCTAGAAGGAGAAGATAGAGGATTAGAATGGATTCACTCTCTCTCCTGCTCGTCAATTTAAAGTTCTGAAAATCCAACCGTCCCGGATATCCTGCTATATGCGTGGGAACAACGTGAAGTCCAAATGGCAACACCGCGCACTTATGTGCGAAACTCGAGGTGTCATCATCGACCCGGCGGTTCACCGGGCGAGTGGTTAGTCGGCCATAGAGCATCTGTCGCACAGTATTCGAGAAGATATAGGTAATGACCGGTCGCTTTTGGGCATTCATTGTGTGTGGGGGGTGGGGTGGTGGGGGGGTGATGTGATAATTCACATAACATTCGCCATGACATCACTCACCGCCACGATGCTCCAGATCTTTTTTAGCCGGTTTTAATTGAGGCCCCCTTTGTTTGGGCTACATATTCCTAAGAGTTCGACTGGACCAGATAACATCATGAGTTGTTACTAGGCTTGTCCTAAGCAAAGTATTAGTCAAGCTGATTGCACGATGAATCCAAGCGCCATAAGTCGCACTACTCGGAGCAAATGTGTCCTACCTATTTGCGTGTTGACGGCCCGCCTCAACGAGATTGCAAAATTACTCAGCGACACCCAGTATAGGGGACAAACTCTATGTATCCACAACATAAGTTTATTTTGAGCATAAAGCTAAATACTGAAGTTCATAGACTCGGTTCTGAGTTAGCAGCATAAAATGTGTTCCTCCGGGATAGTGATTAACACCGCACAGTCAGGAGCCAATGCCTTGGCTCTCCACTCAAAATTTAACATGAGGGCTGCTATCCAACCTCTTCCATATAGATTGTCGGATATCACCGTGTCTTACCGCTACTTGTTCACACTTAACTTTTCAGGTATTCTCTTTGGAGTCCGTAAAGTGCTTTTTATGAGTAACTCAATCATACTCCAGGTCCGACTGACAGTCGGGATCATTCCCGTTGAGGGCAGAGCCAGTCTTGTAAATGAGACACTCGTAGACTTGGGGGCTACTAACGAATGAATACCCACACAGAATGCCCATTTGGCTCCCATGGAGGAAATAAAAGGACCAGGTGGCTCAAAAAGTTCTCACTTTCATCTACTCTTTGTGGTAGGATAATCCCTAATGCCTCTCAATCCTATGCAACCCATTCAAATATGACGCGATCACTACTTATTGAATGTATGTATGTTCTCATCATCATTATTAGAGGAACCGGACCCGAGAGGCTTGGAATGCAACTATATTTATATGTTAGGAATTGTTCATCTAATTGGTGCTTCGGTAGCTCACCGCATTGCATTTATCGGCTTATGGAGCAATGCGTGTCTCCAATTTCAGCACATGAACTACTTCTAATATAGTCAATTTGATTTGCTATCCTTGCCTTTTATGATAGAGCCATATTGCCCGTCGTGCCATATGCTCGCAGACATTGCGCACTACACTGTACACATATACACATCTAATGGACAGACAAGTACTGGCGTGATAGCGTACATGTATCACGCCGTGCCGAGTTATTGGAGATGTCAGTATAGTGTTATGATGGCGTACACCCACCTCTGGGTTCAGGGCTTCACCTCCAAGTTTTAATTTGGAGTCCTATATTATTACTCAGCTAATTGGTCTTGTTCCTTCCCACCATACCCAGCGCATGCACACACACACACCCATCATGGTCATGGGCCCATGACTTCATAGTCCTCATCCATAGGTGTTGGATTTATTCCAGCCCCTCAGAACTGACCACCCAACTAGCTAGACTAGCTAGGAATCCTCTCTTCAGTCAAAAAGAAAGTAAGGATTCACAATCAAACCACCAAGAGAAGAACAGAGAATCTGGGTCCGGGTTGGTGCAAAATTGAGAAAACAATTTAGGACCAAAGTTTAACCCTCTCTATTTTTTCCATTTACTACGGGGCTGATATTTTAATTTCCCCGACTCATATAGTAGCAACTAAACTGATCCATTTGGGAGTTCTGAGAGATTTTTCTATGATTTCTAGTGGCCGACTAGTACGAAGTCTAGTGTTCCATGCCCACGAAAGACAAATTTCTCAGACAAAACCAAAACACCGTGGCCGATGCATGGGCCCATCAAGCTTTGTTAGTTACAAATCAGTGTTTCCACTTTACTTTGGTGGTGGCGAGAGTAAAAAAAATACGTGGTACGAGTGCAGCACTGGAAATGCTGCCTCGACTGCCTCTGCTGCTGCTGCAACTAAACCATGCCGACATGGACCGAGGCAGCTAAGGCCCAGCGGAGAGATCCACCAGCCTCTGCCGTCTTTAATTATCCCCAAAGCAATTTAAGATTTCATAATAAGCGTGTGCGTCTATTGTGAGTTACTTGCAAGGCACTACCACACTTCGGCACGTTGTGACGAATCAGTACCACTAGTCATTTTTTTTGCCATGCAGTGCCAACTCTAAGCCTAAGTGTTACAAAACGGTCTGACAGCCGTATAAGCTCGTATTGACCACGTATCTGACCGACCGGGCCCATTTGTCAGGTGCCACGGTGGCCTACCCACTCGCACCCGCTCGGTCACTTGATCCAGCCCGGGTCGGTCGCACCAAGTGGCTAGGTCGGGTCGAATCGGACCGGACGAACCCCAGTTTCCTCTCCCCCCCTCCCTCGTCTCCCTCTCCCCTCTCAGGCGATGGCGGCGGCGACTCCCGGCGGCGCCGACGGCGCGGGCGGGTACGGTGACCTTCCTGGCCTCGGCCCCGATGACCACTTAGGTCTGGACGACGTCGACGGCTCCAGTTCATACTACTCCAGCGCAGACGAGGATTGGGAGGAGGAGGCCGCACTGTCCATGGAGGATAGGCTGAAGATGGCAGAGATATGGGTGGCCCATCCTAGCAGTAGCCATTAGTGGACCAGTGGAGTTGCTGGCGGCGTGCTGTAAGTCATTCTCTTCTCTGCTTCTTTCTGTATATTGCAAAACAGGGGGCTAGGGTTAGTGTTGCTCATGACAGTCTAAATTTGTGCTGTCAATTGTAGTTTGGATGATGTTGTTTGGGATGTTCGGATTCATTTCGATGCACAACACAATCTGGATAGGAAGATATGCAGCTCAGATGTGACATTTCTGAACTTATATGCACTGATGCACACACAAGGTTATTCCTTCTCTGATGAACTGTACCACATGAAGAATTTAGGCAGAGGAGAGGAAAGAGAGCAAGGGTTAGAGTTAATTGACACAAACATCAAACTGCAGCAACTTAAGAAGGAATATGAGCATAGTTTAGTTCTGAATTTGCTAGTGAGGGCAACAGCACCTTTTGTATGTCAGATAGAAGAAGATTAGTGAGACCAAACTACAGCAATGTCTGTCAGAGGAGAGAAGAAAATTTAGCAACTATATTGTATAGACCACCTGTTGTGTATGATCTCAGTGAGCCTGCAGTTCTTGCTGTTGATCAACAAGGTGTTGTTTTTCATAGTCAGTGCACACAAGAGAGCGGAAATTTCAGTAAGGAGAGCTCAAAGCTGTAATGGAGGAAGAGACAGTGCTAGAGGAGGGACATAATAACAGTGATGACTCTGAGGCTGCTGCATATGACAGTGATAACAATCCTTTCTGCATGGAAAAGTACAGGATAATTGAAGACACGTAGATAATTGAGGGGAATAAACTAGCAGAGCAAGAAGTTGAAGATGAAGATTCAGATGAGAAACAATTACATTATGAGGATGACACTGAGGTTGAGGACTTGTTTGAGATGGAGGAGGAGGAGGAGGAGCAGGAGAAGGAGGATGAGGTCAGTGTTGTTGCAACAGAAGAGGCACCAATGCAAAAACCCGCAAAGAAGAGGAAGAAGCTGGTAGTTAGGAGAGGCCCTACTACTAGGACACATTGAAGTGTGTTGGAGGAGGTGCAACCTGATTTCATTCCTTCATCAGATGAAGAAGATGATGTGTTGCTGTTTGAGGATGAAGATGATGGACATGAGCCACTGTCATTTGTTCTACCTAAAGGGAGGAAGAGTAGGGCCAAGAAAAGGAAACCAAGGATCTGGTACAATGACAAACTTGAGCAACCACATCAGCAGTTATGTCTGTACATGTGCTTCAAGAATCAACAGCAATTCAGAGATGCTTTGTTGAGCTTGCACATCACACAGGCCAGAGACTTCAGGTATCACAGAAATTCAGACCAAAGGATCATTGCCTGTTGTAAGCAAGAGCACTGCCAGTTTTGCATAGTTGCTGCAGTTATCAAAGGGGAGAAAACTTTTGCTATTAAGAAAATAAGGCTGGAGCACACTTGCCCTAGCAGCACTGAGACATCTAGGATTAGTGCCAAGGGGCTTGCAAAGACCTATGAGTCATTGTTCAGGTCTGATCCAACCACCAGCATACACACTCTGATTGACAACTGTAATGAGAAGTATGGTGTTGATGTGCCAAGGCACATGGCCTATAGGGCCAAAAACCTAGCCGTGGAAGTTGTGCTAGGAGAGCACAAGAAGCATTATCCCAGGCTAAGGGATTATGCTCAGACCATCATGGATACAAACCCTGGTAGTAGAGTTTTAGTTGCAACAGTTACTCCAAGACCAACTACAAAAATACCACATCCAAGGTTTCATGTTATGTTCTTCTGCATAAATGGAGCAAGGGAGGGATTTCTCAATGCATGCAGACCATTCATTGGTTAGTAATGCTTTATAGTTCTTTCTCAATTGATATAGTGGTTCTTTATAGTTATTTATACTTAAATATATAGTTTAGTAATGCTTTGTAGAAGTTTAAATTGTTCTCTGGTTGCAACAACAGGTGTTGATGGATGCTTTATTAAGCTCACCACTGGTGCTCAAATCCTAGCTGCCACTAGAAGAGATGAGAATAATAATATTTTCCCACTTGCATTTGTTGTTGTTGGACAAGAGGACACAGCTAACTGGTGTTGGTTTCTACACCAACTGTACATATGTCTAGGTGGAGAAGTTGGCAAATTTGGGCCTTATACTATCATGTCTGATAGACAGAAGGTATCCATGCATCTTTCTGTTATGTTCTTGCTTTTATGTTCTTCTGCATTAGCATGTTATGTTCTAGATGTAGTAGTACAGCAGCTAAGTCTAGCATGCTATGTGAACAGGGGCTACTAAATGCAATAAACCAAGTTTTTTCAAACTGTCATCAAAGATTTTGCCTTAGACACCTCTATGCAAATTTCCAGAATGCTGGGTTTAGGGGGGAAGATCTTAAGAAATGCATGGATAATGCCAGCTATGCTTATAACCAGCACAAATTTAACATTGCCATGAATGACTTGAAAAATGAGAGTGAGGAAGCTTGGAAGTGGCTAAGTGGAATACCTAAGCACACATGGGCTAGGCATGCTTTTGCCACTAACTGCAAGACAGACTTGGTTGTTAACAACCTGTATGAGGTGTTCAACAAGTACATTCTAGATTTTAGGAAAAAACCTATTAGGACCATGATTGATGGTATTAAGGACAAGCAGATGGTGAGGTGGCATATAAACAGAGAGAGAGGAAAGGCATCTCTGTGGGAGATCACACCACATTATGCTGAGAAGCTTGAGGAGGAAAAGGAAAGGGCCAGATTCTGCAAACCTATTCAAGCTGGTGTAAATCTTGGCAAGTGACCAGTGGGCAGCAAACACATGATGTAAACTTGGAAGCTTATACATGTGGCTGCAGAAAGTGGGACCTGGGTGGCATACCATGCAACCATGCAATATCAGCAATTAACAAGGCAAAAAGATTTCCAGATGACTATGTCTGCAATTTCTTCAAAAAACCTTTTTACCTTGCTGCATATGAACCAATGATATATCCAGTTCCTGGTGAACATGATTGGACAAGGACAAGTGGACCAGACATAGAGCCACCCAAATTTCATGTGAAGAAGAGGAGAAGGAAAGAGAAGAGAATAAAGGGCAGATTTGAGGTTCCAAAACCAAAGGACAGTTCAAGAATGGCCACTATAACATGCAGCAACTGTGGGCTCCAAGGCCATAGGTACACCAATTGCAAGTAACAGTTGAGACCAAAGTTGGCTTTGAGGAAAAACAAGCATGTGGTAAACCCTTGTGAATTTTACTTGCTAATTGGTCTTCTTTCCTTCTATGTTTTTTGTGCTAAACCTTTGTGACTAACTAGCATGTTTCCTTGTAAATGTTTGCAAGGCACCTGTAAGATCAAGGAATGAAGATACTCCATCAGGATCACAGCAACCACCAGCAAGGTCTGCTTCTGCAAGAACTGCTTCTGCAAGATCTGCTAGTGCAAGATCTGCTACTGCAAGATCTGCTACTGCAAGATCGACTTCAAGATCTGCTAGAGTGTCAGCTAGTGCAAGTGCAAGATTTGCAAGGCGTTTCACTGCCCCAAGATTTGCTGCAGGAGCTTCATCTTCTGGTCCTTCTACTTCTGGTGCTCCTTCAAGTGTCCCAGGGAATTATACTCGCTTGATGTCATTCTTTACTGCCAGTGGTAACACTTGAGTGAGAGAATGTTGCTACTTGAGTGAGAGAAGATGTGAACTAAGTTATTTGTGCTACAAAACTGATGTATGTCCTAATGGAGTACTAAGTTGAGTCTGATGTGAACTAAGTTATTTGTGCTACAAACCATGTATTTTCTGGTCATTTGTGGACCTATGATGCTCCTGTGAACATATTAGGCCTGCAATATCTGAAATATTTGGCCATTTGGCACTTGTGAACAACTCAAGGCTTTTTGTGTTGTTCATTTGGCATTTGTGAAACAGCTCAATGCTCATTTGGCACTTGTGTCAAGATATTTGTTCATTTGGCTTCATCCGAGGTTCAAGAGGAGATATAACTTGAGCATTAGCTAAATAACATAGCATACTGGAGTTCAACATAACCATAGATTCTTACAGCCATAATTACTAGATTCTTACAACATTACCTAAAGACCATAGCATAGTGGAGTTCAACATTGTTCACAACTACTACATCCATACATTACACTTAACTAAACCACCTTCACAAAAGATTAGCAAAGCCTTCTATCAAAGCAACTTATATCATGATAGGTATGCTCTGCTTCATCTACCCAGATCATCTTCATCTACCTCATTCCTTCAAGATGTCATGGATCAACTTCAACTTCTCTTTGCTCTTCTCCAGTGACTTCAACTGAACAACAAGCTGGAGCTTTACCTCATCCCTGCGTTTTATCAGATTCTTATGTCCCTTCTTGAGATCAGACATGTGAAGGTTCAGCTGCACATTCTCTTCTGTGACTTTTTCCAAAGACTTGGTGAGCTCATCAACCTGAATCTTTAAATTGTTGTTGCCTTCAGCTAGCTTTTCCTTCTCTTTCAAATGATTCATCTTCATGTTCCTAATGACAGTGCCTTGAGCTTCTACCAGGTTCATCAACACTTTGTACTTCTCTTTCATCTTGAAGTTCTCTGCCTCTTTCTTCTCCATCTCATTCTTCATGACAGCCACAACTGATGCACTAGCTCTCTCATCTCTCTTCTCCTTAGCTTGCAGAGAGCTGAAATCCAACACCCTGTCCTCCTGGGCACTGAGAAGTTGATGGACATCTTCAACTAGTTTGTCATAGTTGGCATCTAGATTCCTTTTCTCTTCTTTAAGGTGGTGGATAGTAAGTGAACTTTCCAGGTTATCCTTCCTCCTAGCAGTCCTGCTGTCTTCAAACATTTCCCAAAGCTTCAACAATGCATTTTGCATTGTGGGAGGCCACTCTGGGTCAGCCCAAGCAAGGAAACCACAATTTACAGCTTCCTGCAATATATCAAACACTTATATTGTTACTCTCTCAAGAATTACCATTATGAAAGGGCACTTTTAAAAAATGAACTAACAACTGCAGAACTACAACCTATACATGTGGCCAACTAAACAATGCTACTTCAACTGCAACCTATACTGCCTCAATTAAAAATTAGCAACTACACTGCCTCAATCAACTAACAATTTGCTTCATCATCAGTACTAGTGAACATAGCCAACTAAGCTGCTGCCCATATACATATTACAGTGAACATAAGCATCAAAACAATAATCATCAGAACTACTAATAAATAACTAAACCATAAATATATTATAGTGAACATAGCCAACTAAGCTATTGCAGTGAGCATTAGTACTAGAAGCATCAAAACTACTAAGTGGTAAATAATGTGCTTCATCATCAGTACTAGTAACTATATTACAGTGAACATAGAGAGAGAGCATCAATCTTACAGGCTGAGCACAAACTAGAAACCTCCTGCCTGTCTCAAATGATTCAAAAGCTACACGGAGCTCAGTTGGCAGCCGATGCTCCACACAGAGCCCCTCTGGTGCCTTCTCCAAGCCATTGTAGTCTTGGTCTTCAATGCTAGCAGGAATCTACAGGGAGCAAATCCTCAAATCAGAAAACCAGATCATCAAATCCCCAAATCCCCAAATCACCTAACCCTAACCCTAGCTCTACCACTGACCTGATAATGCATCCCGTCGGAGGAGGAGGAGATCTGCAGGCCGGACAAGTCGTCGCTGCTCTCATCCTCGAAGACCATGGCGCGGCAGCAGTGGCGGACGCGGCGGTCTGCGCGGCGAGCGGCGGCGGCGGCGGCTGGAGAGACGACGGCGATGAGGCGAGGAGAGGGACAGAGTGCGGCTGGCTCCGGTTGGGTTCGACCGGACCCGGCTACATGGAGCGACCGAGACGGGTGCGAGAGTTACCGAGCGGGTGCGCGCGGGTAAGCCACCGTGGCAGCTGACACGTAGGGCCGGTAGGTCAGATACATGGTCAATACGCGCTTATACGGCTGTCAGACCGTTTTGCAACACTTAGGCTTAGAGTTGGCACTGCATGGCAAAAAAAAAGTGACTAATGGTAGTGATTCGTTACGACGTGCCGAAGTGTGGTAGTGCCTCGCAATTAACTCATCTATTGTCCTAGCTTGACGAGAACTGTATCAGGTATTGCTATAATATTATCTGCATCAGACAAGATCATCACTGTAATCATCATCATTGGTCATTGTTTCTGTTGCATCTTAATTTAATTTAGCATCAGATTCTGGTCTGCGCCTCACCTGCCGACTGCGCTTTTCCTTTAACATTTCGATTGCCTCCCTGAAATTATCTCAAGACTGAAATGAACTTTTCTTTCTGCAAATTAAATGAGCGTGTGCACCTGTTGTGGCTGAGATATGTTGGTTGAGCACATTAACCTGCCATCCCAACCAGTAGCAATACCATCCAGCAAACTGCACGCTGGTTTTCTTTGTGCAAACAGTCAACATAATACTCCCTTTGTAAACTAATATAAAAGTGTTTGGATTACTAAAGTAGTGATCTAAATACTCTTATATTAGTTTACGGAGGGAGTACATCAACTAGAGCGCACAATCCACGAATTCCTTGGTTTGGTTGACATTACTCGGCGGCGGCCTATAGCGCATGATTCCTTGGTTTGGTTGACATGGGCATGCTCCAGAACGTGTGGATGAATTGCCCCCCTCCCCCCGAAATGCAAATTCTTTGCATGGCTAGTTATTCAACAACAGGATATGGATGGCTGACAGGCTCCAACGCCAGGGATGTGTTAGATTGATCTCTCTCCCGTTCGAACCCAACGGGTAGAACGGGCCCCTGACTCGCGCCCTGATCGGGGGCGCCCAACCAAACCATGCTTGGTGGGCCCCTGTGACCCGCGCTATATAAACAGAGGTGGGGGCGGGCACGACTTACGAGGTTAATCGCTGCCACAATCCCCACCTACAATCCCTACCGATCTAGGGTTAGCGCGGTGCTCACGGGAAGCTCCACCACCGCCGCCATCCACTCTCTGGTCTCTGCCATCACCGGCCACCGTCACCATGGCCGGCACCGGGAGTTCCTCATCTGGACAAGGAGAAGGTAGGTTCACCAAAATCACTAGCCTCCACCGATCCAAGAGTCTATCAATGGTATCAGGCCATGCTAGGCTATGATTTTCGGTGCAAAGTATAAACAGAGAAAAAAAAGATCTCTCCCCAAAGAACCCTAGCAGGGCAGAGAAAAGCAAACAAAAGAAAAACCCAAAAGTTCACCGGAGCAGGGCCTCGGACCACGCCGGCAAAGAGTGCCGCCGCAAGGCCGCGCCGTTCCTCTCGATCCGGACGGGCATCGGCAAGCCGAGCCGTCCGGAAGAAGAACCAACCCCACATGGGGCAAAGAGCACCACCACCAAGCCGTTTGACGGCGGCGCGTTCACCCTCGTGGTGCTCGCGCACGCCGGCAAAGGGGTCAGCGGGGGCGATGCGTCTGATGGTGCAGGACCTCTCGAGTCTCTCTCTCTTTCTGCACGAAGGAGGAGGTGGTGGATGGGTGAGAGAAGGGGGAAGGGAAAAGGAGAGCACAGCGGGGCGCGGTGGCTCTCGCCGCCGTCGCCGGCGGCCAGAGCGGCCGACAAGGGCGCTGCCCTTTTTCCCCGACAGGACAGAGGAAAAGAAAGAAGAAGGGAAAGGGAAGGGAGAGTAGGCGCGCGCGGCGCGATGGCAGTCGACGCCGACGCCGGCGGCCGGAGCGAAGCTCCTTGGCTCCGCCATCATGGAGCGAGAGAGCAGAGAGGGGCGCGGGGGTGGGGGGAAATGGATTAGGGTTCCCCCCGAGCACGCCAGCCACCGTTTTTGTTCGACCACAAAGCGCGCGTGGCCGTCGGATTACATCGGGCGGCCAGGATGCTCAGCGGGAGCTGGCCACGGGCTGAGGCACGCGGAGTGGGCTTTTGGGCCGAGAGTGGTCCAGGCCACAGCAGCTGCGCTGCGCTTTACCGGGCCATCGGGCCGAAAGGACGAGGCCGCGCGCGCTAGACTTTGCTGCTGCTATTTTCTGTTTTTTAAAGAATAGAAAATTTTCAGAAAAAGAAATGTTCATGAATTTTGTACAAAGAAAATAATAAAGTTCATGAATTTTTCTTTAGTAAAAGAAAAAGTTTCTGTAAAGAGTAAAAAGTTCATGAATTTTTATTCATGTTTTTTTCCGCTGCGTAAATAATTAATAGTGCTCTTTTACAAAGAAAATAAAAGTTTAGATAGAATTATGTTTTTAAGAGCATGTTAAAGTAATTATTAAAATGAATATGATTATGTTATTTTTATGACCAACGTTGTTAATAACATGATCATGTTTTATTATTTAAAATAAAAGTGCTCTTTTAAAAGTGAATAGAACTAAAGTAAAAGATTAAATTGTTGCTTCTCTAATGCATTTTTGAACCAAGCGGTTAAAATTTCTTAGAGAGTAAAAGAGTAGAGAATTGTTTTTGAATAGAATATTGTAAAGCTTCCGTTGCAAAATAAAAGTTTTATCCTCCAATTAAATTGGAACAAACGGGAAAATTTAATTGGAAGAAATGTTCTTAGCAATGTTTTTCCCATATGGGTGAAATAAGATGCATATAGTTTCCGCTATGACAAAAGAAAATATGGTATTATTATTTTCTGAGCAATGTTGATGATAAGAGTGCTATAATTCTATGAGTCTTATGTTCAAAGTTTAAATCTCTGATAAATTTTGTATCAAGGTGACCAATTTTCAGAGAATGAATAAAGATCAAGAAATGCTCTTGAACTAGAGAAATTTATATTTCTTGTTCCCGCTACAATAAAGTTGATGATGATGATTAATTCTTAGCAAAGTTGTTTAATACAAATACTATCATCACATTGTTTATGAGTTATATGCATTATTTCCATTTCCGCCCAACGGTGATATGGAATTAATGTAGAAGGATGATGTTTATTCTAATTCTGCCACAACAGTGATTTAGAATACAAAAGAAAGTTTCAAAAGTTTAATGTGCATTTCTTTTAACCAGACCAACGTAGGGTTATTTTTATGCCCATTATTGTTGATTATTGGCTAAGTTTTCTCAGACTAAAAGTTTTTCATGCTTTCATTCGTGAAAGCAAATGACTAGGTACTTGTGACACGAAAGTTGACCAAGAAAGGTCATAACGTGAGGGAGTATGTTCTCTCTAAAGAATGGCATCAAAAGAAAAGAGATAGATCATTGAGAGTCTTGGTTGATGAATGTCTTTCATGTACTCTCTATGAAAAGATTTTTCAGTTAACATGATTTTATAGGAAACAAGCAACATGCGTGTTTAATTTGACCAATGTCGGATTAAGCATGTGTGTACAAGAGCATTCGGATTTATTCCTAAATTTGATGATTGAATATGCAGTCAAAAGAGCCAATTCTGGCATTCATATTCCCTTACAGGGAATTAACCGCATGGCGGGAAAAGATGATTATGATAAAACCTGCATGGCGGGAAAAGTTTGGGAAAATACCTGCGTAACGGGGTAAAGCTGACATAATATTATGTCAAAAATCCCGTATGGCGGGAGAAATTCTAGCAAGAGAAAGATATGATAACTCATGTGCTTTTAATGTATCCCACTCTGAGAGAAAAGAATGGAGTAGCTGAAAGGCGCAACTGTACACTTATGGATATGGTGCGCAGCATGATGAGTTATTCCAACTTGCCATTGGGATTATGGATGGAGGCGCTCAAAACCGCCATTCACATTCTCAATAGAGTACCAAGCAAGTCGGTGCCCAAAACACCGTACGAGCTATGGACAGGAAGGATGCCCTCCCTGCAACACTTCAGGGTGTGGGGGTGCCCAGCTGAGGCCAAAATGTTTAATCCAAACATTGCAAAGTTAGATCCCAAAACAGTAAGTTGCCACTTCATTGGCTATCCAGACAGATCAAAAGGTTTTCGTTTCTACTGCCCTGACAGATATACAAAGTTTGTAGAAACGAGACATGCAGTCTTCTTAGAGGACAAAATGATGAGGGGGAGCTTGGTAGCTCGGAAAATTGATATTGAGGAGAAGAGGGTGCATGCACCTAATCCGATGATTCAGGAGCCATTTTTCTCACTACCAGTTGCAACTCCACCCATGACAGCTATGGGGGAAGACCCGGAACCTGTCCGTCAGGAGCCGACTGAACCCGTTGTTGAGCATGAAAGGGAGGTGCAACAACAAATTTTAGAAGAAGTGCCAGAAGTTGAGGCACAAAATGTGCCAGAAACTGAGGCCCTTAGAAGGTCTACAAGACCAAGAAAGTCAGCTATTTCTACTGACTTTAAAGTTTATAACACATAAATGGTTCATATGGAAAAAGATCCCACCTCATATGAAGAAGCCATGAGAAGCCCTCATTCATCAAAGTGGACGAAGGCAATGGAAGACGAGATGAAATCGATGAGTTCCAAAGATGTTTGGGACTTAGAGGAAATTCCCAAAGGAGCCAAAACAGTAGGCTGTAAATGGGTCTACAAAATTAAGTATGACTCTAAAGGGAATATAGAAAAGTATAAAGCACGACTCATGGCAAAAGGATTTACACAAAGAGAAGGGATAGATTACAATGAGACATTTTCTCCAGTCTCATGTAAGGATTCCTTCAGAATCATAATGGCATTAGTTGCTCATTTTGATTTAGAGTTACATCAAATGGATGTTAAGACGGCATTTCTGAATGGTGATTTAAAAGAAAAGGTCTACATGAAACAACCCAAGGGTTTTATCATGGAAGGCAAGGAAAATATGGGATGCCGCCTGAAGAAATCCATTTATGGATTAAGACAAGCCTCTCGGCAGTGGTATCTAAAGTTTAATCAAACGATTAAAAGTTTTGGATTTAAAGAAAATATTGAGGATAATTGCATTTATGCAATGTTTAAAAATGGGAAATATATTTTCCTAATCTTGTATGTGGATGATATCCTGCTTGCTAGTAGTGATGTTAGTCTACTACAAGAAACAAAGAAATACTTATCCTCAAATTTTGACATAACAGAGCTTGGTGAAGCATCATATGTTTTGGGCATAGAAATTCACCGAGATAGGAACAATGGAGTCTTAGGACTATCTCAGAAAGCATATTTAGAAAAGATTCTTAAAAGGTATAATATGCATGCGAGTAAAGCCACACCTGCTCCAATAGTCAAGGGCGATAGTTTTGGGAAATTCCAATGTCCCAAGAACCAGTATGAGATCGATCAAATGAAAGCAGTACCATATGCTTCGGCAGTTGGCAGCTTACAGTATGCACAAGTGTGCACTCGCCCTGACTTAGCTTTTATCACCGGGGTACTCGGTAGATATCAAGAGAATCCAGGCCTAGAGCACTGGAAGATGGTAAAGAAAGCATTGCGTTATGCGCAAGGCACGAAGGACTACATGCTAATATACAGGAGAAGTGATTCCCTAGAGATAAAAGGGTATTCAGACGCAGATTTTGCGGGGCAGGCGATAGTTGTATCATCCACGATCAGGGCCCAAACAGTCGATAGTTGTATCATCCACGATGTATGCAGAATTCGTAGCATGCTTCGAAGCCACGGGGCAGGCGATATGACTAAACAAATTTGTACCCGACTTGAAAATGGTAGATTGTATTCACAAATCACTAAAGATGTACTGCGACAACCAGCCCGTGGTATTTTACGCTCACAACAACAAGTCGAGTAATGCTGCCAAAACAATAGAGATAAGGTATTATGTTGTGAAAGATAAAATCCAGGATCAAACTATAAGTCTCGAGCATATAAGGACAAAAGATATGCTTGCGGATCCGCTAACGAAAGGCTTACCACCCAATGTGTTCAAGGAACACTTAGCCGGCATGGGTTTAAGGGAAAGCCTTATGATTCCTGGATAGGCCCAAAAGGAACAGAATTTGTTTATGAACATAACGTATGTTGTAGTTGTATGATTCTAACGGCAATTAAGTCGTGACGATGAAACATGCTCTATGTACCAATATGTGATGAAACAGATAAACTAGAAAGTATAAAGTTAAAAGTAAAGTTGAGATCAAGGGGGAGAATGTTAGGTTGATCTCTCTCCCGTTCGAACCCAACGGGTCGAACGGGCCCCTGACTCGCGCCCTGATCGGGGGCGCCCAACCAAACCATGGTTGGTGGGCCCCTGTGACCCGCGCTATATAAACAGAGGTGGGGGCCGGGCACGACTTACGAGGTTAATCGCTGCCACAATCCCCACCTACAATCCCTACCGATCTAGGGTTAGCGCGGTGCTCATGGGAAGCTCCACCACCGCCGCCATCCACTCTCTGGTCTCTGCCATCACCGGCCACCGTCACCATGGCCGGCACCGGGAGTTCCTCATCTGGACAAGGAGAAGGTAGGTTCACCAAAATCACTAGCCTACACCGATCCAAGAGTCTATCAGGATGGTCTAACTACAACTTAAGCCCCTTTCACAAGCAGGTTCAAGAATCGGCGACAAGTCTTCTTTACCAATGTCGCTGCACCGTCAGAGTTGGGGCCATGATTAAAACTCGACTTGGTCTTCATGATGTGCATCCTCCGGATTGGGTGACGTGGATGCCCTGAAGGAGTGGTGGACCCTCAACGCGTCCAAGAAGATGCAATTGCGAAGAGAGCTTGTTTCCTTAATGTTGCTTATCTCGTGGGGAATCTGGGAAGAGCAGAATGCACCTGTCTTCCACAACACCACGGTGCCGGTTGGAGTATGGTTGCTAGAATCAAAGAGGAGACTTTTTTTAAATTTTCAACCCACCTGAATATATTGATCGAAGTGGGCAAAAATCCTAGATAGTTTTTTTTAGAACGAAGGCTCAAGAAGAGCCCGGCTTTGAATTAACAAAGCTATCAACCGGCCAGGATTACAAGATCACCAACTTACAAGAGAAAGCAAGAAGAGAAACAAGTGGCTGATACAAGGAGCAAAGCGAAACAGACTCTAAGGCAGCAGCGATAGCAAGCACGCCATGCTGCCGCCATCACCCTACAGGACGACCTACACCAACCGGACAAGCTACAGACTTGAGAGGATGCACCACCGCGCAAGCTTCGTGATCGTAGCCAAACTCGAAGACAGAACAGACACTCCTCTGGAATTGCCACTGCAAAGGGCCCCTGCCCTCTCATCCTGGCTTGAAGGATGCCGCACCGGCAGGCGGCAGCTCGGTTCACCCTAGAACCCAGAGGAAGACGTCCAAGCTGCGCATGAGGAAGGAACTAGGAGCAGACCTGCTAGCACAGAACACACCATTCCGAGCACCGTCGTCGTCCGCGGTTAAGCCACACCGAAGGGCTAGAGCTGTCGGCCACAGTCGCAGCAACAAGGGTAACAGCGATGAGCCACCGAAGAAAAGGCAGTGAAGCGCCGAGCCAAGCTGCCACCCGCCACCATCACACCCACAACCCGACTCTCTCGCCGCCCCTGCGATCCCCGGACTGCGCCTCCAAGAAGGAACACGACACGGATGTGTCGTCGCCGCCCGAATCAGGGGACCTAGGCTTTCACCTAGCAGGGAACGGAAGGAGGGGAAGAAGGATCCTCACCACAGCCTCCAGGGAGGGGTACGACGCCCATGGCGTCGCCTGCGATGTGGCTGCGCCGGCCAGGGGTTTCCCCCGGATCCAACCCTACTCGACGAGATCGGCGCTGCCGGTGCCCGGGAAGAACGGCCTAAGCCACTAGGACCCAGATCCGGCGATGGAAGGAGCAGATCGGGGCGGAGAGGATGAGATGCATCTGGCGGCCGCAACCGCGCAGGGGAGGCCGCACACCGGCGACCGTGGACCGACGCCTCCTCGTCCCCCGCGAGACCGAGGGAGGCGCCTCACCAGCTCCGGCCGGAATGGCCCGCCGCCCGGGCCACCCGGCGCTCTCCGCCCGGGGCCGCCGCCCCGGATGCCGAGGCCCTCCACGCTATGTGGAGCCGCCAGATCCCCCGCCGCCACCTTCATTGGTGTCGAGCGCACGCCGGCGCACACCTCTGGCGGCGGCGGAGGGGAAGGGGAGGGGGAGGAGGGGTGCGGCGGCGGCAGTTAGGGTTTCCCCCGAGTCGCCTCGGAGGAGACGACGTGGGGGCGGGCGGGCGGGGGGGGGGGGGGGGGGGGGGGAGGCTCAAATCCTAGATAGTTACACGTTACAACTCCGAAACACCACAGACCTAGAGAGAGTGAGAGAGGGACGGCCAAGCCCCGACATCAGGGAGAACTAGCAAGAGCACGCAACCAGGAGTTGGCATGGTGACGGTCCAGAACCTAGAGATGCCCGCGCGAGAGCATCACATCCTCCCTGCAGCAGCTGCGCACACGATGGAAGAGGATCGTTGCCGTTTGAAGACCACCGCGTTTCAGTGTTTCCACAGCTGCCAGCAGCAGAGGAGGACGAACTCCATGGGAGAGTCAACGGCGGATGCCACAAGTCGATGAAGTTCGGCGACAGTGACGCCGGCGATTGGCACTCCCACCCTCCGCCAGAAGTTCTCGGCGAAGGGACAGCTGAAGAGCATGTGATCCGCTGTCTCAGCCACTTTAGGACAGATGGGACACCCGACATCCACCGCATCAATGATGCACTTGCGCACAAGGACATCTCGCGCATGGATGTGCTGCTGAATAAGAAGCCAACAGAAGAATTTCATGCGGGACGGGACCCGCGCCCCCCTAGATGAGGTCGGCGTAGGGCGCGATGACACCGCCGAACCGCGCCATCTTGTAAATAGGCCCAGACGACAGACCGCCGGCTTTTATGGAGTCATGGTGAAGCAGCCGCTCATCGGTGCCACAGCCACCCCTGAAGTGGGCAGCCTCCATGAGCACGGAGAGCGGCGCGAGTTCCCTCGTGCCCCGCGCTCGTGAGCCGTGGGACAAGGAAACGAGCGATGCCATAGGCGCGCACCTGCCAGACCCTAGCCTCCTCGTCCCTTGCGTGTGTGAACAGGGCCTGAAATGCCGTGGCAGCAACGCCACTGGGCAGCCAACAATCCCACCAGAACGAGCAGGAGCGCCCATCACCGACACGACCGTAGAAAGGGCACGGTAGAGAGGCAGCATTCTACCAAGGGAACGCCGGTGCTCCTCCAATTCCAGCCCTATGTGCGTCATGAGCAAGGTTTTGGATCCCAAGTGAAGTTTTTTTCTCGAGGGGCACCGAGATTCTCGGTAACCACGAATTATCGAAAAACATTCGGACGAAATTTAAAACCAAATTTTGAATTCAAATTTTTTGAGTGGATATAGATAGTGTTTAACTATTAATAATCATTTAAGTTGCTCTACCTTAGTGGCTCTCAACCCGCAGCTATCCCTTGCTCAGGCGCCCCGAGTTCGACCCCCGTGTGCTCCGGAATTTTTGATAGATAAAAACTTTTGCATCTCAAAAAGTTAAAAAGAGCAGAGCGTAGACACACTCGCACCCGCGACTAGGGTCTGGGGATACAACAGCTTTGCCACTGGGCCATGATAAGTTCTCTGTTTAGAACACAGATGCAGCTTATTTAACTATTAGGTGAGCGTTTGAATTCAAAATTTTCAAAAAAATCGGGATTTTTTGCTCGGTATGAGTGTTTATCGTGGGGGAGCGGTAAACGCGGTAACCGAATATCTGGAGCGGTTACCAAAACCATGGTCATGAGAGAGCGCCCTTCCGCGTCGTCCCAGACCCACGTAGCCCAACACGATCGACCTAGGCGACGTGTGCAGGTGGTGAAGCATCTTCAGCCTGAGGCATTGGTTCTGGGTGGCGACGTCGCGCACGCCAAGGCTGCTTCCTTTTTTGCCCAGCACACGCATTCCCATGCGACCGGGCACTGGGCACCAGTGGCTCGCTCAGCCACGTTCTAGAGGAAGGACTGGCGAAGCGCATCCAGTGCCTTGATGACGGCGTGTGGGAGGAGGAGCGCAGCCATAGCACACGTGGGGAGGGGCGTCAAGGACAGCGTGAGGAGGCGAGCCGCCCACTCCGCGAGATATTTGTCCACTTTCGCGATCATCGGGAGGAAGTAGGCAAACCGCAGCTTGTCCCAAGACAGGGGGAGGCCGAGGTAGGATTGGGGGAGCACGCCGATTTTGCAGTCGAGTGCCCCAACGATCTGCTCCAGGACCACCCCCTCGGTGAGCATATATAGGCACAAAGAGGAGGCTTTGTTGTGGTGTCTTGTGCGGGCGAAGCATTTTGGTTGCTCACAAAAATGGTATCTCAGCTGAACTGTTAATGTACCAACGCTTGATCTAGCCTTTTGCCAATCAAATATCGCAGTGTAGTAATTAGTAATCAATTCAGTGGGAATTACAGTACTTCCTCCGTCCGGGTTTATTAGCCCCTTTCATATTTTTAGCTAAACTTTATCATAGATTTAACTAGCAAAATATAAATTATATGGCGCAAAAATAGTGTCATTGAGAACTTCCTTCGGATACAAATTCAACAATGTAATTTTGTGGCATGTAACTTATATTCTGCTAGTCAAATATACCGTTAAAATTTGATCCAGAATACAAGGAGGGCAACAAACAAGGCGGAGGAAGTGGATAGGTAACAATTTAGAAATCTTTGGAGCCAAGGAAACTAATTAAGTTACATTTTCGTCTCCATGAGGGTACATCTAATTTGAGCATGTAAGAAGATACATTCAGATATGAAACCTTGTAATCCGTGGGACTGCTCTATCCTAAGCGCTACAGGATAATGTACCGTAGGGCACTGATAGCATTACGTAGGCATATATGCCCAACTGGCTCGTACGAGAGAATTAAAAAGGACCTTATTGCTCCAAAGGTCTCACTTTCATCTACTACCCTGCCATAGAATAATCCCTAATGCCTCTCAAACCTATGCAACTCATTTATAAATAAGATGTGATCACTCCTTAATGAATATATAGATGTTTTCACCATCATTACGAGAGGAACTAGACCTGAGAGACTTGGAATGCAACTACATTTATCTGTTAGGAATTGCTAATGTGATGGCCCTTTGGTAGCTCACTGCACTGCATTTATCTGCTTATGAAAGGACTCTTTTGGAATAGTAGAGGTCTAGCTGACTTGGCTAAACAAAGGTTCTTAGCAGAGACAACGATAGAACATCACTTGGACTTTATTGCACTGTTGGAAACAGGACGAGATAATTTCACACCACAGTTTCTTCAAAGTCTCTCCAATGGTATCGACTTTGACTGGCACATTTTACCCCCTAGAGGAAGATCCGGTGGGATTTTACTAGGAGTGCGGTGTGAGACGCTTGAGGTGCTTAATGTGGTTCAGGGTGACTTTTCGGTTAAGTTTAGGGTGAGATCAAAACTGGACGGGTTCCGGTGGTCTCTTGTTGCCGTTTATGGGGCAGCACAACCTGAATTCAAACCAGATTTTTTAGCTGATTTAGTGTGGCTTTGTGGAGATGAAAATCTGCTGATACTCGTTGGGGGGGGGGGGGGGGGATTTTAATATAATCAGGAGGAGAGATGAAAATAATAATGACAATTTTGATGGACGTTGGTCTATGATGTTTAACATGATTATCGAGAGTCTTAATTTGAGAGAAATTGAACTCACTGGTAGACAATTTACATGGGCCAACTCGTTACCCATTCCGACTTATGAAAAGTTGGATAGGGTGCTTGCTAGTGTGGAGTGGGAACAAAAATATCCTTTGGTGTCGGTCCATGCGATGCAGAGAGCGATCTCAGATCACGCACCACTGCTTTTAGACTCGGGTGAGGCTACCCATGTGGCAAATAAAAACTCTTTCTCCTTCGAACAAAGTTCGTTTGAGAGAGAAGGATTTTTGGAGCTCATTGCACGCGAATGGGCTAAGCCGGTTAGTGGAAGGATGCATGTTGAGAGATGGCAAAACAAGATTAGACATCTCTGACAGTTCTTGAGAGGTTGGGCCAGAAATGAGAGTGGGATTTACAAACACGAAAAAGAGCGTCTTACTCAATTAATTGAGGCACTGGATTTAAAGGCTGAAGCCACTCTTCTTTCGGTTAATGAGCAAAAATCCAAGTCTGAGGCTGAGCAAGGTCTACGAGCTCTCTTGAGAGAGGAGGAGCTCAAGTGGGCACTGCGTGCTAAAACGCTTAAGGTTTCCCAAGGGGACGATAATACACAATTCTTTCATATGGTTGCAAATGGCAAACATAGGAAGAAGAAAATCATCCAGCTTGAACAGGACAAGGGGAGAATAGTGGGGCATGAAAATTTGAAAGCATATATCTCTAATTACTATAAGCAACTTTTTGGACCCCCAAATACAAGCATGGTGACACTAGATGAATCTTTGATTGAGGATATACCTCAATTACAGGCAGCGGAGAATGATTTTCTCTTTGCCCCGTTTACTGAAAAAGAGGTTCTTTAGGCAATTTCACAAATGAAACCGAATAAAGCACCGGGACCATATGGGTTTCCTGCTGAATTCTATAAGAAATGTTGGCATATTATAAAAGATGATCTTATGCCTATGTCTCACGATTTTTTCAACGGTCATTTAGAGTTGTTTCATCTCAACTTCGGTACGATAACGCTACTACCAAAGAAAGATGAGGCAATTCGGATAGAGCAATTCCGGCCCATTTGTCTGCTGAATGTGAGTTTCAAAATTTTCACAAAGGTTGGAACCAATAGATTGACACAAATTGCTCAGTACGTGGTCCAACCAAGTCAGACAGCGTTCATGCCAGGGCGACACATACTAGAAGGGGTGGTCGTCTTGCATGAAACGCTTCATGAGATCCACTCAAAGAAACTGGATGGGGTTATCTTCAAAGTGGATTTTGAAAAGGCGTATGATAAAGTCAAGTGGCCTTTTCTTCAGCAGGCAATGACAGTATTTTTTATTAATTCCAAAAACTGCCTCTGTGAAGTTTGGGACTTTTGGAGCTGTGCAGAATAGGTCTCTAATATTTGCTCCTTCTCCAGCCCAGAATTCCAGCTGCCGGCATTCTCCCTCTTCATGTAAACCTTGTAAAATAAGAGAGAAAAGGCATGAGTACTGTGACATAACGTGTAATAACAGCCTATAATGCAATAAATATCGATATAAAAGCATGTTGCAAAATGGACGTATCAACTCCCCCAAGCTTAGACCTCGCTTGTCCTAAAGCGGAAGCCGATAACGAAAAATATGTCCACATGTTTAGAGATAGAGGTGTCGATAAAATAAAATACGGACATGAGGGCATCATGATCATTTTTATAACAGCAACATATATATAAATTGTCATATGATTTCTTATGCTCAAGTAACAATCTATTCACAATGTAAAGTATGAATCAGAAACTTCATTGAGAACCAACAAACTATAACCTCAGTCATTGAAGCAATTGCAATTTATCATAACATCGGAAAGAGTCAATATAAGAGCTTTTCAGCAAGTCCACATACTCAATTATCATTTAGTCTTTCATAATTGCTAACAGTCACGCAATACTTATGGGTATGGAGTTTTAATCGGACACAGAGAAAGATAGGGGCTTATAGTGTTGCCTCCCAACCTTTTACCTCAAGGGTAATGTCAACAATAATAATTCATGCTAACTTACATCCAATTGGATATATATATCAGGATCTTTCCAACACAGTGTGCTTGCCAAAGGATGAAATGCAAAAAGGAAAGGTGAAGATCACCATGACTCTTGTATAAGGTATAAGACAAAAGTAAAAGATAGGCCCTTCGCAGAGGGAAGCAGAGGTTATCATGTGCTTTTATGGTTGGATGTACGAAATTTTAGTGCAAAAGAACGTCACTTTATATTGCCACTTGTGATATGGACCTTTATTATGCAGTCCGTCGCTTTTATTTCTTCCACATCACAAGATCGTATAAAGCTTATTTTCTCCACACTAATAAATCATACATATTTAGAGAGCAATTTTTATTGCATGCAACATGACAACTTACTTGAAGGATCTTACCCAATCCATAGGTAGGTATGGTGGACTCTCATGGAAAAACCAGGTTTAAGGATATTTGGAAGCACAAGTAGTATCTTTTCTTGGTGCAAAGAATTTGGCTAGCATGAGGGGGAAAGGCAAGCTCAACATGTTGGATGATCCATGACAATATACTTTATGTCGGATATAAGAAAACATAACCCATTACGTTGTCTTCCTTGTCCAACATCAACTCTTTAGCATGTCATATTTTAATGAGTGCTCACAATCATAAAAGATGTCTAAGATAGTGTATTTATATGTGAAAACCTCTCTTTCTTTATTACTTCCTATTAATTGCAACGATGACCAAAACTATGTTTGTCAACTCTCAACAACTTTTATTCATCACACTCTTTATATGTGAAGTCATTACTCTCCATAAAATCAATATGATCTCTTTATTTCTTTTTATTCTTTCTTTTATTCCCTCAAGATCATAGCAAGATAGTCAAGCCCTTGACTCAACACTAATCTTTATTATATATAGCTCATTGATTCGATTACATAGAAGGATCATGAAGCAAAACTCAAAACTAAATCATACTAAAACTTTATTCTACTAGATCAAGATATTACCAAAAGGATCGAACTAAGAAAAGCGGTAAAGATAGGAGTGTGATGGTGATACGATACCGGGGCACCTCCTCCAAGCTTGGCGGTTGCCAAGGGGAGTGCCCATACCCATGTGATTATGTCTCTTTCTTCGGAGGTGGTGATGTGATATTCTTGTCGATGATGCCCCTCAGGATACGATTTTCTTCCTCGAGCTTATTGACTTGTTGCTTGAGGTCCATTATTTCCTTATGGAGCTTACCCGTGACGGTTAAAGCTCCTTTCACCCATGGATGTTGCATAGCTGCGAGAGAACAAGTAACACTCTTTTTCATATTTTCATAAGAGAGAAATTTAACATTGGAGGGGATGACCGAGTTTGGAATAGTTGAGCTTTGTAGTTCCCCCATCATGAATCCAGCTTGGAAATGGGAAGTAACTTCTTGATCCTCCTCCATAGCATCTATCCTTTTCAAGTCGGCCTCCATCTCCTCCTCCGTTGATGGCCCAAAGTGGTCAGCATCACTGTTTGCTCTTGGTCCCGGTGTCGGATTAGACACCCGGCTCTCCCCGACTGACTCTTGAGAAGACATCTTGCTCTAATATGCGGCAGAAACAGCTCGAAACAAAAATAGAGGATATACGCATGATACGAGGGTCAAAACCTTCGGGAGACTATATAATGAATTTTTACCGACCAAAAGAAGTATCATGCAAGAAAACGGAGTCCGGAGAGCACACGAGGTGCCCACGAGGCAGGGGGCGCGCCCAGGGGGGTAGGGCGCGCCCTCCACCCTCGTGGATGCCTCGTGTCCCTTTCGGACTACTTCTTATTTTCCTATTTTCTTAAATATTCCAAAATGGAGAAAAATTGCCATTAGAACTGTTTTGGAGTCGGTTTACTTACCGTACCACGTACCTATTCCTTTTCGGAGTCTGAAATGTTCTGGAAGGTGTCCCTTATGTATTCCTCCGGGGTTACGGTTTCAATAACATTAGTTTCAACATTTATAGGATTACCTGAGATATAATGTTTGATTCTTTGACCATTCACCACCTTCAGATTTGTGCCTTCGAAGTTGTTGGTTTTTATGGCACCGAAACGATAGACCTCCTCGATAACGTAAGGACCTTCCATTTAGAGAGAAGTTTTCCTGCAAAAAAATCTTACACGGGAGTTGAATAGCAACACATAATCACCTACATTAAACTCACACTTTTGTATCCTTTTGTCATGCAATATTTTAACTTTTTCTTTAAACAGTTTGGCATTCTCATAGGCATGGGTTCTCCATTCATCAAGTGAGCTAATGTCAAATAGTCTCTTCTCACCGGCAAGTTTGAAATCATAATTGAGCTCTTTAATGGCCCAATATGCCTTATGTTCGAGTTCGAGAGGTAAGTGGCATGCTTTTCCATAAACCATTTTATAAGGAGACATACCCATAGGATTTTTATATGCAGTTCTATAGGCCCATAATGCATCATCAAGTTTCTTGGACCAATTCTTTCTAGATCTATTAACAGTCTTTTGCAAAATTAATTTGAGCTCTCTATTACTAAGTTCTACTTGACCACTAGACTGTGGGTGATATGGAGATGCAATTCTATGATTAACATCGTACTTAGCAAGCATTTTAAAAGCACCATGAATAAAATGTGAACCACCATCAGTCATTAAGTATCTAGGGACTCCAAACCTCAGAAAAATAACTTCCTTAAGCATCTTAATAGAGGTGTTATGATCAGCACTACTAGTTGGAATAGCTTCTACCCACTTAGTAACGTAATCAACAACAACTAAAATATGTGTATACCCATTAGAGGAAGGAAACGGTCCCATATAATCAAAACCCCAAACATCAAATGGTTCAATAACAAGTGAATAGTTCATCGGAATTTCTTGACGTCTACTAATATTACCAATTCTTTGACATTCATCACAAGACGAGACAAACTTACGGGCATCTTTGAAAAGAGTAGGCCAATAAAAACCGGATTGCAATACCTTATGTGCAGTTCTATCTCCAGCGTGGTGTCCTCCATAAACCTCAGAGTGACACTTGCGTAGGATCTGTTCCTGTTCATGCTCAGGTACACAACGTCTAATAACCCCATCTACTCCTTCTTTATAGAGGTGTGGGTCATCCCAGAAGTAATGTCTTAAATCATAGAAAAACTTTTTCTTTTGCTGGTATGTGAAACTAGGTGGTAAAAATTTAGCAACAATGTAATTGGCATAATCAGCATACCATGGAGCAGTACGAGAAGCATTTATGAAAGTTAATTGTTCATCAGGGAAGCTATCATCAATAGGTAGTGGGTCATCAAGAATATTCTCTAACCTAGACAAGTTGTCTGCAACGGGGTTCTCAGCTCCCTTTCTATCAATAATATGTAAATCAAATTCTTGTAGCAAGAGAACCCACCTAATAAGTCAAGGTTTAGCATCTTTCTTTTCCATAAGGTATTTAATAGCAGCATGATCAGTGTGAACAGTTACTTTAGAATCAACAATATAAGGTCTGAACTTATCACAAGCAAATACGACTGCCAAAAATTATTTTTAGTAGTAGCATAATTTCTCTGGGCACTTTCTAGAGTTTTACTAGCATATTGGATAACATTTAATTTCTTATCAATTCTTTGTCCTAGAACAGCACCTACAGCTTAATCACTAGCATCACACATAATTTCAAAGCGTAGATTCCAATCAGGTGGCTGAACAATAGGTGCAGAAATCAAGGCTTTCTTAAGTATTTCAAATGCTTCTACACAATCATCATCAAAGACAAAAGGAACATCTTTTTGTAAGAGGTTAGTCAGAGGCCTAGAAATTTTTGAGAAGTCCTTTATGAACCTCCTATAAAAACTGGCATGACCAAGGAAACTTCTTATAACTTTGATGTCCGTGGGACATGGCATCTTTTCAATAGCATCAACTTTAGCTTTATCAACTTCAATACCTCTTTCAGAAATTTTATGCCCCAAGACAATACCTTCATTAACCATAAAGTGGCACTTTTCTCAATTCAAGACAAGATTAGTTTCTTCACATCTCTGCAAAACTCGATCAAGGTTGCTCAAGCAATCATCAAAAGAAGTTCCATATACGGAGAAACCATCCATGAAAACCTCAACAATCTTTTCACAAAAATCAGAGAATATAGCCATCATGCATCTTTGAAAGGTAGCAGGTGCATTGCATAAACCAAAAGGCATACGTCTATAAGAAAAGGTACCGAAAGGGCAAGTAAAAGTGGCCTTTTCTTGGTCCTCTTTTGACACAGGTATTTCAGAGAAACCAGAATAACCATCTAGAAAGCAAAAATGTGTATGTTTAGATAATCTTTCTAGCATTTGATCAATAAATGGTAAAGGGTAATGATCCTTTTTAGTAGATTTATTTAATTTGCGGAAATCAATTACCATTCTATAACCTCTAATAATTCTTTGTGGGATCAATTAATCTTTATCATTAGGAACAACAGTAATACCTCCCTTCTAGGGACACAATGGATAGGGCTTACCCACTGACTATCAGCAACGGGATAAATTATACCTGCCTCGAGAAGCTTTAGTATTTCTTTTCTTACCACTTCTTTCATCTTAGGATTTAACCGTCGTTGGTGATCAACAACCGGTTTAGCGTCTTTCTCCAATTTTATTTTGTGTTGGCATAGAGTGGGACTAATGCCCTTAAGATCATCAAGAGTATATCCAATAGCAGCACGGTGCTTCTTCAGAGTTTTCAATAATCCCTTTTCTTCATGCTCTGAAAGGTTAGCAGTAATAATAATAGGATATATCTTCTTTTCATCAAGATAAGCATACTTAAGAGTATCAGGTAATGGTTTAAGCTCAAACACGGGATCACCCTTGGGTGGAGGAGGATCCCCTAGGATTTCAACAGGCAAGTTGTGTTTCAAGATAGGTCCTTGTTTAAAGAATACTTCACCTATTTCCCTTCTTTCATTCATAAACATATCATTTTCATGGTCGAGCAAATATTGTTCTAAGGGATCATTAGGAGGTACGGCAATAGAAGCAAGACCAATAATTTCATCTTTACTAGGTAATTCTTTATCATGGGGTTGTCTACAAAATTTAGCAAAATTAAACTCATGAGACATATCCCCCAAACCAATGGTAACAACATCCTTTTTGCAGTCTATCCTAGCATTGACAGTATTCAAGAAGGGTCTACCAAATATGATGGGACAGAAGCTATCTTGTGGGGAACCAAGAACAAGAAAATCAGCGGGATATTTAACTTTCTCACACAAGACTTCAACATCTCTAACAATCCCAACTGGTGAAATAGTGTCTCTATTGGCAAGCTTAATTGTAACATCGATTTCCTCTATCTCAGCAGGTGCAATATCGTCCATAATTTCTTTGTATAAGGAATGAGGTATTGCACTTGCACTAGCACCCATATCACATAAGCCATGATAGCAATGATCTCCTATTTTAACAGAAATAAGAGGCATGCCTACAACAGGTCTATGTTTATTCTTAGTATCAGGTCTAGCAATTCTAGCAGCTTCATCACAGAAGTAAATAACATGCCCATAAATATTATCAGCCAAATGATCTTTAACCATAGCAATAATAGGTTCAACTTTAATTTGCTCAGGGGGTGTAGGTGTTCTAGTATTACTCTTACGAACCACAGTTGAAGCTTTAGCATGATCCTTTATTCTAACAGGGAAAGGTGGTTTCTCAATATAAGCAGTAGGAACAATAGGATCAACATTATAAGTAATAGTCTTTTCTTCAACTTTAATAGGTGCAACTACTTTTACTTCAATGGGAGGATTATATTTAAACCACTTCTCCTTAGGGAGATCAACATGAGTAGCAAAGGATTCACAGAAAGAAGCTACTATCTCAGAGTCAAGTCCATATTTAGTGCTAAATTCACGGAAAACATCGATATCCATAAAAGATTTAACACAATCAAACGTAGGTGTTATACCTGACTCCTTACCTTCGTCGAGATCCCAATCTTCAGAGTTGCGTTTAATTCTTTCCAATAAATCCCATTTGAATTCAATAGTCTTCATCATAAAAGAGCCAGTACAAGAAGTATCGAGCATGGAGCGATTATTGAGAGAAAGTCGAGCATAAAAATTTTGAATAATAATTTCTCTTGAGAGCTCATGATTGGGGCATGAATATAACATTGACTTGAGCCTCCCCCAAGCTTGAGCGATGCTTTTGTTGGAAATATGCCCTAGAGGCAATAATAAATGGTTATTATTATATTTCTTTATTCATGATAATCGTCTATTGTTCATGCTATAATTGTATTGTCCGGAAATCGTAATACATGTGTGAATGCATAAACCACAACGTGTCCCTAGTAAGCCTCTAGTTGACTAGCTCGTTGATCAACAGATAGTCATGGTTTCCTGACTATGGACATTGGATGTCATTGATAACGGGATCACATCATTAGGAGAATGATGTGATGGACAAGACCCAATCCTAAGCATAGCATAAAAGATCGTGTAGTTTCGTTTGCTAGAGCTTTTCCAATGTCAAGTATCTTTTCCTTAGACCATGAGATCGTGCAACTCCCGGATACCGTAGGAGTGCTTTGGGTGTGCCAAACGTCACAATGTAACTGGGTGACTATAAAGGTGCACTACGGGTATCTCCGAAAGTGTCTGTTGGGTTGGCACGGATCGAGACTGGGATTTGTCACTCCGTGTGACGGAGAGGTATCTCTGGGCCCACTCGGTAATGCATCATCATAATGAGCTCAATGTGACTAAGGCGTTAGTCACGGGATCATGCATTGCGGTACGAGTAAAAAGACTTGCCGGTAACGAGATTGAACAAGGTATTGGGATACCGACGATCGAATCTCGGGCAAGTAACATACCGATTGACAAAGGGAATTGTATACAGGATTGATTGAATCCTCGACATCGTGGTTCATCCGATGAGATCATCGTGGAACATGTGGGAGCCAACATGGGTATCCAGATCCCGCTGTTGGTTATTGACCGGAGAGGCGTCTCGGTCATGTCTGCATGTCTCCCGAACCCGTAGGGTCTACACACTTAAGGTTCGGTGACGCTAGGGTTGTAGAGATATGAGTATGCGGAAACCCGAAAGTTGTTCGGAGTCCCGGATGAGATCCCGGACGTCACGAGGAGTTCCGGAATGGTCCGGAGGTGAAGAATTATATATAGGAAGTCAAGTTTCGGCCACCGGGAAAGTTTCGGGGGTTATCGGTATTGTACCGGGACCACCGGAAGGGTCCCGGGGGTCCACCGGGTGGGGCCACCTATCCCGGAGGGCCCCATGGGCTGAAGTGGGAGGGCAACCAGCCCTTAGTGGGCTGGGGCGCCCCCCATGGGCCTCCCCCCTGCGCCTAGGGTTGGAAACCCTAGGGTGGGGGGGCGCCCCACTTGCCTTGGGGGGCAAGGCACCCCCTTGGCCGCCGCCCCCCCATCTAGATGGGGTTTGGCCGCCGCCCCCCCCCCTCCCAGGGGGCCTATATAAAGGGGGGAGGGAGGGCAGCAACATCACAGCCTTGGGCGCCTCCCTCCTCCCCTGCTACACCCCTCTCTCTCGTACAAGCTCGGCGAAGCCCTGCCGGCATCCCGCTACATCACCACCACGCCGTCGTGCTGCTGGATCTCCATCAACCTCTCCTTCCCCCTTGCTGGATCAAGAAGGAGGAGACGTCGCTGCACCATACGTGTGTTGAACGTGGAGGTGCCGTCCTTTCGGCACTCGGTCATCGGTGATTTGGATCACGGCGAGTACGACTCCGTCATCCACGTTCATTGGAACGCTTCCGCTCGCGATCTACAAGGGTATGTAGATGCACTCCTTTCCCCTCGTTGCTAGTATACTCCATAGATGCATCTTGGTGAGCGTAGGAAAATTTTAGAATTATGCTACGATTCCCAACAGTGGCATCATGAGCCAGGCCTATGCGTAGTTACTATGCACGAGTAGAACACAAAGCAGTTGTGGGCGTTGATGTTGCCAATTCCTCTTGCCGCTACTAGTCGTATCTTGTTTCGGCGGTATTGTAGGATGAAGCGGCCCGGACCGACCTTACACGTACGCTTACGTGAGACAGGTTCCACCGACTGACATGCACAAGTTGCATAAGGTGGCTAGCGGGTGTCTGTCTCTCCTACTTTAGTCGGAATGGATTCGATGAAAAGGGTCCTTATGAAGGGTAAATAGAAATTGGCAAATCACGTTGTGGTTTTACGTAGGTAAGAAACGTTCTTGCTAGAAACCTATACAAGCCACGTAAAAACTTGCAACAACAATTAGAGGACGTCTAACTTGTTTTTGCAGCAAGTGCTATGTGATGTGATATGGCCAGAAGATGTGATGAATGATATATGTGATGTATGAGATTGATCATATTCTTGTAATAGGAATCACGACATGCATGTCGATGAGTATGACAACCGGCAGGAGCCATAGGAGTTGTCTTTATTATTTTGTATGACCTGCGTGTCATTGAATAACGCCATGTAAATTACTTTACTTTGTTGCTAAACGCGTTAGCCATAGAAGTAGAAGTAATCGTTGGCGTGACGACTTCATGAAGACACAATGATGGAGATCATGGTGTCATGCCGGTGACGAAGATGATCATGGTGCCCCGAAGATGGAGATCAAAGGAGCAAAATGATATTGGCCATATCATGTCACTATTTGATTGCATGTGATGTTTATCATGTTTTTGCATCTTATTTGCTTAGAACGACGGTAGTAAGTAAGATGATCCGTTATGATAATTTCAAGAAAAGTGTTCCCCCTAACTGTGCACCGTTGCGAAGGTTCGTTGTTTCGAAGCACCACGTGATGATCGGGTGTGATAGATTCTAACGTTCGAATACAACGGGTGTTGACGAGCCTAGCATGTACAGACATGGCCTCGGAACACACGCAATACACTTAGGTTGACTTGACGAGCCTAGCATGTACAGACATGGCCTCGGAACACGGAGGACCGAAAGGTCGAGCATGAGTTGTATAGAAGATACGATCAACATGGAGATGTTCACCGATCTTGACTAGTCCGTCTCACGTGATGATCGGACACGGCCTAGTTAACTCGGATCATGTTTCACTTAGATGACTAGAGGGATGTCTATCTGAGTGGGAGTTCATTAAATAATTTGATTAGATGAACTTAATTATCATGAACTTAGTCTAAAATCTTTACACTATGTCTTGTAGATCAAATGGCCAACGTTGTCCTCAATTTCAACGCGTTCCTAGAGAAAACCAAGCTGAAAGATGATGGCAGCAACTATACGGACTGGGTCCGGAACCTGAGGATCATCCTCATAGTAGCCAAGAAAGATTATGTCCTAGAAGCGCCGCTAGGTGAAGCACCAATCCCAGAAAACCAAGACGTTATGAACGCTTGGCAGCAGCGTGCTGATGATTACTCCCTCGTTCAGTGCGGCATGCTTTACAGCTTAGAACCGGGTCTCCAAAAGCGTTTTGAGAAACATGGAGCATATGAGATGTTCGAGGAGCTGAAATTGGTTTTCCAAGCTCATGCCCGGGTCGAGAGATATGAAGTCTCCGACAAGTTCTTCAGCTGTAAAATGGAGGAAAATAGTTCTGTAAGTGAGCACATACTCAGAATGTCTGGGTTGCACAACCGCTTGACTCAGCTGGGAGTTAATCTCCCGGATGACGCGGTCATTGACAGAATCCTTCAGTCACTTCCACCAAGCTACAAGAGCTTTGTGATGAACTTCAATATGCAGGGGATGGAAAAGACCATTCCTGAGATATATTCAATGTTGAAATCAGCGGAGGTGGAGATCAGAAAAGAACATCAAAGTGTTGATGGTGAATAAAACCACTAAGTTCAAGAAGGGCAAGGGTAAGAAGAACTTCAAGAAGGACGGCAAGGGAGTTGCCGCGCCTGGTAAACCAATTACTGGGAAGAAGTCAAAGAATGGACCCAAGCCTGAACTGAGTGCTTTTATTGCAAGGGAAGTGGTCACTGGAAGCGGAACTGCCCCAAATACTTAGCGGAAAAGAAGGCCGGCAACACCAAAGGTATATGTGATATACATGTAATTGATGTGTACCTTACCAGTACTCGTAGTAGCTCCTGGGTATTTGATACCGGTGCGGTTGCTCATATTTGTAACTCAAAACAGGAACTACGGAATAAACGGAGACTGGCGAAGGACGAGGTGACGATGCGCGTCGGTAATGGTTCCAAGGTCGATGTGATCGCCGTCGGCACGCTACCTCTGCATCTACCCACGGGATTAGTTTTAAACCTCAATAATTGTTATTTAGTGCCAGCTTTGAGCATGAACATTGTATCTGGATCTTGTTTAATTCGAGATGGCTACTCATTTAAATCCGAGAATAATGGTTGTTCTATTTATTTGAGAGATATGTTTTATGGTCATGCCCCGCTGGTCAATGGTTTATTCTTGATGAATCTCGAACGTGATGTTACACATGTTCATAGTGTGAATACCAAAAGATGTAAAGTTGATAACGATAGTCCCACATATCTGTGGCACTGCCGCCTTGGTCACATTGGTGTCAAGCGCATGAAGAAGCTCCATGCAGATGGACTTTTGGAGTCTCTTGATTACGAATCATTTGACACGTGCGAACCATGCCTCATGGGTAAGATGACCAAGACTCCGTTCTCCGGAACAATGGAGTGAGCAACCAACTTATTGGAAATCATACATACCGATGTGTGCGGTCCAATGAGTGTTGAGGCTCGCGGAGGATATCGTTATGTTCTCACTCTCACTGATGACTTAAGTAGATATGGGTATGTCTACCTAATGAAACACAAGTCTGAAAACTTTGAAAAGTTCAAGGAATTTCAGAGTGAGGTTGAGAATCAACGTGACAGAAAAATAAAGTTCTTACAATCAGATCGTGGTGGAGAATATTTAAGTCACGAATTTGGTACACACTTAAGGAAATGTGGAATAGTTTCACAACTCACGCCGCCTGGAACACCTCAGAGAAATGGTGTGTCCGAACGTCGTAATCGCACTCTATTGGATATGGTGCGGTCTATGATGTCTCTTACCGATTTACCGCTCTCATTTTGGGGCTATGCTTTAGAGACTGCCGCATTCACTTTAAATAGGGCTCCGTCTAAATCCGTTGAGACGGCACCGTATGAATTATGGTTTGCGAAGAAACCTAAGCTGTCGTTTCTAAAAGTTTGGGGATGCGATGCTTATGTCAAGAAACTTCAACCTGAAAAGCTCGAACCCAAGTCGGAGAAATGCGTCTTCATAGGATACCCTAAGGAAACCATTGGGTATACCTTCTACCTCAGATCCGAAGGCAAGATCTTCGTTGCCAAGAACGGGTCCTTTCTGGAGAAGGAGTTTCTCTCGAAAGAATTGAGTGGGAGGAAAGTGGAACTTGATGAGGTGATAGTCACCCCTTCCGAACCGGAAAGTAGCGCAGCGCGGGAAAATGTTCCTGTGGTGCCTACACCGACTGGGGAGGAAGTTAATGATGATGATCATGAAGCTTCGGATCAAGTTACTACTGAACTTCGTAGGTCCACAAGGACACGTTCCGCACCAGAGTGGTACGGCAACCCTGTCCTGGAAATCATGTTGTTAGACAACGGTGAACCTTCAAACTATGAAGAAGCGATGGCGAGCCCGGATTCCGACAAATGGCTAGAAGCCATGAAATCCGAGATAGGATCCATGTATGAAAACGAAGTATGGACTTTGACTGACTTGCCCGATGATCGGCGAGCCATAGAAAACAAATGGATCTTTAAGAAGAAGACGAACGCGGATGGTAATGTGACCATCTACAAAGCTCGACTTGTCGCTAAGGGTTATCGACAAGTTCAAGGGGTTGACTACGATGAGACTTTCTCACCCGTAGCGAAGCTGAAGTCCGTCCGAATCATGTTAGCAATTGCCGCATACTATGATTATGAGATATGGTAGATGGACGTCAAAACGGCATTCCTTAACGGCTTCCTTAAGGAAGAGTTGTATATGATGCAGCCGGAAGGTTTTGTCGATCCTAAGAATGCTAACAAAGTATGCAAGCTCCAGCGCTCAATCTATGGGCTGGTGCAAGCATCTCGGAGTTGGAACATTCGCTTTGACGAGATGATCAAAGCGTTTGGGTTTACACAGACTTATGGAGAAGCCTGTGTTTACAAGAAAGTGAGTGGGAGCTCTGTAGCATTTCTCATATTATATGTGGATGACATACTATTGATGGGAAATGATATAGAATTCTTGGAAAGTATAAAGGCCTATTTGAACAAGTGTTTTTCAATGAAGGACCTTGGAGAAGCTGCTTATATATTAGGCATCAAGATCTATAGAGATAGATCAAGACGCCTCATTGGTCTTTCACAGAGTACATACCTTGACAAGATATTGAAGAAGTTCAATATGGATCAGTCCAAGAAGGGGTTCTTGCCTGTATTGCAAGGTGTGCAATTGAGCACGGCTCAATGCCCGACCACGGCAGAAGATAGAGAAAAGATGAGTGTCATCCCCTATGCCTCGGCCATAGGGTCTATTATGTATGCCATGTTGTGTACCAGACCTGATGTAAACCTTGCCGTGAGTTTGGTAGGAAGGTACCAAAGTAATCCCGGCATGGAACACTGGGCAGCGGTCAAGAATATCCTGAAGTACCTGAAGAGGACTAAGGATATGTTTCTCGTTTATGGAGGTGACGAAGAGCTCGTCGTAAAGGGTTACGTCGACGCTAGCTTCGACACAGATCTGGATGACTCGAAGTCACAAACCAGATACGTGTATATTTTGAATGGAGGAGCAGTAAGCTGGTGCAGTTGCAAGCAAAGCGTCGTGGCGGGATCTACATGTGAAGCGGAGTACATGGCAGCCTCGGAGGCAGCACAGGAAGCAGTCTGGATGAAGGAGTTCATTACCGACCTAGGGGTGATTCCCATTGCGTCGGGCCCAATGACTCTCTTCTGTGACAACACTGGAGCTATTGCCCTTGCGAAGGAGCCTAGGTTTCACAGGAAGACCAGGCATATCAAGCGTCGCTTCAACTCCATTCGTGAAAGTGTTCAAAATGGAGACATAGATATTTGTAAAGTACATACGGACCTGAATGTAGCAGATCCGTTGACTAAACCTCTCCCTAGAGCAAAACATGATCAACACCAGGACGCAATGGGTGTTCGATTCATCACAATGTAACTAGATTATTGACTCTAGTGCAAGTGGGAGACTGTTGGAAATATGCCCTAGAGGCAATAATAAATGGTTATTATTATATTTCTTTATTCATGATAATCGTCTATTGTTCATGCTATAATTGTATTGTCCGGAAATCGTAATACATGTGTGAATGCATAAACCACAACGTGTCCCTAGTAAGCCTCTAGTTGACTAGCTCGTTGATCAACAGATAGTCATGGTTTCCTGACTATGGACATTGGATGTCATTGATAATGGGATCACATCATTAGGAGAATGATGTGATGGACAAGACCCAATCCTAAGCATAGCATAAAAGATCGTGTAGTTTCGTTTGCTAGAGCTTTTCCAATGTCAAGTATCTTTTCCTTAGACCATGAGATCGTGCAACTCCCGGATACCGTAGGAGTGCTTTGGGTGTGCCAAACGTCACAACGTAACTGGGTGACTATAAAGGTGCACTACGGGTATCTCCGAAAGTGTCTGTTGGGTTGGCACGGATCGAGACTGGGATTTGTCACTCCGTGTGACGGAGAGGTATCTCTGGGCCCACTCGGTAATGCATCATCATAATGAGCTCAATGTGACTAAGGCGTTAGTCACGGGATCATGCATTGCGGTACGAGTAAAAAGACTTGCCGGTAACGAGATTGAACAAGGTATTGGGATACCGACGATCGAATCTCGGGCAAGTAACATACCGATTGACAAAGGGAATTGTATACGGGATTGATTGAATCCTCGACATCGTGGTTCATCCGATGAGATCATCGTGGAACATGTGGGAGCCAACATGGGTATCCAGATCCCGCTGTTGGTTATTGACCGGAGAGGCATCTCGGTCATGTCTGCATGTCTCCCGAACCCGTAGGGTCTACACACTTAAGGTTCGGTGACGCTAGGGTTGTAGAGATATGAGTATGCGGAAACCCGAAAGTTGTTCGGAGTCCTGGATGAGATCCCGGATGTCACGAGGAGTTCCGGAATGGTCCGGAGGTGAAGAATTATATATAGGAAGTCAAGTTTCGGCCACCGGGAAAGTTTCAGGGGTTATCGGTATTGTACCGGGACCACCGGAAGGGTCCCGGGGGTCCATCGGGTGGGGCCACCTATCCCGGAGGGCCCCATGGGCTGAAGTGGGAGGGCAACCAGCCCTTAGTCAGCTGGGGCGCCCCCCATGGGCCTCCCCCCTGCGCCTAGGGTTGGAAACCCTAGGGTGGGGGGGCGCCCCACTTGCCTTGGGGGGCAAGGCACCCCCTTGGCCGCCGCCCCCCCCCCCCATTTAGATGGGGTTTGGCCGGCGCCCCCCCTCCCAGGGGGCCTATATAAAGGGGGGAGGGAGGGCAGCAATATCACAGCCTTGGGCACCTCCCTCCTCCCCTAATACACCCCTCTCTCTCGTAGAAGCTCGGCGAAGCCCTGCCGGCATCCCGCTACATCCACCACCACGCCGTCGTGCTGCTGGATCTCCATCAACCTCTCCTTCCCCCTTGCTGGATCAAGAAGGAGGAGACGTCGCTGCACCGTACGTGTGTTGAACGCGGAGGTGCCATCCGTTCGGCACTCGGTCATCGGTGATTTGGATCACGGCGAGTACGACTCCGTCATCCACGTTCATTGGAACGCTTCCGCTCGCGATCTACAAGGGTATGTAGATGCACTCCTTTCCCCTCGTTGCTAGTATACTCCATAGATGCATCTTGGTGAGCGTAGGAAAATTTTAAAATTATGCTACGATTCCTAACAGCTTTCTCCTTCTCAAGGCCAAAAATTATATATATAATTACGATCACAATGAACAAGATGCATACGATAAAACTTCTGATGAAATTCCAATTTCAATCGGTGGTAGTTCCATGATCCCATATCACCACATAGCCTAAACCATGTCAATGCATTTCCCTTCAAAGATAAAGGGAAGACCTTCTTCTTGATAACATCCTCGGGCATACCTGCAAGCTTAAATAATCCACAAACTTCATCCACATAGATTAGGTGCAAATCAGGATGTAATGTTCCATCACCTGTGAAAGGATTAGCTAGCAATTTCTCTATCATACCCGAAGGAATTTCAAAGTAAACATTTTCAGTAGGTTCAGTAGGTTGAGGAGCAACTCTTTGCTCTACTTGTCGGGGTGAAGATACCCCGAACAAGCCCCTCAAAGGATTATGTTCCATAGTAACAAGTGACAGTAAATTTCAGCACACTATATAAATTGTTCCTTACCAAATTCCACCTACCAAAGGCGCTTCACTCCCCGGCAACGGCGCCAGAAAAGAGTCTTGATGACCCACAATTGTAGGGGATCTATCATAGTCCTTTTGATAAGTAAGAGTGTCGAACCCAACGAGGAGCAGAAGGAAATGACAAGCGATTTTCAGTAAGGTATTCTCTGCAAGCACTGAAATTATCGGTAACAGATAGTTTTGTGATAAGGTAATTTGTAACGGGTAACAAGTAATGAAAGTAAATAAGGTGCAGCAAGATCGCCCAATCCTTTTTGTAGCAAAGGACAAGCCTGGACAAACTCTTATATAGAGAAAAGCCTCCCGAGGACACATGGGAATTATCGTCAAGCTAGTTTTCATCACGCTCATATGATTCGCGCTCGTTACTTTGATAATTTGATATGTGGGTGGACCGGTGCTTGGGTACTGCCCTTTCTTGGACAAGCATCCCACTTATGATTAACCCCTATTGCAAGCATCCGCAACTACAAGAGAAGTATTAAGGTAAAGCTAACCATAGCATGAAACATATGGATCCAAATCGGCCCCTTACGAAGCAACCCATAAACTAGGGTTTAGCTTCTGTCACTCTAGCAACCCATCATCTACTTATTACTTCCCAATGCCTTCCTCTAGGCCCAAACAATGGTGAAGTGTCATGTAGTCGGCGTTCACATAACACCACTAGAGGAAAGACAACATACATCTCATCAAAATATCAAACAAATACCAAATTCACCTGAATACTTATAGCAAGACTTCTCCCATGTCCTCAGGAACAAACGTAACTACTCACAAATCATATTCATATTCATAATCAGAGGTATATTAATATGCATAAAGGATCTGAACTTATGATCTTCCACCAAATAAACCAACTAGCATCAACTACAAGGAGTAATCAACACTACTAGCAACTCACAAGTACCAATCTGAGGTTTTGGGACAAAGATTGGATACAAGAGATGAACTAGGGTTTTAGAGGAGATGGTGCTGGTGAAGATGTTGATGGAGATTGACCCCCTCCCGATGAGAGGATTGTTCGTGATGACAATGGCGATGATTTCCCCCTCCCGGAGGGATGTTTCCCCGGCAGAACAGCTCCGCCGGAGCCCTAGATTGGTTCCGCCAAGGTTCCGCCTCGTGGCGGCGGTGTTTCTTCCCGAAAGCTTGCTTATGATTTTTTCCAGGGTAAAAGACTTCATATAGCAAAAGATGGGCACCGGAGGGCAGCCAGGGGGCCCACGAGGCAGGGGGCGCGCCCGGGGGGTAGGGCGCGCCCCCACCCTCGTCGCCAGGGTGTGGGCCCCCTCTGGTGGATTCTTTCGCCAGTATTTTTTATTAATTCCAAAAACTGCCTCCGTGGAGTTTCAGGACTTTTGGAGCTGTGCAGAATAGGTCTCTAATATTTGCTCCTTCCCCAGCCCAGAATTCCAGCTGCCGGCATTCTCCCTCTTCATGTAAACCTTGTAAAATAAGAGAGAAAAGGCATGAGTATTGTGACATAATGTGTAATAACAGCCCATAATGCAATAAATATCGATATAAAAGCATGATGCAAAATGGACGTATCACATGACATGGCTAAAGCACGTAATATGAAACTTATCTTATGTCTCTTCGAACAATTGTCTGGATTAAAAATTAATTTTCATATGAGCGAGTTGTTCTGTTTTTGGAAGGCCAAGGACGAGGAACACACTTATAGACAATTGTTTGGATGTGAATTAGGTGCTTTACCATTCAATTACTTGGGCATACCGATACATCACCGTAAACTATCCAATAAAGAATGGAAGTGTATTGAAGAATGAATTGAAAAAAAAACTCAGCTGCCGGAAGGGCAAGCTTATGTCATATGGAGGTCGGCTAGTCCTGATTAACTCGGTATTGACTAGTATGCCGATGTTTCTACTTTCGTACTTCGAAATTCCAAAGGGGTTCGGAAGCGACTTGATTTCTTTAGATCTCGTTTCTTTTGGCAGTCTGATGAGGCCAAGAGGAAATACCGTCTTGCGCGATGGAATATTCTTTGCCGACCTAAAGATCAAGGGGGTCTCGGTTTTGAGAACTTAGAAATTAAGAATAAATGCCTTATGAGCAAATGGCTTTACAGGCTAGAGACAGAGCTGGAGGGTATGTGGTCACAAATCCTGCGCATAAGTATCTACAATCTAAAACATTAGCCTAGGTTACCATGAGACCGACTTACTCGCCATTCTGGAAGGGACTTATGAGAACGAAGGACTTGTTCTTTCGCAGGGTCAAATTCTTGGTTGGCAATGGGATGTCAACAAGATTTTGGGAGGATACGTGGTTAGGAGAGACACCTCTGGCTGTCCAATATCCCACCTTTATAATATTGTGCAACGTAAGGAGGATTACGTAGGCACAATCCTTCAAACTATTCCCCTGAACATCCAGTTCTGACGTGCGTTAGTTGGTGAGCGATGGAATGCCTGGATGCATTTGGTTCAGACATTGATAGAAGTTCAAATCTCCGATCAGCCGGATTCGATACAATGGAAGTTAGCTAAGAATGGGATTTTTACGGCGAGCTCTTTCTATTTGGATTTGATTAATTCTGGCCCAATCTCAAAGTCACTGCACATCTGGAGAGTTAAGGTTCCTTTGCGGATTAAAATCTTTATGTGGTTTGTCCACAAGCAAGTGATACTCACAAAGGACAACTTAATTAAAAGGCGATGGGTAGGAAGTTCACGGTGCTGTTTTTATGATCATGATGAAACAATACAACACTTATTTCTTGAATGCCCACTTGCCAAACTACTTTGGAGAACGATTCATATAGCTTTCAACATTAATCCTCCCGTAGATATTGCGTCATTGTTTGGGACGTGGTTAGCTGGGGTTGACCGGATTACTGCGGCTCGTATTTGGATTGGAATATGTGCGCTGTTATGGGCTATATGGAACTGCAGGAATGATATGATTTTTAACAGACAACACTCTTTAACTTTCTTGCAAGTCATCTTCAGAGCTACAGCTTGGATCCGTACGTGGTCCTTACTCACTCCTATGGACTCCAGGGAGCCTTTGGTTACTGGGTGCAACCAATGGGAGATGGTAGCTTGGGTTATATTCAACCGGTTCGGATGGCGCTCGCATAACAGGATAGGAGTCTAGGGAGCTTATCCTCAATATTACCGCATCGGTTGCTTGTGTCAGCATGTAATCTTCTTATTTTTACTTTGTTTTGCTCCGTTTGCAAGCTGTAAGATCTTTATGATGCTACTTTGTGGATTGTTAATAAAATGGCTGCATGCATCTTCATGATGCAGAGGCCGGGGGCTTGCCTCCATTTCCAAAAAAAATTATCTGCTTATGCAGCAGCGGGTGTGTCGTGGAATTGTCACGGCAGATGTCCTCAAGCTAGGACTTAGTCGTGGAGCCATCGCTGCTAGGAAGCTTGAAGGGGTTAACGGGACAAGGAAAACGAAGGTTTATACTGGTTTGGCCCCTTATAGTGAAGGTAAAAGCCTACGTCCAGTTGAGGTGGTATTGATTAGGGTTTCGATGACCAGGGAGCTTAACTGCTATGCCCGGCTCTCGATGAAATCTTTCTCGTCCCTAAACTGCTGCCGGGTCGTCCCTTTATATAGGGAGGCTGACGCCCAGCAGCTCTCAGAGTCCCGGCCGGCTCATAAGAGTGTCCGGCTCGGACTCTCAACTATTCTTGCCTTACACTACAAGTTCTACCATAATGATGATTATAACTACGGGCTTTAAACCATATCCGGGTCTTAAGCCCATCTTTGGCCCACCGTCTCCAAGCTTGTCGCTGGACTTCTGGCGATGACCATTATGAGTAACCCGGCCCCTTCTGGCGGGTGACTCTAAGGTCTATATCCTCAACATTAGGCCCTAGATTGATTTGAACCGGCTCATATCAATCTTCCATTCTTTCGATAGAAAATCTCCGGCTTACAATTGCGGGAAGGTCATAACCCGGCGTGACGTCATCCTCTGGACTCCGGGTAATCCGCCGTGACGTCATCTTCCATTAAGTCCATTTTTACTCCACCATATCCGCAACGGATCTTATCTTTACTGCCATCCCGAAAATCGAGGCGTTTTTATGGTGAGATAACCGCGCCGCGGCCTCCTCGTTTCTCGCGCCCACTTAAGAGCTCGCCCTTATAAATAGCCCGGCCCGACGGGCCTTCAGCCACTCGTCTTCCTCCTCGCGCCACTGTTCCTCCGCTCGAGCTCTGTTGCTGTCGCCGCCGCGGGTCTCCTCCTCCTCACCAACTCCGGCCGCTGCATCAACCTGTTGTGTCCAGAGAAAACGGCGGCGACCTCCGCGACTCACCAGCACCTGTAAGTCCTGGCTACCCCGTAGAACAGATCTGCAGTAGGGTTCGTCCTGTTCGTCCGTATTCTTCGCCGTCGCCCACGAGCTCTTGGTAGTTTTCATTTTTACTGCCCTTCTTGATCTTAGACCTGTATAGACCTGCTGCAGTAGCTGTTTGGCACCCATTTCAAATGCAAATAGATCTCTTTTTACTGCATAGAGTTCCTGTTTGAGCCTGCGAACTTCTCCTGCGTCTGCTTTAGGTCTAGAAATTTTTCCCTTTAGTCGACCATTTTGATCTGAAATTTTCACTGCGATCTGTGAAACTTGTTTTCACCATACTTAGTAAAAAACTGCTTCTGCTGAGCTATGGCAGCTTACATTTCCGGCTCAAAGAAACCACGCGCCGTAGGACCTTCCGGCTCAAAGGAGGCCATGCGCCATAAAATTTTCCGGCTTATCTGTGACAAGGTCGTAGACAATCGAATTACTTCTTAATACCTCTAGCGGCTTAGATAACCCAATGCAATTAGATATATGTCATTAGGCCCCTCCATAAGCCGCCACTTTAACACTGAACTGTAAGTTTCCTCCGGCTTATAATTAAACCGGGCATGTTTCCTTTTATCATAGGCTTCCGACTTTCACCATGCCTCCCAAAGCTCCTAAAGCACCCATCACTTGCAATTGGATGAGGTCCAACGTCACCGACGAGACCTTAACGGATTTCATGAAGTCAGGTTACCTGCCCAAAAAGGACGTCATGTCCTACCGTGCCCCCGACCCATCAGAGGAGAGACCACAGCCGAGGGACGGGGAAGTGGTAGTTTTTGCGGATCATATGAGCCGGGGCTTCGCACCGCCCGGCTCAAAGTTCTTCAGAGATGTGCTGAATTTCTTCGACCTGCGGCCTCAAGACATAGGACCCAACTCGGTGTCAAATATATGCAATTTCCAAGTGTTCTGTGAGGTCTACCTTGGAGAAGAACCCAGCCTGCTGCTCTTCAGAGAGCTCTTCTACCTGAACCGTCAGAACGAGTGCGCCAACGGGCCAAGCTTGGAACTTGGTGGCATCTCCATCCAGCGACGGAGGGACTGCCTTTTCCCTTACGCCGAGCCGCCAAGCCACCCAAAGGACTGGAACCAGACGTGGTTCTATTGCCAAGACACGTCGCCGGCTGACAAGAGCCCGCTGCCCGGCTTCCGCCCTTCTCGACTGGAACCGACTCACCCTCTGTCTGACAAGTTAACTCAGGCGGAACGCCAACCTCTTCTCCCCACCATCAACAAGATCAAGGCTCTCCTGGGCAATGGTCTCAACGGAATTGATCTGGTCCGGGTCTGGATCTCGTGGCGGGTGATCCCCCTAAGCCGCCGCCCCGGCTTAATGTGTGAATAAACAGGCCGGAAAGATGACCCCCTGCGACACAGCCGCAACGACCTCCTTGAAGACGTTGCCGAGGACATGACCAAGGCTCTCTTGAACGAGAGCTTGGCAGACTGCGGGAGGACCGGGTTAGCCCCCTTCTGCAAGACCAACCCAGCCCCAGCAGTAAGCCGCTAACCTGAACATCTTATCTTCTTCTGTAGATAACCTTCATCTGAATCTTTAAGAAATCATCATTGTATTTTTCAGGCTGATGACAAATTCTGGAAGGTCAAATATGACCATGAGGCGGCCAAGAAGGCCAGGAAGGCTAAGAAAGCCGCCAAGAGAGCCGCCCCTCGCAAGAAGGGAAGTAGGCCTACTGCTTCAGAGCTGATGCAACTAAGCGACAGCTCCGAGTCAAAGGTAACCCCTGAGCCTGTAAGCTCTTGTTGTATTTGTTGCTTATTTCTGTCCACCTTATCAATACTTGTTCATCAATAGGACGACACCGGAGCAAGTAACCCGGTGGTTGAAGAGGTAATGATACTTTCCTCCGACTCGGAGCCCTTGCCAAGGCTGAAAATCCGAAGGGTAACCCGGAAAGTAAACTTTTCACATACTTTAGCTTATCAAGATCCTCAATTTATTTTGAAGCGACAGGTTCATGAGAGCCGGCGTCACACCCGGACCAACAAGGACGCTGACCTCTCCTCCGGGTTACCTGACGCATCGAGGAAACGCCGAACTGAGGTTATCTCCAACTTGTACCCTTTTCATCCTTTGGCGGGTGTTATACGTCAACCGCTCAATTCTTCTGACTCAAATTATCAGGAAACTTCCCCCTCTTCTGGCGACTCTATGCAGTCGAACCTGCCGGCTTTCAAGACCGTGCCCGGGTAATGATGATCATCTCATGTTGTACTTTGTCTTTACTTACACTTTTGTGCTTAACCTTTCTGTCTTTTCAGTGCCCAGGCAAAACTCAGCAAAAGGGCGAAGAAGAACAAGCCGGTCGAAGAGCCGGACTTGCCTGAACCGGAGGTAGCCGCTCAAGAACCGCCAGCTGCCTCTGCAACTGAAGCCACTGCTCCAACTGACAAGCCAATAGCAGAAGCTTCTGCTAACCCGGAGGCCTCTAGCTCGGCTCAACCAGCAGATGACCCGGATGTGGTAATCACCTGGACGGAATTTGTTGAGCCGGGGAGACCTACTGCGCTGGCCAAGTGCTCCGCTAAGGAGGAGTTGTTAGGGCGCCACCGGGCCAATCTGGACCTCACCGACTATGGCAATCTGAGCATCGGAGAGATCATCTCCGGCTATATCAGCCAGGTGCACAAGAGCCGGGACTTAGAGATTGCCATGGTGAACCAGATTCAGCAGAAGTCTGAGGTATCACTCTTCTTTCTTCTTACTTACTGCATAGTTATCTTGTTATTCTTACCATGCTCTAGCCCCCAAGTCTACTACTTATGAGAGAATATGTTGTAGACTTAAGTTCCGGCTTACTCGTTTGAACCGGTAACTTGTAAATAGAAACGTTCGATATGCATTAGCCCCCAAGTGCCAAGTGTCTTTGCTTGGAAAGTGCTTGGGACTTTTAAAATTGCATAGTAACTGTTCATCCTATGACCCGGAAATTATAAAGGCTGCTGGCAAGAAGTTTGAAGCTGACATCTCCGATCTCAAGACCCGTCTGAAGACGCAAGAAACTGAGACCCGGAAAGCAAATGCCAAATTTGTGTCCAGTATTGCTGCGCAAAAAAAGCTGAAGACGGACTTTGACGCTGAACGGAAGGCTTGGGCCGAAGAAAAGGCTACTCTGGTGAACCGGGCTAAACAGGCGGAGAAGGCTCTGACAGAGAAGACCGCCGAACTCTCCGGCTTAAAGCGCCAAGTGTCCTAGATGGTTGCCGCAATCTTCGGTAAGTCATTTCACCAGCTTTCATCAAGTTTATAATCTTTATATCTCATAACTCATCCTTGTCGGCGGCTTATCTTATTCTGTTAAACAGGTCCCAAAAGCGCCAACCTCAACCAAAGTGTGGTAACCAAGCTGAAGGCCGTGTACACCCTGGTGGAGCAGCTCTACACCGGGTCACAGCGTGCTTTGGCTGTGGTGGCCCTATCCAATGAGGTGCCGACTCATCTGGCGGAAGTTCTTCGCCGGCTTGCCGTTCTTCCCCAACGTGTCCAAGAGCTGCGGCGGGCCTCTGCAAGAGCCGGAGCTATCGCCGCTCTGAGCCGGGCCAAGGCGTTCCTTCCAGAGTTAGACCCAGCGGACATTGCCCTCGGCTATCCCAGTTTGAAGGAAGACGGCACACCCTTCGACCAAAGGGACTTTGCAGCCTGCGTGAAGATTGTGCGCCCGGTGGCCACCCTCATTGGAAACGACACAGATCTGACCAAGTACCAGCCGGGTTACAATGCAGAAAATCAGAGGATCCCCACTCCGCGTTATGAAGCTATCAGCTTAGTCCCGCCAGCTCGTAAGCACACCTTCGCCCCGGAGATTGACCCGGCCGGGTTAATTGACGAGGAAGCTCAATTTGAAGCTTTGAGCGGCATTGACTGGAAGTCGTCAACTTTCCAGGTCTTGGGAACAGCCGGAGGAGAGGAGAGGGATGAGCCGGAGACTTCAACCCAGCAAGCGTCGTAACTCTGTAGATGGTTTATGTGAAACAATGCTTCACCCTTTTGGACTCAATGAGTCTTGTAATAGAATAGGATCAACACTTTAACTGTGTCGTGCCATCGTGCACGTGCTGAATGCTGAATTCTTATGAAAGTTGCTTCCTTATATGTCTCCGGGTTATAGTTGATCAGTCATGTTCCTTAAGCTTAAATAGTTGTCTTTAACTATCCTGCATAGAAAGACAAATCACAAGTCTCGAGGCGGCTTACCGCACGGAGAATCATAGTCTTATGCATATAACCCGGAATATGATTCACCAAAGACTGGTCCTCAATTATGTCCTTGATATAACCGTAACAACACACTTACCAGCCTGCAAGCACACTTCCGGTTTACCAGTCTTAATGACGCCGGTTGTATTCGACTAGCACTGTAAATCAAAGTTAAGCCGGCAAAGTGAGACCCGCCGGGCACACCTGAAATAATCAGAAGAACTCACTATAAATCCGAAGAACTTAGGGGCTTCCGGTTTGAATACGACCAGAGACCCGTCCCAAAGGGGTTATGCTAGGATTCGAGTACGATCATATAGCCCCCAGTGGGTGTGGCGATGCCAATCAAGAGGGTACCGACAGCTATGTTCTCTTTGGTTCGAATACGACCCATGTTTGAACAGGAAGCCCCCAAATGACCTTAAGAATTTTTTAACGACGCTGATTCGAATACGATCCACGTCGGTATCGACAGCTATGTTCTCTTTGGTTCGAATACGACCTATGTTTGAACAGGATGCCCCCAAATGACTATATTGTGTATGGCTAGATTCGAATACGATCATAAGCCGGATCCTCCTTCAAGTTATCACATGATCTTGTAATGAAAACAACACATTCATCTTTGGAGGAGAAAAAAGGACAAAGGTCCTGCTTTATTGCTTATCATAATATATACATGGCTTAGAAAAATATGTACATTATGAGAGCCAGTGGCTCAAGTGTAATAAGGCCGAAGCTGAGCTATGTTCCACGGCCGACGGGTCTCTTCCTCCGACTTACGTGAATCTTTGTGCTCCCGAATGTCAATGAGGTAATATGACCCGTTGTGCAAATTCTTGCTGACCACAAAGGGCCCTTCCCAAGGCGGGGATAGCTTGTGCGCATCTGTTTGATCTTGGATGAGCCGGAGCACCAGATCACCTTCCTGGAAGACCCGGGATTTAACCCGGCGACTATGATAACGGCGCAGGTCCTGTTGGTAAATCGCTGAGCGAGCTACTGCCACATCACGCTGTTCGTCCAACAAGTCAAGAGCATCTTGGCGCGCCTGCTCATTATCCACCTCAACATAAGCCGCCACTCACTGGGGAGGACTGCTTCCGCTCCATAAACCATGAAGAAAGGCGTGAAACCTGTAGACCTATTAGGAGTAGTGTTGATGCTCCACAACACGGAGGGTAACTCCTCCACCCAACAACCCGGCGTCCATTGTAAAGGGACCAAAAGCCGGGGTTTGATGCCTTTCAGAATCTCCTGATTAGCCCTCTCAGCTTGACCATTGGACTGAGGGTGAGCCACTGATGAAACATCAAGTCTAATATGCTCTCGTTGACAAAACTCCTCCATGGCGCCTTTGGATAAATTGGTACCATTGTCAGTTATAATGCTATGTGGAAAGCCAAAGCGAAAGATCACCTTTTTCATAAATTGAACTGCCGTGGCTGCATCACACTTGCTAACTGGCTCCGCTTCAACCCACTTGGTAAATTTGTCAACTGCCACCAAGAGGTGGGTCTTCTTATCCTTGGACCTTTTAAAAGGCCCAACCATATCAAGCCCCCAGACCGCAAAGGGCCAAGTAATTGGGATCATCCTCAGCTCCTGAGCCGGCACATGAGCCCGTCGCGAGAACCTTTGGCAACCATCACATTTACTGACCAAGTCCTCCGCATCAGCATGAGCCATCAGCCAATAAAAACCATGACGAAAAGCCTTGGCCACAAGAGACTTTGAGCCGGCGTGATGGCCACAATCCCCTTCATGAATCTCACGCAAGATCTCTTGACCTTCCTCAGGGGAGACACAACGCTGGAACGCTCCCGTAACACTGTGGCGATGTAACTCACCATTGATAACAATCATTGACTTAGACCGCCGGGTTATTTGTCTGGCCAAAGTTTCATCCTCAGGCAAATCTCCCCGGGTCATGTAAGCCAGATAGGGCATTGTCCAGTCCGGTATGATGTGGAGAGCCGCCACCAGTCGTGCCTCCGGGTCAGGGACAGCCAAGTCTTCCTCTGTAGGCAACTTAACAGAAGGGTTATACAGGACATCCAGGAAAGTATTAGGCGGCACCGGTTTTCGCTGAGAGCCCAGCCGGCTTAAAGCATCAGCCGCCTCGTTCTTCCTGCGATCGATGTGCTCTACTTGGTAACCCTGAAAGTGCCCAGCAATGGCATCAACTTCGCGGCGATAAGACGCCATGAGAGGGTCCTTGGAGTCCCACTTTCCTGATACTTGCTGAGCCACCAAGTCTGAGCCGCCGAAGCACCTTACCCGGCTCATCTCCTTAGCCATCCGAAGACCGTGGAGCAAGGCCTCGTACTCAGCTGCGTTGTTGGTACAAGGAAACATCAATTGTAGCACATAATGGAACTTATCACCCTTAGGGGAAGCTAATACAACTCCAGCCCCCGAGCCCTCCAACTGCCTGGACCCATCAAAGTGAATAGTCCAATATGTGTTATCCGGCTTTTGCTCGGGCACTTGTAGCTCTGTCCAATCATTGATGAAATCCACCAAAGCCTGAGATTTAACAGCAGTGCGTGGCACATACTTCAGACCATGAGGTCCGAGCTCTATAGCCCACTTAGCCACTCTCCCTGTGGCCTCTCTGTTTTGAATGATATCTCCAAGGGGGGCAGAACTGACCACAGTGATGGGGTGACCCTGGAAATAATGATTACGCTTCCGGCTTGCCATGAACACACCATAAACAAGCTTCTGCCAATGCGGATACCGCTGCTTGGACTCAATGAGTACTTTGCTGACATAGTAAACCGGCCTCTGAACCGGATGCTCCTTACCCTCTTCCTTGCGCTCCACCACCACGGCCACACTGACGGCTCGGGTGTTAGCAGCCACATACAGCAATAAAGGCTCCTTGTCAACCGGAGCAGCAAGGACTGGGGGCTCGGCCAGCTGCCTCTTCAAATCCTCAAAAGCAGTATTAGCCGCATCATTCCAGACAAAGTCATCAGTTTTCTTCATCAACTGATATAATGGCATAGCCTTCTCACCCAAACAGCTTATGAACCGGCTTAAAGCAGCGATACGACCCGCCAAGCGCTGGACGTCGTTTATACACGCCGGCTTAGCCAGGGAGGTGATGGCCTTGATCTTCTCCGGGTTAGCTTCAATGCCTCTGTTAGAAACCAAGAAACCCAAGAGCTTGCCTGCAGGAACACCAAAAACACATTTGGCCGGGTTAAGCATCATCTTGTAGACCCGGAGATTATCAAAGGTTTCCCTCAGATCATCTATCAAGGTTTCCTCCTTCCTGGACTTAACCACAATATCATCCACATAAGCATGAACATTGCGCCCAATCTGGTTATGAAGACAGTTCTGCACGCAACGCTGATAAGTCGCTTGTGCACTCTTGAGTCCAAAGGGCATAGATACATAGCAGAAGGCTCCAAAGGGAGTGATAAACGCCGTCTTCTCCTGGTCCTTAACTGCCATTTTAATCTGATGATATCCAGAATAAGCATCCAAGAAACTTAGGCGCTCACAACCCGCCGTAGCATCAATAATTTGATCAATACGGGGAAGGGCGAAAGGATCAGCCGGACACGCCTTGTTCAAGTCCGTGTAGTCCACACACATCCGCCAGGTGCCGTTCTTCTTGAGTACGAGCACCGGGTTAGCTAACCATTCTGGGTGAAAAACTTCAACGATAAAACCGGCCGCCAAGAGCCGGGCCACCTCTTCACCAATAGCTTTCCGCCTCTCCTCATTAAACCGCCGAAGGAACTGCCTAACCGGCTTAAATTTCGGATCAACATTAAGAGTGTGCTCAGCGAGTTCTCTAGGTACACCTGGCATGTCAGACGGCTTCCATGCAAAAATGTCCCTATTCTCACGGATGAACTCGATGAGCGCGCTTTCCTATTTTGGATCCAGATTGGCACTGATGCTAAACTGCTGAGATGAATCTCCTGGAACGAAATCAACAAGTTTAGTCTCATCAGCCGACTTAAATTTCATTGCCGGCTCATGCTCCGTAGTCGGCTTTTTCAGAGAGGTCATATCTGTTGGGTCAACATTGTCTTTGTAAAACTTCAACTCCTCTGTTGCGCAAACAGATTCTGCATAAGCCGCATCGCCTTCCTCACACTCCAAGGCCACCTTCTGGCTGCCGTGAACCGTAATGGTCCCATTATGACCCGGCATCTTGAGCTGTAAATATACGTAACACGGCCGTGCCATGAACTTGGCGTAAGCCGGCCGCCCAAATATGGCATGGTACGGACTTCTTATCTTGACCACCTCAAAGGTCAATTTTTCCACCCTGTAGTTGTGCTCATCTCCAAAGGCCACTTCCAACTCGATCTTGCCGACTGGATAAGCCGACTTACCAGGTACCACACCATGGAAAATAGTGTTTGACTGGCTGAGGTTCTTATCAATCAACCCCATACGACGGAACGTCTCATAATAGAGGATGTTGATGCTGCTGCCTCCATCCATGAGCACCTTAGTGAACTTATATCCTCCCACCTGAGGAGCCACCACCAAGGCCAAGTGACCCGGATTATCCACCCGGGGAGGGTGATCCTCCCTACCACACTATAGGCTGCTCAGACCACCGCAAGTAGCGTGGAACTGCCGGCTCAACAGCATTCACGGCCCTCTTATGAAGCTTCTGATCTCGCTTACACAGACTGATGGTAAACACATGATACTGTCCACCGCTAAGCTGCTTTGGATTGGTCTGATAACCCCCCTGCTGCTGTTGATGACCCTGGCCAGACTGCTGATTAAAGCCCCTTGACCGTTTTGAGGATTAGAATTTGAGCCGCCGCCCGGGCCATGAAAGCCGCCGGCGCCTGAACCACCGCCCGGGCCATTGTTGCCGTTAAAGGTGTTGGAATTCTTAAAGGCCTTCATGATTGCACAATCCTTCCATAGATGAGTAGCTGGCTTCTCTCTAGAGCCATGCCTTGGACAAGGCTCATTCAACAGCTGCTCCAGCGTCGGGCCTAACCCGCCGGCTCGGGGAGGGGGCCTCCCCTTGCGTCGCTGGTTATTACCCTATGAGCTGGCGTTGGCTACGAATTCTAGGCTGCCATCGGCCTTGCGCTTGCCACCTCCTTGGTTCCCCGGGTTATGCTGATGACCCTTGCCATTGTCGTTCTTCTTTCCCTTCCCTGTCCTTTCATCATCTGAAGCGGGGTCCTTGGTACCATCAGAATCGGCGTACTTGACGAGAGCCGCCATCAGCGTACCCATATCATTGCAGTCGCGCTTAAGCCGCCCGAGTTTCATCTTCAGGGGCACGAAACGATAATTCTGTTCCAACATTAAGACTGCAGAGCCGGCATCCATCTTATCAGAGGAATGTATTATCTCCTTAACCCGGCGAACCCAATGTGTCGTAGACTCACCCTCCTGCTGCTTACAGTTAGTCAAATCCACAATTGACATAGACTGCCTACAGGTATCCTTGAAGTTTTGGATGAACCGGGCTTTCAGCTCAGCCCAAGACCCGATGGAATTCGGTGGTAGCCCTTTCAACCAAGTGCGGGCAGTCCCATCTAACATCATGGTGAAGTACTTGGCCATTGCCGCTTCACTGACTTCCAGTAGTTCCATGGCCATCTCATAACTCTCGATCCAGGCTGCAGGTTGTAAGTCAGCCGTGTAATTAGGCACCTTCCTAGGGCCTTTGAAGTCCTTGGGTAGACGTTCATTGCGGAGAGCTGGCACTAAACAAGGGACACCTCCAGTCCTGGTAGGGATACCCACGTCGACAGAAGTCGTCGGATAAGCCGGGGGAGTCTGGTAAGCCGTCAACTGAGGCACCTGCTCCGCCTCTTGCCGCGCTCTGTCTTGGTCTGCTGTGTGAAAGGCTCCGTTATGAGCCGGGCCATGGCCAGGGGGCGGGTCATGGCGTCGGACGTTACTTGAGCCGGTCGCTGAGACCATGTGTCTGCTGTAGCTCGGGCTCCGGCCTGGACGAGGGGTCGAGTGGATCCTGTCCCGGCTGTAGGAGTACGCCTCTTGTTGCGCCAGTGCTGTCTGAAGGAGTTCCCTGACCCGGCGGGTTTCAATAGCCGTCGGAGAGTCGCCGTCAATTGGGAGGGCCGCCAGCCGCGCTGCTGCGGCTACCATGTTCTCCAGCGGGTTAGCGTAATGACCCGGTGGTATTGGCACATACTGAGGCGGGGCAGGGTTCACCCGGGGAGGCCCCATCACTTGTGGCTGAACAGGGGTCCCAGACCCGGGCACTATGATCCCTGGCGGGTTACTGGACTCTGCACCTGGCGTGTTGAAGAGGTTTCGAGGATCGTAAACCGGAGGGAGTCAAGATTGGGATTTTTGATGCCTCCTTCTCATGACCTCATTGGACGCGTTCTGATCCATCGTGAGCCGGAAGGACTGCGCCTGAATCAACTGAGTTTGGGCGTCGAGAGCCGCCCTCTCCGCAGCCATCCTGATCCCTTCCGCTGCCAGATCCTCTTTGGCTTTCACGAGATCTAACTTTAACTGCGCTACCTCTATGTCATGCTGAGCTTGATCCGCCGGGTCAACCGCGGCGGTCAACAGGGCCGTCATCTTATCCGTGAGATCCATCAGCACCTGAGCCGGCGAGGGCACCGGGTTTCCTGCCCCAGCAGCAGGGTTCTGAACAGGCTGTGCACCGTCCATGAAGATTCCGACCCGGCTCGGCGGCTCAAACGGGTCTGGAATACTGTCACCATCGGAACAACCCATGAGCCTACCATCTTGAAGCTGATACAACGAGTTTGACTCATCTGTGGACGATTCGCCGTCAGAGCCGGCGGCCGTCTCATCACCAGATCCAGATCTATCAGAGTGCCCTCCATGGACACATCCCACAAAAACATGCTTCGGGGCAGGCAGGGCCCGGGCGGGTCGTGCGCGCTGAGCCGTCTCGATGAGATCGGCGCAGAGACCCGGCTCAGGGCCCGGCTCACCAATCTTGCCAATGAAAACATGAATTCCGCCGAAGGGGACCCGGTACCCATACTCAATTGAGCCGGCGTCGGGGCCCCAGCTTGCATCGTCGATGTAGAGCTTGCCGCGACGACTCTTGGTCATCTGGCCCACAGCGTATCCCTTGAGCCCTTTGAAGCTGCCCTTCAAGAACTCAAATCCACCGTGCGCTGGCCCCACGGTGGGCGCCAACTGTCGTGGAATTGTCACGGCAGATGTCCTCAAGCTAGGACTTAGTCGTGGACCCATCGCTGCTAGGAAGCTCCAAGGGGTTAACGGGACAAGGAACACGAAGGTTTATACTGGTTCGGCCCCTTACAGTGATGGTAAAAGCCTACGTCCAGTTGAGGTGGTATTGATTAGGGTTTCGATGACCAGGGAGCTTAACTGCTATGCCCGGCTCTCGATGAAATCTTTCTCGTCCCTAAACTGCTGCCGGGTCGTCCCTTTATATAGGGAGGCTGACGCCCAGCAGCTCTCAGAGTCCCGGCCGGCTCATAAGAGTGTCCGGCTCGGACTCTCAACTATTCTTGCCTTACACTACAAGTTCTACCATAATGATGATTATAACTACGGGCTTTAAACCATATCCGGGTCTTAAGCCCATCTTTGGCCCACCGTCTCCAAGCTTGTCGCTGGACTTCTGGCGATGACCATTATGAGTAACCCGGCCCCTTCTGGCGGGTGACTCTAAGGTCTATATCCTCAACAGGGTGTCTCCAATTTCAGCACATGTACTACTTGTACTATAGTCAATTTGATTTCTATCCTTCCTTTTATGATAGAACCATATCCTCGCCTGTGTCATATGCTCACGGGCCTTTGATATGACTGTACACATAGCAAGTATGTACACTACATCTAATGTATTCTTCTTCGAAGGCCATTTTGGATCAACTGAGCTCTCAGCAGCAGGAGTGCCCCAAAAGGTGGTTATTTGCTATGATGAGAGCGCTAAAGCCTGATGATTTTGTTAGGTTTTCAGTTTCACTTTGGGCCATGTGGGGAGCAAGGAGAAAAGTTTTGTATGAAGGCCTGTTCAAGTCACCCCAGACGACATATGGTTTCATAAATTCTTATATAACTGATTTTCAGATCATTGCCCCAAATATAGAAGCATCAGGGGGTGGAACCATGCAACATCCGACCTGGATCGCTCCTCCCGACGGCTACGCAAAGCTGGACGTGGATGCGGCTGTGGGCTGCAGAAGCCGTTATGGAGCTGTGGTGGCGATATGAAGGGACCAGGAAGGAGGTTTCCTTGGGGCATCGGCTTTTATTTTCAAGCATATCAAAGATCCTGCTACTTTAGAAGCTTTGGCGATAAGGGAGGGCCTTGATCTTGCAGCAGACTTACATACGCCAAGGGTACATGCAGCTACAGATTGCAAGGGGGTGGCAAATGAGATCGGCAGAAAAAGTACTGCGGCGTACGGCCCAGTGATTAGGGAGATTGAGATACAAGCATCTTCTTTTATTTCATGTAACGTAGTTTACCAATCTAGGAGCTCAAATTTTGATGCTCACAACTTAGCAAAGCATGCTTTAACTTTGAACGTTGGCCGCCATGTTTGGTTAGGCCAGCGCGAAGGCATTTCTTTCGTCCATGTAAACATTGTGACAACGTAATAAAGCTTTGCGAGGTTGCCTAAAAAAAATCTAATGGACAGACGAGTAAAAGCGTGGTAGCATGATGTGCTGAGTTATTGGAGATGTTGGTGTTATCAAGTCAAATATACCTCTAGGTTCAGGTCCTAGTTTGAATTTGAACTCCTATATATTATTACTCCCTCCGTTTTTATTTACTCCGCATATTAGTTTTGACCTAAGTCAAACTTTATAAAGTTTGACAAAGTTTATCGTAAACAATCAAAACTTCCACAATAACAGATATATATGGTATGAAAATATATTGAATAATGATTATAATTGCATTGATTTTGTATTGTGGATGTTAAATATTTTTTGTATAAACTTGATCAAAGTTTACGAAGTTTGACTTGAGACAATGCTAATATGCAAAGTAAATAAAAACGGAAGGAGTACTACGCAGAATACATACTTGAGGCGGACGTACAGGTCCATTTTTAATGAAAAAACTACAACACAATTCCCTAATTATTTATATTGATCGTTGTTACTGCTAGAAAAAATATTACAAGGAGATCTGCGATGGGGATTTAAAGTGAGCCTAAATATCTGAAATGGATTCGAACTTCCCAATCAGGCCGTGATAACATGCTATAGTCTAATCTCTTTTGTGGTGGTTGTCAAGCGACATTCTTGGTCACTTTTCCTTGCAAATGAATGGACGCCAAGTAAGACCAGGCACAGGACGGATGAAACAAATCCTCCTTAATGTCCCCGTCGGCATTGGCAGATTTTCCTTCTAGAATGCGACCTGGCCAGTGCACGAAAATCCCATGCCAACATAAAACCAAGAACATGACGTAAGAGGCATCCACTTGTCATCCATTCTGGTGCTACCGTGCTGCACTAGTACTGCCAATATTGCTACACTCCTTAGCTGCTAAGAAAAATACCATCAGCTGGAGGCATATGAGGCTGACGAGGGACCCCATCCCCTGCATGCTCTGTTTCTTAATTTGGACTTTTGACAGTCAAATATGTCAGTGTGGTAACTCAACTCGATGGGAATTACAGTGGGTAGACGGTAATTTAGAAATCTTCGGGTCGAAGGAAACCAATCAGGTCCCGTTTTCGTCTCCCCAATGGATACTCCTATTTTTTTCTTACAAGATAGTACATTCAGTTGTGATGTACACTTGTCGTTGGGCATCGACAAATGTTGGACATCCCCTGCCCTCCTAATACGTTCTGATCTGCGCGAGGATGCTTCCAATTTATGTTAGAAGATACATTCGGATGTGAATGTACACTTAGCAGCTGGGCTTTGACAAGTGTTGGACCTCCCCTGACTAATAAATACATCCATCCAAATGCAATGTGCAATACCTTGCTTACTTGCACACACAAGGTAGGAGACATCTAAAGCTAGCCGGAGAGGAGAGGAGCCCAGCCTGCCGGAGGCGAGATGTATAACAACCCTCCGCCGCCAGAGGGCATGTCCTACTATGAGCACGCGCAGAAGCGCCACCAGGAGAAGGGCTGCCTCTACGCATGGTAACTAATTCAGCTTCTCACAATTTTCTGAAGCAAGGCAAGATATCTGCAGCCATCGTGTATATAGAACTTTTTCTGAAGAATGATGTGATGTGATGCTTGCACTAAGAACAGTGAGGCCATAGCGAACTTTGTAGACTAATTAATCAGTGGCGACCGAGGCTAATTGGTCTTGTTCCTTCCCACCATTACCCAGCGCATGCACACACACACCCATCATGGTCATGGGATCATCGTACCTCATGGTCCTCATCCATAGGTGGTGGATTCATTCTAGCCCGTCAGAACTGACCACCCAACTAGGCTAGGAATCCTCGGTTCGTTCAAAAAGAAAGTCAGGATTCACAATCAGACTTCCAAGAGAAGAACAAAAGACTCCGGGTCCAGGTTGGCGCCATATGGAGAAAACAAGAACAGACCAAGTTTAACCCTATCTATATTTTTCATTTATATATACAGAACCAAACTTTAATTTCCCTGACTCATGTAGGAGTAGCAACTAAACTCACTCCATTTCGGAGCTCTGAGAGATTTTTCTCTATGATTTCTAGAGGTCAATTAGCACAAACGTGTTCCACGCTTGCAAAAACTTGTCAAGACAAACAGCAACCAACATGGCTGACGCGTGGGCCCATCGAGCTATCTTAGTTAGTAGTACAAAACAGTGTTGCCACTTGTGCTTAGGTGGTAGTGGTGATGAGTAAGAAAAAAAAACTGTGTCACAGGTGCAGCTGCCTTCCCAGCCTATAAACCCCACCCACTCCTGCTTCCTGTTCCAATCCTACATCTTCCCAAAGCCACAGGAGAGCAGAGCACAACCCTTGGAGACGCTTCTTCCACAGTAACCCAACCACCCTTTGCAAAGCCGGGCAAGATGTACGTCGCTCCGTCGGGGCAGGAGATGTCTTACACGGACCATGTGCAGAGGCGCCACGAGGAGAAGGGCTGCCTCTACGCATGGTGAGACACACACACACACACACACACTTTGTTCATCCACTCCCTCTCCCCCTCTGGGTTTTGCTCCTCTTATCTCTCTCCGAGAAATCTCTCCGCCATGTGCACCAGCCAATGCAGAGGCCGCCAGGGGCTATAAAACTCTGAAAAATCTTGGGAGAAATCAGAAAGACAGGCGCTGGGATATTACTGGAACTGATCTTTCCCCTAGTTCCTGTTAATTCCTTTGTGTTCTGTTCGTTATTCGCCTTTTTGTGATTTTGTTTCTCCGTGTTTGTGTGCTTGATTGAGTATTTGGTTGGTTTGCAGCGCGTTCACGGCGCTGTGCTGCTTCTGCTGCTACGAGACGTGCGAGTGCTGCCTCGACTGCCTCTGCTGCTGCTGCAACTAAACCAGCCATGGTCACCATGGACGGGCGGACGGACGGACAAAGGTGCAGCGCGAGATCGACCGGCCTCCACTACTGTTAATTATCCCCCAAAAAAAATTACAATTTCGTAATAAGCTAGCTAGCAGCTTAGCTCGATGAGAACTCTATCAGGTACCGCATAATATTATCTTTACCAGACAAGACTATCACTATAATCACCATCCATCATGGTTTGTGTTGCATCTTTTTTTAATTAGCATCATTCTGGTCCTCACCTGCCCACTGCGCTTTTCCTTTGACACTTTGCTTTGTCTCCCTGTAATTATCTGAAGACTGAAATGAACATTTCATTATTATTTTCTCTGTGACTGAAATGAACATTTCATTATTATTTTCTCTGTGACTGAAATGAACGTGTGCAACTGTTGTGCCTGATATATGTTGGTTGAGCAGATTAACCTGCCATACCAACCAGTAGTTGAGGGCCTCGTAACGCCCCCTCCCCCCTTGTATCACCCCCTCCCCCCTCGTATCGCTCCCTCCCCCCTTGTATCGCTCCCTCCAGGGCGATCAGGGGGCCAACCCCAGCACCTCGGCGGCTGCCCCCGCCCCCCCCTCTCCTCCACCTCGTCGTCTCCAGAGACGTGCGCCGGCTAAGCCCGGGCGCCGCCGGTGATGGAGGGGATCTAGGCTGCAGGCCCGAGGTCTGGAGGGACCGGCGGCGCGAGATCGCCCTTCGGTCTTCGTCTTTCCCGGCGGTTCGGCGCTGCTCCGGCGGCTTCGTGGGAAGGATGGATCAGGAGGGGATGTGGCCATGGTTGACTGGTCGGCGGAGCCTCCGGTCAGATTTGATCTGGCCGGTGCCGCTGGCGGTGGTGGCCATCTCGTCTGTCGGAGGTGGTCAGCGTGAGACTGGATGGTCAGATCTCGAGATCCGACATCTAGTTCCGGCTGCAAGTCGGGAAGACATATAGTTGCCGATGAAACCGAGCCGATGGTAGGCGATGGCGGCGTTCTGCATCGTTACCTTGATGAAGGCATCGTCGTGTAACTACTGTCGACCCACTCGTGTTGCTCCGGGGGAAACCCCAGGATCTGGTCTTCCAGATCGGACGATGGTGGTACTGCGGTGTCGTTTTCTCTCTTGGAAGCATCGTTTGTGGAGCAAAGCTAGAAGACAGAGGCAAGAGGTGGAGCGGCTTCGTCTTGCACGGAGCTTTCGGTGAAGATGTCAATTCATGCCTGGCCGACAGGTGCTACGCTGTGTCATGCCTGGTCGGCAGGTGCTACGCATGACAGATCTTCCAGAATCTTCGTGTCTGGACGGACGAGCGCGGGGCGGTGGCTCCGTTGGGCGCCGTGGTGGCGTCGACGGATGGATGGTCTGGTAAGGATGATGCAGATCTCTCACCTGAAGATGGATCAGCGGTTCGATGATGATGGCGGCTTCTAAAACATGTGCATGTGGTGTACGCTTTAAGTCTGCTAGCTGCACCGGTTATGGGTTTCGATACGTTATGTGGATGGATCAGCGACGGCACCAGTTTGTTTTAGATATGAGGAGTGAGAGCACTCCACATTATCGAGTTGTATAGGTGTGAGTGGTGGCTTCGGGTGGCTTGATTATGTTCTTGTTAGACCTATGTTGAATAATAAATAAAGATGGCCGTATGCACCGATTGATGCAGAGGCCGCGGGTTTTAACCTCCTTTTCAAAAAAAACAGTAGTTTAGGAAGACGGTTCAGCAAACCGCGCGCTGATTTTGTTTTTACAAACCGTCCACATAATACACCAACTAGGGCGCACAATTCACGAATGCATTGGTTTGGTTGACATTACTCAGCGGCGGCGGCCTATAGCTAGCGCACAATTCCTTGGTTTGGTTGACAGTGACACGGACATGCTCCAGAACATGTGGAGGGATCCCCCCCGCCCCGGCCCCCAAATGCAAATTCTCCGCATGGCTAATTATCAAAATAGGATTTGGATGGCTGACAAACTCCAACGCCGGGATGGTCTAACTAAAACTTATGCCCCCTTTGCAAACAGGCTCAAGAATCGGCGGCTCGTCTTCTTTTCCATTGTTGCTACACGGCTACACCGTCAGAGTTTGGGGCATGATTAAACTTGGCTTGGTCCTCATGATGTACATCTTCCAGATTGGGGTGGCATGGATTCCGTGAAGGAGTGGTAGAGTCTCAATGTGCCCAAGAGGACTCAATCGCGAAGGGCGCTTGTTTTCCTAATGTTGATTATCTCGTGGGAAATCTGGAAGGAGTGGAATGCATGTGTCTTCTGTAACATCGCGGTGCCGGTTGGAGTTATTGTTGCTAGAATCAAAGAAGAGACTTTGTTGTGGTGTCTTGCGGGGGTTAAGCATTTGCGTGATGTAATGCAGCGAGAGTAATGTTTTGTATTTTGGCATTTTGCCTCGACCTCTAAACCTCCTTTCATAATCAATTTAATTTTTGTGGAATATAATTTATATTTTTCTATTTAAATATATGGTCAAAATTGGACACAAAACATAAGGGGGCCAACATACAGGATGCAGTAAGTGGAGGTGCGACAGTATAGAAATCTTTGGATCGAAGGAAACTAATTTAGTTGTGTTTTCATATCCGTAAGGATACTTCTAATTTTATATTACAAGATACATGTAGATGCAGAAAACCTTGTGCCTGCAGACAGCTCTATCCTAAACGTCGGAGGATTACATCCCGCATGGGACTGTTAACATTACATGGTATCAAATGACATTTACGAGGCATTTCCCAATTGTCACCTATCAAAGAAATAAAAGTACCGTATAGTTCCAAATGTCTCACTTTCATCTACTCCCCTGCCATAGAATAATCCCTAATGCCTCTCACACCTATGTAACTCATTTAAGTAAGATGGTGATCACTCTTAATGAATATATAGGTGTTCTCATCATCATTACTAGAGGAACTGGATCTGGGAGACTTGGAATGCAACTATATTTATCTGTTAGGAATTGCTAATTTGATGGCGCTTCGGTAGCTCACTGCACTGCATTTATCTGCTTATGCAGCAGTGGGTGTCTCCATGCACTACTTCTACTATAGTCAATTTTATTTGCTATTGTTTCCTTTTATGATAGAACCATATCCTCACCGTGTCATATGCTCACGGGCCTTTGATATGACTATACACATAGCAAGCATGTGCACTGCATCTAGTGGACAGACGAGTACTAGCGTGATAGCGTACATGTATCATTCTGTGCAAGTTATTGGAGGTGTTGGTGTTATGATGAGGTCAAAAATAATACGTTAGTGTTATGATGGCGTACACCCACCTCTGGATTCCGTTCCAAGTTTGAATTTGGACTCCTATGTTATTACTATGCAGAATACATACTTAAGGCAGCAGTTCAGGTTCATTTTTTGATTGAAAAAGTACAGCGCAGTTCCCTAAATCTTTATATTGATCGTGCATTACTGCTAGAAAAAACTTTACAAGGATATCTGCGATGGGAATTTAAAGTGAGCCTAAATATATTAAATGGATTGGAACTTTCCAATCATATCATGATAACATACATATTATAGTCTAATCTCTTTTGTGACGGTTCTCAAGCACGAGCGATATACTTTCGTGGTCACTTATACATTCGTGGTCAATTCTTGCAAATGAATGTACACCAAGACAGACCAGCAGAGGCCAGATGAAACAAATCCTCCTTGATGTCCCCGTCGACGCTGATGGATTTTCCTTCTAGAATACAACGTCGACTAGTCGGTAATCAGCGAGCTTGCCAGCGGACGAAGAAAATCCACGCCAAGATAAAACCAAGAACACAACGTAAGAGGCATCCACTTGTCCTCCATTCTACTGTCAATATTGGTACACTCCTAGCTGCTAAGAAAAATATCATCAGCTGGAAAAGGGACCCCATCCCCTGCATGGTCTGTTTCTTAATTTGGACTTTTGACAGTCAAATATGGCAGTGTGGTAACTCAATTCAATGGGAATTACAGTGGGTAGATGGTAATTTAGAAATCTTCGGGTCGAAGGAAACCAATCAAGTCCTGTTTGTTTCTCCCCAATTATACTTCTAATTTATGTTAGAAGATAGCACATTCAGATGTGATGTACACTTGTCGTTGGACACCCCCTGCCCTATTAATGTTGGGCATCGACAAATGTTGGACGTCTTATTTTGGACCCTTTCTGGTCAAATATAGCAGTGTAGTGAATCAATTCAATGGGAATCACACTAGGTAGCTGACATATTTGAAACCTTAGGGTCGAAGGAAACTAATGAGGTCTGTCTTTTGTCTTCATTAGGATACTTCCTCTCTAATTTATGTTAGAAGATACATTCGGATGTGAATGTACACTTGGCAGCTGGGATTTGACAAGTGTTGGACCTCCCCTGACATATAAATACACTACACCCATCCGAATGCAATATGCAATAATAACCTTACTTACATACACACAAGAACTAGACAAGGTAGAAGAGATCTAAAACTAGCCGGAGAGAGGATAGGAGCCCAGCCGGCCGGCGGCGAGATGTATAACAACCCTCCGCCGCCGCAAGGCATGTCCTACTACGAGCACGCGCAGAAGCGGCACGAGGAGAAGGGCTGCCTCTATGCATGGTAAGATATGATCTGCAGCCATCGTATATATGGAACCTTTTTCTGAAGCATGATGTGATGCTTGCACTAAGAACAGATATGCAGATAGTGAGGCCGTAGTAGCTAACTTTGCAAGCTAATTAATAATTAGTGGCGACCGAGGCAAATTGGTCTTCTTCCTTCCCACCATACATACACCCATCATGGTCATGGGCCCGTGACCTCATAGTCCTCATCGATAGGTGGTGGATTTATTCCAGCCCATCACAACTGACCACTCCTTTTCGAAAAAATCACAACTGACCACTCACCTAGACTAGCTAGGAATCCTCTCTTCATTCAAAAAGAAAGTCAGGATTCACAATCAAACCACCGAGAGAGGCACAAGAGACTCCGGTCCGGGTCCGGGTTGGCGCAAAATGGAGAAAACAAGGACAGACCATGTTGAACCCTTTCTTTATTTTCATATATACTCCCTTCGTTCCTAAATATTTGTCTTTTTAAAGGTTTCAAATGGTGACTACATACGGAACAAAATGAGTGAATCTACACTCTAAAATATGTCTATATACATCCGTATGTGGTGACCATTTGAAATCTCTAGAAAGACAAATATTTAGGAACGGAGGGAGTACTACAAAAACCGATATTTAACTTCCCCGACTCATGTAGTAGCAACTAAACTGGTCCATTTGGGAGTTCTGAGAGATTTTTGTCTATGATTTCTAGAGGTCGACTAGCACCAAGCCGTGTGTTCCACACCTACAAAAGACAAACTTGTCGATGACAAACAGCAACCACCATGGCCGATGTGTGGGCCCATCGAGCTGTGTTAGTACAAAACAGTGTTGCCACTTGTGCTTAGGTGGCTGTGGTGAGTAAAAAAAACTGTGGCACAGGTGCGGCTAGCTGCCTTCCCGGCCTATAAAACCCCACCCACTCCTTCCCGTTCCAATCCTACATCTTCCCAAAGCCACAGGAGAGGAGAGCAGAGCAGAGCACAACCCTTGGACACCTCTTCTTCTTCTTCCATAGTAACCCAACCCACCCTTTGCGAAGATGTATAACGCTCCGTCGGGGCAGGAGATGTCCTACACGGAGCACGTGCAGAAGCGCCACGAGGAGAAGGGCTGCATCTACGCATGGTGAGACACACACACACACACACTCACAGTTTGTTCATCCACTCGCTCACTCCCCCTCTCTCTGGGTTTTGCTCTGCTGGTCCTGTCAATTGAGAAATCTCTCGGCCGTGTGCATCTGTCGATGCAGAGACCGAGAGAGAGATTAACTTTTCTGCCATCTGAAAAATCCTCGGAGAAACCATAGAGGCAGGCCAGGAATATCTTGGAACTGATTCCCCTAGTACTAGTTCCTGTTAATTCATTTTGTTTTGATCGTTGTTCACTTTGTAGATTTGTTTTTCTGTGTCTGGCTGATTGGATTTTATTCGGGTCTGCAGCGTGTTCACAGCGCTGTGCTGCTTCTGCTGCTACGAGACATGCGAGTGCTGCCTCGACTGCCTCTGCTGCTGCTGCAACTAAACCGGACATGGCCGCCATGGACGGAGGCCGCAAGGCGCAGAGGAGATCCACCGGCCTCCGCCGCCTTTCATAATAAGCATATGTGTCTAGTGTCTTAGCTCGATGAGAACTGTATCACAACTTTGCTATAATACTATCTGTCCTTGTAATCATCCATCATGGTTTGTGTTGTTGCTGCTGCTCTACCATTTTAATTTAATTAGCATCAGATTATGGTTCTCACCAAATCACCGGCCGCGTCTTTTTCCTATTTGTTTTCCTTTCGTCCCTGAAATTATCTAAAGACTGAAATAAACATGTGCAACCTACTAATGATTCCCCATACTGTTGTGGACGATATATGTTGGTTGAGCAGATTAACCTGCCATACCAACCAGTAGCTTAGGTAGACGGTCCAGCAAACTGCACGCTGGTTTTCTTTTTGCAAACCGTCAACACAGTACAACTTTTTCATAATATTTTTGCATTGGTTCAACCGTCAATAAGATACGAGCATCGAGAGGATCTGTAAAGTTTTAAAAAGTCAGTCATCCGTGGCTCCTCAGGGACCATTCGATATGCTCCGAAGAATCGGGCGGAGAAAAAAGAGGATAATATGCCCAGGCAACTATTGATGAAAAAGAAGAATATGTTTGAGCAAGGCAAACATTCATGGGGGCATGTGCCTCGGTCCACAATGGCTGAATTCTGTTACAACAAATGATGAAGCTATGCCTACGATCGTGGAAAACCAGGGGCTGTTCTAACAGCACTATGGGATATTGTTCTGAAGACATAAAGTTCCGTGGCTTTAAGCACAAGCTAGATCGATAGCGCGTACTCTGAAGTCAAGTCCCCTTGCTCTGAAGCGTCCATGCCTGCTTTTACTGCATAATAACTTGAAATGTGAGGTCACTTCCCCATAGCGACGGACGAGGACAACGACGAAACCCCAGCTGTCTTATCTTCGGGCAGAGCTTCCTTGTTCACCGTGCATCGCGTGACGTGGTTACATCACGCTACCCCCCGCAAACTCTCCGTCTCATCCAGTAGGATGTGGTTCAGGATTTTCCTTGGCATCCCTGACAAATGAACGAAAAAGAAGGGATCAAGATATTTTTGAAGGCCTGGACATTTTGGCTATCGCTACGGAAGGAAGACGAGCAGACCACTTGGCGTGTTTAAAACAATCGTGGGCCTTGGGGATTGCGATGGATATATAATGGGGTGCAAGAACATTGCATCAAATAGCTCAGTGCAGGACATGGAAAGCCTGAAAGCAATAGGTCTAGTGGATTCTTCAATGATATGATCTATCTTTTGTTTTCAGAATGTAGCATAGTGTGATGTTTAATTATTTTGTTGTCAGAATATAGCATAGTGTGATCCTTATGATGTGTAATTATGGCTGAAAGACTCAGAATGTGGCAGGTTCAGAGTCCTTGTTACAGGGAACCTTGCATAAAACATCCATCTTACTTCGTATAACCTCCCGTATTACTTTAAAAAAGAAAAGGGAACCTCAACGTGAGTTCTTACTACTGCGTGGAAGATTAACCAAGTTCAGAGGCAAAACTTAAGGCCCGGCACAAAAATTATCTTTTTCTACATGTTCAACTTGCTAATACTGACAAAAGGCACTTGTGCCTACCAATTTAAGAAGTTACGAAGTAGTGGACACAGATAATTTTTAAGAAGATATGAAACCCCACCTCCACGCTGGAACCTGCCTGCTTTGCTTCGCAGCAAACGGCCTGAATCCTCTGTTACTGGGGCTTATGTGCTGTGTAAAAGGTGGTTTGCGGTTCTCTTATGTGATTGGTGGGAAACAGTGTTGGAGAGTAGTTTCCCCTTTGAGTTCTAAGTTGATATTATTTTGAGCTTTTGTAAGACCTTTATGTTTCGGACCTGGTTTGTCAGGCTTCTTTCTATGAAATGGAACCAGGGAGCTCTCCCTGTTTATCTAAAATAAATATTATATCACTAGTAACCTTCAACGATATATATCCATATTGGTGGTGCTAGTTTTCATCAGAATGAAATAAGGTGATTTGGCAAAACGTCTCTTCTCCGACCATTAACTGTGAAATTTAACCAAACTCCCTCCAGTCAGCCACCTAAGCAACTGCACAAACCCAAAAAGAAAAGAAATGAAACAACACAATCCAACTGCTACATATACCCCTGGGCATTAATAATACTAACCAGATTTCACTACATCTTTCTGCTCTGGCCTCCAAGCTGCATGCTTCCTACTACTACCTCAGCCAAAGAAACAGCGTCGAGTCAATTCTACCTTGATATTTCCAGCTGCACATGTCTAAGTCTGAAACCCAATATTCGATTGCCTTACACGCTAGCTTTTCAAGAGAAGCTTTATTGTTACTTGTGCAGAAAGTAGAAACATTACATGATATATCAACATCCCTTGTATCAATGCAGCAGAATTTCTGGCACTGCTATGCTACTAGTTAACTTCTTCTTCTTCTTCTAAGCCTTTTGTCCCAAACAAGTTGGGGTAGCCTAGATATGAAACCCTTTCACGAGGACTTCCCAGGAGGTCACCCATCCTAGTACTACTCTCGCCCAAATGGGTTTCATACCCAAAGGACTGGCTAGTTTTTACGTTGGCTCGCCAAACCTATCACAACCCTCCTCCTTTACCCGGGCTTGGGACCGGCTATGCCTAAAAGACATAGGCGGAGTTCTATGCTACTACTTAACTCATAGCTAGAAAAAGAGACATAATAGGGCACCGATACTTTGAACCCTGCTTTATTATTTATATTATATACCACCTCGCACGCAGGGAATCGAATGGTATATTACTTGATTAAGCTGCAAATATGGCAGGTATAATGCTACTACTTACTCTACCACATAGCTAGAAAAAGAAACATAATAGGGAACTGATGCCTTAAACCCTGGATTGATTATTTATATACCACCTCGTGCTCAGGGCATCAAACGGCATAATTAAGCTGCACATATGCCATGTATGATGCTGCAAAATGAATTACCTCATGAGATCGACATATTCAGAGACAACTCCAGGTCATATCCGTATCATCTCATGCCACTGGGATAGTTGGTTCACCAAGGTTAACAAAAGCCTCCGCGCGCATCATGCGTAGAGTGACAGTATGCCAAGACACAAGGTGATCCAGAAAGTTTGACACATATGTTCGCCTGTCATCCTACATCATTAAAAAGCACCAGAGCGGTTTTCAGGTATATTAGTACTTAACTTTTAAAGTTTTGATAGCAAGCAGAAAAATGGGATCTAGTAGGGTACCTTGTAATCTAAGTAGTAAGCATGCTGAAAGGGATAAAGAGAAATGTCAGTACATGGCGCATGGTGGGATCTAAACAGAGGTTCTTCAATTCCCTTACCTCCCACAAGTCTAGGCTGATGATTGGCTGAAAGAGAAGAAGACACGGAATGTCATTGCAAAGATTAAAACTGGAAATTGGTTGAGCAAACATAAAGGGTTGAGCAAACATACAATATCCCCAAAAGCAAGTGGGTTGATAGCATTTCGGGTGTGAACCACCTCGAGCTTCCTCTCGCTTCTCTTCACTGAAATACGCAAAACATTCAGCTGTTAACCAGACTTTCAGACAGATATTGCCTGTCTGTACTAGAAAGAAATGGTAGTAAAGGGATACTTACAGACAAGCCAAACCCAACCAGACCCCAACAATGACAACGCCGAGCGCATGAACTCCTCCCTGAAATTAAAAAAGGAGCCGAAATCCTTCTCGATCTGCTGCAGCACGCCCGCCTCGGGCGAGCCGCCGCCTTCCGGCTGCATCGATTCCCAGAAGAAGTGATGGTTCCAGACCTACACATCACAATATAACATACAGGTTCAGAATTGCAGCAACCAAATACAGTACAGCAGCATCCCCTCTGTTTCAGCTATCTGTCTGCGACAGTCAATCAAGCTGAAAGCTACTACCAGGAAGGTGAAATATGAGTGTGCGGCATCACCTCGGCCGCGTCGTTGTACTCGGGCAGCGGGTTGCCGTTGTTGTAGGCCTCCTTGATGAGGTCCTCGAGGGTGTGGCCGTAGAGCGGGCTGATGGCGAGCTGCCTGTTGAGCCCGTCCACGTACTCCTGCTGGTGCTTGCCCCAGTGCAGCTCCACCGCCCGCCTGCTCATGTACGGCTCCAGGGCGTCCTGCAACCAGCCACGCGAAGCTTAAGGTCAAGGCGGCATCTTCTTTAATGGCGCGGCGGCGCGCGGATCCGGGCGAGATAAGATGGCCGTGCTTACGGTTTTGTACGGCGGAGTGGTGAGGCCGTAGTAGGACACGACCTTGGAGAGCCTCCGGGACGGACGGCGGCGCCGGGCACCGAGGAGGGAGGGCGGCGGCGCGGGGGAGCTGTGTGGGTGGGTGAGCGGGCGATGAGGGGCGGCCGGGAGGCCGCGCACTGGGAGGAGCATGGGGGCGGTGGCGCCGGCGAGGAGAGGAGACGAGCTCCGGCGCTGGGGAGGGAGAGGGAGAGGCTGTGGCTGCCGGCTTGGCTGGTCCGAACCTTATCGTTTTCACAGTGCCTGCCTAGCTGCTACTGACTGAGCTGGGTATGAGCAAGTGAACTGACAAATGCGCTCAGAATGGTGATGCCATCACTTGGGGAGTTTTCAAAAACTGTCAACAAAATTCAAACCAAATCTTGTTCGGGATTGCTTATCTCAGTCGATTAAGACTTAACCAAGTCTCAGTCGTTGGATCTTACATGAAGATCCGTGCAAAAAGAATTATTTTATGTTTTCTTTCTTTTTTCTTATATATGTTCTATCACATGATAGACTTGGTTAAATCTCAATCGACTGAGATCTAGCCACACCAAATCTCTTTTTTAGGGAAATTCAAACCAAACATTTTTAGGGAGATTCAAATCAACCTTTTTTATGGAAATTCAAACCAATCTAGTTCTAGTCAAAATGGAACTAGATTGCCGACCAGCTAAAACAAACTGCAAAAACAGTTCAGTCTATCTTTCCCTTTAAAATGTAGTGAGCACAAACACATCAGTTGAACGAAAGTTACATCACAGGCATTGGAAGGAAAACCAACAAAATTACTGATACAGCAAGCAAAATCTCTGACAAAAATACAAAATGCACTCACAATGGTAATGCTATCACTTCGGAATTTTCAAAACTTAAATGTCAAAAGGCAAAGATTAAAAAAAAACTTTCAGAACATCAGATAAAATTGCCAAGCAGTTTTCATCTGTTTTAGTTTGTCTCTAAACACCTTAGTTTGCTGTCAGTGCAAAGAGTTCATCCAGAAATACCTCAACTTCTGTCGATGTGAATTACTATCAAAAGTCAAAGCAATCTAGGTATAGTCAGATGGATCTCACTGAATAACAGCTCAGATTGGTTGCATCTTCGCTTTAAAATTCAGTGAACCCAAGTTGAACTAAGTGACAGGCATCGAAAACCAACTTCTAATCTAGAGGCAACAGCTCGAATCATTCAACCAATCAAATGACAATAATAAATTACCGATACAACAAACAAAATCTCTGGCACTTGATCATGCCTCATGGTATCACTGTTACACACCCCGCATAGTATGTATTACACAAAGGTTGGCCATTATGCCATACTATGAAAAACAAACACACCGGGGACCAATGTTTCTCTGAACTGTGGGCAAGGTTTTTGATACGGCACAGCACGACACATGATAGCACACAATGCCCTGACATCCCATCAACCGAGTCAGATCCAGTCAGTGATCTGTTAAAACAGAAAAAAAAAGATTAGGTTAAATCCTGGTGTTGAACCATTAACCAAAGTGCTTCATCCCAAATGTATTGTGCACCTTCACGCTAAAAACTGAATGGGTATAATTCAAAAGCGTATTGCAGTTCTGTGAACCAGACCTTGCTCTACTCTAAGAAAATCTTGGTTGCGACTGCTGGTAGCTTCCTTCCAGATGCCTCGTGCAGTTCATAGGTGATATCCATATCCATAAGCCGGTGATTCTCTTTCGAGCGAACCATCGAGAAAGAAACATTGATACTGTCCCCTTCATTTACTCTCGGAGCTGGAGTCATCAAGAATACCTTGGAGAAGAAACAAATGGCTGTCAGACAGACTGCCAGGCAACTTGATATAATTGCCGTTAGAAAATTCAGCAACAACAGAAAAGGATACTGATATATATTCTAGAAAACCAACCTGCTGACCCCAGTGTGTCCCACCATTCTCATCTGGGGCTGTATTCAATTCAACTTCCTCAACTGCAGGGTTTTGCTTGCTACCCTGTAAGTGGAAAATAGTGAGTGTCTTCCATTGAGTAAAACATGAGAGATCTGTGAAATAATTCAGCTAGACATACTCTAAAGTGAACATCAAACCACCCAGCCAATGCAGCTAGCCTTGTTCTATCCTGGTTGATTGGCAATGTAACTTGTGCTCTAACTTCTCGAATCTCTTCAACGGTTGCTGTCAAGCAATCCATCTCCTTGACGACAGCAGGTTGCCCAATAAGTTGGTTCGGATGAAGATTGTTCCAAATTGAAGACTGCAGAAGAATACAAAGAATGGTTATGGAAGTGAGAAATGTCTTGTAAAAAGAACTGAGGGTCCTTACTTGAAGTATGTAGTGATTAATTGTGAAATACGGTATATTACAGGCCTATTAGGTGCAAGTCATTTATAAGCTTCAAAAAAAAAAACTAAACTTTACATCCCAAGACTGGAGTTATTTGAGAAACAAAGAACTACACAAACATTTGGCATGGCCTTGTCCTTTTTGATGAATATAAATTCGTAGGAGCTACTTCAAAAAATATCATTATACTAAGACTTATGTTTGTATAGATGAATCACATTTTTTCAGACCAAAAGCATGCCAATCCAACAAAAAGACAAAAATATGATGCCTTTGTGCTAAGAGATACCTTGAGATAGAACTTCTCGTGTTCTGCACGATATGCCTTTGTCAAGGCATTCATGTTGACCCCATAATAAGCCTGGGTGTCCTCAACAAAATGATTCCAGTCATTCATAGCAATCTCGAAATCTTCCATCTTTTTGTCACCCAAACCACTTCTTATTGGTGCTAACCACATCCGAGCATGACTAGGATACCTGCAACAGATTGATCCCGCATTAGGTACATCTGTGTTTTATTTGTGCAAACAACAAAATCAGAAGGGTGTTGATTGTCATCTTTCAGACAAAAAAAATTTAAGATCATGTGTTTGTTAATTTAACTTGATTTACAGATTATTTGATCAGGCTGCATATAACAATCATAGTTCTGGTAAGAAAATTCAATACCAATACAAGTTCGCAAACTTAGAATTCAAGAATGCTTCTCTTTACTTACATTACACCACCTGGATTCAACCAGCGGTCACGTGCGCATATGACGGAATCAAACATGGACTCTCTCAAGAGATAGTAGCCCATCCACTCAGAGATAATGACATCAACTGCAGTTCCAAAAACACACACACAACAAACTGATCAATACTCAATATACATCATATCTTTCATATTCTGATAAGACTAAAAAAATCCCCTTTCAAGATGAAAGACTTGGCCTTTTTGTTGTCAACAATATTGCTGGGATATCACTCCACCAGCCAACGCCGGTACTTCCAAATGTTACCATCGATTCAGGGACGAACAAATGTAAGATGGAGTCAAGAAACGAAAAGACTCGCCTTTCTCCGGCAGCACAATGTCCTCCATGGTGCCCTGTATGACCTCAACGATGTCGGCGACCCCGTTGGCGCGGACGAGTTCGCGGGCGTGCTCCGCCACGTTGGTGGCCTCGACGGCGTACACCTTCCTGGCGCCGGCCTGAGCGCTCCAGATGGCGAGGATGCCGCTCCCGGTGCCGACATCAAGAACCACCTGACAGATCCGCCGAATCAGTCGAACCGGGGCCCCAAATTACAGCAAACCTCGGACCTCCGGCGATTCGCGGGGACGGGGGAGCGGGGAGGGGCCGTTTGTTCTCACCTTGCCGCGGAAGTGGTGGGGGTTGCGGAAGACGGCGGAGTGGTAGGCGTCCATGCGGACGCGGTCGCAGAGCATCTCCTTCTGGTGGTAGAGGTAGGCGTAGGTGCAGAAGTAGTTGGCAAAGTCGACCTCCTTGTCGACGGGGGGCGCGCCCCCGGCGGCCGAGGAGGCGGCGGCGGCGCCGTTGGGGGGAGACGCCATGGGGAGGGGTGTGGGGTGGGGGCGGGAGGGGAGGAAAGACGGGAGGGGTTTTCGTGCGGTTTGGGAGGATGGCTGCTCGTTTCTAGGGTTTATGGGGTAGGGATTTTTAAAGGACTGCTGCCATGGGTCTCAGCCGTTGGATTGTGCTTTAATATTCGTGCCCGGGGCTGATGGGCCTTTTTTCTTGCATCTGTCGTGGAAGGGACTGTGGTCCATGAACCTTAACAGAAGTTTTGAGGGTTTCATTGATGTGTGTATGTCTATCAGATGTATGTTCAGATTCGCGCGCCCCGACAATTAGGGTTTCTCGCCTCCTGCCGACAATGCCGCAGGTCTGCCTCCTTAGACCATGGAGGCGCGGTGGTTCTCGGCCCTTGCCGAGGGAGAGCTCCTGCTCCATTTTTTGGTGTCCTTTCGTGTTCGTTTAGGGTTTCTGTTCTGTTCAGGAAAGTCAGATGGTGACGGCTCCCGGAAGATGGAATAAGGTTCCCCCTCTTAGCCTCCGTCTTGACGGTGCGTCTAGTGTCGTCGGAGGGTGTGTGGAGGTGTGTCTCCAGGATTCCGCCATTTTCGATCGGCGTTTGTCTTCGTTGAATCTACTTGGACCCGGTCTTCATCCGTCTGTGTTCATGTGTCTACATGTTGATACTTTCGATTTACACGCCTATTCAATGGTAACAGTTGTCGTCCTGGTGTGTTGGTTCTATGAGGCCTTAACACGACAATTTCACGACTGTTGACTACAACAAGGTTTGTCCGGCTTTGGTAAGGGAATGGCGATGATGGTTGTGCACCTTTGGCTCTTTCCAGTGCTTGTAGTCATCGCTAGATGGTCTACCGAGTTGGATGTAATTTTTATTACTTCTAATGTTCTTTGTACTTCCACGACTATTGATAAATAGATTGAAAGGTTTCCCGCCAGAAAAAGAATTGTGTGGGTGGTATGCATCCAACTAGATCAGAATTACGCACTCATCTCTCACATATCTCTATTATTAAAGAGAATTTGTATGTCGTCACTTGGTACCCCTCCCATACACCTCGAGCTTTTTCCTTGGTCGATTCCCAATTCCCACCAAACTTTTTTTTACAAACAAATACCTCACCCCACCCACTGGTTTTTGGCCCTAATGATTAAATTTGCCCGCTACATCACCTCTCCTTTTGTCCTTTGTTATGATGCACTAATGTGCAGTCCCAGCAGTTCCACCTCCATTCAAAATCTATATCTATACTTTTTTACCTAATAATAAAGCGGCTATTGCTTCTGCCGATGCGTCATCGAAATTGCCTCCGAAGTTGTTGTAAATTACCCACAATGTCATCAATAAGTGAAGTAAACGATTCATTTTTTTTTCAAAGTCGTCTCGTCGGGTTCGGCTCTTATAAGATGATACCCTTACATATATCAGAAGGACACACATACTGTAGCGGCTAGAGCGCACCCGGGTTTGATCCTAGGAACTACCATTTTTTCCTCTACTTTTCTCTCTTAACAGCGAGCGTGCCTCCTCCACCCCACACACGTTCATGGGCCAGGCGACGCCCCCTTTTTTTCTTTTCTTATTCTCGTTTCTGTTTTTCCTTCTTCAAATTAATTCGAGATTTTCAAAAGTTCTGAATTTTGAATTTTATTTGATAAATAATAAAATATTCATGAATTCAAAAAATGTTTGGAAAATCATAAAATGTCCAGTATTGTAAAACTGTTCGCATTGTTTTTAAGAAATCATAAAATTTTCATGCAACCAAAAGATGTTTGGAAAATCATAAAATGTCCAGTATTTAAAAAAATGTTTGCATATTATAAAAAATCACGATTTTGAAAAATGTTCGCAAAAAAATACCCGCGATTTTAGAAAAAATGATCATGTATTCAACACATATTCGGAAATTAAAAAAAATGGAAATTTTAGAAAATGTTCACAAAATTCAAACAGGTCGGCAAATGACAAAACTAACCTGTTTACATCGAGGTTTTTTTTTGGATATGTAAAGGTTGTTTTATGATTTTATGTAGTACATGTGAGTCGCATAAAAAAAGGTTTGCATATTCTGTACAGCGTTGAGCCCAACAAAATTGAGACAACTTTCTATGAATTAGTTTTTGCAAGCTATATGAAATGACTAAATATCTAAATTGCCTCCATACACATCTATGTTTATTCTGGTACTATAGTTTTACTGGTCAGGGTAAACACCGTAACTCTAGGTCAAGGTGAGACACATCATTCATTAGTCTAGCTCAGGCAGGGTCCGTCAATGTAGTTTGCTCAGCCAAAAGTGGCTATTGCTTCTAGCAGTATGTCATCGAAATTGCCCTCGAAGTTGCTGTAAATTACCCACAATGCCATCAATAAGTGAAGAAAATGATTCATTTTTTCAAAGTCGTCGGGTTCGGCTCTTATAAGATGATACCCTCACATACATTAGGACACACACCTACCATAGTGGCAAGAGCCGCTGTCTTCCACTTGGGGGACCAGGGTTCGATCCCAGGTACTACCCCCTTTTCCTCTACTTTTCTCGCTTAACAGCGAGCATGCCTCCTCCACCCCGCACGTGTTCATGTGTCGGGCCATGACACCCCCTTTTTTTCTTTTCTTATTTCCGTTTCTGTTTTTCCTTCTTCAAATTAATTCGTGATTTTCAAAAGTTCTGAATTTTGAATTTTATTTAAAAATAATTAAATTTTCATGAATTCCAAAAAGTTTGGAAAATCATAAAATGTCCAGTATTTTTAAAATTGTTTGCATTGTTTATAAGAAATCATAAAATTTTCAAGAAATCAAAAACTGTTTGGAAAATCATAAATGTCCAGTATTTAAAAAAAATGTTAGCATATTATAAAAAATCATGATTTTTAAAAACTGTTCGCAAAAACATACTCATTATTTCAGAAAAAATGATCATGTATTCAAGACATATTGAAAATTTTGAAAAAATGTTCACAAAAATTCAAACAAATATGTAAATAATGAACAAAACTAACCTGCTTACATAGAGGTTTTTTGGGATATGTAGAGGTTGTTTTATGATTTCATTTAGTACATGCGAGTCATGTAAAAAAAAGGTTTCCATGTTCTGTACAGTGTTGAGCCCAAAACAATTCACACAACTTCCTACAAATTAGTTTTTGTAAGCTATATGAAAATGACTAAATATCTAATTTGCCTCCATACACATCTATGTTTGTTCTGGTATCATAGTTTTACTGATTAGGGTAAAGAGTGTGACCATCACATCTGCCTCCATACACATCAAGGCGAGACACATCATTCATTAGTCTCGCTTAGGCAGGGTCCATTAATGCAGTTTGCTCAGTCAATTTTTTTTTGTTGTAACGCCTTAGGAAATGAAGTCATGATGAGACCATCACATTTTTAGCTTTTGATGACTTCTTAGAAGTTTCTTATCTCATCATGACATGATTTAGACATAGTTTCTGAAATCACATTTTTAAAGTCCTGATCTCATCCTGACATATTCAATCTTAATTTTCTCTACCACACATGCATAATACGATTGTTTTTCTTCCGTTGCAATGCATGTGCATATTTGCTAGTTTGCTAGTAATAATAAAGGGGTTATTGCTTCTGGCGGTACGTCATGAAAATTGCCCCAAAATTTACAAAATATTACCCACCGATGCCACATATAAATAATAATAAGACGTTTCACACAGGGGAATCCCCGCCCGGCCCATGTTGTTCGGACCTCCTATACTGCTCTCTGCGCATTGGGAGAAGATGCAGTGCGCCCGTTTGGGTCCGCCCATGTCCGGTCGGCCTGTTTATTAAATTAAAATGTTTAATAAATCATAAAATGTTTGTGGATTATTTTTTTTGCTTAATTAAAATGTTCGAAATTTTGGAAAAAAATATTCATGATTTTTAAAATGTTTGTGTACTAAAAAATATTAATGAAATTGATCAATATTTCTTCAATTCAAAAAATGTTCACGAAGGGAAAAATATCATAAAAATTCAAAAACTGTTCATGACTTATAAAATAGTTTATTCATTCATAAAATGTTCACCGATTCAAAAAATGAACATGCATTTCAAAAAATGCTCATTAAATAATTTTTTTAAATCAAGACAATGTTTGTGAGTTTCAAAAATTGTTCCACCAATTTCCAACAAAAGGTTCGTCCATTCTAGAAATGTTCGCCGATTCAAGAAAATTGTTTATAAAAATGTTCAATTTTTTATTTTTTTAAATAGTATAAAATGTTCATGAATACAAAAAATGTTCGTGATTTTAGAAAACATTCGAAAATTTGTAAAAGTGTTCGTGAATTTGAAAAATGCTCACGATTTGAAATATGTGCACGAGTTTTAAAAAAAGTACATGATTTCAAAAATTGTTCATGATTTCAAAAAATCAAAACGTCATTAACTAGGAAGAGGGAAATTCAAGTAGGTAGGAAATAATGACATACCATGTGATAATGAGTACCATCATTGCCGCTAGAGAATCACTATCCTTTGCTCAAAGATCTATGATGATGTTCACCCTGAAAAACAATTAGTCATCTGAAAGTGTCTGCATGATAGTCGGATGGAACCAAAGTAATAGACTGTGCTAAAGACTTTCGTAGGGCACATAACAAATCTTTTGCGGCATATTTAGTCTCCTAGAGATGCCTCGGTATTATATTTTCCATTCTAAATTCGAAGTTAGTTTCTCCTATAGATTTTAGATGGGATGTCCTGGACATTTTCAGTCTCCTAAACAAGTAATAGTGCATTTTGGAATCTTTTGTGACTACTGGATGATGTCTTCTGTACATAAATTAGTCACCGTGTTCACTTGAGTTGAATGTACTAATCTTGACTTCGTAGATTAACATCAATATTGTCACAAACTTCATGTCTGGGGCATACCAATAAATGATGCTTTGTCAGACTGATGAGTGATATTTTTGCACTCATTCCATCATTGTTTAAACCGGATAATCCCAAAATATCTGAGAGAATCACTTTGATATTGTCACTAATGAATAATGAATGCGAGAAACTGCGAAATTCTTTGTTTAGTGTGTTTCCATGGGAAATGGACCCAAAGATGGAAGAAAACCATCATATACAAGGAAACACCAAGTGTGGGAACCAAGCCAATTCAAATGGAGGCGCCACATAGGCAACAAAGCAAAAGAGAGCGCTCGGTAAGAGCACGCCTTCTCGTACCGCATGCCAGGAGATCCAAGACGTCCAACGGAACACACTTTATAAAGGGGGCAGGCCTAATTCACGAAGGAGGTGCCGGAAAACATCGCAAAGAGCGAGAACACCCCCAAAAGCCATTCACAAACCCTAGCTGCCGCCATTTCCCATCTCATCACCATAGTCATCACCTCCATTACCACTGTAGTCACCCTCTCTCGAGTTGGACATACTTGTATACTTGTAATCGCTGCATCGCAATTGGAAAATATTGTAAGACTATTCATCAATCAATCATTCATCTTTATGCCGTCTTCAACGATTTCTTCTTGCGATCCGACCGTGATGTGTGTGTAATTCACTAACGCGGTGTATTGAGGGCAAGGCTTTGCAATCCTATGTATTTGTGCATGGGATCGTTGGACGACTTTGCTTGATTGACGTTATTTGTATGTGTGGTTCACAACTTAGTTTTCATTTGTCTTCTTCTCGTTCTAAGGCCCCGCAGGTATCTGGGATCCCGTATATCGATTAGTAGGTAACAAGTGAGGACACATGGAACACTATTCTGAAAACCAATGACATAAGTGATTAGTACGGCAAAGCAATTCCTTCCTCGGGGATAAATGAGGTGTAGTCATTAAACGCATCAGGCTCTTGTCTGAAGAAATCCTTAATAACTGAGGTAACCCAATGCGACGGTAAGGACTAGCGGTTGGACAACTGACTCTCGATGCAAGCCGTGGTCGGCCATGACATACTTTGGACACATCCTGCACTTCATCGCGTTGTGAGCACATCGTAACGGGTGGTTATCAGAACAATGTTGTAGATCAAGACGAGATCACACGCATAAGTATACGGTTGTGACTGTAAGTCCTCATATTCATGCCTATTTCCATATTATTGTTTACACCTAAAAGGTTGTTTAAAAGGTCCAGGGAACTGGAACAACTGTCGAGCACAATAACTTGTTTGAATCTTTTTCATAGAACACATCCTCTCATAGGTTCAATACCAGGGTCACTCCTTGGGAAAAAGACCAGAGACTTTCTACAATCCAAAACAGTCATAACGGGCCATCACGGACCAAGTAAAAAACCTACTGAATTAAGCATCCACACCTCCAGACATTTTGTTCGCATGCAAGAAGTCTCCCAGGAACACATTCTATTCCTAGCAGTCGTATAATGTACTAACATTTTCGCTGTTTATATCACTAAAGCTACTTGGGCATGGTCTCTAAAGCAAATTACCTGTCGTCCGTTTTTCCAGTATAATAAAAAATAAAGATAATCAGGGAAATTTGAAAATTTATAAGGGACAATCTGCATGGAGCGTGATCGAGGTCGGCACTCATCTTTGCTGGTAATGCTCATGGCGCCACTGATGTTAGTTGTTCCTGGCGAGAAGGAGGTCGCGAGGCGCGAGGCAGGTTAGAGCGAGAGCGGCAGGTCGCGTCGGAGGAGAAGGTGCGGGAGGGATGGCGAGCGGGGTGAGATCCCTACGCGCCATCGGAGCTTTTCTCGCTGGAGGTGCTGCCCCGAGGACCGAGGTGATGAACGAGTGCCCATGATGATCCTCATCCTCGATCAGGCACTCCCGAGATGACGGTTGAATGGGCGGGAGGTGGCGTCGGGGAGCATGCGAGAAGGCACGGTTGCTTCCCGCCGCAGCTTGGGAACATAGTATGAGAATTGCAACTTGCAACTACCCCTCTATATGTGGGAGTTAGGGTGTTTTGTGGTGATCATCGATAAGAGGGGATGGGAAAGGGATATGCTGGAGCACGTTTCATTGGGTCCAAGTCCAACTCTCCTTATATGGGCAGTTTTTTCTGGGGATGGGAGAGATGCTCTCACACACGATACAAAACCTAGCGTGAAGCCTTCAACCAGTTACGTGCACCCAGCGGGCAATGTTCAGTGTTCCATGACTAAAGAAGAGACAAGCTACCAAGAGCAACCAATAATAGCAACCACATTTTTTAAGAAAACTGTCTAAAACGTTGGCTTTTCTATCCGAAGAAGAGAAGAAACCCCGCCGCGGCATGTGGATTATTACTTCCAAAAATCACTAGCTCCTTGTTGGTGTATGTCGGTTACCACATGTACGCCACTTCATTGCAGTTTGTCCGGTTTGCGTACTCCCGCTTTTCTGTTACCAATTGAAAAAAGGTTGTGACTACGTCCACTTTGATTGTTACCAATCACGCCTTTAGAAAAGCACCATTAGAGCCATCCAACCTTGAGGCATTAATGGATGCAAGGGAGAAGATCGCCTCTGTAATATCAATTTCGTCCAAAGGCTCATCTATAGCAGGAAACGAAAGAAGCAAGGGACCGGCAGGTCTTTGCTTATTATGTTGAATAATTAGGCATTTTCCCGTTTAGTTTAATCCAGAAAAATAGTGGATAAAACAAATATATTGGTGAAACTAGAAACTAGCAACAATTCGTTGAGACTAGTCATGCAATCAAAATCATAAGCAAAATGCATCATATCCATGTCAATCGCTACTAGCAACAAACCAAATGCTAGCCCTAACAGTGAGGATAAGATGGCATACGACGCAGTAGTAGAAGGTGCGGATGTCCCGATCGTCATGTCGCTGAAGAGGTCGTTGATGTCGGGGAAGAAGTCGTCGTCGGGGAACTCGTCGTTGGGGAACTCGTCGTCGGTGATGTCGCCGTTCGCAACCACGATGAACAAGCACTAGTAGAAAACAGGGCTTTCGTTCGAGCCTAGCCAGCCCATTAGTCCCGGTTCTGCACGAACCGGGACCCATGGGGGGCATTAGTCCCGGTTCGTGAGCCCGGGGGCCGGCTGGGATCTCGTGGGCATTGGTCCTGGTTCGTGTGGACCCATTTGTCCCGGTTCTAGGCACGAACCGGGACCAATGGGCCTCACTCCTGGCCCACAGCCATTGGTCCCGGTTCGTGGCTCGAACCGGGACAAATGAGTTGCCTATATATACCCCATCGCCGCAGCAGAGCACTCCACAGTGCTCTGTTTTTTGCTGGCCGGCGAGGGGGAGGGCATTGGGTGCTCTAGCTCACCTCCTATGCACATGAGGTGTTCGATGAAATGCCCGAGCCACACTAGTTAAGCTTTCTCCTCTCGAAGCTCGACCTCCGAGCTCCATTTTCCCCGAGATTTGTCTAGGTTTATATTAGCGGTCCGTCACGCCCCGTCCCCGTCTTCACCGCCGTCGATCGCCCGCGCCGATCTCGTCGCCGACACCACCGTGGTGAGCCTCTTGTTCTTATCTTCTTTCTGAAAGAAAAAATTCTTACTTTACATAGATACTTGTCTAATTTTCTTACTTTTGACACACATAATTATATATAATGCACGCAGATGAACCGACAATGGATGTACGGTGACAGACACACCTTCGAGTACATTAAGGGCGTGCATGATTTTCTCGAAGTGGCTGAGGCAAACAAGCAGAATGGTTTTATGTGTTGTCCATGCCCTAAATGTGGGAATACGAAGTCTTACTCTGACCGGAAAATCCTTCACACCCACCTGCTTTACAAGGGTTTCATGCCACACTATAATGTTTGGACGAGGCACGGAGAAATAGGGGTTATGATGGAAGACGGCGAAGAAGAAGAGGACGATGACAACTATGTGCCCTCTGAATACGGCGATGCTGCAACGGGGGAAGCTGCTGAAGATCAAGAGGAACCAGACGATGTGCCCGATGATGATGATCTCCGCCGGGTCATTGTCGATGCAAGGACGCAATGCGAAAGTCAAAAGGAGAAGCTGAAGTTCGATCGCATGTTAGAGGATCACAAAAAAGGGTTGTACCCCAATTGCGAAGATGGCAACACAAAGCTCGGTACTGTACTGGAATTGCTGCAGTGGAAGGCAGAGAATGCTGTGCCTGACAAAGGATTTGAGAAGCTACTGAAAATATTGAAGAAGAAGCTTCCAAAGGATAACGAATTGTCCGACAGTACGTACGCAGCAAAGAAGGTCGTATGCCCTCTAGGATTGGAGGTGCAGAAGATACATGCATGCCCTAATGACTGCATCCTCTACCGCGGTGCGTACAAGGATTTGAACGCATGCCCGGTATGCGGTGTATTGCGGTATAAGATTAGATGAGATGACCCTGGTGATGTTGACGGCGAGCCCCGCAGGAAGAGGGTTCCTGCAAAGGTGATGTGGTATGCTCCTATAATACCACGGTTGAAACGACTGTTCAGAAACAAAGAGCATGCCAAGTTGATGCGATGGCACAGTGAGGACCGTAAGAAAGACGGGAAGTTGAGAGCACCCGCTGACGGGTCGCAGTGGAGAAAAATTGAGAGAAAGTACTGGGCTGAGTTTGCAGGTGACCCAAGGAACGTATGGTTTGCTTTAAGCGCGGATGGCATTAATCCTTTCGGGGAGCAGAGCACCAATCACAGCACATGGCCCGTGACTCTATGTATGTATAACCTTCCTCCTTGGATGTGCATGAAGCGGATGTTCATTATGATGCCAGTTCTCATCCATGGCCCTAAGCAACCCGGCAATGATATTGATGTGTACCTAAGGCCATTAGTTGAAGAACTTTTACAGTCGTGGAATGGAAACGGTGTACGTGCGTGGGATGAGCACAGACAGGAGGAATTTAACCTGCACGTGTTGCTGTTTGTAACCATCAACGATTGGCCCGCTCTCAGTAACCTTTTAGGACAGACAAATAAGGGATACCACGCATGCACACACTGTTTAGCTGACACAGAAAGTATATACCTGGACAAATGCAGGAAGAATGTGTACCTGGGCCATCGTCGATTTCTTCCAACCAACCATCAATGTCGAAAGAATGGCAAGCATTTCAAAGGCGAGGCAGATCACCGGAAGAAGACCGCCATGCGTACCGGTGATCACGTACTTGCTATGGTCAATGATTTACACGTAATCTTTGGAAAGGGTCCCGGCGGACTAGCTGTTCCGAATGACGCTGAGGGACGCGCACCCATGTGGAAGAAGAAATCTATATTTTGGGACCTACCCTATTGGAAAGACCTAGAGGTCCGCTCTTCGATCGACGTGATGCACGTGACGAAGAACCTTTGCGTGAACCTGCTAGGCTTCTTGGGCGTGTATGGGAAGACAAAAGATACAGCTGAGGCACGGGAGGACCTGCAATGTTTGCACGAAAAAGACGGCATGCCTCCAAAGCAGTATGAAGGTCCTGCCAGCTATGCTCTTACCAAAGAAGAGAAGGAAATCTTCTTTGAATGCGTGCTTAGTATGAAGGTCCCGACTAGCTTCTCGTCGAATATAAAGGGAATAATAAATATGCCAGAGAAAAAGTTCCAGAACCTAAAGTCTCATGACTGCCACGTGATTATGATGCAACTGCTTCCGGTTGCATTGAGGGGGCTTCTACCGGAAAACGTCCGATTAGCCATTGTGAAGCTATGTGCATTCCTCAATGCAATCTCTCAGAAGGCGGTCGATCCAGAAATCATACCAAGGCTAAGGAGTGATGTGGCGCAATGTCTTGTCAGTTTCGAGCTGGTGTTCCCACCATCCTTCTTCAATATCATGACGCACGTCCTAGTTCATCTAGTTGACGAGATTGTCATTCTGGGCCCCGTATTTCTACACAATATGTACCCCTTTGAGAGGTTCATGGGAGTCCTAAAGAAATATGTCCGTAACCGCGCTAGGCCAGAAGGAAGCATCTCCATGGGCCATCAAACAGAGGATGTCATTGGGTTTTGTGTTGACTTCATTCCTGGCCTTAAGAAGATAGGTCTCCCTAAATCGCGGTATGAGGGGAGGCTGACTGGAAAAGGCACGCTTGGAGGGGACTCAATAATATGCAGGGACGCGCATTCTTGGTCTCAAGCACATACACAGTTCTACAGAACTCTACCTTGGTGACCCCGTATGTCGATGAACACAAGAACAGTCTGCGCTCCAAACACCCGGAGCAGTGCGATGACTGGATTACATGTGAACACATCAGGACTTTCAGCAGTTGGTTGGAAACACGTCTCAGAGGTGACAACACTGTTTGTGATGAGCTGTACTCGTTGTCCAGGGGACCATCTTCGACTGTATTGACTTACAAAGGATACGAGATAAATGGGGATACATTTTACACGATCGCCCAAGATTAAAAGAGCACTAACCAAAACAGCGGTGTCCGCTTTGATGCAGCAACGACCAAGAGGGGAAATGACACATATTATGGTTACATAGTGGACATATGGGAAAACTTGACTACAGACATGATTTTAAGGTCCCTTTGTTTAAGTGCAAATGGGTCAATCTGTCAGGAGGCGGGGTACAGGTAGACCCACAGTACGGAATGCCAATAGTGGATCTGAACAATCTTGGGTACACTGACGAACCGTTCGTCCTAGCCAATGATGTGGCACAGGTTATCTATGTGAAGGACATGTCTACCAAACCAAGAAAAAGAAAAGATAAGGAAGCGAATACATCATACAATGAGCCAAAGCGCCACATATTCTTTCAGGAAAAAGGGACATCCTGGGAGTGGAGGGCAAGACAGACATGTCTCAAGATTATGAAAAGTTTCATGAAATTCCTCCCTTCAATGTCAAGGCTGACCCAAGCATCCTGATAAACGATGAAGATTATCCATGGTTATGGTGCAATAAGCAAAGGACACAAGCGAAGAAAAAGTGAAGACTTTCTCTCCACATCTATTATGATGATACCATGCCAACTTTCAACCTTTTCGTAGTTCATTTGAAATGCCTGTTGTAACAGACGAGTTTCCGTATGAAATCCTGATACTTCGAAAGAGATTGTCCGTTTTTCAGAGTTCATTTGAAATGATGATACCCTGCTATGTGGGTGAAATGATGAAACCATGCCAACTTTTTTTCAGAGTTCATTTGAAACGCTTTTCAATTTCAGGGTCTTATAGCTCAAAATAATCAGTAAATGCATGAAAAATAACAAATGAAGTCAGAAAGGGATGAAAATTGATGATGTGGCTTTGAATGGTGCATTTGAACACACAAAAAGTCAGGAGTTCAAATAAGTTCTAAAAGAATGAAATCCCTTTGTAACAGACGAGTTTCCGTATGAAATCCTGATACTTCGAAAGAGATTGTCCGTTTTGTACATGAAGTGCATCCAGTTTTTGCCGTAACCCTCTCAACTTTCTTGCACATGCTATGTGGATGAAATGATGATACCATGCCAACTTTCAACCTTTTCAGAGTTCATTTGAAATGCTTTTCAATTTCAGGGTCTTATAGCTAAAAATAATCAGTAAATGCATGAAAAATAACAAATGAAGTCGAAAATGGTTGAAAATTGATGATGTGGCTTTGAATGGTGCATTTTGAATACACAAAAAGTCAGGAGTTCAAATAAGTTTAAAAAAAATGAAATCCCTTTGTAACAGACGAGTTTCCGTATGAAATCCTGATACTTCGAAAGAGATTGTCCGTTTTGTACACGAAGTGCATCTAGTTTTTGCCGTAACCCTCTCAACTTTCTTGCACATGCTATGTGGATGAAATGATGATACCATGCCAACTTTCAAGCTTTTCAAAGTTCATGTGAAATGCTTTTCAATTTCATGGTCTTATAGCTCAAAATAATCAGTAAATGCATGAAAAATAAAAAATGAAGTCAGAAAGGTTGAAAATTGATGATGTAAGTAGAAACTAAATAAAATAAAATAAAATTTAATAAAATATATAAGTAGAAACAAAACAAAATAAAATAAAATAAACTTTCATAACATAAATAAAATTTATGGACCTAAAATTACCAAAGTATTTTCTATTCAAAACATTATAAGCAAAAAGAATTTTCCTGAAATAACTAAAATAGCAACAGTAAGTATTTTGTTGTAAGTAGAAACAAAATAAAATAAATAAAGCAAAAGAGAAAAGAAAAAACTGGGAAAAAATAAAAAATGCCACCTACTGGGCCGCCACGGCCTGAATACGACTAGAAACCCATCCATGGGCCAGGATTCAGGCCCGCAGAAGGCCCAGCAGGCCCACAGGCATAGCAGTGCGAGATTAGGCCCAGAGGCCTGCAGTTCAGAGGAGTTCAATGGAGGTGGCGGGGTAGGGCTTATAAACCGGTCCTGCCGCTCCTCGGCTAGCGAGGTGGGACTAAACATCCCACCGCACCGCGGCTTTGGCAGGCGCAGGACATTGGTCCCGGTTGGTGCCACGAACCGGGACCAATGCACACATTGGTCCCGGTTTGTGGCACCAACCGGAACCAATTCCCCCCCTTTAGTACCGGTTGGTGCCACCAACCGGGATCAAAGGCCTCAGGGGGGCATTGGTCCCGGTTGGTGCCACGAACCGGGACGAAAGCCTTTGCTATATAAGCAACACTTAGGAAAATTTCAGATCTCCATCGCCAGTTGCCCCCCCGCCCGACGACGCCGAGCTCATCGACGCCGCCAGGCTGCCCCGCCGCCGTCGCCCGTGCCCCCGAGCCCACGCCGACACCGTCCGCTGCCCACGCCGTCGCCCGTCGCCGTCGCCCTCCGCCCCCGCCCCCCGCCGCCGTCGCCCTCCGCCGCCCCCGAGCCGTCGCCCGTCGCCGTCGTCGTCGCCCTCCGCCGCCCCCGCCGTCGCCCTCGCCGGCCGCCCCCGATGTGAGCCGCCGCCGCCACGGCTCTGTTCAGTGTTTTTTTTTCATATAATGTGTATTATTTTTTTGTTCATTGCATTTTTTCATATATATAATGTATATATGTATGTGGTAGCTATATGATGAATGGATGTGGCTATGTATGTATGAATATAATGTTCATAGCATTTTTTTGTTTATATATGTTTTTTTCATATATGTATTAATTTTTTCTTTAGGTTGTTAGTAGATATCGATTTTAGGTTAGTGCATTTTAGGTTAGTGTAGAGGAAAAAGTAAAATAAGGAAAAGGAAGAAAAGATGAAGAAGGAAAGAAGGAAGAAGAAGAAGAAAAAGAAGAAGAGGAAGAAGGAGAAGAAGAAGGAGAAGAAGAGGAGAGGAAGAAGTGGAAAAAAGAGGAGAAATAAATAAGAAGAGGAAAAAAGAAGAAGAAAAAAAAGAGGAGAAGAAGAAAGGAATAGAGGAGAAAAAGAAAAAGTAGAATAAATAAATAAGAAGAGGAAAAAAGAAGAAGAAGAAGAAAGAGGAGAAGAAGAAAGGAATAGAGGAGAAGAAGAAAAAATAGAAAATATTCTATTTTTTCTTCTTCTCCTCTATTCCTTTCTTCTTCTCCGCTTTTTTTTCTTTTTTTTTCTTCGATCTTCTCCTCTATTCCTTTCTTCTTCTCCTCTTTTTTTGTTCTTCTTCCTCTTCTTATTTTTTATCGGGTATGTCGTTCTCGATATACCCCCCCGATAACTTTGACATGAGGGGGGGGGTCGATAAATAATAGAACTAGTTAAACTAGTTTATTTATAGTAAGTGCTTAATTAGTAGTTGAACTAGTTGATTTAATAGAACTACTTTATTTATAGTAAGTGCTTAATTAGTAGTTGAACTAGTTGATTTAATAAAACTACTTTATTTTACTATATATAGAAGTAGTTTATTTTTAGTAAGTACTACTTTATTTTATTTATAGTAAGTGCTTAGTAGTTGAACTAGTTGACTTAATAAAACTACTTTATTTTACTATATATAGAAGTAGTTTATTTTAGTAAGTACTACTTTATTTTATTTATAGTAATTAAGTGCTTAGTAGTAGTTGAACTAGTTGATTTAAGAAAACTACTTTATTTTACTATATAGAAGTAGTTTATTTTTAGTAAGTACTACTTTATTTTATTTATAGTAATTAAGTGCTTAGTAGTAGTTGAACTAGTTGATTTAAGAAAACTACTTTATTTTACTATATATATAAGTAGTTTATTTTTAGCAAGAAAATTAATAGAACTAGTTTATTTTTTTAGTTCAAGCAATTATTCCCGCATCAACGTCGACGATGCCTATCCCGCATCCTCGTCGTCGACTCGGCGGAGGAGGCCGGCTTGATCAGAGGGGCCATGTCCGGGGCTGGGCTCCGCCGGGCTAGTATTGGGAGGTGCTACCTTCCGGGGGGCGTAGGTTGGTGAGGAGCCAGCCCGTCGTTGACCCGATCCTTGTTTGGTGGCGGTCGCGTGGGCCAGTGACGGTGCCGAGGCTTCCGGACACCGTGGAGGTGGTACGTCATCATGTCAGCGAGGAGGACGAGCACGTCCGTCGCTTCATGGTTGCGTTGGAGGGCAGGTCCGACAATACCTGGCAGGTTCTTCAGGTGTCCACCGCCCGCGCTGATACCCGTTGGGCGCTACGGTTCTAACTGTATTAGCGATGCTATATGTATGATAGTATTCGAGGTGTATTAGTGATAATATTAGACGATGTACGGACGCAAGAGATGATGTAGTTTTGCTTATAATTGAATGCATGCTAATTTGAATACTACTTTATTTTACGATTTGGTTTTTCTTATTGAATGCTCAAATTGGAAAAGTACTCCTACTTTGAATGCTAAAATTGCAGAGCACTATGCAAGGCGTATGCATTTGATTAGTTGATAGCTTATAGGGTTTATGTTTTTGCAGAAGTCTAGGAGCCCCTCCATCATCCCCGCCGTCGTCCCCGTCACCGACCCCCCTCCGACCTCAAGGTGAGACTAGCCAAATCTCCATGTCAATATGAGTCCTATATATGAGAGGACGATATGTCCTTTTTTAGAATGATAATTAAACGATGTTTTGGGTTGACTTTAAGTCTGTCGAGTCTCCACCATATATGAGAGGACGAAGAATCCCTACTGTTGTCGTGGGGGTAGCTTCTCCTTCGTTCCCGTGTGCTAGACAATTTGGTGTAATGCACTCGGGAACGAAAGGAGGAGCTACCATCACCGACGGTCGCAATGTCAGAGAGGAATCAGTGAGGGAGAGTCTCCATCATATATATATATATATATATATATATATATATATGAGAGGACGAAGAATCCCGGCTGTTGTCGTGGGGGTAGCTTCTCCTTCATTCCCGTGTGCTAGACAGCTTGGTGTAATGCACTCGGGGATGAAAGGAGGAGCTACCATCACCGATGGTCGAATATGTACACCACGTGAGCTGAGTGTTTTCAAGAAAAGACTCGACAGACCGATAGTCAACCCGTGTTGAATAATAATGATCTAATTTAGGTTTTTAGTACATATATTTAATTGTACAAGTTTAATATTTGAATTATGAACATAGGAAATATCATACTCGGACGACGAAAGTCTCCCGAGGGAGAGCGACTGGTGCCACGACGACCGAGGTCTGTGCGACAGGCCTCACTTGGACGAAGGTCGGCGCTTCAGCATTAAGCTGGAGGAGACCTTTGATGTTGAAACGGTACGCAACGACGACAAGTGTTATTTTTTTGTAATTAATCATGACTTCAACTATTTCAACGTGTAATTTTCATCTTTTACAATTCGACTAGCTTATCCCATGCCATGCAAGACGCTATGTCTTGGAGAGGATGGGTTTTGAAGACCATGAAAGTATGGAAACAAAGAAAATTCACCTAAGGACCCATCATGATATGGATTTTGAAGTAAATCTGTATAATTCTGAAAGCGTAACCCATTTTGGTTGCAAAAAATGGGAAGCATTTTGCAAGATGTATGATTTTGATGAGGGTATGCTTGTCACCATGGATCTTGGTGATCCTGACATCGACCAAGACAATATGGACATTTGGGTCCTTGTTGATACGCCTCCAATTCTACCGCTATGTGAGTTTCTCAAACATAGTTATTAACTAATTTATATTGTCATTTCAAAATAGTTGACAGCTTATTTCCATTGACAGCTTATTTTGATTGTTCAAACAATGTGCGGAACATGGTAGACAGAACCTACTACACCGATGGATCTGAGTTAATTATAAGGAGAAAAATCATCTGGTCGCATTTTGTACTGATCTTGAGAATTACAATATCTATTGTAAAAATCCTCCACATTATGGTCAATACGTGCCACTAGTGCATGTGTTGAACTACGGTAACATCCACGGAGATGCCATGGTAAGTTTTTTTAGTATTACGACATTCGTGCATCTTTTGCATAAATTCTTTTAAAACTTAACTACATTGCTAACTACGAAGTTATTACTATATGTTTTTCAATAGGAAATCCCGAATGATTGTGTGCCTCATCTGATGTATCAGAGTGGTCGCCTTGATGTTTTGAACATACGTCCAGGTCATCCTACGAATCTCAACTGTCCATACCGGATTTCTAAAAGAAGTGGAGACATGAAAATCAAGGAATGGAAAAAATGTATGGACAGTCGTAAGGAGGTTCTTGGAAGCAAAAGGAAGCGAAGCGCAAGAATTGGAGACAGGATGATCTCCATTCTCCATAATGGAGAGTCAGGGTCTATATTGTTTTATGCTATTTTACCTTAAAGAGGGTATTTAGGTCCTACCTAATACTGATGATCATGTTCCTAGAACAATTAAGTAGTGTTGGTTCGATGACTATGAGGATGATGATTGTATGACTTGTGATTAATAACGAGTAGAAGTTGTATGATGATGATTAGTACGACTTATTATTATGATGATGCATGATGCGGGCATGAAGACTTATTATATATCAGTGGGTAAAATGAACATGGATTGGATTGAAGTGAAGGCAACATGCATGTGGTGCATGTCGAAAGTAGTACTAATCCAAACTTGATCAAGTTAGGATTAGTATTACTTTCGACATGCACCACATGTTGCCTCACTTTAATCTAAGCCATGCTTAGGCATAGCAGTAGCGTTGGTAAACCAAGCACGGAAATAAGAGAGGACACTTCTCTTTGTTAGCTAGCTAACACACCCTAAATTACCCCCTAAACCACCCCCTTTCAGAAAAAAAACAAAAACCTCAGCTCCTGTCAGCTGCTGACGCATGGATGCCTATTGGTCCCGGTTGGTGCCATCAACCGGGACTAAAGGCCCTCCTGCCTGGGCTCGCAGCACCGGCCACGTGGAGGCCCATCTGTCCCGGTTCATGTAAGAACCGGGACTAAAGGCCTAGGGCATTAGTAATGACACTTTAGTCCCGGTTCAAAAACCGGGACAAATGGGCCTTACGAACCAGGACAAATGGCCCTTTTTCTACTAGTGAAGACTCCAGCAGTCGCGCAAGGACGCTCCCAAAAACCTGATCGCCCCTCTCCTGTACTGGATCACAAGAGGCGGGGGTTCGGAGGCCTGCTGTCTCACTTCTCGGTGCATGCCGGGAAGAGAGATGGGAAAGAGATAGGCGGCTCAATGCTTTGGAATGAGACGAAAAGTTCTTGTGCTTTTGGAACAACAAAGGAGCGACCTCTTATATACATGAGAAGAGTTGAAACTGTGCCTTCATTAGTAGAAGAGAAACTGGTGCAATAAACACCATTAAATAGACGCACTAAAAACCATTAAGGAGAGAAGAAACGAGCGCACTAAAACTCACACGAAGTGTTCAGTTTCTTCTTCCATTTATGCGTCAATTGTTTCAACTTTCTTCTCGCGTGATAAAACTGTGCATACACGTGGCATGGGTCAATTTTCCACACAACCTTGTCATGCATGGATGGGCCACATGAGCCTCTGGGATTTACTTTGAATTATTGGCAGAAAATATGAATTATTATATGGGCTATGCCCAACAATTCCAACAATCCCCCACCAGATCCCAGAGGCACATAAAATTTGCCTACAGTTCCAAAACATTGTTTATATACCGGTGTTTCGGTGGAGACTGTTAAGTTGAACTTCCACCTAGAACTCCATGGTACACTCGTTCACAACTTGAACAGTGGACTACACCTTGAACTGCAAGTTTTGTGCAAACAAGTTTTACGTAAAAGCCTTGACCGATACTAGACCACTGAAAACTTTCCCGCGGGTAGGAGCATATAAGTACTCCGGGGCCTCTTCATGAGTTTATTAGAGAACACCCAACTCTCACAGACCGCGGCGTTTAACAGTCTAACTCATATAGGTGTGTTCTTTCTAGATGTTCTGTAGGACAACATCTTTGCCTACCCAAGCCATTCAAAACACATTAAGATAAGTATCAGCCTACCATACAGATTAGGAGAGAAATGCATCATAACAGAGTGGATTTTTATCAAATAAATATTCTCCTCTTAGTTATCCAATAGCTTGTCTTGCCAATTCTAATTCAAGGGATCTCCGATCACAAAGAATGGGTTACCACCATGAACAACTTATGTAGTGGGTCTCAATCCCATCTCCTTCGATGCTTTGTCTATCACATTTCGTGATAAACCCTTTGTGAAGGGGTCTGCCAGGTTCTTTGATGTGTTTATATAGTCCAATGCTATAACTCCGGAGTTTCTCATGAACCTGGCAGATTTCAGTCTTTTTCTCACATGTCTTGATGACTTCTTATTATCCTTAGAACTGTTTACCTTGATGATCATTGTTTGACTATCATAGTTCATTAGAATAGCTGGTATTGGTTTTTCAACCACCGTCAAGTCCATCAAAAGTTCTCGAAGCCATTTTTCTTCAACTGTTGCCGTGTCTAATGCTGTGAGTTCTGCTTCCATTGTTGAGCTTGTTAAGATGGTCTGCTTGCAAGACTTCCAGGAAACAGTAGCACCACCAAGTGTAAACACATAACCACTTGTCACTTTAAGCTCATCAGCATCAGATATCCAATTTGCATCACTATAACCTTGAAGTACTCTTGGATACCCGGTATAGTCAAGTCCATAACTCGCAGTACCTTTCAGATAGCGCATTATTCTCTCAAGTGCATGCCAATGAACATCTCCCGGGTTTGAAACAAACCGGCTTAGTTTACTCACAGCAAACGAAATGTCAGGCCTCGTAGCACTAGCTAAATACATAAGCGTGAAGGAAATATGTGATACGTCTCCAACGTATCTATAATTTTTGATTGCTCCATGCTATAGTATCTTCTATTTTGGACATTATTGGGCTTTATTATTCACTTTTATATTATTTTTGGGACTAACCTATTAACCGGAGGCCCAACCCAGAATTGTTGTTTTTTTGCCTATTTCAGAGTTTCGCAGAAAAAGAATATCAAACGGAGTCCAAACGGAATGAAACCTTCGGGAATGTGATTTTCGGAACGAACATGATCTAGAGGACTTGGACCCTACGTCAAGAAATCAAGCAGGAAGCCACGAGGTAGGGGGCGCGCCTACCCCCCTGGGCGCGCCCTCCACCCTCGTGGGCCCCACGTTGCTCCACCGACGTACTCCTTCCTCCTATATATACCTACGTACCCCCAAACGATCAGATACGGAGCCAAAAACCTAATTCCACCGCCGCAACCTTCTGTACCTACGAGATCCCATCTTGGGGCCTGTTCCGGAGCCATCGATCACGGAGGGCTTCTACATCAACACCATAGCCTCTCCGATGAAGTGTGAGTAGTTTACCTCAGACCTTCGGGTCCATAGTTATTAGCTAGATGGCTTCTTCTCTCTTTTTGGATATCAATACGATCTTCTCCCCCTGTCTTGTGGAGATCTATTCGATGTAATCTTCTTTTGCGGTGTGTTTGTTGAGACCGATGAATTGTGGGTTTATGATCAAGTTTATCTATGAACAATATTTGAATCTTCTGAATTCTTTTATGTATGATTGGTTATCTTTGCAAGTCTCTTCGAATTATCAGTTTGGTTTGGCCTACTAGATTGATCTTTCTTGAAATGGGAGAAGTGCTTAGCTTTGGGTTCAATCTTGCGGTGTCCTTTCCCAGTGATAGTAGGGGCAACAAGGCATGTATAGTATTGTTGCCATCGAGGATAACAAGACGTTTTTTTTATCATATTGCATGAATTTATCCCTCTACATCATGTCATCTTGCTTAAAGCGTTACTCCGTTCTTATGAACTTAACACTCTAGATGCATGCTGGATAGCGGTCGATGTATGGAGTAATAGTAGTAGATGCAGGCATGAGTCGGTCTACTTGTCTCGGACGTGATGCCTATATACATGATCATACCTAGATATTCTCATAACTATGCTCAATTATGTCAATTGCTCAACAGTAATGTGTTCACCCACCGTAAAATACTTATGCTCTTGAGAGAAGCCACTAGTGAAACCTATGGCCCCCGGGTCTATTTTCCATCATATTAATCTTCCAACAGTTAGCTATTTCTGGCGCCGTTTTTATTTTTACTTTCTTTACTTTGCATCTTTATCACAAAAATACCAAAAATATTATCTTATCATATCTATCAGATCTCAATCTCGTAAGTGACCGTGTAGGGATTGACAACCCCTTATCGCGTTGGTTGCGAGGATTTATTTGTTTGTGTAGGTGCGAGGGACTTGCGTGTAGCCTTCTACTGGATTGATACCTTAGTTCTCAAAAACTGAGGGAAATACTTAGACTACTTTGCCGCATCACCCTTTCCTCTTCAAGGGGAAACCAACGCAGTGCTCAAGAGGTAGCAAGAAGGATTTCTGGCGCCGTTGCCGGGGAGGTCTACGCAAAAGTCAACATACCAAGTACCCATCACAAACCCTTATCTCCCGCATTACATTATTTGCCATTTGCCTCTCGTTTTCCTCTCCCCCACTTCACCCTTGCCGTTTTATTCGCCCTCTCTTTTTCGTTCGCCTCTTTTTCTTTTTCTTGCCTTGTTGTCATGGCTAGTCCTTTATCCTCTCCGTTGTCTCCCGAAAAATGAAGTTCTCAATTTTAAACAAAGGGAGGGAGAAAATCTAAAAGACGCTTGGTATAGAATTTGCAATGCTCCAAATAGATCTACCAGGAAGCAATCTACTTCCGTTCTTCTCCGCAATTTTTATGTAGGCGCTAATCCTTGGTATAGATATATTCTTGATAGCATTACCGGAGGGAATTTCTTGGGTAGCCATACTTTTGACTCTTATAATGCTATGATAGATTTATTTGGCTCACCACCTCTCTTGGTTAATGGAACTATGTTAACTTTGGAGCATGTAATGCAAAGACTTGAAATTATTGAAAATAAAGTTTCTACCGTAGAGTTAATTTAAAATCTGGATAAAAAGATCCACAACCAAATTACCCAATATGGATCTAAGGTAGGAGTCACTTTGAAAAATATTAAGGAGAAGGAACCCATAGTTAATGAAAGAATAAATCAAGATTCCACTAGAATCGATAAACTTGAGGGTATCATTACCAACTTGGGAACCGCTTTTTCTTCCGTAAAGAATACTCCAAGTCCTCCAACTAAAATTGCCAAGCTTATGTATGTTCCTAAAAATAAGGGTGAATCCTCTAGTAAGGAAACTGCGGATCTTAAATCTATAAGTATTCATCCCAATCTTTTTGCTATCATTAAGGAACCATTTGCTACAAATGAATTTTCCGATCTTGTTCCTAAAAGCTTGATAATTAATAAAAAGAAATAAACTCTAAAGGATGATAGATGTCTTATTGAAGAATTGCCCACCAAAGATGGCAATACCTAGATCTATCCTTGCTTTATGCCTAACTAGGGGCGTTAAACGATAGCGCTTGTTGGGAGGCAACCCAATTTTTTTTTTAGTTTTTTTTTTGCTTTTTGCTTCTGTTTAGGAATAAATATTTGTTCTAGCCTCTGGTTAGATGTGTTTTTATGTTTTAATTAGTGCCTGTGCCAAGTTAAACCTATAGGATCTTCTTGGATGATAGTTATTTGATCTTGCAGAAAATTCCAGAAACTTTCTGTTCACGAAAATAACTGTTAAAAATCACCAGAATGTGATAAAATATTGATTCCAATTTCTGCTGATCAATAAACAAATTTTCTAGGTCGTCCTATTTTGTCTGAGTTTTTGGAGTTCCAGAAGTTTGCGTTAGTTACAGATTACTACAGACTGTTCTGTTTTTGACAGATTCTGTTTTTCGTGTGTTGTTTGCTTATTTTGATGAATCTATGGCTTGTAAAAGAGTTTATAAACCATAGAGAAGTTGGAATAAAGTAGGTTTAACAAAAATATAAATAAAGGATGAGTTCATTACAGTACCTTGAAGTGGTGTTTTGTTTTCTTCCGCTAACGGAGCTCACGAGATTTTCTGCTAAGTTTTGTGTTGTTAAGTATTCAAGTTTTGGGTGAAAGATTTGATGGATTTTGGAACAAGGAGTGGCAAGAGCCTAAGATTGGGGATGCCCATTGCACCCCAAGATAATCTAAGGACACCAAAAAGCCAAAGCTTGGGGATGCCCCGGAAGGCATCCCCTCTTTCGTCTACTCTCATCGGTAACTTTACTTGGAGCTATATTTTTATTCACCACATGATATGTGTTTTGCTTGGAGCGTCTTGTATGATTTGAGTCTTTGCTTTTTAGTTTACCACAATCATCCTTGCTGTACACACCTTTTGAGAGAGACACACATGATTCGAAAATTATTAGAATACTCTATGTGCTTCACTTATATCTTTTGAGTTATATAGTTTTTGCTCTTAGTGCTTCACTTATATCTTTTAGAGCACGGTAGTGATTTTGTTTTATAGAAACTATTGTTCTCTCATGCTTCACTTAGATTATTTTGAGAGTCCTACAAAACAGCATGGTAGTTTTCTTTAACAATAATAGGCATACAAGATTAGTAAAAGAAAAATTCTTATGAGTGTGTTGAATACTATGAGAAGTTTGATGCTTGATAATTGTTTTGAGATATGAAGATGGTGATATTAGAGTCATGCTAGTTGAGTAGTTTTTAATTTGAGAAATACTTGTGTTAAAGTTTGTGATTCCCGTAGCATGCACGTATGGTGAACCGTTATGTGATGAAGTCGGAGCATGATTTATTTATTGATTGTCTTCCTTATGAGTGGCGGTCGGGGACGAGCGATGGTCTTTTCCTACCAATCTATCCCCCTAGGAGCATGCGCGTAATACTTTGCTTTGATAACTTGTAGATTTTTGCAATAAGTATATGAGTTCTTTATGACTAATGTTGAGTCCATGGATTATACGCACCCTTCTTCCTTCCACCATTGCTAGCCTCTCTAATACCGCGCACTTTTCGCCGGTATCATACACCCACCATATACCTTCCTCAAAACAGCCACCATACCTACCTATCATGGCATTTCCATAGCCATTCCGAGATATATTGCCATGCAACATACCACCGTTCCGTTTACTATGACACGCTCCATCATTGTCATATTGCTTTGCATGATCATGTAGTTGACATTGTATTTGTGGCAAAGCCACCGTCCATAATTCTTTCATACATGTCACTCTTGATTCATTGCATATCCCGGTACACCGCCGGAGGCATTCATATAGAGTCATATTTTGTTCTAAGTATTGAGTTGTAATTGTTGAGTTGTAAGAAAATAAAAGTGTGATGAACATCATTTTTAGAGCATTGTCCCAAGTGAGGAAAGGATGATGGAGACTATGATTCTCCCACAAGTCGGGATGAGACTCTGGACGAAAAAAAAGAGGCCATAAAAAAAAGAAAGAAGGCCCAAACAAAAAAATGAGAGAAAAAGAAAGAAGGGAAAATGTTACTATCCTTTTACCACACTTGTGCTTCAAAGTAGCACCATGATCTTCATGATAGAGAGTCTCCTATGATAACACTTTCATATACTAGTGGGAATTTTTCATTATAGAACTTGGCTTGTATATTCCAATGATGGGCTTCCTCAAAATGCCCTAGGTCTTCATGAGCAAGCAAGTTGGATGTGCACCCACTTAGTTTCTTTTGTTGAGCTTTCATATACTTATAGCTCTAGTGCATCCGTTGCATGGCAATCCCTACTCACTCACATTGATATCTATTAATGGGCATCTCCATAGCCCGTTGATACGCCTAGTTGATGTGAGACTATCTTCTCCTTTTTGTCTTCTCCAGAACCACCATTCTATTCCACATATAGTGCTATGTCCATGGCTCACGCTCATGTATTGCGTGAAGATTGAAAAAGTTTGAGAATGTCAAGAGTATGAAACAATTGCTTGGCTTGTCATCGGGGTTGTGCATGATTTAAATATTTTGTGTGGTGAAGATAGAGCATAGCCAGACTATATGATTTTGTAGGGATAACTTTCTTTGGCCATGTTATTTTGAGAAGACATAATTGCTTAGTTAGTATGCTCGAAGTATTATTATTTTTATGTCAATATTGAACTTTTGTCTTGAATCTTTCGGATCTGAATATTCATACCACAATTAAGAAAAATTACATTGAAATTATGCCAAGTAGCATTCCGCATCAAAATTTCTGTTTTATCATTTACCTACTCGAGGACGAGCATGAATTAAGCTGGGGGATGCTTGATACGTCTCCAACGTATCTATAATTTTTGATTGCTCCATGCTATATTATCTTCTGTTTTGGACATTATTGGGCTTTATTATTCACTTTTATATTATTTTTGGGACTAACCTATTAATCGGAGGCCCAACCCAGAATTGTTGTTTTTTGCCTATTTCAGAGTTTCGCAGAAAAAGAATATCAAACGGAGTCCAAACGGAATGAAACCTTCGGGAATGTGATTTTCGGAACGAACATGATCTAGAGGACTTGGAACCTACGTCAAGAAATCAAGCAGGAAGCCATGAGGTAGGGGCGCGCCTACCCCCCTGGGCGCGCCCTCCACCCTCGTGGGCCCCACGTTGCTCCACCGACGTACTCCTTCCTCCTATATATACCTACGTACCCCCAAACAATCAGATACGGAGCCAAAAACCTAATTCCACCACCGCAACCTTATGTACCTACGAGATCCCATCTTGGGGCCTGTTCCGGAGCTCCGCCGGAGGGGGCATCGATCACGGAGGGCTTCTACATCAACACCATAGCCTCTCCGATGAAGTGTGAGTAGTTTACCTCAGACCTTCGGGTCCATAATTATTAGCTAGATGACTTCTTCTCTCTTTTTGGATCTCAATACAATGTTCTCCCCCTGTCTTGTGGAGATCTATTCGATGTAATCTTCTTTTGCGGTGTGTTTGTTGAGACCGATGAATTGTGGGTTTATGATCAAGTTTATCTATGAACAATATTTGAATCTTCTGAATTCTTTTATGTATGATTGGTTATCTTTGCAAGTCTCTTCGAATTATCAGTTTGGTTTGGCCTACTAGATTGATCTTTCTTGCAATGGGAGAAGTGCTTAGCTTTGGGTTCAATCTTGCGGTGTCCTTTCCCAGTGACAGTAGGGTAGCAAGGCATGTATAGTATTGTTGCCATCGAGGATAACAAGACGGGTTTTTTTTATCATATTGCATGAATTTATCCCTCTACATCATGTCATCTTGCTTAAAGCGTTACTCTGTTCTTATGAACTTAATACTCTAGATGCATGCTGGATAGCGGTCGATGTATGGAGTAATAGTAGTAGATGCAGGCAGGATTCGGTCTACTTGTCTCAGACGTGATGCCTATATACATGATCATACCTAGATATTCTCATAACTATGCTCAATTCTGTCAATTGCTCAACAGTAATTTGTTCACCCACCGTAAAATACTTATGCTCCTGAGAGAAGCCACTAGTGAAACCTATGTCCCCCGGGTCTATTTTCCATCATATTAATCTTCCAACAGTTAGCTATTTCTGGCGCCGTTTTTATTTTTACTTTCTTTACTTTGCGTCTTTATTACAAAAATACCAAAAATATTATCTTATCATATCTATCAGATCTCAATCTCGTAAGTGACCGTGTAGGGATTGACAACCCCTTATCGTGTTGGTTGCGAGGATTTATTTGTTTGTGTAGGTGCGAGGGACTTGCGTGTAGCCTCCTACTGGATTGATACCTTGGTTCTCAAAAACTGAGGGAAATACTTATGCTACTTTGCTGCATCACCCTTTCCTCTTCAAGGGAAAACCAACGCAGTGCTCAAGAGGTAGCAATATGCCCTAGAGGCAATAATAAATTTGTTATTTTATATTTTCTTAAATCATGATAAATGTTTATTATTCATGCTAGAATTGTATTAACCGGAAACTTGATACATGTGTGGATACATAGACAAAACACCGTGTCCCTAGTAAGCCTCTACTAGACTAGCTCGTTAATCAAAGATGGTTAAGTTTCCTAACCATATACATGTGTTGTCATTTGATGAACGGGATCACATCATTAGGATAATTATGTGGTGGATAAGACCCATCCGTTAGCTTAGCATTATGATCGTTCAGTTTTATTGCTATTGCTTTCTTCATGTCAAATACATATTCCTTCGACTATGAGATTATGCAACTCCCGGATACCGGAGGAATACCTTGTGTGCTATCAAACGTCACAACGTAACTAGGTGATTATAAAGATGCTCTACAGGTATCTCCAAAGGTGTTTGTTGGGTTGGCATAGATTGAGATTAGGATTTGTTGCTCCGAGTTTCGGAGAGGTATCTCTGGGCCCTCTCGGTAATACACATCATAAGAAGACTTGCAAGCAAAGTGACTAATGAGGTAGTTGCAGGATGATGTATTACGGAACGAGTAAAGAGACTTGCCGGTAATGATACTGAACTAGGTATGAAGATACCGACGATCGAATCTTAGGCAAGTAACATACCGATGATAAAGGGAATAACGTATGTTGTCATAAACGGTTCGACCGATAAAGATCTTCGTAGAATATGTAGGAGCCAATATGAGGATCCAGGTTCTGCTATTGGTTATTGACCAAAGAGGTGTCTCGGTCATGTCTACATAGTTCTCGAACCCGTAGGGTCCGCACGCGTAACGTTCGATGACCATATAGTATTATATGAGTTATGTGGTTTGGTGACCGAATGTTGTTCAGAGTCCCGGATGAGATCACGAACATGACGAGGAGCCTTGAAATGGTCGAGAGGTAAAGATTGATATATAGGACGATGGTATTCGGACACCGGCAGTGTTCCGGAGGGTATCGGGTACTTATCGGGTCACCGGAATGTGTTTCAGCTACCCCCGGCAATCCTATGGGCCATATGGACCTTGTGATGGAACACACCAGCCCACAAGGGGCTAGTGCGCCCTATAAGGCTATAGGAGGAGGAGAAGGAAAGGGGAGAAGGGAAAAGGAAGTGTGAATTAGGATTCCCACTTCCTTCCCTCACCCCCCTCTTTCCTTCCCCTTCATGCATACATGGAAAGGGGGGAGGCCGAATTGGGGAGGAGCCCAAGTAGGATTCCTCCTACTTGGGGTGCCCCCTTGGCTGCCTCTCCTCCCCTCCAACCTATATATATATGTGTGGGGGGGCACCGCTAGAACACACAACATCAATTGTTAGTCGTGTGCGGCGCCCCCTCCACAGTTTACACCTCGGTCATATTCTCGTAGTGCTTCGGCGAAGCCCTGCATGGATCATTGATGTCTACTACACAACCTTCTTCTTGTAGACGTTGTTGGGCCTCCAAGTGCAGAGGTTTGTAGGACAGTAGCAAATTTCCCTCAAGTGGATGACCTAAGGTTTATCAATCCGTGGGAGGCGTAGGATGAAGATGGTCTCTCTCAAACAACCCTGCAACCAAATAACAAAGAGTCTCTTGTGTCCCCAACACACCCAATACAATGGTAAATTGTATAGGTGCACTAGTTCGGTGAAGAGATGGTGATACAAGTGCAATATGGATGGTAGATATAGGTTTTTGTAATCTGAAATTATAAAAACAGCAAGGTAACAAGCGGTAAAAGTGAGCGTAAACGGTATTGCAATGCTTCGAAACAAAGCCTAGGGTTCATACTTTCACTAGTGCAAGTTCTCTCAACAATAATAACATAACTGGATCATATAACTATCCCTCAACATGCAACAAAGAGTCACTCCAAAGTCACTAATAGCGGAGAACAAACGAAGAGATTATTGTAGGGTACGAAACCACCTCAAAGTTATCCTTTCTGATCGATCTATTCAAGAGTCCGTAGTAAAATAACACGAAGTTATTCTTTCCATTTGATCTATCCTAGAGTTCGTACTAGAATAACACCTTAAGACACAAATCAACCAAAACCCTAATGTCACCTAGATACTCCAATGTTACCTCAAGTATCAGTGGGTATGATTATACGATATGGATCACACAATCTCATATTCATCTATTCAACCAACACAAAGAACTTCAAAGAGTGCCCCAAAGTTTCTACCAGAGAGTCAAGACGAAAACGTGTGCCAACCCCTATGCATAGATTCCCAAGGTCACGGAACCCGCAAGTTGATCACCAAAACATACATCAAGTGAATAAATAGAATACCCCATTGTCACCACGGGCATCCCACGCAAGACATACATCAAGTGTTCTCAAATCCTTAAAGACTCAATCCGATAAGATAACTTCAATGGGAAAACTCAATCCATTACAAGAGAGTAGAGGGGGAGAAACATCATAAGATCCAACTATAATAGCAAAGCTCGTGATACATCAAGATCGTGCCAAATCAAGAACACGAGAGAGAGAGAGAGATCAAACACATAGCTACTGGTACATACCCTCAACCCCGAGGGTGAACTACTCCATCCTCGTCATGGAGAGAGTCGGGATGATGAAGATGGCCACCGGTGATGGACCCCCCCTCTGACAGGGTGCCGGAACAGGGTCCCGATTGGTTTTTCGTGGCTCTGGAGGTTTTCAGCGGTGGAACTCCCGATCTAGGTTATGTTCTGGAAGTTTGGGTATATATAAGAGGTGTTAGCGTCGGGAACAAGTCAGGGGGGTCTCCGAGGCGGCAACGAGGTAGGGGGCGTGCCTAGGGGGGTAGGGCGTGCCCCCACCCTCGTGGGTGCCTCGGGACTCTTCTGGTCCATCTCCGATGCTCCGTGGGCTTCTTCTGGTCCAAAAATAATCTTCGTGAAATTTTAGGTCAATTGGACTCCGTTTGGTTTTCCTTTTTTGCAATACTCAAAAACAAGGAAAAACAAAAACTGGTACTGGGCTCTGGGTTAATAGGTTAGTCCCAAAAATCATATAAAATAGCATATAAATGCATATAAAACATCCTAGATGGATAATATAATAGCATGGAACAATAAAAAATTATAGATACATTGGAGACGTATCAAGCATCCCCAAGCTTAATTCCTGCTCGTCCTCGAGTAGGTAAATGATAAAAACAGAATTTTTGATGTAGAATGCTACCTAACATAATTATCAATGTAATCTTCTTTATTGTGGCAAGAATATTCAGATCCATAAGATTCAAAACAAAAGTTTAATATCGACATAAAAATAATAATACTTCAAGCATACTAACAAAGCAATTATGTCTTCTCAAAATGACATGGCCAAAGAAAGCTATCCCTACAAAATCATATAGTCTGGCTATGCTCTATCTTCATCACACAAAATATTTAAATCATGCACAACCCCGGTTTCAGCCAAGCAATTTTTTCATACTTTAGTATTCTCAAACTTTTTCAACTTCCACGCAATACATGAGCATGAGCCATGGACATAGCACTATAGGTGGAATAGAATATGGTGGTTGTGGAGAAAACAAAAAGGAGGAAGATAGTCTCACATCAACTAGGCGTATCAACGGGCTATGGAGATGCCCATCATTAGATATCAATGTGAGTGAGTAGGGATTGCCATGCAACAGATGCACTAGAGCTATAAGTGTATGAAAGCTCAAAAGGAAACTAAGTGGGTGTGCATCCAACTTGCTTGCTCACGAAGACCTAGGGCACTTTGAGGAATCCCATCATTGGAATATACAAGCCAAGTTCTATAATGAAAAATTTCCACTAGTATATGAAAGTGACAAAATAAGAGACTCTCTATCATAAAGATCATCGTGCTACTTTGAAGCACAAGTGTGGTAAAAGGATAGTAGCATTGCCCCTTCTCTCTTTTTCTCTCTTTTTTTATTTTTTATTTTTTTATTTGGGCCCTTTCTCTTTTTTTATGGCCTCTCTTTTTTTCTTTTTTTTTCTTTTTTCGTCCGGAGTCTCATCCCGACTTGTGGGGGAATCATAGTCTCCATCATCCTTTCCTCACTGGGACAATGCTCTAAAAATGAAGATCATCACACTTTTATTTACTTACAACTCAAGAATTACAACTCGATGCTTATAACAAAATATGACTCTATATGAATGCCTCCAGCGGTGTACCGGGATGTGCAATGAATCAAGAGTGACATGTATGAAAGAATTATGAAAGGTGGCCTTGCCACGAATGCAATGTCAACTACATGATCATGCAAAGCAATATGACAATAATGAAGCGTGTCATAATAAACGGAACGGTGGAAAGTTGCATGGCAATATATCTCGGAATGGCTATGGAAATGCCATAATAGGTAGGTGTGGTGGCTGTTTTGAGGAAGATATATGGTGGGTGTATGGTACCGGCGAAAGTTGCGCGGTACTAGAGAGGCTAGCAATGGTAGAAGGGTGAGAGTGCATATAATCGATACTCAATATTAGTCATAAAGAACTCACATACTTATTGCAAAAATCTACAAGTCATCAAAACAAAGTACTACACGCATGCTCCTAGGGAAGGGTTGGTAGGAGTTAACTATCACGCGATCCCGACCTCCACTCATAAGGAAGACAATCAATAAATAAATCATGCTCCAACTTCATCACATAACGGTTCACCATACGTGCATGCTACGGGAATCACAAACTTTAACACAAGTATCTCTCAAATTCACAATTACTCACTAGCATGACTCTAATATTACCGTCCTCATATCTCAAAACAATCATAAGGAATCAAACTTCACATAGTATTCAATGCACTTTATATGAAAGTTTTTATTATATCCCTCTTGGATGCCCATCATATTAGGACTAAATTTATAACCAAAGCAAATTACCATGCTGTTTAGAGACTCTCAAAATAATATAAGTGAAGCATGAGAGTTCATCTATTTCTTCAAAATAAAACCACCGCCGTGCTCTAAAAAGATATAAGTGAAGCACTAGAGCAAATGACAAACTACTCCGAAAGATATAAGTGAAGATCAATGACACTACAAAAAAAAGACACATCCGTGACATTTTGGGCCGAACGAATTTTTTTCCTGTCATACTTATGACACTTCTATGACGATAATTGTGACAAAACCCGGTATCATCATAGATGTGGTGGGGTCCTAGTTCTATGACAAAAAATCATGACAGAAAATGGGCTTCGCAGCTGCATGACATTCTTTGGGCCGTCCATGACGGAAAAAACCGTGGTAGAAGCTGGGGCGAGGAAAATATCGGGGTGTTCCCGGTTACGGTGGATGGTCGGGGCCGAGCGATGTGCGTTTCTCTCGTACACGCACGCGCGTGGGTGTGAGGCGTTGGGCTCTAACTGAACCCGAGCGAGGCGTTGGGCTCTAACTGAACTCGAGGCGATTGCACTGCAGGCTACGCGTTACTAAACCCGAGCGATCGGTCGATGGCTGTTAACTGAATCCGATCGAGCGATTCCTTCGCTACTGCTGCTAACTGAAGCCGATTGATGCTGCCTCTGGATGAACAGTGAGCGTTGCTGGGGGGTTTGGATGAACAGTTCCCGGTGGGGGTGGATGAACAGGACCCTGTAGTGTTGCCTCTGGATGAACAGTGAGCGTTGCTGGGGGAGGGGGGGTTGGATGAACAGTTCCCGGTGGGGGTGGATGAACAGGACCCCGTGGTGTTGCCTCTGGATGAACAGGACCCCGATCGATCGAGCCGGTTGGGGCTGGATGAACAGGACCCCGTGGAGGGCTGGATGAACAGGACCACCCGTGGGGGGCAGGATGAACAGTAGACGGTGGAGGGCTGGATGAACAGTAGCCCGTGGAGGGGTGGTTGAACAGGAGCCCGTGGAGAGCGCTGGTTGAACAGTAGCTGGTGGAGTAGCGCGCGGTGGAGGCTGGATGAACAGGAGCCCATGGATGAACAGTCGGAGGTGGAGGCTGGAGGAGGTCGACGATGGATGAACAGTAGCCCGTGGAGGCTGGAGGGGGTCGACGGTGGAGATGAACAGTATCCCGTGGAGTCCCGTTTTGCGGTACGCCACATCCCTCCTGATGAACAGGACCCCCGTTTCGACCGTAGCGCTCCAACACAAGTCCGTTTTCTCCGTTTTGCGGTACGCCACGCCCCTCCCGATCAACAGGACCCCCGTTTCGACCGTAGGAGGTCCGTTTCCTCCGTTTTGCGGTACGCCAGACCCCTCCCGATGAACAGGATCCCGTTTCGACCATGGCCGGTCGAACACAAGGCCGTTTCCTCCGTTCTGCGGTACGCCAGGCCTCGTTTCCATCGGCTGTTCCGTCCAAGCCCTCCCGATGAACACGATGCCGCATTCCGTTCCGACCCAGCCGGTTGGCTCCCCATGAACACGACGATGACGCTGTTTCTCCATTCCGACCCAGCCATGTACACGAGCCCTGGCCGTACGTACGCGCGAGTAGGCGTTCGAGACCCCACCCGTATGTACGTACGTGGCCGTATTTACTTTCTTGCACCCTGGCCGCTGTACGTACGTGCTACGTGCGCGCCTCTACTATGACACGTGCGCGCCTCTACATCGACTAGTATGTACGTACACGTTCGCGACCAGAATGACAATGCTACGTATGCTTCGACCAGGTGGGTCCCAACTGCCAGGCACTTCCTTGCGTGCGAAGATGTAGCTAGTGGGTCCCAGCAGTCAGGGGGAAACGTTTTTTTCGTGAAATACGGTGGCCCGTCGGGTGGGTCCCCGCTGTCAGGTGGAGGAATAATTATTTTGCGCGTAATAAGGAGGCACTTCCTTGCCGCGGCCGTGGACTCAGCTGTCAGCCTCTCCACGTACAGTCCACGTCCGATGGAAGCCGTTCCTTGACCACGTTGACCACGCCGCGCTGAGAGCACCAGGGCGGTGGACGACGGCGAGGCCTAGGAAGGGGATGACGCGGAGCCGGGGAAGACGCGGCAGTGGATGCCCACGCGTAGAGGAGTACGAGGGTTCACTGGTTCGCTGCGGTGTGAGGCTGCCGTCGCCGCAGAATAACAGGGGGTGTGGGTGAGTAGAGGGATGGCCTGGCCAGCGGTGGGAATAGTAGGGGGCGGTGAGGCCTCCGCGGCAGCACAGCCGGCCACGAGAGGCAGGAGCATGCGGCACGACCGGCGCTGCTTTGGGCGACTGGAGCAACAAGACCAGAGGTTGAAGAAGCACTACGGCCGTTGGATGGACATCGTACGGTCACTGGAGCTAGAATCGTTCATATTGACTAAGTTGACAAAGCACTCCGTCCCCGTCAACTTAGTAGGCCCACAAGTCAGCCTCCCACCAAGGTGGGTCTCAACCAACAGGGGGAGTATTCATTTTTTTTGTGCGTAATAAGGAGGCACTTCCGGTGGGTCCGAGCTGACAGCGGGGGGAACGTTTTTTTCGCGCAATACGGTGGCCCGTCTGGTGGGTCCCAGTAGTCAGGGGAAACGTTTTTTCGCGAAATACGGTGGCTCGTTCGGTGGGTCCCTGCTATCAGGTGGAGGAATCATTATTTTCCGAGTAATAAGGAGGCACTTCCTTGCTGCCGTCGTGGACCCAGCTGTCAGCCTCTCCACGTACAGTCCACATCCGATAGAAGCCGTTCCTTGATCACTTTGACCACGCCGCGCCGAGAGCACCAGAGCGGTGGACGACGGTGATGCCTAGGAAGGGGACGACACGGAGCCGGGGAATACGCGGCAGTGGAAGCCCGCGCGGAGAGGAGTACGAGGGTTCACTGGTTCGGCTGCGGTGTGAGGCTGCCATCGCCGCGGAATAACAGGGGGTGTGGGTGAGTAGAGGGATGGCCTGGCCAGCGGTGGGAGTAGTAGGGGGCGGTGAGGCCTCCGCGGCATCACAGCCGACCACGGGAGGCAGGAGCACGCGGCACGACCGGCGCTGCTTTGGGCGGCAAGAAGACCAAAGGTTGAAGAAGCACTACGGCTGTTGGATGGACATCGTACGGTCACTGCAGCTAGAATCGTTTATATTGACTAAGTTGACAAAGCCCTTTGTACACGTCAACTTAGTAGGCCCACAGGTCAGCCTCCGAAATGGTGCGCCCCAGATGTCAGGGGGAGGAATCATTTTTTGGGCGGCTGAAGCAAGAATATCCGAGATTGAAGAAGAAGCACGACATCCGTTGGATGGACATCCAACGGCCACAGCTGCCAGAACAGTGTGTTGTTGACAAAGCCTTGCATACGCGTCAACTTAGTTTTTTTAGGGGACGCGTCAACTTAGAAGGCCCACAAGTGTGTGGCAGAGAACATATAGCCCATTTGCGATTTTTAAGAATGTACATACCATTTTTTAATTCTAATGGAATTCACTACAGCCCATTTACAGTTTGTTAAAAGTACAACCCATTTTCTAGCTAGGACAACGATTAATAATTTCAACCAACCGCTTAAAACAGAATTCAAAAAAATTCCCACATTTTTATGGGATCCGAAATATTTTATCTGAAATTTCTAGTCAGATTAAATATAATTTCAAAATAAAGTTGTATTACGTTAAAATCCAACGAAATATTGCGCGCGCAAGAAGTAATGAAATTAAAATTTTCAAATTCCGAAAATAATATATTTTTTAAACTAATTACGCGTTTGGTGCATTTTTTTATAGTTACTGCCGAGTTATTATATTTAGATCCCATTTATTATTTCTTAAAGTCCATTTTCTTGTTAAGCCTAATGCATACCTCCTAGGAAAGTTTGCAGCCCAGCGGGGCGGAGAATAACAAGTTGACCCGGATATTGTGTACAACTGTCGGCCCAGTTGCATTGCGGATGTTGAAAAAAAAGACCTGTGTAGTACAGTACAACCTAACATGGCTACTCAGCCCACATTTGGCGACGCCGGAAAGGCCCAAACAAGGCTTCTGTACAACTTTTTGAAGTCACTGAGCTCAATTAATAACTTAAGAAAAAAGTTAAATTACAGTGGAACCTAATTAAAAGCTGTCACGAGCAAAGAAATAATTCAACGGGTCCCACTTGTGCGTGTGTGCGTGTGTGTGTGTGAGAGAGAGATAGACCCATCGGTCGATGCTCGTAAATACATCTTTCGGACATATGCATTGCTGATGCTCAGTAAAAACTTATATATATAGTTGACACAATCATATAGAACATCATAGTTCATAGCACACTGAACTTGCATACAAAAATTTCACGCAGGCGGCACAAAGCAGTGGATCGCTACGGGTAGGGCTCTGTTGAAACCAACGAACTCGTACATAACGGTTCATCGTCTTTATCAATGACAGGGAAATATCTTGAATGCTGTGCAAAGAAAACAGACAGACACCACAATAAGTTCTGCTAGCACATTAAGTTGACGTACAACCCTTTCTAAAAAAGTTCAGGTACAAAATTAGAACAGGTCACAATCAAATGTACTGGCACATCAGTGCTTCACACCCATAGCTCGGATTTAACTAGTATCTGACAAGATTCAGTTGTTACCTCAAATTAGACCACATCTAGGCAGCCAGCCCTGCCTCTTCTCCCAAAGAAGCAGTGGCCTTCGCCGCGCGATGGAGTAGGCCCTATGCCATCCATCATTCCAAGCAACACGGGGAAAGTCTGACGTTGACTCCTGCAATGGACGTCGTTGGCGGACCCTGGCACCAGCAGCGGCGGCAGGACTTCGATTGATGGATTGACCACTTCTTTGACATGCACGTACGAACACTCGATACAGGTACATCCCTAACGTGGTCCGCGGCGGCCTTGGTGGCGATGAATAGTACAACCCCGGTTCCTGCACCGGTATCTCAACACCAATCACCTTCGGTATGGTGGACGGCTTCTTCATCCATGCCATAACCGTCAGAGCCCAGCTGTCTGGAGGAACAAACATACTTACGAGCTCACCTCCAAGGTCGTTGATAAGCTCATTCATGGACTCGCTGTTCCAAGCACGTCGAGGCATGCCGTGGAAGGTAAGCTTTCTGAAAAACTCAAGCTCAGAGGGCACCGAGCCCCATCCTGGGTGCCACCAATCAAAGCTCACCAGCGCGCCATCGCAGAACAAACGCCAGGAAGATTTGAACACACGACTGCAGTCGAAAGTTGTCCGGAACCTGACGAAGAAATCAGCCGGTGGCGGACAGACTTCGATGAGCAAGTCATTTATTTGGATGCTGTGCGCAATGCCAAGAGCTTTGACAAGGTCGTCTGGCGAGACGGAGGCCGGTCACCGTTGATGGTTACCATCAGCACTTTGCCGGCAAACTGGTCGTCAAGCGCCGCCATGCCACTGTTGAGCGACAGCATGCAGCGACCGAAGGCAGGACGGAACTCAGGATCTCCGGCTCGGAGATCCGCGTTGACTGGCGACATGATAGTGAGCTTGAGTACAGGGAGTACAGGAGGGGGATTTGGGGGAACTGGAGTAGGAATCGAGATTCCAGAGGTGGGGGAGGGGCGGGAGATTGGGGATGAAAAGGTAGCTTGAATTTTGAACACGCGCCAATATGCTCTCGGCGCGCAAGTGCATGAAAACACCGGTGGCGCCCACATGTCGGCCTAAGAGTCCCTTATTCTTTCTTTTTTGGAGAGCCCGACCTTTTTTTGAGGATCTTTTGAGAGCCCAGCTTGAGAGTCATAATTGACTTGTTTGGCATTGCGTTACTACTCGGCCCATATTCCATGACACCTCACTGGCCCAAACAAGTGTACATCATCGAAAAGACAATGAGCTCAAATTATATAACTTGAAAAAAGGAGATACACTCTGAACACTGGAGAATGGTGATGCCCTCATTTAGCCCACCAGTAGTTCGAGACAATAAATAGTTCGAAACAACGGTATATACAACATTCAAACACTGACTAGTGACTACTACTGACATAAACAACAAGACATGATAGTTCATAAGAAGTCTTGCTACACCACCAAAACGCACCCATCTGCAGCGCTCAGACTCTCGTGATCCAGACGAGAATGACATTCTAAATAGAGCCAACTATTACATAGTAAGAGTGACATAGACAAGGATGACCAAATGACAAGGAATATGCATAACAAAAGAAAGAACTACCCATCCAGAACAAGCAGCAAGACAACAAAGTCATTCGAAGAGATGATCCAACACCATCATAATTTGTAGCCCCGCTTCAGCGACCTATGATCCGGAGGCACCAGTACTCCACCCTTTCAACGCAACAGCCCAATTACCTATCAACCTGAAGGCTTGAACCACATCACTGCCTGTCGTAATTGAGACATCCAAGGATCAAAGTTAATCTGGATGCCTTTGTCATTCTCACCTTCTTTTGGCTGCAGGCTATATATCGTTGACAATCAGGGGAGTTTGCTCCCGAACTCCTAGGGCTCGCCGTGTAGACACAGTTTTCCATAGCAAACAGAGCCTCTCTGCCATCAAGGTTCTTTCCAACGGTGATCTCCTGGTTAATCGGATAACTGAGTCCGAGAAACAGAGAGTGTGAACCATGGCTGTTTACCCGCCTCCAACAAAAAATCCTGAAGGCCCCAACAAGCTGGTATCCTGCTCATAGACGTAACAACAACTGTCCGGATACTCACGTATTTCACGGTGCTTGTATACAGTGGGGTTTTTGCAATATAACTTTTCCGGCTCATGTGTCCGAATGATCATCAGTCTTTTGCCGTCGTCTGATCGAGCGAGGAACCAGTTGTGCTTCCCTATTTTTGGCAAAGGTGGTGTGATTACAAAGGGCAGTAACTGTAGGGACACTGCATCATATCAAAAAGAACAGGCATTGTTAATGTAAGATCAGCATTGTTCAGAGTATGAGTAGGATAATGCAAGAAACAGCATTGATATGTCCCTGTTGGAACTGGGAGGAAAATACAGGGAAATGTATACTGGGTTTGAAAATATAGAAGTGCCATGCATGGTTATACTCATGTTATCTCGCAATCGATTCTTCACAGGAAACTACCATGTCATGCATGTTATGGAATCATGTTCTGTCCTTACAAACAAATTCTTCAAGGTAACTAACAGACCATGCATTGTTATATACTCGTGTTCTGTGGGCAAAATTTTTGTGAGGATATTATTCTAGCCATTGATTGCTGAAGGGCGAATATAGGTATGTACACATGGTAAGCATTACAGGATTTCACTACCTCCAAATATAGAGTTCTCCATATGCAGATTTACTTCCCTAATGTATGGTTAGATGAAACCAACAGTGTGGTGCATGTTTCTACGTCATGAAAATGAGGAAACTAACATGGCCATTGATACACACTCATATTTAGTAGTAGTATATAGATTACTGTAAAATAAGGAGAATATCCATATATTCCTAACCGTTTGATTATTCAGGGGGTACAAATTGGCTGTAATGACATGATCACAATCGCATGAATTATATCATTCCAAATATAGCTGATTTACGGCGTCTCTAATACATTTCCATAGTTCTACTCAAATTCTGCTCAAACAGGGATATGCCAATCATCACAAAAGTTCAAACAGTGTCATGGCGTCATCATTAACATGAGACGGAAACAACTTACACACACCGTCCCAGCAATACGTTGTGCCATCTGCTTTGTCGATCGCGTAGATGATGCCATTGTGTTCAATAGCATCACAGAAGTGTGTATCAGCTTTTACGATGATCCACTGCGAGCTGAGTTGTCTCCAGCTAAAGAAGGCACCGGTGTAAAGATAGGCGAGTCCGCGGTCGAACAAGGCAATTAGCTTGAAGTCTGCGTAATTCGCATGTCGTGTGGGCACTTGGAAGATTACAATCTTCTGCAAAACAAGGTCCGTCCAACTGACATGGTAATCTAGATGACTAGGACCGCGATGGTAAAACTCTATATAATCCAACGGAGGAAGGATAATCTCATGGGAGGTCTGGAATTTCATGAGCACCAAATTTTTACCGTCTTCTCTGAAGGCAGCCATCCAGTGGGAGTTCATGCCGACCTAGTACATACCTGCCAAGAAGTTTCGGGCGATGGTGATCGGATCAAAGTCAAGGGAAATGATGTACGGCGACCCACTACATACCTGCAAAGAAGTTTCGGCTAATGGAGATCGGATTGAAGTCGAGGGGCATCATGTACGCCTCCGTATCATGGTGAGCCAATCTCGCAAGACCAGACAGCAGCAAGCAGGGTGTCTTGAAAAGCTTTGGCCTCGCTTCGATGATAGCCGTGTGCATGCCCCTCGAGCATGCAGCCAGCCGCAGGGCGCTCAACATATCCATACACGAACAACAGAGGTCGAGGACGTCACTGGGGAGATTGATCCAATCGCGGCTCATATGGATCCTGCGCGGTTCGCATTCGGCCATGGTGGAGTTTGGAAGGTGGGGTTTTGGGGGGCTTGATTTACGGGGGAGAAGGCTGTCGGTGCTGGAGCGGCTAGCGAGGGAATAGTAGTACTGGGGGAGGCGAGCGAGGCGAGGGTATGCGGGGGCACAGTGAGATAATGAAGAGTGACCTCAGGATCTCCGGCGAGACGGAGATGGAGATGGAGTGGTGCTAGGGGAGAGGGAGACGAGGCGAGGCATGCTATATAGTGACGGTGACAGTGACTGCACAGTGCACAAGGTGAGGCTGACTTTGGTAACCCGGACACGCCGCCTGGACTGGTGTCACCTCGGGCGCAGGGTTTTGTCACTTCATTGTGAGGACCGGATGAATAATAGTATTTTGACCATCAAGTGTACCACAGTTGTACTACTACTACTAGTAGGAGTAGTAGGAACATGAGTACACTCCCGTGCTAGCATGCCTCTGGGTTCACTTCATCCTCCAGCTACCATCCATATTGCGAGCAGAACCAAATTCTTGTGCATGCGGAAGCGTGAAGAAGGACTTTTCTTTTTTGAGGATAACCGCATATTCCTTAACCGTAGTAGGAACATGAGTAGTACTCCCTCCGCCCTCTTTTGTCTGCGCATAACTTTTTCAGTATTTCTCTAATTAGTCTACGTATATACCCTTTTGCATGCGCCCATTTCCCTCCATGCCCCGCATTCACAACATTAATTAGCGCACGCATGAGCAGCTGTAGCCAGACTCCAACCAATAAACTGCAGCATGCAAGTGGGCCACTCTGTGCACGTGGGAGAGAGAAAAGGCAACCGAAGAGCCCGTCCAATCCATTGCATGCAGCAGTCAAACCACCACACCTCTCCTCATGCATGCGCATAACTTCTCCCATTTACTTCTCCATCGGGAACCGATTTTCCTCGGCTTTTTCACTACTCCTTGATCTTCATTTGCATCCAAACCACACTGCATTCACATTGTTTTAACCTCTTCACATCCTCCTGGAGTAATTCCGAAGCCCCTATTAATAATCATCTTCTTCAGTTAGACTAGCCATCTAATCCTAATTCTCCAAACCATAGCCCTCCGGTCCAGCGGTTCCAAATGGCGAAAGAGATCGAGATGCAGGTTTTTAGCGTCCAACATGTCCTCGTCGAAGGCTCGTTGAGCATAGTCGCCACAGTCACCGACCACCCAAGGGTTGTTCGGAAGTGGATCAACAATGTATCCAACTCCCTCCAAAAGGTGGAGATGAATGTCATCGGTCTCGACGCAGAGTACACGGAGCGTGCCACTGGGAAGATCCAACGCGCCGCTGTCCTTCAGCTGTGCCTCGAAGATGATGTTTTGGTGTACCATATCATACACGCGCCCTCCATACCAGGTGAGCTTCACGATTTCTTGTCTCGGGAGGACATATACTTATGTGGGGCAGCCATCGCAGGGGACAAACAAATGTTGGAGCCGTACAACCTTGATTTGAAAAGCATCGCTGACCTACAAACCAGAATAAAAATTCCTGTAGAAGATTGTGATAAACCGACACCATCCCTATTCGACGTAGCAAATTTTGTGCTAGGAACAAATCTTCAGAAGGGTGATGAGACACTGGCATTAAGGTCGTCTGGATGGGAGAATTATCCCTTGACGTACGAGTGGATAAAATATGCTGCCCTCGATGCCCGTGTGAGTTTCGAGATAGCTGCAAGGTCCAGAGAGCTTGTTGCGAAGCCGTCTCCCACAGAAAATGAGAACAACAACAACAAGAAGAAGATGCTGTACCAGCAGCAGGGCATTATGGATGGATGAACTATTTCCTCTCTTGTAAAAAATACATTCCCTCTCTATGTATATTGATATAGATGGACTATTTCGATGGTGTGCATGTCTTTGGAACAAGTAGTAGCGTGGGTCCGCTTGACTATAAGGAACTATTTATCCACCTAGCTTTCTCTACTACTCCTTCCAGTGATCGGTATGCAACGCATGTGTCCGTAGACATGACAGCTTGTCCATGGAAGTTCAACTACGGCGACCATCACGTTTCATCCACTGCCACTCGCGATTCCCACGACGCTGCTCCAACCCACGGCACCACATCCCCCGACGTGCGCCTCACCCCTCTCGGCCGCACCGCCCCTCTGCCTTTGTGTGCATGACATGTGGGCCACCTTAAATGCGGCGAGCATCAAGTTTCTACCACAGCCACATGCGATTCCCACGACGCCGCACGAACCCATGACACCACACGTCCCGCACCATCGAATTTTCATCCAGCGGCTGTGACACATTTCGTCCCGGGCATCAATCCTCAGCTGGAGTACTTCTGTACTACAGGTAGTACCTGCCGGTGTGGCCATCTATGCCTCGTAACGCCCCGACGCCCAACTGTGGCACCCTCACCACGGACACGCCACCACCGGCCGGTTCATCTCGAACGAGTGAGTCGTGAACCAAACCACCACCATGAGAATGACATGTGGGCCAGCCGCATTTAAGGTCCGCATGTCATTGACTAATAGGCCGGGCACTAAGCCACTGAAGTTCGGTCCCGTGGACCCCGAGAGGGAAATGTAACTCCTGCGGCAGGCCTTGTGGTGCTCCCGCAGTACGAGCTCGTGCCAAACCCGGAATTTGTTTCTTACTACTACCAACTACTAGTAAGGTACACGTGCATTGCACGCATGAGATTCTGGTGGTTTGTGCATTACGCTTCTACATGTGGAGTCTTCTAGATTCTACATGTGGCAAAATCTGGTGGAATGTAGATGATATCCAACGACCAGTAGTGCTCGGATTTGCCATCTTTGTACCTTCGGATTGGCTTCATCCAACGACCAACTTTCAAAGTTATGGTTTGGTTTGCAGCCTAAGGTTGCCACGCCTAAGCTTAGGCATGCCGTCATGTGTTTGGTTCATTGCTACACTTGTGGCTTGCCACACTTTTCTGGCTACATGGTCCACATGTCATAGACTCAACTTCTTGCCACACTTGTGGTGGCCATTTTGTTAGCCACATTTTTTGTGGCACACACACTTTGCCTAAGCTTAGTTGTGGCAAAGTTAGTCATGAATGAAGTTCAACCATGGAGTCTTCTAGATTCTACATGTGGCAGAATCTGGTGGAATGTAGATGATATCCAACGGCCAGTAGTGCTCGGATTTGCCATCTTTTTACCGTCGGATTGGCTTCATCCAACGATCAACTTTCGAAGTTATGTTTTGGTTTGCAGCCTAAGGTTGCCACGCCTAAGCTTAGGCGTGCCACAAGTGTGTTTGGTTGCGTTCTCGTCTCAGCATAGTTGTTCCCTCTTTATGCATGCTCAACTCAACACCCCTCTTCATGTATGCTCTCTTCATGCATGCTTCTATTGTATTTGTGCTAATCTAGTGTGGACTCATGCACCCTCCATACACTCTACCAAACACCCAAAAATGGGCCGAGAAGGGAACTCTTGGGATCATGCACCCTTCATACACCCTACCAAACACACCAGGCATGTGTTTGGTTCATTGCTACACTTGTGGCTTGCCACACTTTTCTAGCTACATGGTCCACATGTCATAGACTCAACTTCTTGCCAAATCTTGCCACACTTATGGTGGCCATTTTGTTAGCCACATTTTTTGTGGCAGACACACTTTGCCTAATCTTAGTTGTGGCAAAGTTAGTCATGAATGAAGTTCAACCATGGAGTCTTCTAGATTCTACATGTGGCAGAATCTGGTGGAATGTAGATGATATCCAACGGCCAGTAGTGCTCGGATTTGCCATCTTTGTACCGTCGGATTGGCTTCATCCAATGACCAACTTTCAAAGTTATTCACACACTATATAGGGGGTATAGATATAGATGTGCCGGCCCGTTGCAATGGATCCAAAGTATATCTATTTAGTGGAGTGCACTCTAAACACATTATCTATTTATTTTTCTCTAACCTTTCGTATCCATGCAACCAAGCCACATAAGCTTCATGGGTGCCCCCCACATCATATTATTCATACTACGTTGACAGAAAAAAGATAAATCACCCAAAACAAGATCTTCCCTTTTTTGTTCCTACGATGCTATGCCGTGCACGTACCTACTAGTTGTATAGTGGTAGTACTAGTTGTATAGTAAAGACTTGGTACTAGTAGGAGTAGAGTAGTACGGAATGCTCCTACTCTATCAACGAGCCCCATCTGACACCAAATTTCTTGGCTTCCATGCTACAGCTAGATCTTCCCCTCGTTTCTGTTTTCCAACCCGGCGACGGGCGGGGTGCGGTTTGCCAATAGTCGGTTTGCTCAACGGCGGTCCCACATGAAAGTGAAAATGCTAGGCAACACGCCTTCCCTAAGCTATGTGTCGTGCCGGACGGGCCGTGGAGTACTCCCGATTCCCGGGCGTATGTGGGGGGAGTGCGACGCGAACGCGGCATGCCCTTTCCTTTTACTAGCAATGTGCCCGTGCGTTGCGACGGATCCAAAGTAGTAGAATAGTAGTACTTGTTCACAAACTTGAAAGAAATCACTCTTGTTTTGATATACTCCTAATATATTACTCCCTCCGTTCCTAAATATTTGAATTTTTAGAGATTTCAAATGGACTATCACATACGGATTATATAGACATATTTTGAAGTGCAGATTCACTCATTTTGCTCCGTATGTAGTCACTTATTGAAATCTCTAGAAAGGCAAATATTTAGGAACAGAGGGAGTACTTTTCACTTAAAATATATTTCTCAGGCTGTTTTGATGAGGTGAGGGAGGGATGTGGTTGCTTTCAAGATAATAAGGGGTTTTCTGCAAATTGGAGCAGAGAAGTGGGCTATTGTTGCAAAAATGCCACAACTTACCTCACAGCCGTTAGATGCAGATCTAATGGTCAGAGACGACGGATGGCAAATACACCACCATCACCAACTGAGTCTTTTATAGGAGTATATATATATATATATATATATATATTTCTCAGGCGGTTTTGATGAGGTGAGGGAGGGATGTGGTTGCTTTCAAGATAATAAGGGGTTTTCTGCAAATTGGAGCAGAGAAGTGGGCTATTGTTGCAAAAATGCCACAACTTACCTCACAGCCGTTAGATGCAGATCTAATGGCCAGAAACGACGGATGGCAGACACACCACCATCACCAACTTAGTCTTTTATAGGAGTAGGAGTAGAGAAACATGTATAAATTGTAACAATTTGGTTCTGCTCCTTGGCACCATCGATAGATAGAAATAACGATTGAAAATGCTAGGGCGGGGCTATTTCCGCCAGATAAGCAGGGTACGTAGTAGTTAGGTTGGCGCATCGTCGGTTTGGTCACACGCGGTCCGACATGTTCTAGTGTTTCTAGCAAGATGCCTGCGCATTGCACGAAGTTGATGGAAAAGGTAAGCACAACTTATAAATTAACGGATGGAGTACTAGTTACAGTGATGCATATAATTAAGCAAAGGGATCACACATGTCGATATTGACTGGAACGAGAATGCAACAGCACAATAAGAATTAAGGCCACGATGATGATGCGATCGCAGTGGTGGTTACAGAAGGAAAGAAGAAAGATGCATCCATCAACGTACGACCTCCTCCTCCTCAACTTAGTGCGCCGGGCCACCGACCGACGGCTAAGGAGCGGCAGCTTTTGTGGCGAGGTCGAGGTGCTTCTCAGCAAAGGCATCCAAGGCTTCCAGCCGGTTGAGGAAGGCCAACGTCGTAGCGTCCTCACTGGCCTTCTGGATACCTATGTACACGATTTACTCGTACACGTGTTTGTGTAGGTCGACGAATTCTTGCAGGGCGAGGCGCCTCGCGGCGAGCGCGACCTCCAGGTGCACATTCTTCGTGGCGTCGGCGGGCAGTCGCAGGGCCACCAGTGCTTGAAAGAGGTTCCGGCCATGGAGGCCGATTAGGGTGGCAGGCAATGAGGAGCCCTGGCGCGCGGGCTGGAGGAGTACGGCGATGTCGTCCGCGAGCTTCTTGAGGACGGTGAACTTGTTGGTGGTGGCAATGATCATCTGGTCCAACTGAGAGTCGTAGTTGGCGTCGACGGCGGCCATCCACCAGCCGGTCTCCAACACAATTTGGAGACGATCCTCGGCGCCATGCCGCAGGCCGACGTCGTGGACCATCTGGCACAGCTGCTGGCCGCTCGCGCGCATCGCCGCCATGAGTCTGGAGTGAGCTCTTTTGCGCTTAGTGTAGGTGCTTAGGCAAATTCTTAGGTGCGTACGATGTGGTAGATGCATTGGAATGGAGGGGCGCCTTTATATGAGGGCAAACTGCGTTGTATTCACATCGTGCAGCCTTTTTTCCCGGTCCTCCTCCCATTACTTCCCTCATGCATTAATTGAAGGAGGATGCATTGGCCGTTCAACATTTCGAGAACCGCTACTCCCTCCCTCATCTGCATTAAAGCCGTATCAAGAACTGCGCCGCCCGTTGTCAAATCGAATAGTACTGCGCCGCCCGCTGCACGCCCGGCTAAACACACCTCCTCGCCTCCATCAAACCCCTCTGTTAAACCCGCATGCAAACCGAGAAACCTACTCCGGCCACACGTCCGTTCATGAGCGGGCCGGAATTAAACGCAACACCGGCCGAGCTCCTCCCATCCGCCCTCAGTTTAAACGAGGCCAGACGCCGGCCAAGCTCCTACCGTCCGCCCTCTATTTACACGAGGCCAGACAGACAGCGGGCAAGAATCGCACCCCTCCGCCGCTCCCCCATCTCCTCCTTCACCATTTTCTCCACTCTTCCGATGGCTTCCGAGGAGCCGTTCTCCGGCATATTACCCGGCTAGGTGGCCCGCCGAGCCCTCCAGATACGGGCGAGGCCACTCGGTGCTTCACCAACCTCGCTTGGCTCGACGGAGCCAGTTGCCGCCCCAAGCAGGCGCGTGGTTCAGCAACTCGCCGCTCCGGTTCAGCTCGATGAGGAGTGGCGAGTTGCTCCACGCCAGCATGGCGGCGAGCACACCGGTACAGGCGTCGTCGCTGCCGCGTTGTACCGTGCCTCCCGTGTCTGTGGGCGCGCCTCCCGTGCCTGTGGCAGCGCCATGCAGGCAGAGACAGAAGCCGGTTGCGTGGAGAGGGACGAGTCGGTGGCCAGCTTCTCCGTGTCCGCCGCCATCATCGAGGAGAAGTAGAACACGGGAGGCCGCCGCCACTTGGGTCCCATGAAGGCCACCGCCGAGGCGACGACTGCGCATTCAGGTGGTTTCTTTGCTTCTTCGCCTCTTCCGAGGACCTTCGTTGACCCCGCAAAGTGTCTGCCGGACATGAGGAAGACAAAGGGATCCACTGGCAGCCATTTAGAGTATGTACTCCCTCTCCAGCTGGCGGGAAATTTTTGTTCTAAGAATGGATAAATTGTATGTATCTATAACTAAAATAAGTCTAGATACATCCATTTCTAGGACAAGTATTTCCGGACGGAGGGAGTATTAATTATACCAAGAGAGCCGGATTGGCACCGCTTAGTTCATGTAAATGTAATGAAATCCATCATGTTTATATGAAGATCCGGCTTTTTTATACGAAATCCTTCATGCTTATATGAAATCAGTCCGTATTTGCACGAATTTCATCTGGTTGGTTAGAGTTGTGAAAATGTATGCCGCTGGCGTTTGATTCGTCCTCCGCGGAAGGAAGCGGGAGGAAATTTGTCGGCTGCCGTTGGAGATGCTCTTATGCTGTAAATGATAGAGTGACATCCAATCCATTTGAGTTAATTGCGTGTATGATTGTCCCTCTATAAAAAGTTAATTGCATGTACAGTGTACACGTGACTTGCAGGGTGGCTACAGCTTCGTACAGAAAGTTAAAAAGAAACAAGTCCATCCTTAATCTTGTATTCTAAGTACTCTGTGGGTTCCACTGTCAGTACAGTAGCGAAAGAAGTATATATATTATATAAGTAATATATAATATAAAATTCTAAAGTTAAAGACAGAATTCGAACTCATGTCATCACATTGCGAGCATCCGGCGCTAGCCAGTCCAACACATTTTTGTTGTAGACCATGCTAGAGATATATCTCCATGTCTACTCTTATACTCCATCCGTTCCTAAATATTTGTCTTTTTCAGATTTCAAATGGACTACCACATACGGATGTGTATGTAGACATATTTTAGAGTGTAGATTCACTCATTTTGCTCCATATGTAGTCACTTGTTGAAATCTCTAAAAAGACAAATATTTAGGAATGGAGGGAGTAGAAAACAGAGTTGGTGATGATGGTGTGCGTGCCATCTTGCAATATAGGACGTCGGATTTATATCTAACGGATAGGAAGAAAACTATGGCAATTTTGCAAAATATACCCACACCCCTCTCCACGTTCGCAAATACGGCCTTCCCTCGTTCATCCTGTTCTCTCACAAGATAAACTACTCATACAAATGCATCTTGATGTTCCGTGCAATGCACGGGCATCTAGCTAGTTTCTTTTAAAATATTTACTACAATAATTGGGTTGAAGTGATATATTTTATGTCTGCCCCGAATGATTTCAGATTCACTAGTAGTAACAAAGAAAAGGTTGCCTTGTTAGTTAACAGAAAACAGGGTGACAACTATCACATGAGGCCGGTAAAAATGAGGCACACTGGGTTCAGCGTCATCGTCACTACAGCTGTGCGCGCGCGAGAAGTCTACATATCGAGGGGGCTACTGAGTGAGGCACAGAGACACAATGTTCGAGAGAGAAACCAATTGACAGATTACGATCAGATCGAGTTGTCACCCTTCTGCTGTCATTGTTGGGGTGGGGGGGCGGGGGAGGGGGAGGGAGAGAAACACGTATCGAGAGTGTGCGCGGTAGGCACAGAGGCACAACTAGCGAGTGTGTGTGTATGCGTGTGTGTGTTTGAAAGAGGAGTAGATAGATTACTATCTAGATCGAGGTGCCGCCCTACTCCTTCGGTGTCGGGTAGTGTGTGTGTGCGTGCGTGTGTGTTTGAGAGAGAAGCCAGTCGATAGATTAGTATCAAGATCGAGGTGTCACCCTACTCCTTCGGTGTTGGGAAGTGTGTGTGTGTGGTTGTGTGGGTGTGGGTGTGTGTGTTGGGGGGGGCAGTGACACTTACATATGCCTACTCTTATAAAAAACAGAGTTGGTGATGATGGTGTTCCTGCCATCCTGCAATATAGGCCATCCGATTTATACCCGACGGATAGGAATGAAACTGTGGCAATTTTGCAAAAAGATACCCACACCCCTCTCCACATTTGCAAATAAGGCATTCCCTCGTTCATCCTTTTCTCCCACAAGATAAACTACTCATACAAATGCATCTTGATGTTCGGTGCAACGCATGGGCATCTTGCTAGTAGGGAGGAGTTTGTGTGACACATATCTAGCTATATTAAGGGATAGGTAGATAGCATTTGTGCGAGGCATACTTAAAGCATCACGAAGATAAACAAAATTGTGTGCATGCAAGTGCTGGAAAAAATGAAGCGAGAAACAATGTGTGTGCGTGCGCGTGCGCGCGCGTGTGTGAGAGAGAGATAGAGAAGAGAGAGAGGGAGAGAGAGAGAGAGCGAAATCTCAAAACAAAAGGTGCTCTGTTGGAATCCCATTGTATGTATTCATATGGTTCCGGAACTCAAGTTAACCTTAGGCATATGTGTGAGAGACATTATTATACTTTGAGACATTAGTGGCTGTGGGTGGGCGGAATTAAAGGGGTGGGCATGTTCGACAGAGAGAGCGTGTGTGTTTCTGTGTGAGAGACTTGTAGGACGGGGTAGAAAGACGAATTCTAACCTTGACGGAGGGAGAGAAATACACGAAGTGCGCGTGTGTGATTCCGATGCCCATAGGGAAATGAGATATGTATGCGTGTGAGAGACATTGCACAATTCATTCACGTATCACTATCTAGCGATCGTGGACGTGCATCGCTTGAACATAAATCAATATCTACTTCGTATGGTGGCCAAAGGTACAATATCGATTCAATGCTATAAAGATTGGACACTCACATATCACATTTTTTTCTATTTAAATAAACCTTTTCAGTTGTGCATGCCAAAGTTACAGTGATGTTCCTTCAAACAACCAATGTAGCTATCATGTACATGCACCATTGTTACTCTTGCATTCAAATATATTAGTCTTGGATGATTTAAGGTTCTATTATGAAGTAATGTATGTAATATTCATATATGAATTCAACGGGTACACAATTTATGAAATGGAGGCTATGTAATCATATGAGGTAACACTTTTAAGTAGCGGACTACAATATCCATTTCTTTTTGTGCGCCTCTACACTAACACATCAATGCATTATGTTTAAAGTAAATAAACAATTGCACTAAAATATCTATTTACACGAGAAATACATAGGCTGAGCGTTTGATCCCTTTTTTTGTGAACGTGCCACTACACCCGTACGATTGGCCACGCCCGTGTGAACATCCAAGTTATCAGCGCATCATCCCGAGTTATTGTCTTTTTTTCTGGGGTGGACTTCACACCAGTTATTAACTGCCGACGCGTGCCCCGTGTACATAGTCTCGCATGACCTTCCCGCTAGCACGGTCCAAAATTAGTTGAAACTGGATACGAACGATCCCGCGGGCGGCAAAATCTCCCGCCTCCTTCTAAAATTTCCGCCACCTTAGTCTTTAGCATGCGAAATTCCCCTTTTGTCCTTGGTGCACGGAGACCAACAGTTACAATACCGCCCTCATCTACATAATAGGTCAGGGCTACTTTGGTAACTTCCGGTTCCCCCCACTACACGGCACCCCCATTTCCTCTCCCCCTCCCGCCGTCCGTACTTCATCGGCCTTTCTCCCGAAAAATGAAGTTCTCAATTTTAAACAAAGGGAGGGAGAAAATCTAAAAGACGCTTGGTATAGAATTTGCAATGCTCCAAATAGATCTACCAGGAAGCAATCTACTTCCGTTCTTCTCCGCAATTTTTATGTAGGCGCTAATCCTTGGTATAGATATATTCTTGATAGCATTACCGGAGGGAATTTCTTGGGTAGCCATACTTTTGACTCTTATAATGCTATGATAGATTTATTTGGCTCACCACCTCTCTTGGTTAATGGAACTATGTTAACTTTGGAGCATGTAATGCAAAGACTTGAAATTATTGAAAATAAAGTTTCTACCGTAGAGTTAATTTAAAATCTGGATAAAAAGATCCACAACCAAATTACCCAATATGGATCTAAGGTAGGAGTCACTTTGAAAAATATTAAGGAGAAGGAACCCATAGTTAATGAAAGAATAAATCAAGATTCCACTAGAATCGATAAACTTGAGGGTATCATTACCAACTTGGGAACCGCTTTTTCTTCCGTAAAGAATACTCCAAGTCCTCCAACTAAAATTGCCAAGCTTATGTATGTTCCTAAAAATAAGGGTGAATCCTCTAGTAAGGAAACTGCGGATCTTAAATCTATAAGTATTCATCCCAATCTTTTTGCTATCATTAAGGAACCATTTGCTACAAATGAATTTTCCGATCTTGTTCCTAAAAGCTTGATAATTAATAAAAAGAAATAAACTCTAAAGGATGATAGATGTCTTATTGAAGAATTGCCCACCAAAGATGGCAATACCTAGATCTATCCTTGCTTTATGCCTAACTAGGGGCGTTAAACGATAGCGCTTGTTGGGAGGCAACCCAATTTTTTTTTTAGTTTTTTTTTTGCTTTTTGCTTCTGTTTAGGAATAAATATTTGTTCTAGCCTCTGGTTAGATGTGTTTTTATGTTTTAATTAGTGCCTGTGCCAAGTTAAACCTATAGGATCTTCTTGGATGATAGTTATTTGATCTTGCAGAAAATTCCAGAAACTTTCTGTTCACGAAAATAACTGTTAAAAATCACCAGAATGTGATAAAATATTGATTCCAATTTCTGCTGATCAATAAACAAATTTTCTAGGTCGTCCTATTTTGTCTGAGTTTTTGGAGTTCCAGAAGTTTGCGTTAGTTACAGATTACTACAGACTGTTCTGTTTTTGACAGATTCTGTTTTTCGTGTGTTGTTTGCTTATTTTGATGAATCTATGGCTTGTAAAAGAGTTTATAAACCATAGAGAAGTTGGAATAAAGTAGGTTTAACAAAAATATAAATAAAGGATGAGTTCATTACAGTACCTTGAAGTGGTGTTTTGTTTTCTTCCGCTAACGGAGCTCACGAGATTTTCTGCTAAGTTTTGTGTTGTTAAGTATTCAAGTTTTGGGTGAAAGATTTGATGGATTTTGGAACAAGGAGTGGCAAGAGCCTAAGATTGGGGATGCCCATTGCACCCCAAGATAATCTAAGGACACCAAAAAGCCAAAGCTTGGGGATGCCCCGGAAGGCATCCCCTCTTTCGTCTACTCTCATCGGTAACTTTACTTGGAGCTATATTTTTATTCACCACATGATATGTGTTTTGCTTGGAGCGTCTTGTATGATTTGAGTCTTTGCTTTTTAGTTTACCACAATCATCCTTGCTGTACACACCTTTTGAGAGAGACACACATGATTCGAAAATTATTAGAATACTCTATGTGCTTCACTTATATCTTTTGAGTTATATAGTTTTTGCTCTTAGTGCTTCACTTATATCTTTTAGAGCACGGTAGTGATTTTGTTTTATAGAAACTATTGTTCTCTCATGCTTCACTTAGATTATTTTGAGAGTCCTACAAAACAGCATGGTAGTTTTCTTTAACAATAATAGGCATACAAGATTAGTAAAAGAAAAATTCTTATGAGTGTGTTGAATACTATGAGAAGTTTGATGCTTGATAATTGTTTTGAGATATGAAGATGGTGATATTAGAGTCATGCTAGTTGAGTAGTTTTTAATTTGAGAAATACTTGTGTTAAAGTTTGTGATTCCCGTAGCATGCACGTATGGTGAACCGTTATGTGATGAAGTCGGAGCATGATTTATTTATTGATTGTCTTCCTTATGAGTGGCGGTCGGGGACGAGCGATGGTCTTTTCCTACCAATCTATCCCCCTAGGAGCATGCGCGTAATACTTTGCTTTGATAACTTGTAGATTTTTGCAATAAGTATATGAGTTCTTTATGACTAATGTTGAGTCCATGGATTATACGCACCCTTCTTCCTTCCACCATTGCTAGCCTCTCTAATACCGCGCACTTTTCGCCGGTATCATACACCCACCATATACCTTCCTCAAAACAGCCACCATACCTACCTATCATGGCATTTCCATAGCCATTCCGAGATATATTGCCATGCAACATACCACCGTTCCGTTTACTATGACACGCTCCATCATTGTCATATTGCTTTGCATGATCATGTAGTTGACATTGTATTTGTGGCAAAGCCACCGTCCATAATTCTTTCATACATGTCACTCTTGATTCATTGCATATCCCGGTACACCGCCGGAGGCATTCATATAGAGTCATATTTTGTTCTAAGTATTGAGTTGTAATTGTTGAGTTGTAAGAAAATAAAAGTGTGATGAACATCATTTTTAGAGCATTGTCCCAAGTGAGGAAAGGATGATGGAGACTATGATTCTCCCACAAGTCGGGATGAGACTCTGGACGAAAAAAAAGAGGCCATAAAAAAAAGAAAGAAGGCCCAAACAAAAAAATGAGAGAAAAAGAAAGAAGGGAAAATGTTACTATCCTTTTACCACACTTGTGCTTCAAAGTAGCACCATGATCTTCATGATAGAGAGTCTCCTATGATAACACTTTCATATACTAGTGGGAATTTTTCATTATAGAACTTGGCTTGTATATTCCAATGATGGGCTTCCTCAAAATGCCCTAGGTCTTCATGAGCAAGCAAGTTGGATGTGCACCCACTTAGTTTCTTTTGTTGAGCTTTCATATACTTATAGCTCTAGTGCATCCGTTGCATGGCAATCCCTACTCACTCACATTGATATCTATTAATGGGCATCTCCATAGCCCGTTGATACGCCTAGTTGATGTGAGACTATCTTCTCCTTTTTGTCTTCTCCAGAACCACCATTCTATTCCACATATAGTGCTATGTCCATGGCTCACGCTCATGTATTGCGTGAAGATTGAAAAAGTTTGAGAATGTCAAGAGTATGAAACAATTGCTTGGCTTGTCATCGGGGTTGTGCATGATTTAAATATTTTGTGTGGTGAAGATAGAGCATAGCCAGACTATATGATTTTGTAGGGATAACTTTCTTTGGCCATGTTATTTTGAGAAGACATAATTGCTTAGTTAGTATGCTCGAAGTATTATTATTTTTATGTCAATATTGAACTTTTGTCTTGAATCTTTCGGATCTGAATATTCATACCACAATTAAGAAAAATTACATTGAAATTATGCCAAGTAGCATTCCGCATCAAAATTTCTGTTTTATCATTTACCTACTCGAGGACGAGCATGAATTAAGCTGGGGGATGCTTGATACGTCTCCAACGTATCTATAATTTTTGATTGCTCCATGCTATATTATCTTCTGTTTTGGACATTATTGGGCTTTATTATTCACTTTTATATTATTTTTGGGACTAACCTATTAATCGGAGGCCCAACCCAGAATTGTTGTTTTTTGCCTATTTCAGAGTTTCGCAGAAAAAGAATATCAAACGGAGTCCAAACGGAATGAAACCTTCGGGAATGTGATTTTCGGAACGAACATGATCTAGAGGACTTGGAACCTACGTCAAGAAATCAAGCAGGAAGCCATGAGGTAGGGGCGCGCCTACCCCCCTGGGCGCGCCCTCCACCCTCGTGGGCCCCACGTTGCTCCACCGACGTACTCCTTCCTCCTATATATACCTACGTACCCCCAAACAATCAGATACGGAGCCAAAAACCTAATTCCACCACCGCAACCTTATGTACCTACGAGATCCCATCTTGGGGCCTGTTCCGGAGCTCCGCCGGAGGGGGCATCGATCACGGAGGGCTTCTACATCAACACCATAGCCTCTCCGATGAAGTGTGAGTAGTTTACCTCAGACCTTCGGGTCCATAATTATTAGCTAGATGACTTCTTCTCTCTTTTTGGATCTCAATACAATGTTCTCCCCCTGTCTTGTGGAGATCTATTCGATGTAATCTTCTTTTGCGGTGTGTTTGTTGAGACCGATGAATTGTGGGTTTATGATCAAGTTTATCTATGAACAATATTTGAATCTTCTGAATTCTTTTATGTATGATTGGTTATCTTTGCAAGTCTCTTCGAATTATCAGTTTGGTTTGGCCTACTAGATTGATCTTTCTTGCAATGGGAGAAGTGCTTAGCTTTGGGTTCAATCTTGCGGTGTCCTTTCCCAGTGACAGTAGGGTAGCAAGGCATGTATAGTATTGTTGCCATCGAGGATAACAAGACGGGTTTTTTTTATCATATTGCATGAATTTATCCCTCTACATCATGTCATCTTGCTTAAAGCGTTACTCTGTTCTTATGAACTTAATACTCTAGATGCATGCTGGATAGCGGTCGATGTATGGAGTAATAGTAGTAGATGCAGGCAGGATTCGGTCTACTTGTCTCAGACGTGATGCCTATATACATGATCATACCTAGATATTCTCATAACTATGCTCAATTCTGTCAATTGCTCAACAGTAATTTGTTCACCCACCGTAAAATACTTATGCTCCTGAGAGAAGCCACTAGTGAAACCTATGTCCCCCGGGTCTATTTTCCATCATATTAATCTTCCAACAGTTAGCTATTTCTGGCGCCGTTTTTATTTTTACTTTCTTTACTTTGCGTCTTTATTACAAAAATACCAAAAATATTATCTTATCATATCTATCAGATCTCAATCTCGTAAGTGACCGTGTAGGGATTGACAACCCCTTATCGTGTTGGTTGCGAGGATTTATTTGTTTGTGTAGGTGCGAGGGACTTGCGTGTAGCCTCCTACTGGATTGATACCTTGGTTCTCAAAAACTGAGGGAAATACTTATGCTACTTTGCTGCATCACCCTTTCCTCTTCAAGGGAAAACCAACGCAGTGCTCAAGAGGTAGCAATATGCCCTAGAGGCAATAATAAATTTGTTATTTTATATTTTCTTAAATCATGATAAATGTTTATTATTCATGCTAGAATTGTATTAACCGGAAACTTGATACATGTGTGGATACATAGACAAAACACCGTGTCCCTAGTAAGCCTCTACTAGACTAGCTCGTTAATCAAAGATGGTTAAGTTTCCTAACCATATACATGTGTTGTCATTTGATGAACGGGATCACATCATTAGGATAATTATGTGGTGGATAAGACCCATCCGTTAGCTTAGCATTATGATCGTTCAGTTTTATTGCTATTGCTTTCTTCATGTCAAATACATATTCCTTCGACTATGAGATTATGCAACTCCCGGATACCGGAGGAATACCTTGTGTGCTATCAAACGTCACAACGTAACTAGGTGATTATAAAGATGCTCTACAGGTATCTCCAAAGGTGTTTGTTGGGTTGGCATAGATTGAGATTAGGATTTGTTGCTCCGAGTTTCGGAGAGGTATCTCTGGGCCCTCTCGGTAATACACATCATAAGAAGACTTGCAAGCAAAGTGACTAATGAGGTAGTTGCAGGATGATGTATTACGGAACGAGTAAAGAGACTTGCCGGTAATGATACTGAACTAGGTATGAAGATACCGACGATCGAATCTTAGGCAAGTAACATACCGATGATAAAGGGAATAACGTATGTTGTCATAAACGGTTCGACCGATAAAGATCTTCGTAGAATATGTAGGAGCCAATATGAGGATCCAGGTTCTGCTATTGGTTATTGACCAAAGAGGTGTCTCGGTCATGTCTACATAGTTCTCGAACCCGTAGGGTCCGCACGCGTAACGTTCGATGACCATATAGTATTATATGAGTTATGTGGTTTGGTGACCGAATGTTGTTCAGAGTCCCGGATGAGATCACGAACATGACGAGGAGCCTTGAAATGGTCGAGAGGTAAAGATTGATATATAGGACGATGGTATTCGGACACCGGCAGTGTTCCGGAGGGTATCGGGTACTTATCGGGTCACCGGAATGTGTTTCAGCTACCCCCGGCAATCCTATGGGCCATATGGACCTTGTGATGGAACACACCAGCCCACAAGGGGCTAGTGCGCCCTATAAGGCTATAGGAGGAGGAGAAGGAAAGGGGAGAAGGGAAAAGGAAGTGTGAATTAGGATTCCCACTTCCTTCCCTCACCCCCCTCTTTCCTTCCCCTTCATGCATACATGGAAAGGGGGGAGGCCGAATTGGGGAGGAGCCCAAGTAGGATTCCTCCTACTTGGGGTGCCCCCTTGGCTGCCTCTCCTCCCCTCCAACCTATATATATATGTGTGGGGGGGCACCGCTAGAACACACAACATCAATTGTTAGTCGTGTGCGGCGCCCCCTCCACAGTTTACACCTCGGTCATATTCTCGTAGTGCTTCGGCGAAGCCCTGCATGGATCATTGATGTCTACTACACAACCTTCTTCTTGTAGACGTTGTTGGGCCTCCAAGTGCAGAGGTTTGTAGGACAGTAGCAAATTTCCCTCAAGTGGATGACCTAAGGTTTATCAATCCGTGGGAGGCGTAGGATGAAGATGGTCTCTCTCAAACAACCCTGCAACCAAATAACAAAGAGTCTCTTGTGTCCCCAACACACCCAATACAATGGTAAATTGTATAGGTGCACTAGTTCGGTGAAGAGATGGTGATACAAGTGCAATATGGATGGTAGATATAGGTTTTTGTAATCTGAAATTATAAAAACAGCAAGGTAACAAGCGGTAAAAGTGAGCGTAAACGGTATTGCAATGCTTCGAAACAAAGCCTAGGGTTCATACTTTCACTAGTGCAAGTTCTCTCAACAATAATAACATAACTGGATCATATAACTATCCCTCAACATGCAACAAAGAGTCACTCCAAAGTCACTAATAGCGGAGAACAAACGAAGAGATTATTGTAGGGTACGAAACCACCTCAAAGTTATCCTTTCTGATCGATCTATTCAAGAGTCCGTAGTAAAATAACACGAAGTTATTCTTTCCATTTGATCTATCCTAGAGTTCGTACTAGAATAACACCTTAAGACACAAATCAACCAAAACCCTAATGTCACCTAGATACTCCAATGTTACCTCAAGTATCAGTGGGTATGATTATACGATATGGATCACACAATCTCATATTCATCTATTCAACCAACACAAAGAACTTCAAAGAGTGCCCCAAAGTTTCTACCAGAGAGTCAAGACGAAAACGTGTGCCAACCCCTATGCATAGATTCCCAAGGTCACGGAACCCGCAAGTTGATCACCAAAACATACATCAAGTGAATAAATAGAATACCCCATTGTCACCACGGGCATCCCACGCAAGACATACATCAAGTGTTCTCAAATCCTTAAAGACTCAATCCGATAAGATAACTTCAATGGGAAAACTCAATCCATTACAAGAGAGTAGAGGGGGAGAAACATCATAAGATCCAACTATAATAGCAAAGCTCGTGATACATCAAGATCGTGCCAAATCAAGAACACGAGAGAGAGAGAGAGATCAAACACATAGCTACTGGTACATACCCTCAACCCCGAGGGTGAACTACTCCATCCTCGTCATGGAGAGAGTCGGGATGATGAAGATGGCCACCGGTGATGGACCCCCCCTCTGACAGGGTGCCGGAACAGGGTCCCGATTGGTTTTTCGTGGCTCTGGAGGTTTTCAGCGGTGGAACTCCCGATCTAGGTTATGTTCTGGAAGTTTGGGTATATATAAGAGGTGTTAGCGTCGGGAACAAGTCAGGGGGGTCTCCGAGGCGGCAACGAGGTAGGGGGCGTGCCTAGGGGGGTAGGGCGTGCCCCCACCCTCGTGGGTGCCTCGGGACTCTTCTGGTCCATCTCCGATGCTCCGTGGGCTTCTTCTGGTCCAAAAATAATCTTCGTGAAATTTTAGGTCAATTGGACTCCGTTTGGTTTTCCTTTTTTGCAATACTCAAAAACAAGGAAAAACAAAAACTGGTACTGGGCTCTGGGTTAATAGGTTAGTCCCAAAAATCATATAAAATAGCATATAAATGCATATAAAACATCCTAGATGGATAATATAATAGCATGGAACAATAAAAAATTATAGATACATTGGAGACGTATCAAGCATCCCCAAGCTTAATTCCTGCTCGTCCTCGAGTAGGTAAATGATAAAAACAGAATTTTTGATGTAGAATGCTACCTAACATAATTATCAATGTAATCTTCTTTATTGTGGCAAGAATATTCAGATCCATAAGATTCAAAACAAAAGTTTAATATCGACATAAAAATAATAATACTTCAAGCATACTAACAAAGCAATTATGTCTTCTCAAAATGACATGGCCAAAGAAAGCTATCCCTACAAAATCATATAGTCTGGCTATGCTCTATCTTCATCACACAAAATATTTAAATCATGCACAACCCCGGTTTCAGCCAAGCAATTTTTTCATACTTTAGTATTCTCAAACTTTTTCAACTTCCACGCAATACATGAGCATGAGCCATGGACATAGCACTATAGGTGGAATAGAATATGGTGGTTGTGGAGAAAACAAAAAGGAGGAAGATAGTCTCACATCAACTAGGCGTATCAACGGGCTATGGAGATGCCCATCATTAGATATCAATGTGAGTGAGTAGGGATTGCCATGCAACAGATGCACTAGAGCTATAAGTGTATGAAAGCTCAAAAGGAAACTAAGTGGGTGTGCATCCAACTTGCTTGCTCACGAAGACCTAGGGCACTTTGAGGAATCCCATCATTGGAATATACAAGCCAAGTTCTATAATGAAAAATTTCCACTAGTATATGAAAGTGACAAAATAAGAGACTCTCTATCATAAAGATCATCGTGCTACTTTGAAGCACAAGTGTGGTAAAAGGATAGTAGCATTGCCCCTTCTCTCTTTTTCTCTCTTTTTTTATTTTTTATTTTTTTATTTGGGCCCTTTCTCTTTTTTTATGGCCTCTCTTTTTTTCTTTTTTTTTCTTTTTTCGTCCGGAGTCTCATCCCGACTTGTGGGGGAATCATAGTCTCCATCATCCTTTCCTCACTGGGACAATGCTCTAAAAATGAAGATCATCACACTTTTATTTACTTACAACTCAAGAATTACAACTCGATGCTTATAACAAAATATGACTCTATATGAATGCCTCCAGCGGTGTACCGGGATGTGCAATGAATCAAGAGTGACATGTATGAAAGAATTATGAAAGGTGGCCTTGCCACGAATGCAATGTCAACTACATGATCATGCAAAGCAATATGACAATAATGAAGCGTGTCATAATAAACGGAACGGTGGAAAGTTGCATGGCAATATATCTCGGAATGGCTATGGAAATGCCATAATAGGTAGGTGTGGTGGCTGTTTTGAGGAAGATATATGGTGGGTGTATGGTACCGGCGAAAGTTGCGCGGTACTAGAGAGGCTAGCAATGGTAGAAGGGTGAGAGTGCATATAATCGATACTCAATATTAGTCATAAAGAACTCACATACTTATTGCAAAAATCTACAAGTCATCAAAACAAAGTACTACACGCATGCTCCTAGGGAAGGGTTGGTAGGAGTTAACTATCACGCGATCCCGACCTCCACTCATAAGGAAGACAATCAATAAATAAATCATGCTCCAACTTCATCACATAACGGTTCACCATACGTGCATGCTACGGGAATCACAAACTTTAACACAAGTATCTCTCAAATTCACAATTACTCACTAGCATGACTCTAATATTACCGTCCTCATATCTCAAAACAATCATAAGGAATCAAACTTCACATAGTATTCAATGCACTTTATATGAAAGTTTTTATTATATCCCTCTTGGATGCCCATCATATTAGGACTAAATTTATAACCAAAGCAAATTACCATGCTGTTTAGAGACTCTCAAAATAATATAAGTGAAGCATGAGAGTTCATCTATTTCTTCAAAATAAAACCACCGCCGTGCTCTAAAAAGATATAAGTGAAGCACTAGAGCAAATGACAAACTACTCCGAAAGATATAAGTGAAGATCAATGACACTACAAAAAAAAGACACATCCGTGACATTTTGGGCCGAACGAATTTTTTTCCTGTCATACTTATGACACTTCTATGACGATAATTGTGACAAAACCCGGTATCATCATAGATGTGGTGGGGTCCTAGTTCTATGACAAAAAATCATGACAGAAAATGGGCTTCGCAGCTGCATGACATTCTTTGGGCCGTCCATGACGGAAAAAACCGTGGTAGAAGCTGGGGCGAGGAAAATATCGGGGTGTTCCCGGTTACGGTGGATGGTCGGGGCCGAGCGATGTGCGTTTCTCTCGTACACGCACGCGCGTGGGTGTGAGGCGTTGGGCTCTAACTGAACCCGAGCGAGGCGTTGGGCTCTAACTGAACTCGAGGCGATTGCACTGCAGGCTACGCGTTACTAAACCCGAGCGATCGGTCGATGGCTGTTAACTGAATCCGATCGAGCGATTCCTTCGCTACTGCTGCTAACTGAAGCCGATTGATGCTGCCTCTGGATGAACAGTGAGCGTTGCTGGGGGGTTTGGATGAACAGTTCCCGGTGGGGGTGGATGAACAGGACCCTGTAGTGTTGCCTCTGGATGAACAGTGAGCGTTGCTGGGGGAGGGGGGGTTGGATGAACAGTTCCCGGTGGGGGTGGATGAACAGGACCCCGTGGTGTTGCCTCTGGATGAACAGGACCCCGATCGATCGAGCCGGTTGGGGCTGGATGAACAGGACCCCGTGGAGGGCTGGATGAACAGGACCACCCGTGGGGGGCAGGATGAACAGTAGACGGTGGAGGGCTGGATGAACAGTAGCCCGTGGAGGGGTGGTTGAACAGGAGCCCGTGGAGAGCGCTGGTTGAACAGTAGCTGGTGGAGTAGCGCGCGGTGGAGGCTGGATGAACAGGAGCCCATGGATGAACAGTCGGAGGTGGAGGCTGGAGGAGGTCGACGATGGATGAACAGTAGCCCGTGGAGGCTGGAGGGGGTCGACGGTGGAGATGAACAGTATCCCGTGGAGTCCCGTTTTGCGGTACGCCACATCCCTCCTGATGAACAGGACCCCCGTTTCGACCGTAGCGCTCCAACACAAGTCCGTTTTCTCCGTTTTGCGGTACGCCACGCCCCTCCCGATCAACAGGACCCCCGTTTCGACCGTAGGAGGTCCGTTTCCTCCGTTTTGCGGTACGCCAGACCCCTCCCGATGAACAGGATCCCGTTTCGACCATGGCCGGTCGAACACAAGGCCGTTTCCTCCGTTCTGCGGTACGCCAGGCCTCGTTTCCATCGGCTGTTCCGTCCAAGCCCTCCCGATGAACACGATGCCGCATTCCGTTCCGACCCAGCCGGTTGGCTCCCCATGAACACGACGATGACGCTGTTTCTCCATTCCGACCCAGCCATGTACACGAGCCCTGGCCGTACGTACGCGCGAGTAGGCGTTCGAGACCCCACCCGTATGTACGTACGTGGCCGTATTTACTTTCTTGCACCCTGGCCGCTGTACGTACGTGCTACGTGCGCGCCTCTACTATGACACGTGCGCGCCTCTACATCGACTAGTATGTACGTACACGTTCGCGACCAGAATGACAATGCTACGTATGCTTCGACCAGGTGGGTCCCAACTGCCAGGCACTTCCTTGCGTGCGAAGATGTAGCTAGTGGGTCCCAGCAGTCAGGGGGAAACGTTTTTTTCGTGAAATACGGTGGCCCGTCGGGTGGGTCCCCGCTGTCAGGTGGAGGAATAATTATTTTGCGCGTAATAAGGAGGCACTTCCTTGCCGCGGCCGTGGACTCAGCTGTCAGCCTCTCCACGTACAGTCCACGTCCGATGGAAGCCGTTCCTTGACCACGTTGACCACGCCGCGCTGAGAGCACCAGGGCGGTGGACGACGGCGAGGCCTAGGAAGGGGATGACGCGGAGCCGGGGAAGACGCGGCAGTGGATGCCCACGCGTAGAGGAGTACGAGGGTTCACTGGTTCGCTGCGGTGTGAGGCTGCCGTCGCCGCAGAATAACAGGGGGTGTGGGTGAGTAGAGGGATGGCCTGGCCAGCGGTGGGAATAGTAGGGGGCGGTGAGGCCTCCGCGGCAGCACAGCCGGCCACGAGAGGCAGGAGCATGCGGCACGACCGGCGCTGCTTTGGGCGACTGGAGCAACAAGACCAGAGGTTGAAGAAGCACTACGGCCGTTGGATGGACATCGTACGGTCACTGGAGCTAGAATCGTTCATATTGACTAAGTTGACAAAGCACTCCGTCCCCGTCAACTTAGTAGGCCCACAAGTCAGCCTCCCACCAAGGTGGGTCTCAACCAACAGGGGGAGTATTCATTTTTTTTGTGCGTAATAAGGAGGCACTTCCGGTGGGTCCGAGCTGACAGCGGGGGGAACGTTTTTTTCGCGCAATACGGTGGCCCGTCTGGTGGGTCCCAGTAGTCAGGGGAAACGTTTTTTCGCGAAATACGGTGGCTCGTTCGGTGGGTCCCTGCTATCAGGTGGAGGAATCATTATTTTCCGAGTAATAAGGAGGCACTTCCTTGCTGCCGTCGTGGACCCAGCTGTCAGCCTCTCCACGTACAGTCCACATCCGATAGAAGCCGTTCCTTGATCACTTTGACCACGCCGCGCCGAGAGCACCAGAGCGGTGGACGACGGTGATGCCTAGGAAGGGGACGACACGGAGCCGGGGAATACGCGGCAGTGGAAGCCCGCGCGGAGAGGAGTACGAGGGTTCACTGGTTCGGCTGCGGTGTGAGGCTGCCATCGCCGCGGAATAACAGGGGGTGTGGGTGAGTAGAGGGATGGCCTGGCCAGCGGTGGGAGTAGTAGGGGGCGGTGAGGCCTCCGCGGCATCACAGCCGACCACGGGAGGCAGGAGCACGCGGCACGACCGGCGCTGCTTTGGGCGGCAAGAAGACCAAAGGTTGAAGAAGCACTACGGCTGTTGGATGGACATCGTACGGTCACTGCAGCTAGAATCGTTTATATTGACTAAGTTGACAAAGCCCTTTGTACACGTCAACTTAGTAGGCCCACAGGTCAGCCTCCGAAATGGTGCGCCCCAGATGTCAGGGGGAGGAATCATTTTTTGGGCGGCTGAAGCAAGAATATCCGAGATTGAAGAAGAAGCACGACATCCGTTGGATGGACATCCAACGGCCACAGCTGCCAGAACAGTGTGTTGTTGACAAAGCCTTGCATACGCGTCAACTTAGTTTTTTTAGGGGACGCGTCAACTTAGAAGGCCCACAAGTGTGTGGCAGAGAACATATAGCCCATTTGCGATTTTTAAGAATGTACATACCATTTTTTAATTCTAATGGAATTCACTACAGCCCATTTACAGTTTGTTAAAAGTACAACCCATTTTCTAGCTAGGACAACGATTAATAATTTCAACCAACCGCTTAAAACAGAATTCAAAAAAATTCCCACATTTTTATGGGATCCGAAATATTTTATCTGAAATTTCTAGTCAGATTAAATATAATTTCAAAATAAAGTTGTATTACGTTAAAATCCAACGAAATATTGCGCGCGCAAGAAGTAATGAAATTAAAATTTTCAAATTCCGAAAATAATATATTTTTTAAACTAATTACGCGTTTGGTGCATTTTTTTATAGTTACTGCCGAGTTATTATATTTAGATCCCATTTATTATTTCTTAAAGTCCATTTTCTTGTTAAGCCTAATGCATACCTCCTAGGAAAGTTTGCAGCCCAGCGGGGCGGAGAATAACAAGTTGACCCGGATATTGTGTACAACTGTCGGCCCAGTTGCATTGCGGATGTTGAAAAAAAAGACCTGTGTAGTACAGTACAACCTAACATGGCTACTCAGCCCACATTTGGCGACGCCGGAAAGGCCCAAACAAGGCTTCTGTACAACTTTTTGAAGTCACTGAGCTCAATTAATAACTTAAGAAAAAAGTTAAATTACAGTGGAACCTAATTAAAAGCTGTCACGAGCAAAGAAATAATTCAACGGGTCCCACTTGTGCGTGTGTGCGTGTGTGTGTGTGAGAGAGAGATAGACCCATCGGTCGATGCTCGTAAATACATCTTTCGGACATATGCATTGCTGATGCTCAGTAAAAACTTATATATATAGTTGACACAATCATATAGAACATCATAGTTCATAGCACACTGAACTTGCATACAAAAATTTCACGCAGGCGGCACAAAGCAGTGGATCGCTACGGGTAGGGCTCTGTTGAAACCAACGAACTCGTACATAACGGTTCATCGTCTTTATCAATGACAGGGAAATATCTTGAATGCTGTGCAAAGAAAACAGACAGACACCACAATAAGTTCTGCTAGCACATTAAGTTGACGTACAACCCTTTCTAAAAAAGTTCAGGTACAAAATTAGAACAGGTCACAATCAAATGTACTGGCACATCAGTGCTTCACACCCATAGCTCGGATTTAACTAGTATCTGACAAGATTCAGTTGTTACCTCAAATTAGACCACATCTAGGCAGCCAGCCCTGCCTCTTCTCCCAAAGAAGCAGTGGCCTTCGCCGCGCGATGGAGTAGGCCCTATGCCATCCATCATTCCAAGCAACACGGGGAAAGTCTGACGTTGACTCCTGCAATGGACGTCGTTGGCGGACCCTGGCACCAGCAGCGGCGGCAGGACTTCGATTGATGGATTGACCACTTCTTTGACATGCACGTACGAACACTCGATACAGGTACATCCCTAACGTGGTCCGCGGCGGCCTTGGTGGCGATGAATAGTACAACCCCGGTTCCTGCACCGGTATCTCAACACCAATCACCTTCGGTATGGTGGACGGCTTCTTCATCCATGCCATAACCGTCAGAGCCCAGCTGTCTGGAGGAACAAACATACTTACGAGCTCACCTCCAAGGTCGTTGATAAGCTCATTCATGGACTCGCTGTTCCAAGCACGTCGAGGCATGCCGTGGAAGGTAAGCTTTCTGAAAAACTCAAGCTCAGAGGGCACCGAGCCCCATCCTGGGTGCCACCAATCAAAGCTCACCAGCGCGCCATCGCAGAACAAACGCCAGGAAGATTTGAACACACGACTGCAGTCGAAAGTTGTCCGGAACCTGACGAAGAAATCAGCCGGTGGCGGACAGACTTCGATGAGCAAGTCATTTATTTGGATGCTGTGCGCAATGCCAAGAGCTTTGACAAGGTCGTCTGGCGAGACGGAGGCCGGTCACCGTTGATGGTTACCATCAGCACTTTGCCGGCAAACTGGTCGTCAAGCGCCGCCATGCCACTGTTGAGCGACAGCATGCAGCGACCGAAGGCAGGACGGAACTCAGGATCTCCGGCTCGGAGATCCGCGTTGACTGGCGACATGATAGTGAGCTTGAGTACAGGGAGTACAGGAGGGGGATTTGGGGGAACTGGAGTAGGAATCGAGATTCCAGAGGTGGGGGAGGGGCGGGAGATTGGGGATGAAAAGGTAGCTTGAATTTTGAACACGCGCCAATATGCTCTCGGCGCGCAAGTGCATGAAAACACCGGTGGCGCCCACATGTCGGCCTAAGAGTCCCTTATTCTTTCTTTTTTGGAGAGCCCGACCTTTTTTTGAGGATCTTTTGAGAGCCCAGCTTGAGAGTCATAATTGACTTGTTTGGCATTGCGTTACTACTCGGCCCATATTCCATGACACCTCACTGGCCCAAACAAGTGTACATCATCGAAAAGACAATGAGCTCAAATTATATAACTTGAAAAAAGGAGATACACTCTGAACACTGGAGAATGGTGATGCCCTCATTTAGCCCACCAGTAGTTCGAGACAATAAATAGTTCGAAACAACGGTATATACAACATTCAAACACTGACTAGTGACTACTACTGACATAAACAACAAGACATGATAGTTCATAAGAAGTCTTGCTACACCACCAAAACGCACCCATCTGCAGCGCTCAGACTCTCGTGATCCAGACGAGAATGACATTCTAAATAGAGCCAACTATTACATAGTAAGAGTGACATAGACAAGGATGACCAAATGACAAGGAATATGCATAACAAAAGAAAGAACTACCCATCCAGAACAAGCAGCAAGACAACAAAGTCATTCGAAGAGATGATCCAACACCATCATAATTTGTAGCCCCGCTTCAGCGACCTATGATCCGGAGGCACCAGTACTCCACCCTTTCAACGCAACAGCCCAATTACCTATCAACCTGAAGGCTTGAACCACATCACTGCCTGTCGTAATTGAGACATCCAAGGATCAAAGTTAATCTGGATGCCTTTGTCATTCTCACCTTCTTTTGGCTGCAGGCTATATATCGTTGACAATCAGGGGAGTTTGCTCCCGAACTCCTAGGGCTCGCCGTGTAGACACAGTTTTCCATAGCAAACAGAGCCTCTCTGCCATCAAGGTTCTTTCCAACGGTGATCTCCTGGTTAATCGGATAACTGAGTCCGAGAAACAGAGAGTGTGAACCATGGCTGTTTACCCGCCTCCAACAAAAAATCCTGAAGGCCCCAACAAGCTGGTATCCTGCTCATAGACGTAACAACAACTGTCCGGATACTCACGTATTTCACGGTGCTTGTATACAGTGGGGTTTTTGCAATATAACTTTTCCGGCTCATGTGTCCGAATGATCATCAGTCTTTTGCCGTCGTCTGATCGAGCGAGGAACCAGTTGTGCTTCCCTATTTTTGGCAAAGGTGGTGTGATTACAAAGGGCAGTAACTGTAGGGACACTGCATCATATCAAAAAGAACAGGCATTGTTAATGTAAGATCAGCATTGTTCAGAGTATGAGTAGGATAATGCAAGAAACAGCATTGATATGTCCCTGTTGGAACTGGGAGGAAAATACAGGGAAATGTATACTGGGTTTGAAAATATAGAAGTGCCATGCATGGTTATACTCATGTTATCTCGCAATCGATTCTTCACAGGAAACTACCATGTCATGCATGTTATGGAATCATGTTCTGTCCTTACAAACAAATTCTTCAAGGTAACTAACAGACCATGCATTGTTATATACTCGTGTTCTGTGGGCAAAATTTTTGTGAGGATATTATTCTAGCCATTGATTGCTGAAGGGCGAATATAGGTATGTACACATGGTAAGCATTACAGGATTTCACTACCTCCAAATATAGAGTTCTCCATATGCAGATTTACTTCCCTAATGTATGGTTAGATGAAACCAACAGTGTGGTGCATGTTTCTACGTCATGAAAATGAGGAAACTAACATGGCCATTGATACACACTCATATTTAGTAGTAGTATATAGATTACTGTAAAATAAGGAGAATATCCATATATTCCTAACCGTTTGATTATTCAGGGGGTACAAATTGGCTGTAATGACATGATCACAATCGCATGAATTATATCATTCCAAATATAGCTGATTTACGGCGTCTCTAATACATTTCCATAGTTCTACTCAAATTCTGCTCAAACAGGGATATGCCAATCATCACAAAAGTTCAAACAGTGTCATGGCGTCATCATTAACATGAGACGGAAACAACTTACACACACCGTCCCAGCAATACGTTGTGCCATCTGCTTTGTCGATCGCGTAGATGATGCCATTGTGTTCAATAGCATCACAGAAGTGTGTATCAGCTTTTACGATGATCCACTGCGAGCTGAGTTGTCTCCAGCTAAAGAAGGCACCGGTGTAAAGATAGGCGAGTCCGCGGTCGAACAAGGCAATTAGCTTGAAGTCTGCGTAATTCGCATGTCGTGTGGGCACTTGGAAGATTACAATCTTCTGCAAAACAAGGTCCGTCCAACTGACATGGTAATCTAGATGACTAGGACCGCGATGGTAAAACTCTATATAATCCAACGGAGGAAGGATAATCTCATGGGAGGTCTGGAATTTCATGAGCACCAAATTTTTACCGTCTTCTCTGAAGGCAGCCATCCAGTGGGAGTTCATGCCGACCTAGTACATACCTGCCAAGAAGTTTCGGGCGATGGTGATCGGATCAAAGTCAAGGGAAATGATGTACGGCGACCCACTACATACCTGCAAAGAAGTTTCGGCTAATGGAGATCGGATTGAAGTCGAGGGGCATCATGTACGCCTCCGTATCATGGTGAGCCAATCTCGCAAGACCAGACAGCAGCAAGCAGGGTGTCTTGAAAAGCTTTGGCCTCGCTTCGATGATAGCCGTGTGCATGCCCCTCGAGCATGCAGCCAGCCGCAGGGCGCTCAACATATCCATACACGAACAACAGAGGTCGAGGACGTCACTGGGGAGATTGATCCAATCGCGGCTCATATGGATCCTGCGCGGTTCGCATTCGGCCATGGTGGAGTTTGGAAGGTGGGGTTTTGGGGGGCTTGATTTACGGGGGAGAAGGCTGTCGGTGCTGGAGCGGCTAGCGAGGGAATAGTAGTACTGGGGGAGGCGAGCGAGGCGAGGGTATGCGGGGGCACAGTGAGATAATGAAGAGTGACCTCAGGATCTCCGGCGAGACGGAGATGGAGATGGAGTGGTGCTAGGGGAGAGGGAGACGAGGCGAGGCATGCTATATAGTGACGGTGACAGTGACTGCACAGTGCACAAGGTGAGGCTGACTTTGGTAACCCGGACACGCCGCCTGGACTGGTGTCACCTCGGGCGCAGGGTTTTGTCACTTCATTGTGAGGACCGGATGAATAATAGTATTTTGACCATCAAGTGTACCACAGTTGTACTACTACTACTAGTAGGAGTAGTAGGAACATGAGTACACTCCCGTGCTAGCATGCCTCTGGGTTCACTTCATCCTCCAGCTACCATCCATATTGCGAGCAGAACCAAATTCTTGTGCATGCGGAAGCGTGAAGAAGGACTTTTCTTTTTTGAGGATAACCGCATATTCCTTAACCGTAGTAGGAACATGAGTAGTACTCCCTCCGCCCTCTTTTGTCTGCGCATAACTTTTTCAGTATTTCTCTAATTAGTCTACGTATATACCCTTTTGCATGCGCCCATTTCCCTCCATGCCCCGCATTCACAACATTAATTAGCGCACGCATGAGCAGCTGTAGCCAGACTCCAACCAATAAACTGCAGCATGCAAGTGGGCCACTCTGTGCACGTGGGAGAGAGAAAAGGCAACCGAAGAGCCCGTCCAATCCATTGCATGCAGCAGTCAAACCACCACACCTCTCCTCATGCATGCGCATAACTTCTCCCATTTACTTCTCCATCGGGAACCGATTTTCCTCGGCTTTTTCACTACTCCTTGATCTTCATTTGCATCCAAACCACACTGCATTCACATTGTTTTAACCTCTTCACATCCTCCTGGAGTAATTCCGAAGCCCCTATTAATAATCATCTTCTTCAGTTAGACTAGCCATCTAATCCTAATTCTCCAAACCATAGCCCTCCGGTCCAGCGGTTCCAAATGGCGAAAGAGATCGAGATGCAGGTTTTTAGCGTCCAACATGTCCTCGTCGAAGGCTCGTTGAGCATAGTCGCCACAGTCACCGACCACCCAAGGGTTGTTCGGAAGTGGATCAACAATGTATCCAACTCCCTCCAAAAGGTGGAGATGAATGTCATCGGTCTCGACGCAGAGTACACGGAGCGTGCCACTGGGAAGATCCAACGCGCCGCTGTCCTTCAGCTGTGCCTCGAAGATGATGTTTTGGTGTACCATATCATACACGCGCCCTCCATACCAGGTGAGCTTCACGATTTCTTGTCTCGGGAGGACATATACTTATGTGGGGCAGCCATCGCAGGGGACAAACAAATGTTGGAGCCGTACAACCTTGATTTGAAAAGCATCGCTGACCTACAAACCAGAATAAAAATTCCTGTAGAAGATTGTGATAAACCGACACCATCCCTATTCGACGTAGCAAATTTTGTGCTAGGAACAAATCTTCAGAAGGGTGATGAGACACTGGCATTAAGGTCGTCTGGATGGGAGAATTATCCCTTGACGTACGAGTGGATAAAATATGCTGCCCTCGATGCCCGTGTGAGTTTCGAGATAGCTGCAAGGTCCAGAGAGCTTGTTGCGAAGCCGTCTCCCACAGAAAATGAGAACAACAACAACAAGAAGAAGATGCTGTACCAGCAGCAGGGCATTATGGATGGATGAACTATTTCCTCTCTTGTAAAAAATACATTCCCTCTCTATGTATATTGATATAGATGGACTATTTCGATGGTGTGCATGTCTTTGGAACAAGTAGTAGCGTGGGTCCGCTTGACTATAAGGAACTATTTATCCACCTAGCTTTCTCTACTACTCCTTCCAGTGATCGGTATGCAACGCATGTGTCCGTAGACATGACAGCTTGTCCATGGAAGTTCAACTACGGCGACCATCACGTTTCATCCACTGCCACTCGCGATTCCCACGACGCTGCTCCAACCCACGGCACCACATCCCCCGACGTGCGCCTCACCCCTCTCGGCCGCACCGCCCCTCTGCCTTTGTGTGCATGACATGTGGGCCACCTTAAATGCGGCGAGCATCAAGTTTCTACCACAGCCACATGCGATTCCCACGACGCCGCACGAACCCATGACACCACACGTCCCGCACCATCGAATTTTCATCCAGCGGCTGTGACACATTTCGTCCCGGGCATCAATCCTCAGCTGGAGTACTTCTGTACTACAGGTAGTACCTGCCGGTGTGGCCATCTATGCCTCGTAACGCCCCGACGCCCAACTGTGGCACCCTCACCACGGACACGCCACCACCGGCCGGTTCATCTCGAACGAGTGAGTCGTGAACCAAACCACCACCATGAGAATGACATGTGGGCCAGCCGCATTTAAGGTCCGCATGTCATTGACTAATAGGCCGGGCACTAAGCCACTGAAGTTCGGTCCCGTGGACCCCGAGAGGGAAATGTAACTCCTGCGGCAGGCCTTGTGGTGCTCCCGCAGTACGAGCTCGTGCCAAACCCGGAATTTGTTTCTTACTACTACCAACTACTAGTAAGGTACACGTGCATTGCACGCATGAGATTCTGGTGGTTTGTGCATTACGCTTCTACATGTGGAGTCTTCTAGATTCTACATGTGGCAAAATCTGGTGGAATGTAGATGATATCCAACGACCAGTAGTGCTCGGATTTGCCATCTTTGTACCTTCGGATTGGCTTCATCCAACGACCAACTTTCAAAGTTATGGTTTGGTTTGCAGCCTAAGGTTGCCACGCCTAAGCTTAGGCATGCCGTCATGTGTTTGGTTCATTGCTACACTTGTGGCTTGCCACACTTTTCTGGCTACATGGTCCACATGTCATAGACTCAACTTCTTGCCACACTTGTGGTGGCCATTTTGTTAGCCACATTTTTTGTGGCACACACACTTTGCCTAAGCTTAGTTGTGGCAAAGTTAGTCATGAATGAAGTTCAACCATGGAGTCTTCTAGATTCTACATGTGGCAGAATCTGGTGGAATGTAGATGATATCCAACGGCCAGTAGTGCTCGGATTTGCCATCTTTTTACCGTCGGATTGGCTTCATCCAACGATCAACTTTCGAAGTTATGTTTTGGTTTGCAGCCTAAGGTTGCCACGCCTAAGCTTAGGCGTGCCACAAGTGTGTTTGGTTGCGTTCTCGTCTCAGCATAGTTGTTCCCTCTTTATGCATGCTCAACTCAACACCCCTCTTCATGTATGCTCTCTTCATGCATGCTTCTATTGTATTTGTGCTAATCTAGTGTGGACTCATGCACCCTCCATACACTCTACCAAACACCCAAAAATGGGCCGAGAAGGGAACTCTTGGGATCATGCACCCTTCATACACCCTACCAAACACACCAGGCATGTGTTTGGTTCATTGCTACACTTGTGGCTTGCCACACTTTTCTAGCTACATGGTCCACATGTCATAGACTCAACTTCTTGCCAAATCTTGCCACACTTATGGTGGCCATTTTGTTAGCCACATTTTTTGTGGCAGACACACTTTGCCTAATCTTAGTTGTGGCAAAGTTAGTCATGAATGAAGTTCAACCATGGAGTCTTCTAGATTCTACATGTGGCAGAATCTGGTGGAATGTAGATGATATCCAACGGCCAGTAGTGCTCGGATTTGCCATCTTTGTACCGTCGGATTGGCTTCATCCAATGACCAACTTTCAAAGTTATTCACACACTATATAGGGGGTATAGATATAGATGTGCCGGCCCGTTGCAATGGATCCAAAGTATATCTATTTAGTGGAGTGCACTCTAAACACATTATCTATTTATTTTTCTCTAACCTTTCGTATCCATGCAACCAAGCCACATAAGCTTCATGGGTGCCCCCCACATCATATTATTCATACTACGTTGACAGAAAAAAGATAAATCACCCAAAACAAGATCTTCCCTTTTTTGTTCCTACGATGCTATGCCGTGCACGTACCTACTAGTTGTATAGTGGTAGTACTAGTTGTATAGTAAAGACTTGGTACTAGTAGGAGTAGAGTAGTACGGAATGCTCCTACTCTATCAACGAGCCCCATCTGACACCAAATTTCTTGGCTTCCATGCTACAGCTAGATCTTCCCCTCGTTTCTGTTTTCCAACCCGGCGACGGGCGGGGTGCGGTTTGCCAATAGTCGGTTTGCTCAACGGCGGTCCCACATGAAAGTGAAAATGCTAGGCAACACGCCTTCCCTAAGCTATGTGTCGTGCCGGACGGGCCGTGGAGTACTCCCGATTCCCGGGCGTATGTGGGGGGAGTGCGACGCGAACGCGGCATGCCCTTTCCTTTTACTAGCAATGTGCCCGTGCGTTGCGACGGATCCAAAGTAGTAGAATAGTAGTACTTGTTCACAAACTTGAAAGAAATCACTCTTGTTTTGATATACTCCTAATATATTACTCCCTCCGTTCCTAAATATTTGAATTTTTAGAGATTTCAAATGGACTATCACATACGGATTATATAGACATATTTTGAAGTGCAGATTCACTCATTTTGCTCCGTATGTAGTCACTTATTGAAATCTCTAGAAAGGCAAATATTTAGGAACAGAGGGAGTACTTTTCACTTAAAATATATTTCTCAGGCTGTTTTGATGAGGTGAGGGAGGGATGTGGTTGCTTTCAAGATAATAAGGGGTTTTCTGCAAATTGGAGCAGAGAAGTGGGCTATTGTTGCAAAAATGCCACAACTTACCTCACAGCCGTTAGATGCAGATCTAATGGTCAGAGACGACGGATGGCAAATACACCACCATCACCAACTGAGTCTTTTATAGGAGTATATATATATATATATATATATATATTTCTCAGGCGGTTTTGATGAGGTGAGGGAGGGATGTGGTTGCTTTCAAGATAATAAGGGGTTTTCTGCAAATTGGAGCAGAGAAGTGGGCTATTGTTGCAAAAATGCCACAACTTACCTCACAGCCGTTAGATGCAGATCTAATGGCCAGAAACGACGGATGGCAGACACACCACCATCACCAACTTAGTCTTTTATAGGAGTAGGAGTAGAGAAACATGTATAAATTGTAACAATTTGGTTCTGCTCCTTGGCACCATCGATAGATAGAAATAACGATTGAAAATGCTAGGGCGGGGCTATTTCCGCCAGATAAGCAGGGTACGTAGTAGTTAGGTTGGCGCATCGTCGGTTTGGTCACACGCGGTCCGACATGTTCTAGTGTTTCTAGCAAGATGCCTGCGCATTGCACGAAGTTGATGGAAAAGGTAAGCACAACTTATAAATTAACGGATGGAGTACTAGTTACAGTGATGCATATAATTAAGCAAAGGGATCACACATGTCGATATTGACTGGAACGAGAATGCAACAGCACAATAAGAATTAAGGCCACGATGATGATGCGATCGCAGTGGTGGTTACAGAAGGAAAGAAGAAAGATGCATCCATCAACGTACGACCTCCTCCTCCTCAACTTAGTGCGCCGGGCCACCGACCGACGGCTAAGGAGCGGCAGCTTTTGTGGCGAGGTCGAGGTGCTTCTCAGCAAAGGCATCCAAGGCTTCCAGCCGGTTGAGGAAGGCCAACGTCGTAGCGTCCTCACTGGCCTTCTGGATACCTATGTACACGATTTACTCGTACACGTGTTTGTGTAGGTCGACGAATTCTTGCAGGGCGAGGCGCCTCGCGGCGAGCGCGACCTCCAGGTGCACATTCTTCGTGGCGTCGGCGGGCAGTCGCAGGGCCACCAGTGCTTGAAAGAGGTTCCGGCCATGGAGGCCGATTAGGGTGGCAGGCAATGAGGAGCCCTGGCGCGCGGGCTGGAGGAGTACGGCGATGTCGTCCGCGAGCTTCTTGAGGACGGTGAACTTGTTGGTGGTGGCAATGATCATCTGGTCCAACTGAGAGTCGTAGTTGGCGTCGACGGCGGCCATCCACCAGCCGGTCTCCAACACAATTTGGAGACGATCCTCGGCGCCATGCCGCAGGCCGACGTCGTGGACCATCTGGCACAGCTGCTGGCCGCTCGCGCGCATCGCCGCCATGAGTCTGGAGTGAGCTCTTTTGCGCTTAGTGTAGGTGCTTAGGCAAATTCTTAGGTGCGTACGATGTGGTAGATGCATTGGAATGGAGGGGCGCCTTTATATGAGGGCAAACTGCGTTGTATTCACATCGTGCAGCCTTTTTTCCCGGTCCTCCTCCCATTACTTCCCTCATGCATTAATTGAAGGAGGATGCATTGGCCGTTCAACATTTCGAGAACCGCTACTCCCTCCCTCATCTGCATTAAAGCCGTATCAAGAACTGCGCCGCCCGTTGTCAAATCGAATAGTACTGCGCCGCCCGCTGCACGCCCGGCTAAACACACCTCCTCGCCTCCATCAAACCCCTCTGTTAAACCCGCATGCAAACCGAGAAACCTACTCCGGCCACACGTCCGTTCATGAGCGGGCCGGAATTAAACGCAACACCGGCCGAGCTCCTCCCATCCGCCCTCAGTTTAAACGAGGCCAGACGCCGGCCAAGCTCCTACCGTCCGCCCTCTATTTACACGAGGCCAGACAGACAGCGGGCAAGAATCGCACCCCTCCGCCGCTCCCCCATCTCCTCCTTCACCATTTTCTCCACTCTTCCGATGGCTTCCGAGGAGCCGTTCTCCGGCATATTACCCGGCTAGGTGGCCCGCCGAGCCCTCCAGATACGGGCGAGGCCACTCGGTGCTTCACCAACCTCGCTTGGCTCGACGGAGCCAGTTGCCGCCCCAAGCAGGCGCGTGGTTCAGCAACTCGCCGCTCCGGTTCAGCTCGATGAGGAGTGGCGAGTTGCTCCACGCCAGCATGGCGGCGAGCACACCGGTACAGGCGTCGTCGCTGCCGCGTTGTACCGTGCCTCCCGTGTCTGTGGGCGCGCCTCCCGTGCCTGTGGCAGCGCCATGCAGGCAGAGACAGAAGCCGGTTGCGTGGAGAGGGACGAGTCGGTGGCCAGCTTCTCCGTGTCCGCCGCCATCATCGAGGAGAAGTAGAACACGGGAGGCCGCCGCCACTTGGGTCCCATGAAGGCCACCGCCGAGGCGACGACTGCGCATTCAGGTGGTTTCTTTGCTTCTTCGCCTCTTCCGAGGACCTTCGTTGACCCCGCAAAGTGTCTGCCGGACATGAGGAAGACAAAGGGATCCACTGGCAGCCATTTAGAGTATGTACTCCCTCTCCAGCTGGCGGGAAATTTTTGTTCTAAGAATGGATAAATTGTATGTATCTATAACTAAAATAAGTCTAGATACATCCATTTCTAGGACAAGTATTTCCGGACGGAGGGAGTATTAATTATACCAAGAGAGCCGGATTGGCACCGCTTAGTTCATGTAAATGTAATGAAATCCATCATGTTTATATGAAGATCCGGCTTTTTTATACGAAATCCTTCATGCTTATATGAAATCAGTCCGTATTTGCACGAATTTCATCTGGTTGGTTAGAGTTGTGAAAATGTATGCCGCTGGCGTTTGATTCGTCCTCCGCGGAAGGAAGCGGGAGGAAATTTGTCGGCTGCCGTTGGAGATGCTCTTATGCTGTAAATGATAGAGTGACATCCAATCCATTTGAGTTAATTGCGTGTATGATTGTCCCTCTATAAAAAGTTAATTGCATGTACAGTGTACACGTGACTTGCAGGGTGGCTACAGCTTCGTACAGAAAGTTAAAAAGAAACAAGTCCATCCTTAATCTTGTATTCTAAGTACTCTGTGGGTTCCACTGTCAGTACAGTAGCGAAAGAAGTATATATATTATATAAGTAATATATAATATAAAATTCTAAAGTTAAAGACAGAATTCGAACTCATGTCATCACATTGCGAGCATCCGGCGCTAGCCAGTCCAACACATTTTTGTTGTAGACCATGCTAGAGATATATCTCCATGTCTACTCTTATACTCCATCCGTTCCTAAATATTTGTCTTTTTCAGATTTCAAATGGACTACCACATACGGATGTGTATGTAGACATATTTTAGAGTGTAGATTCACTCATTTTGCTCCATATGTAGTCACTTGTTGAAATCTCTAAAAAGACAAATATTTAGGAATGGAGGGAGTAGAAAACAGAGTTGGTGATGATGGTGTGCGTGCCATCTTGCAATATAGGACGTCGGATTTATATCTAACGGATAGGAAGAAAACTATGGCAATTTTGCAAAATATACCCACACCCCTCTCCACGTTCGCAAATACGGCCTTCCCTCGTTCATCCTGTTCTCTCACAAGATAAACTACTCATACAAATGCATCTTGATGTTCCGTGCAATGCACGGGCATCTAGCTAGTTTCTTTTAAAATATTTACTACAATAATTGGGTTGAAGTGATATATTTTATGTCTGCCCCGAATGATTTCAGATTCACTAGTAGTAACAAAGAAAAGGTTGCCTTGTTAGTTAACAGAAAACAGGGTGACAACTATCACATGAGGCCGGTAAAAATGAGGCACACTGGGTTCAGCGTCATCGTCACTACAGCTGTGCGCGCGCGAGAAGTCTACATATCGAGGGGGCTACTGAGTGAGGCACAGAGACACAATGTTCGAGAGAGAAACCAATTGACAGATTACGATCAGATCGAGTTGTCACCCTTCTGCTGTCATTGTTGGGGTGGGGGGGCGGGGGAGGGGGAGGGAGAGAAACACGTATCGAGAGTGTGCGCGGTAGGCACAGAGGCACAACTAGCGAGTGTGTGTGTATGCGTGTGTGTGTTTGAAAGAGGAGTAGATAGATTACTATCTAGATCGAGGTGCCGCCCTACTCCTTCGGTGTCGGGTAGTGTGTGTGTGCGTGCGTGTGTGTTTGAGAGAGAAGCCAGTCGATAGATTAGTATCAAGATCGAGGTGTCACCCTACTCCTTCGGTGTTGGGAAGTGTGTGTGTGTGGTTGTGTGGGTGTGGGTGTGTGTGTTGGGGGGGGCAGTGACACTTACATATGCCTACTCTTATAAAAAACAGAGTTGGTGATGATGGTGTTCCTGCCATCCTGCAATATAGGCCATCCGATTTATACCCGACGGATAGGAATGAAACTGTGGCAATTTTGCAAAAAGATACCCACACCCCTCTCCACATTTGCAAATAAGGCATTCCCTCGTTCATCCTTTTCTCCCACAAGATAAACTACTCATACAAATGCATCTTGATGTTCGGTGCAACGCATGGGCATCTTGCTAGTAGGGAGGAGTTTGTGTGACACATATCTAGCTATATTAAGGGATAGGTAGATAGCATTTGTGCGAGGCATACTTAAAGCATCACGAAGATAAACAAAATTGTGTGCATGCAAGTGCTGGAAAAAATGAAGCGAGAAACAATGTGTGTGCGTGCGCGTGCGCGCGCGTGTGTGAGAGAGAGATAGAGAAGAGAGAGAGGGAGAGAGAGAGAGAGCGAAATCTCAAAACAAAAGGTGCTCTGTTGGAATCCCATTGTATGTATTCATATGGTTCCGGAACTCAAGTTAACCTTAGGCATATGTGTGAGAGACATTATTATACTTTGAGACATTAGTGGCTGTGGGTGGGCGGAATTAAAGGGGTGGGCATGTTCGACAGAGAGAGCGTGTGTGTTTCTGTGTGAGAGACTTGTAGGACGGGGTAGAAAGACGAATTCTAACCTTGACGGAGGGAGAGAAATACACGAAGTGCGCGTGTGTGATTCCGATGCCCATAGGGAAATGAGATATGTATGCGTGTGAGAGACATTGCACAATTCATTCACGTATCACTATCTAGCGATCGTGGACGTGCATCGCTTGAACATAAATCAATATCTACTTCGTATGGTGGCCAAAGGTACAATATCGATTCAATGCTATAAAGATTGGACACTCACATATCACATTTTTTTCTATTTAAATAAACCTTTTCAGTTGTGCATGCCAAAGTTACAGTGATGTTCCTTCAAACAACCAATGTAGCTATCATGTACATGCACCATTGTTACTCTTGCATTCAAATATATTAGTCTTGGATGATTTAAGGTTCTATTATGAAGTAATGTATGTAATATTCATATATGAATTCAACGGGTACACAATTTATGAAATGGAGGCTATGTAATCATATGAGGTAACACTTTTAAGTAGCGGACTACAATATCCATTTCTTTTTGTGCGCCTCTACACTAACACATCAATGCATTATGTTTAAAGTAAATAAACAATTGCACTAAAATATCTATTTACACGAGAAATACATAGGCTGAGCGTTTGATCCCTTTTTTTGTGAACGTGCCACTACACCCGTACGATTGGCCACGCCCGTGTGAACATCCAAGTTATCAGCGCATCATCCCGAGTTATTGTCTTTTTTTCTGGGGTGGACTTCACACCAGTTATTAACTGCCGACGCGTGCCCCGTGTACATAGTCTCGCATGACCTTCCCGCTAGCACGGTCCAAAATTAGTTGAAACTGGATACGAACGATCCCGCGGGCGGCAAAATCTCCCGCCTCCTTCTAAAATTTCCGCCACCTTAGTCTTTAGCATGCGAAATTCCCCTTTTGTCCTTGGTGCACGGAGACCAACAGTTACAATACCGCCCTCATCTACATAATAGGTCAGGGCTACTTTGGTAACTTCCGGTTCCCCCCACTACACGGCACCCCCATTTCCTCTCCCCCTCCCGCCGTCCGTACTTCATCGGCCTTTCTCCCCTCCCCTCTCAAAACCCTAGACTGCTCATCCACCGGCATACCAGAGCCCATTCACTGCCAGCGGCGTCTACCTCGCCGGATCTACTTCTGTGGCCGCATCTACCCCTCCCACCTCCCCTAGAAACAAGTAGACTGCTCATCCACCACTGTACCACAGCCCATTCAGTGCTGGCCTTGTCCCGGCGCCGGATCTGCTTCGCCGGTACTCTCGTCAACCACAGCGCATCTGCAGCGGCTCATTCGTACTCCCCACCGGAGACGCTTCGTCCACACCCCCGGAGCCGCCCCACCGACGCCCGGTCGACGGCCTCTGATCCTCTTCGCCGACACCTTCCTCAACCCTACCGGAGCCGCTTCACCGACACCATCGTCAACCCCACCGGAGTAGCTTCGCCTATACCATTTTCAACCCTACCAGGGCCGCTTTGCCAACTCACAAGTCCACGGCCTCAGATCCGCTTCCTCGCACCCTCATCCAACCTACCGGAGCAGCTTCTGACGCCCCATCCACGACCGCAGATCCGCATCGTTGACACCATCCTTAACCCAACCATCGGAGCAGCTTCACCTATGCCCTCGTCCATGGCCACAGATCCGCTTCGCCCACACCGTAGTCCACCCTACCGGAGCCGCTCCACAAACACCCTACTCGACGGCTCTAGATCTCCTTACCGGACTCCGACAGCCAGCACAGCGTCATCACCCTTGACGTTTCTAACCTGATTCCCACCGTCTGGCAAGATGCCAAGCACCCGCCACGGCCTAGGTACTTGTCACCTTTAAACCCGTCCAGCATCACCTGCCCGATGTACTTCAAATATACTAACATGTCGCTATTACCTGTTATGTAGCTGGCAAAAACTACAAGGACGATGTTTCTTCTGGATCTAACAGCTTGGCCAACCAAGATCCTGGACCGAGGCATTGCTATGATCTTGTAAGCGTGTCTCTCTCTCTTGTATTGTTCTGTGCCTGCCAGCGTGCTTTGCTAGGATTTTCGACCAGTAATCCCTTTGGGCAGACGATGATTTCTACTACTGGCTGGTAAATTAGATATGTAGATGTCATACATGATACTACCTCGTACCTCCGTTCCTAAATATAAGTCTTTCTAGAGATTCCACTATAGGCTACATATGGAGCAAAATGAGTGAACTACACTCGAAAATGCATCTATATACATCTGTATGTGGTCCATACTAGAATCTCTACATAGACATATATTTAGGAGCAGAGGTAGTACATTACACAAAATCATAGGTGGCATGTAGGAATTCCAGTACACTACATTAGGCTCCCTTAGAGTGCTTGCTAGTCCAGCACACAGAGTCATGGCTAGTTTATGCTACGCACACAATCATTAATTGGTGGTTTAAATATGCGCAAGGGATATGCAATGTATTATCATGTAGAGATGTCTGAAATTAGCCGTGTCAACTTGCAGATAGGGTTACACAATGAAAAAGTACAAGGTGTATGTGGCAATTTCATGGAACATCGCAAAAAAGGAGAGCCAACGGTGAGCCTATACAGTGTGCTATGGTACGTTACTCCTCCATTGCAATCATCGTGACATGTTATTTGTATGTCAGTTCTATTGGCCAAGTTTCTTAGGGACAGTTATTACGAGTTATCCTAAGAAAATAAGCACCTGTGAATATAAGCTCCATGTAATAAGCCAACCAGTTCTTTTCATTGCGTTTTCAGCTTATCTTTGGTATGATCAGTGAAAAGTCTAGATTGCATTATATTTTTTCATTTTGCTGTCCATATGAAAATTAATTTGACTTGCAAACATCACAAATTGAACCCAGTGCAGTAATTAATATGATAGGAAAACAGACCATCACTATTTGCTCAAAATGCAAATACAAAGATACCATCTACTTGGCACAATCTACTTTGGTCAATGTTTTCCATAGAGATCCCATTGCCTAATTTAAACGAAAAACGCATGACCCACATTTAGATGAAGAACAATTATTTATTGAAATTCGATGGTCCAAGTGGCTAGTTATTATCATATAGTAGCACCACCTGAAAGCATCATATAGCAACAGCAGCAGCTCATAGCAACTCATCATACAACAGCAGCAGCAGTGTGCAATTAATCATATACCAGCAGCAGCTCATAGCAATTCATCGTATAGTAGCAGCAGGAGCAGCTCATAGCAATTCATCATATAGCAGCAGAAGGAGCAGCTCATAACAATTCATCATATATCAGCAGCAGTAGGAGCAGCTCATAGCAATTCATCATATAGCATCAGCAGGAGCAGCTCATAGCAATTCATCATACAGCAGCAGCAGGAGCAGCTTATAGCAACTCATCATATAGCAGCAGCTGCTGCTCATAGCAATTCATCATATAGCAGCAGCAGCTCATAGCAATTCATCATATAGCAGTAGCAGCTCATAGCAATTCATCATATAGCACCAGCAGGAGCAGCTCATAGCAATGCATCATATAGCAGCAGTAGAAGCAACTCATAGCAATTCATCGTATAGTGGATCAGAATGAAAATTTGGCAAAAAATCAGAGGAGATCCTCACCTTGTTGGATGAGCTCATCCTTCAACAACACCTCAAGGCCACGGTCTAGGAGGTGGGGAGGGGGAATAAGGTGCCTTCTGCCGCAGTGTGGCATCAGCCATAGTTGTGCAGCGCCTGCCGGAGTAGTGCGTTGGACGAACCACAGTGGAGCAGCTGCTGGAGACCATGAGAATGAGGGGCGACACCAGAGGGAGGAGCAGCCAGGGAGATTTGCCCCTACCCGCCGGCCATGTAGGCTAGCTGGACAGAGCATCGTGAGGACCAGGCAGATGGGACCAGTGGCGAAGGCTTGCTGGAGGAACCCTAGAGCTGCAGGCAGGGGATCGAGGTAGAGGGAAAGGGGAGAGGAGATGCAAGCGGGCAGGGCAATGAACGCTCACGTGTTTGTTTTTACTTGAGGGTGAGGTGTGACGCGAGCGTCACCAGTTGCATTTTGAGTGTAATATAGGCAGACAACAGAGTCATTTCACTATCCCCCTTCCCTTCAATTTTTAGTGAGGTTCTACCCGAAACACCCCCCAAAGCGAAATTAGTTAAGCCCAAGCCCATAACTCAAAAATGACTTCTTTACATCTTTAATGGCTTATTTTGACAATAATCCCTGAAAAGGCGGAATAGAACTGGCCCTTAACCTGCAATTCAATTGTGCGTGCAATGATGAATCACTCCTGCCTGCTATAGTGTACATTTAGGCATCATCATACATGGCATAACCTAATACATGTGCATTCCATTGTAGAATCTGGAATATACAATGTTTATGTTAGTTCATACGTTGCACATGATGTTTAAATGTCCCTTAAATCTGGTCAGTCAAGTGATGGTCTTTAAGCCTCCTTCTTTGCTTCTTTTCTTGATATGTAAGATTTGCTCACACATCTGTTCAATTGCTTGTTTGCATCAGCCAACCATACTAGGACTGTTTGCTTTGATTACTTGCTGTTCTTGACCTAACACTCTAACAGAGCTTGTCAACGATTTAAACACTAAGGGCTGCTGTAGTGGGGCCTTTTCTAACTCATAGGTGACATAAAGGTTTGGCTGTATAGTAAAGTAGGCTCTCCAAGAGTACCTGGAGATCCAGTTCGAAGGTATGCCTAGTTTTTACATAGTGCAGACATAGTAAATGCTCATTTCATTGTGTGCAAGTGCAAGAGATGCGGCATGTTTCATTATGTGGTGTTGTTTTGTTATAATCTCATCCTTTTGTGTTCACAGACTGGAAAGTATGCATATTTATCTTCCAAGGAGACGAGTAACTAGTTTGTGTCACCTTGCAGAGGGGGTGTAATGAAGATAAGATTGAGGATTTCCAAATACAAGATGTTAGGAAGGAGCCTTGCAAGAGAAGTAGGAGCTGCGCTGAGCCTCTTCAACCTGTTAAGGTAAGTCATTGTATCCAACTCAACAGTTCAATTCCTTGTTTGTTTCAGGCATAATTAATTTGCTCTTTTCAATTGCTTTATTTGTCCTCAGTTAATGAGATGCCCAAAGAATGATGCCTGATGTTGGGTACTTGTATAACTATTAGTTGACATAATTAAAGGCCTTACCATTTAATTACTCTATCGAAGTGTGCCTGAAGCTTTGAAGTCTATTAACCAACTATTATTGAATGAGGCTCCCAATCTAGTTTATACTAGGCTAATGATTGCATAGTTTTGCTTGCTGTAGTATGTTTGTATGAAATCCTCTGCTATTCATTATGCTCCCTAAGACTTTAATTGAGCTACAGAATGGCCAACTGCTTGCTTACTTCTACGCAACATGCTGTCTAAATTTGTAACTTGTCTGTGTTTTGGATTGGGCCCCAACATCATGCTCCTCTGGTGAGCTAAGAGAGATTTCTGTATGCAGGCTGCACAGACTACCTTTTTTATAATTTTTAAAATATCACCTGCTTATGCTTCATGACGTGTAACATTATTGTTAGTCCTGTTTTGCCATGTACAAAATAGTCTGTCTTGCTCGCTTCACTGTTGTAACTATATATTTGCCCTAGTCATGTGTACTTACAGAAACATTTCAGGATGAAGTGACATCAACACAAAGATCTGCGAGCAGTGCGGCATGGCCGTTACCGAATGATTATGGATTGGAATTGGAATGTGGTGATGTTCTCGAGCATCAACTAGAGGTGGCAAGACAACATGTACATGATTCTGAACGTACAATCAACAAGTTGAGACTGGACATGCAGGTATTAGATGCAGGAGTCAAAAAAATGAAACAAGACACTGAGGTAACAACGAAGGAATTGGAGATTTTGCAGACTGAAATTTGTGCTATCTAAATCCGGCCAATCCTATTTTCTGAAGAGATTATAGTTCAAATGGTAAGTTATGTTGATGCGCGTCCATGATGTATGAGCTGTATTTGCCCAGTGTATGTAATTTGCTGTTTGTGTATGCTTTATTATCACTGGTGCCGAACCATAATGCCCAGTGGGTATAATCGGCTGTAATTTCTTTATTGTATAGTGTAGGATTATTCTACGTTTCTATGCCTTAGTCTCTTTATTGTATAGTGTATGTTTTTTAGAGGTGATAGTATAGAGTAGGATAATTCTTTGAATATGCTATATCGTTCAAACGGGGCCAACGCGCCCAAACGTTGTAGTGACCATGGCCCTCCACAGGCCGTACGATCCATGGGCCATCTACGGGATGGACGATCCATGGCCTTCTATGGCCGTCGGATTCGTGGGCCTTCTATGGGCTGTCGGATCCGTGGGCCTTCTATCGGCTATCAGATCCATGGGCCTTCTATGGGCCATCGGATCAATGGGCCTTCTATGGGCCGTCGGATCAATGGGCCTTCTATGGGCCGTCGGGTCAATGGGCCTTCTACGTCCCATAGGATCCATGGGCCTTCTATGGGCCGTCTCATCTATGGACCTTGTACGGGCCGTATAAGGGGCCGTAAACGGGCTAGAGTGGAAATCGTACGTTTTATGGGCTGACCAAAACGGGCCGTTAATAGGCCGTATTTGATGATGCTATGAAAATGGCCCAACAGATTAACGGGCCACAAACGGGCTGACTGTATCCACGTGCTGAATTTGGCCCACAAGCAAAAAAGGCCAGTAACGGGCCGTAAGTAACCGAATGCTGGAAATGAGCCCAAGAATAAATGGGCCCTCAGAAGGCCGAAAGGTGACACGGGCTGGAAACGACCCAATGGAATAATGGGCCTCTAATGCGTATAAAGCGATACATTGTTCATTACGGGCTGGTTTCACCACGAGCCATTAATGGGCCAAGAGTTACAAAGGGACTCATATCGGCCGAAATACGTCATGGGCCATACATGGACCGGAAGTTAAAACAGGCTGGAATTATATTGGACGGCCCAGATGATGCTACTGGGCCTAATTCGGATAGGCCGTAAACGGGCCCTGGGTTAGCGGGCTGTAAATGGGCTATATGCGAACAGGCCGTTAACAGGCTTGCCATGGGCCGGCCCGCCACCTTTTGACCAAGTCAAACGGGCCGGCCTTTTCACAGGAATGGGCCTCTGTTGGGCCATGCCACATGTCGACGTATCATAGGCACCTTCTGTCCAATGAGTGGATGACATTTGTCCCAACGATGAGCCGACACGTGTTTCCTCCAGCCAATGATGATTTTACACGTGGAAAATCCCCATTGGTCGGGGCTGTTAACGGGTTATCGGATCCAAAACCGGACCCGATAGCTTAACGACGTTCCGTTACGGTGGATGCCACGTGTCGGTCACCCTTGACGAAAGCACTTCTGTGACGCGCGATTTATCGTCATGGAAGTGGACACTTCCGTGATGATAATCTTGGTAATGTCATGGAACACTTCTACGACAACACAGCTATGACTATCTTGATTCTGTCATAAATTTGTCATGGATGTACATGCATGACAGAAAACGTGACCTACTGTGACCACTGTTCAAGAAATCTTCCGATTCACCGATTAATCTTTCGATTTATCGCTAATCGTGGGGTGACCGATAAGATTATGCCTTATCTTTGCCGTTTATCTTTTGGACCGATTTATCATTCTGACAAGCGATTTATTGGGAATCTACCGATAAATCACACCTATTCATAGCACTATGTTTGCAAAAACTATGTTTATTTATGTTTTGTGGACCTTGTTATGCAATATGTACTATTGTCCTATTTTGTTTGTCATTATATGAGGATTCAAAGGCTAGAAATCAAGGTAACACTTCTGTCAAATATTGTTGTGGTGTTGAATATAGCGTATTTTAGTGTTGGGAACCTGAGATTTGCAAAAAAAATATCCGATTAATAGTCGATCGATAAAATCGATTAATCAGCCGATTTCTGATTAATCTCTAATCCCTAGCTGACTGAGATGATAACGATAAGCGATATCCTCAACATTGACTGTGACAAACACGTATCATCACGGAAGTGTATTTTTTTAGTGTGAGTAGTTGAATAATTATGCAACTATGTGAAGACTCTCTAACATTTAAGTATTTCAGATCTTGGGATATTATTCAAACAACAAGAAAAACAAAACAAAATGACATTTCAAGGATAGCACATATCATGTGAAGAAGCAAAAACATAGGCTCAGCCGATACTAACCGATAATTGTTGAAGAAGAAAGGTGGGATGCCTACCGGGGCATCCCCAAGCTTAGATGCTTGAGACTTCTTGAAATATTATCTTGGGGTGCCTTGGGCATCCCCAAGCTTGAACTTTTGCATCTCCTTAATTACTTTTATATCTCGGGTTCCCTAAATCTCAAAAACTTCATCCACACAAAACTCAACAAGAACTCGTGAGATAGGTTAGTATAAATCCATGCAAAACCTTATCATTCTCTACTGTATAAAATCACTAAAATTATTATTTGATATTTCCTACTAAATGCCTGTACATATTTAAAACTCCTATCCTCAAATAGAATCATTAAACAAGCAAACATATCCAAACAATACAAACAAAACAGCAATCTGTCTAAACAGAACAGTCTGTAAAGAATGCAAGAGGAACCATACTTCCCTAACTCTAAAAATTATGAAAATTGACCACATTGTAGAAAATTTATCAGAGCTCAATATGCAAAAAGTTTCAACATTTTATCATATTCTCACTTTTCTAGGGAATTTTTGCAACAGCGATAAACTTTCTGTTTTGAAACAACAACATGTATACTTGCAAAATAAGCATGGTAAAGGCTATCCTTGACATTTTTATTGAAAAGAAAGATCAAAAACATAATTCTAAATAACATAAAGAAAATCCTAACAAAAGAAAATTATGCTCCAAGAAAAACACATATCATGGGATGGATAAAAATGTAGCTCCAAGTAAAGTTACCGATGAACGAAGACGAAAGAGGGGATGCCATCCGGGGCATCCCCAAGCTTAGGCTCTTGGTTGTCCTTGAATATTGCCTTGGGGTGCCTTGGGCATCCCCAAGCTTAGGCTCTTGCCACTCCTTATTCCATAGTCCATCGAGTCTTTACCCAAAACTTGAAAACTTCACAACACAAAACTCAACAGAAAATCTCGTAAGCTCCGTTAGTATTAGAAAATAAATCACCACTTTTGGTACTGTTGTGAACTCATTCTAAATTCATATTGGTGTAATATCTACTGTATTCCAACTTATCTATGGTTCATACCCTCCGATACTACTCATATACTCATCAAAATAAGCAAACATCACATAGAAAAAAACAGAATCTGTCAAAAACAGAACAGTCTGTAGTAATCTGTAACTCTCGAATACTTCTGTTACTCCAAAAATTCTACCAAATTAGGAAAACCTGAGAAATTTGTGTACCAATCCAGATCAAAAAGAATCAGATCAAAAGCATGTTTCTGTGAATTATCAAAACTAATTTACTGGGCGCAAAAGTTTCTGATTTTCAGCAGGATCAACACAACTATCACCGTAAGCTATCCTAAAGGTCTTACTTGGCACTTTATTGAAACAAAGGCTATAAAACATGATTACTAAAGTAGCATAATCATGTGAACACACAAAAACAGTAAAGTTGAATATTGGGTTGTCTCCCAACAAGCGCTTTTCTTTATTGCCTTTTTAGCTAGGCATGATGATTTTAATGATGCTCACATAAAAGATAAGAATTGAAACATAAGGGAGCATCATGAAGCATATGACTAGCACATTTAAGCCTAACCCACTTCCTATGCATAGGGATTTTGTGAGCAAACAACTTATGGGAACAATCAACTAGCATAGGGAGGCAAAACAAGCATAACTTCAAAACTTTTAACACATAGAGAGGAAACTTGATATTATTGCAATTCCTACAAGCATATATTCCTCCCTCATAATAATTTTCAGTACCATCATGCATGAATTCAACAATATAACCATCACATAAAGCATTCTTTTCATGATATACAAGCATAGAAATTTTATTACTCTCCACACAAGCAAATATGTTCTCATGAATAGTAGTGGGAGCAAACTCAACAAAATAACTATCATGTGAAGCATAATCCAATTCAAAATTAAAATCATGATGACAAGTTTCATGGTTATCTTTATTCTTCATAGCATACGTGTCATCACAGTAATCATCATAAATAGGAGGCATGCTTTCATCATAATAAATTTGCTCATCAAAACTTGGGGGACTAAACATATCATCTTCATCAAACATAGCATCCCCAAGCTTCTGGCTTTGCATATCATTAGCATCATGGATATTCAAAAAATTCATACTAACAACATTGCAATCATGCTCATCATTCAAAGATTTAGTGCCAAACATTTTAATGCATTCTTCCTCTAGCAATTGAGCACAATTATCGGAATCCTTATTTTCACGGAAGACATTAAAAAGATGAAGTATATGAGGCAACCTCAATTCCATTTTTTTGTAATTTTCTTTTATAGACTAAACTAGTGATAAAACAAGAAACTAAAAGATTCGATTGCAAGATCTAAAGATATACCTTCAAGCACTCACCTCCCCGGCAACGGCGCCAGAAAAGAGCTTGATGTCTACTACACAACCTTCTTGTAGACGTTGTTGGGCCTCCAAGTGCAGAGGTTTGTAGGACAGTAGCAAATTTCCCTCAAGTGGATGACCTAAGGTTTATCAATCCGTGGGAGGCGTAGGATGAAGATGGTCTCTCTCAAACAACCCTGCAACCAAATAACAAAGAGTCTCTTGTGTCCCCAACACACCCAACACAATGGTAAATTGTATAGGTGCACTAGTTCGGCGAAGAGATGGTGATACAAGTGCAATATGGATGGTAGATATAGGTTTTTGTAATCTGAAATTATAAAAACAGGAAGGTAACAAGCGGTAAAAGTGAGCATAAACGGTATTGCAATGCTTCGAAACAAGGCCTAGGGTTCATACTTTCACTAGTTCAAGTTCTCTCAACAATAATAACATAACTGGATCATATAACTATCCCTCAACATGCAACAAAGAGTCACTCCAAAGTCACTAATAGCGGAGAACAAACGAAGAGATTATTGTAGGGTACGAAACCACCTCAAAGTTATCCTTTCTGATCGATCTATTCAAGAGTCCGTAGTAAAATAACACAAAGTTATTCTTTCCGTTCGATCTATCATAGAGTTCGTACTAGAATAACACCTTAAGACACAAATGAACCAAAACCCTAATGTCACCTAGATACTCCAATGTCACCTCAAGTATCCATGGGTATGATTATACGATATGCATCACACAATCTCAGATTCATCTATTCAACCAACACAAAGAACTTCAAAGAGTGACCCAAAGTTTCTACCGGAGAGTCAAGATGAAAACGTGTGCCAATCCCTATGCATAGATTCCCAAGGTCACGGAACCCGCAAGTTGATGACCAAAACATACATCAAGTGAATCAATAGAATACCCCATTGTCACCACGGGCATCCCACGCAAGACATACATCAAGTGTTCTCAAATCCTTAAAGACTCAATCTGATAAGATAACTTCAAAGGGAAAACTCAATCCATTACAAGAGAGTAGAGGGGGAGAAACATCATAAGATCCAACTATAATAGCAAAGCTCGTGATACATCAAGATCGTGCCAAATCAAGAACACGAGAGAGAGAGAGAGATCAAACACATAGCTACTGGTACATACCCTCAGCCCCGAGGGTGAACTACTCCCTCCTCGTCATGGAGAGCGTCGGGATGATGAAGATGGCCACCGATGATGGATCCCCCCTCCGGCAGGGTGCCGGAACAGGGTCCCGATTGGTTTTTCGTGGCTCTGGAGGTTTTCGGTGGCGGAACTCCCGATCTAGGTTATGTTCTGGAAGTTTGGGTATATATAAGAGGTGTTGGCGTCGGGAACAAGTCAGGGGGTCTCCGAGGCGGCTACGAGGTAGGGGGCGCGCCCAGGGGGTAGGGCAGGCCCCCACCCTCATGGGTGCCTCAGGACTCTTCTGGTCCATGTCCGATGCTCCGTGAGCTTCTTTTGGTCCAAAAATAATCTTCGTGAAATTTCAGGTCAATTGGACTCCTTTTGGTTTTCCTTTTCTGCAATACTCAAAAACAAGGAAAAAACAGAAACTGGCACTGGGCTCTGGGTTAATAGGTTAGTCCCAAAAATCATATAAAATAGCATATAAATGCATATAAAACGTCCTAGATGGATAATATAATAGCATGGAACAATCAAAAATTATAGATACGTTGGAGACGTTTCAATCACTTCACCATCACCATCACCACGCTGTCCTGCTGATGGAACTCATCTACTTCCTCGACACTTTGCTGGATCAAGAGTTCGAGGGACGTCATCAAGCTGAACGTGTGCAGAACTCAGAGGTGCCGTACGCTCGGTGCTTGATCGGTCGGAACGAGAAGAAGTTCGACTACATCAACCGCATTGTCAAACGCTTTCGCTTTCGATCTACGAGGGTACGTAGACACACTCTCCCCTTCTCATTGCTATGCATCTCCTAGATAGATCTTGCGTGAGCGTAGGAATTTTTTTGAAATTGCATGCTACATTTCCCAACCAAGCGAGCCAATGATTTGAGAATATCTCAATTGATCCTTTGTTTCTCCTTCGTTCTTCCGAATCAAAACACTCGGATCATAAGGTGTCGGAGAAGGTTTGCAATCTGAATATCCAAAGCGATCCAGAATCTTCTCCACATAGTGAGTCTGCAAGAGAGTGATCCCACCATCACCACCTCTTAAAAGCTTGATGTTCAAGATAACATCAGCTACTCCAAGGTCTTTCATCTCAAAGTTTTGATTCAGAAAATCTTTCACTTCCTGAATGACCTTGAGATTTGTTCCAAATATAAGTATGTCATCAACATACAAGCATAATATAACTCCCTCACCCCCACCATGGCGATAGTACACACACTTGTCGGCTTCGTTTGCAACAAAGCCCGTAGATGTCAAAGTTTTTTCAAACTTCTCGTGCCATTGCTTAGGTGCTTGTCTCAAACCATACAAAGATTTCAACAATTTACACACTTTTCCTTCATGGCCATCTACTACAAAAACATCGGGTTGTTCCATGTAAATTTCCTGCTCCAACTGTCCATTTAGGAAAGCTGTCTTAACGTCCATTTGATGAACGAGAAGATTGTGTGAGGCAGCCAATGAGAGTGGTACTCGAATGGTGGTCAATCTGGCCACAGGCGCATAAGTATCAAATAAATCTTCACCTTCTTTTTGGGTATATCCCTTGGCTACAAGCCGCGCGTTGTACTTTTCAATTGTACCATCGGGCCTAAGCTTTTTCTTAAACACCCATTTACACCCTACAGGTTTACACCCATAAGGACGATCAGTGATCTCCCATGTCTCGTTAGCCATGATGGTATCCATCTCACTATGCACAGCTTCTTTCCAGTAGTCAGCATCAGGAGATGAATAAGCTTTTGAAATAGAAGTGGGAGTATCCACGAGATACACAATGAAATCTTCACCAGATGACTTTGCGGTCCTTTGTCTCTTGCCCCTTCTAGGAGCATCATTGCCATCCTCCTTAGGAATATCTGTGTATTTCTTCTCGGAATGTTCTAATGGAATAGTAGGTGAAGGAGTTGTCTCTGACCTCTGACCAGATGAGCTAGGCATATCCTTCATAGGAAAAATATCCTCAAAGAAAGTCGCATCATTTGAATCCATGATTTTACCAAGATTTATGTCAAGTACCTCAGATTTCACCACTAGAAATCTATAGCTAATGCTATGGAAAGCATAACCCAGGAACACACAATCAACTATTTTTGGCCCAAGCTTACGCTTCTTGGTAATTGGTACATTGACCTTCGCCAAACAACCCCAAGTTCGTAAGTAGGAAAGTTTAAGCCTTTTCCTTTCCCATTCTTCAAACGGGGTAATCTCTTCATTCTTTGTGGGAACTCTATTTAGGACATGACTTGCAGTCATCAAAGCCTCCCCCCACCATTCCTTGGAAAGTCTCGCTGTATCTAACATGGTGTTAAGCAAATCAGTTAGAGTTCAGTTCTTTCGTTTGGCAACCCCGTTTGACTGGGGAGAATAGGGAGGCGTCCTCTCATGTATTATACCATGTTCCTCACAAAATAAATTGAACTCGTTGGGAAAATACTCTCCACCGCGATCCGACCTAAGCCTTTTGATCTTTCGATCGAGTTGATCCTCTGCTTCGGCTTTATAGATTTTAAAGTAGTGCAAAGCCTCATATTTTGTTTTAAACAAATATATCATGCAATATCTAGTAGAGTCATCGATTAGAGTCATGAAATATCTTTTTCCACCTTTTGTCAACACACCATTCATCTCGCAAAGATCTGAATGTATGAGTTCAAGTGGTGCCAAATTCCTCACCTCAACAGCTGTATGGGACTTGCGAGGTTGCTTTGCTTGAACACAAACTTGGCACTTAGAACCTTTGGCAATTGTAAATTTCGGGATTAAACTCAAATTTGCTAGCCGCGTCATGACACCAAAGTTAATATGACAAAGTCGTGAATGCCAAACATTTGATTCGGTTTCACTGCAAACATGATTAATAACTTTAGTGCAGAAGTCTGACAAAGATGAGCGGAACACGCCTCCGCTCTCATAGCCCTTCCCAACAAATTGTCCACACTTAGATACTACAACCTTATTTGACTCAAATACCAATTTATAACCATCTCGACACAAACGAGAACTGCTGACGAGATTTTTATTTATAGCAGGGACATGCTGCACGTTCTTCAGTCGCACGATCTTTCCCGAAGTAAACTTCAGACCGTCTGTACCAACACCATGAACAGAAGCATGTGTCCCGTTTCCCATCAGCACGGGTGTAGTTCTTGTGACCTGATAAGAAGAAAACATGTTTATGTCAGAACACACATGTACATTGGCACCGGTGTCAATCCACCAATCAGGAGAATGACATATTGAAAGAATGGTAGGAAATTTACCATACCCGACATCTTTCATGTCAACATCGCCAATAACAACACTAGCGGTCTTGCTATTGTTCTCATTCTGACGCATGTCCCAGTGGTCCTTGCAGGATGAAGCCCAATGTTCTTCACTGCCACATACATGGCACTTTTCTTTCTTCTTATAAGTCTCCTTCATCTTCTTGAAGTTGACAGGTTGTGGAGCTTTGTACTTGCCATCAAATTTTCCTTTGCCCGCATAGTTGTTTTTGTTCTTGGGTTTGTGGGTTTGAAAATTTCTCTTTTGTACCAAATTGGCACTGGAATTCCCCTCATGGAAACAAGCACGTGTGTCTTTTGCCCTCGCCTTCTCTTCCACATCAAGAGTGCTAATTAGATTGACAACAGTAAACTCTTACCTCTTATGCTTCAGAGAGGTAGCAAAATTCCTCCATGAAGGAGGAAGCTTGGCAATGATGCCTCCGGCAATGAATTTGTCCGGTAACACACAATTAAGATGCTCAAGTTCTTTTGTGAGCGACTGAATCTCATGAGCCTGCTCTACAACGGAGCGGTCATCAGTCATTTTGTAGTCATGATATTGGTCCATGACGTATAACTCACTTCCCGCGTCTGAGACTCCAAATTTGGCCTCAAGCACATCCTACATATCCTTACCGACCATGATGGTCATGAAGGGGTCGACAATCTTGTCGCCAAGAACACTCAGAACAGCACCTTGGAAGAGGGTGTCCGTAGCCTAGAAAGCTTGCTCCTGTTCATCAGTTAGCTCTCCCTCTGGCTTGCCCTTAGAGGCATGAAAACAGTTCATGGTGGTAAGCCAAAGAACTGCCCTCGCACGCCACCTCTTATAGTTCACACCCTCGAACACAGAAGGCTTAAGAGTGCAGCAAATGCAGTTGGAGAAAATTGCCTACACACATAAGGTTTTTGGATTGTTGAATAATTAGGCATTTTCCCGTTTAATTTAATCCAGAAAAATAGTGGATAAAACATGAATAGCAATATATTGGTGAAACCAGAAACTAGCAACAATTCATTAAGACTAGTCATGCAGTCAAAATCATAAGCAAAATGCATCATATCCATGTCAATCTCTACTAGCAACAAACCAAATGCTAGCCCTAACAGTGAGGATAAGATGGCATACGACGCAGTAGTAGAAGGTGCAGATGTCCCGATCATCATGTCGCTGAAGAGGTCATTGATGTCGGGGAAGAACTTGTCATTGGGGAACTCGTCGTCGGTGATGTCGCCGTTCGCAGCCACGATGAACAAGACTCCAGCAGTCGCGCAAGGACGCTCCCCAAAAACCTGATTGCCCCTCTCCCGTACCGGATCACAAGAGGCGGGGTTTCGGAGGCCCGCTGTCTCACTTCCCGGTGCACGCCAGGAAGAGAGATGGGAAAGAGATAGGCGGCTTAATGCTTTGGAATGAGACGAAAAGTTGTTGTGCTTTTGGAAAAACAAAGGAGCGACCTCTTATATACATGAGAAGAGTTGAAACTGGGCCTTCATTAGTAGAAGAGAAACCGGTGCAATAAACACCATTAAACAGACACACTAAAACCATTAAGGAGAGAAGAAACGAGCGCAACTCACACGAAGTGTTCAGTTTCTTCTCCCATTTATGCGTCAATTGTTTCAACTTTCTTCTCGCGTGATAAAACAGCGCATACACGTGGCATGGGTCAATTTTGCACACAACCTTGTCATGCATGGATGGGCCACATGAGCCTTTGGGATTTACTTTGAATTATTGGCAGAAAATATGAATTATTATATGGGCTATGCCCAATAATTCCAACGTATTACTCACTCAATGAATCTTGTTCTTAGTGGTGTTCCAGATGGTGATCCAGATGGAGTGTGGATTTGTTGTACCACTATAACACTGTACTCTCTATCTAGACCATACAGTTTGCATCAAGATTCGTGCTATTCTTATATAGAAATTTCTCTTTTTTGTTTCTTTCCAAAACAAGAGAATATTTGACCTTGAAACTCTGCAGGTCAGTTATACACAAGTGCTACTCATTGTATAAAAAGTTTTTGATTTTTTTATGAAACACAAATTTGTCAAATTTCAAATTATGAATGAGTAGTATCATTTTTTAAAATTTATGTTGCGCCAAAAAATCCAAAAAATCTACACATGGTATTACTTATGTGATGTTGATCTACAAAGATTTGAGTTCCAATGTTCTTTTATTTTGGAGAAACAAAAACCATAGAAGTTTGGTTGCACAAACTTTGATGTAAAATTGGACGCTGAGGATAGAGGGTACACTGGTATAGACATACTATCAGAAGTTTCCCTTTGGTGATGCCTCGGTGGATGGCTCTATGTTCGTACTGCTAGTGACTATCGTGTGAGCGAGGGGGGGGGGGGGGGGGGGGGGGCACTATATTGGTAACATGGTCTCACCTAGATGTTCCAATCGGCCGGCATTGAAATCCACAACACCGTTGCTTTGGTGAACCGGGGTGCATAGGTTGGCCGCGTGCGCTCACATGTGATAGCGTAGAGGTCGAGGACGGAGGCACCAGGGGAGGCCAAGTCTAGGTAGCATGGTTGGGAGCAGGGCGACCATGGCAGCCGCGCATTGTTGTCCGCTACTCGCCACTGCCAAAGCCTCCCGCAATGCCTCCTCTTCGTCCACCCCAAGCCGTCTTGGGCCTCTACTCCAGAGTACAAGCAAATAACGTGTGATAGGTTGATCTCGAAGCAGCGGGCGGCAGAATATGGTGGGGTGGGAAAAGAGAAGATTGGAGGGGAAGAGGTAGAACTTAATTACATATCCTATTTGGTTTGTGGGAATTAGAGACTCGGAGCGAGAGTTGAGAGGTGAGGAGAATAAAATTTCGTGAGCAGGTTTTCTTCCCAGATTAACTTCCATCATATACTAAACAAGGGAATGACAGTAAAATATACTTTCCATGCCTAATAAAAAGGGCAGCCTGATGCATGTAGCTCCCGCTTGCCCAGGGTTTGGGGAAGGGTCCGACCACTTTGGGTCTATAGTACGCAACCTTACTCTACATTTTTGTAAGAGGTTGTTTCCAAGATTTGAACCCGTGACCTCATGGTCACAAGGGTCACAAGGCAGCAGCTATACCACTGCGCCAAGGCTCCCCTTTACTTTCCGTGCCTAATCCTTCACAAAATTCCTTGTGCAAATTCTCATTAATTTCCCAGAGGATACCAAACAGGTGTTAGGTCCAGTGGGCAATTTTATACCTTGCTAACATAAAGTGGGCTTCTGGGCCGGATTATGTAGAGTGATGGCCCACAGTTTGCGACCCGTCATCACCTTTTTGGCTTAAAATACCAATGACGGGAGGCCACTGCTAATGAAATACTAGTGACTGGTCCAATATACACGCCTATCACTTAAAAAATACAAAGTTGAACATGGTTCCACGCGCACCTACGTGAATAATAAATTAAAAATATTAGGAAATTTTAAAAATTCTATTTTTTGGCGTATCAAACCTGGTCCACCATTCTACTCATGTCTCATAAGTTTCGTGAAGTAGTGACACTCATGGTATTCTTAATGAAAAAATACAGTTGGAACCTTACTATTCATCAAACGGTGATTTTTAGTATAGCTTTGATTTTGTCATTTTGTTTCCAGAATACCACATGTGTCATTTCTTTATGAAATTTCATACACGCGTATACAGGTGGACTATGTATCTTACAGAAGATATTTAGATTTTTTCTAGTATCTTTTGAAATTACTATTAGGGGTGCGAGTGGAACCATGTACACCAGATCCGTGTCCCCCGTCACTGGTGCTACAATACTCCTAATATAGACAGAGGGGAATTTTTGGTTCCTGGGTACATATGTACCCTATATGGGAATTTTTTTAGCAATTCAACAAAAAATCAAAAATTTCTGAAAATTTTAATTGTACTAGTGAGAAAAGTTCCACAAAAAGAAAATTCCTCTTTGACTTATTTTCAAAAAAGACAATTTTTCGGTCAAAATAGCATGAATAGTGACCTATAATAGCAAATAAATTTTGGTTTTTTCGCTGTGAAGTCCACGTAGGTTATTTTTCTGTGAAAATTTATATACTAGTACGCAAGTAAGTCAAGTTTAATCTAAAAATACTTTTGAAGTACTTTGACTTTTTATTTAATTATTTTAAAAAATACCCCATATAGGGTGTATATACATGCAGGAGCCAAAGGGTATTTCCCTAATATAGACTCCGGTCTTAGTGGTGGAGGGCTTGAATCTGTGTATGTTGGTAAAAGAAATCACGTATTAGTGACTTCTTTTTAAGTGCCTCTCAGTGGTAACCCTCCCAACGGATATATATAAAACCTTGCAATAGTTGTAAAAAAAGAGGGGTAAAGTTAGTGTCACCTCATACCGGAATTACAATCTACTGAACCTCATGGTTTTATTTCCGAAGTATCTCAAACTCATATTGTGAGCTCGAGGAATCCCAGTATTTCCCTGGGGGCCCTTGTACAAACCCATGATGATCTTTTGTTCCGTACCTGGCCATGTCAAATAGACAGTCCTTCAGCGTGAACCTCAACTTTGCTGCCCATTCGGCCTCTCTTCAAAATGCACTATACTTTGTTCTTTCTTAAAAAGAATAGAACCTTTGTTGGATATTCGATTGCAAATATATCTAGGTTGTTTAATTGTTTTGACTTTAACTAGGTGCATGCATGGTTCATCAAAGTGGTTTCATGTGTTAAATGGTGTAAATGTAGGGAGGGTGTGGTAAATGTTTGAAGTATTAGAATTATCTCTGTCTAAATAATAGTCCCGGCCCTTCCAAAATTTATGCGTTCTGACTTTGTTCGGTATCCATAATATGAATATTTGACCATTAAATAGGTATGACTGTGAGTGAAAGATTACAAAAAACTTTATATTGTGAAACATTTTTCATGTCGTACCATTTACGCATAACCAACATAAATGGTTTCTTCGTACTAGTAAGTCGTCTAAGTGTTGACTGTTGGTTTTCGGGCTCTAGTGAGCCGGAAATGTTCCAAGATTCAAAACCCAAAATTAGAAGTTTCAAAAAGTTCTAAGGTGGTGTCAACGCATACGTACACATGTGAACTTGCAATAATACCTGCAAAATGTAGAGGTGTTTTCATTTGTGCATTACTCAGAAAAGACGATCCACATTTATTTGTACGTGTGAAGTTTTGCAAAAAAATGACTTCTAAATGTGGGTTTTGTTCTTTTGGAAATGTAGACTTACCGAACCTTGGGAACTATCCGGGTTTCCATGAAATGTATAGGTAACGTTCAGATACATGCATGCCTGTACATCATGCCAACTAGATTCTTGAGAAATTATGGGAGCCATCACTACTAGGATTTCCAAGTTTCCCGAGTACCAGAAAACTCGGCGAAAGCCATTTTACACTCGACGGAGAGTCTGCCGACTGTAATTCTTGGCTAAGGGTACTCGGCCCGAAACCTTCTGGGCTCCTAATCATGGAAACGTAACCAAAATATTGGAAGAGCTGGTGATCATGGGGGGGGGGGGGGGGGGGGGGGGGGGCATAGGTCGAAGTGTCTTTCGGTCGTGCATCGTGTTTGTTCGTGCGGCGTGCTGGTTCGTGTGGCGCATTGTCCGTTGTGGTGTGACACGGCGCCTCCGGCGCCAGGGAACCTCCTGCTCGCCTTCGGCTCGTTTAATTTTCATAAACATCTTGAAGGGGGGGCATAGATCGAAGTGTGTATCGGTCGTGCAGCGTGCTCGTTCGTGCGGCGCGTTGTCCGTCGTGGTGTGACACGGCGCCTCCGGCACGAGGGAACCTCCTGCTCGCCTTCGGCTCGTTTAATTTTCATAAACATCTTGAAGGGGGGCATACGTCGAAGTGTGTGTCGGTCGTGCAGTGTGCTGATTCGTGCGGCGAGCTGGTTCGTGCGGCGCGTTGTCCGTCGTGGTGTGACACGGCGCCTCCAGCGTGAGGAAACCTCCTGCTCGCCTTCGGCTCGTTTAATTTTCATAAACATCTTGAAGGGGCGGCATAGGTCGAAGTGTGTGTCGGTCGTGCAGCGTGCTGGTTCGTGCGGCGCGTTGTCCGTCGTGGTGACACGGCGCCTTCGGCACGAGGGAACCTCCTGCTCGCCTTGGATCGTTTAATTTTCATAATCATCTTGAAGGGGGGCATAGGTCGAAGTGTGTGTCGGTCGTGCAGCGTGCTGGTTCGTGCGGCGCGTTGTCCGTCGTGGTGTGACACGGTGCCTCCGGCGCGAGGGAACCTCCTGCTCGCCTTCGGCTCGTTTAATTTTCATAAACATCTTGAATGGGGGGCATAGGTCGAAGTGTGTTTCGGTGCAGCGTGCTGGTTCGCGGCGCGTTGTCCGTCGTGGTGTGACACGGCGCCTCCGGTGCCAGGGAACCTCCTGCTCGTCTTCGACTCGTTTAATTTTCATAAACATTTTGAAGGGGGGGTCATAGGTCAAAGTGTGTTTTGGTCGTGCAGCATGCTGGTTCGTGCGGCGCGTTGTCCGTCGTGGTGTGACACGGCGCCTCCGGCGCCAGGGAACCTCCTGCGTGCCTTCAACTCGTTTAATTTTTATACAGTAGGTCGTGCAAAAGGCAAGCTCCTTTGTTTCGAAAGGTATGGGTTTGAAGCATGTGCAGTCACGTTTGCTTAAGAGCTAGGCATGGTTGAGGCTCTATAGGTATGTGCGTGTATGCACATGTGTGCATCCTACGAAGGCATTGGTACATTGCCTCCGGAGGCACGGGTTTGAAGCGATGTGCAGTCACGTGTGCGTAGAAGCTAGCCATGGTTGAATCTCTAGAGGAATGTGCATGCATGCACATGTGTGTATTGTCCGAAGGCATTGGTATGTTGCCTCCGGAGGCACGGGCGTGAATCATCTGCAGTCACGTGTGCGTAGGAGCTAGCCACGGTTGAGGCGCTCTTGGTATGTGTGTGTGTTGATATTGCTCGGAGGCATGGTGACCCAGGCTTTGGTGGCACAAGGCCATGTCGCCTCTGGAGGCACGGGAGGGTGGTCTCCAGAGTCACGTGTAAGGGTTCGTTTTGGGATACACTGCTGTGGTACAAATAAGAAGAGGCACTGTTGTTTATAGTGTACTGGCACTTTTTGATGATGTTCTTTTTTCAACATGAACACACAATTTCTAAGTACATTACATACAAATGTGAGTTATTGATAAACTGTTTTGTCACGTCTTGATAGAATTAGCCTCACGGGCTAAATCAAAAGTTTTAGTCTTCATTCTTGTTGAAGATCTTGCTAATCTCATCACCCATTTCACTAGCTTTGACTTGATTCATCTTGCTACTTAAGAGAATGTACATTGCCTCTGCCCTGCAGTCTTCGACCTCATCCTGTGAAATTTTGCCGAGAAGAGAAGTATATTATTAGAGTTGGTGCATAAAATTTGTATATAAGTAAATATATATAGACTTACTGTCAAATCTTCTAGGTCTTCGACGAACTTTTCATCATTGTAGAGGAATGCAAGCTTTAAAACAACAAATGGTGATTCGCCCTTTTCTACCACTGGAACATCTTGCACGGTATGACTCTACCATCTTGTTTTATTTGGATTCATTGTTTGTTCAAGTATGGTGTTGAAGACTTCTTTAATCCTAGGTACCTGGGAATTGCATTTTGTAATTGTTTTAATACTGCAACTTGTAAAACTGAAAAAATTGTTATGTATAAATGCTTACGATTGCCGACTTATGAGCGTGATATTCCTGAACTGTGTTTCTCTTTCCTTTTTAGCGTCTTCATGTTCCTGAAGAACTCGACATGCTTCATTTGGATCCAATTTATCCACGTCTATCTTTTCTTTCTCAAATTCCTCTGGAGTCATTTCTCGAGGATCAATAATGTGAACTTTGTGTTTATATTTGTCCAGCACATATAGTATATAGCGGTCATGCTTCTCCATTGGAATGAATATCTGCGTATAAAATACTTGTTGGTTTCCTGACAGTTTAATATAAAGTAATTTGATAGAACGCATATTTTGTGATTTTGTCGCAGAGGAAAGGGATGTTACCATGTTTGCTGTTGAGAGCTTTTTCCGTTGATTTTCTTTGAGATACATGGGAACGAGCTGATTCTTTGTTTTTTGCAATTCACTTTTAAATTTTGCAACAGTAGTTTTGTTTTTATTTAATTTCAGTATATGCTGCAAACAATAATTACGATGAAAAAACTGTTAGAAAAAAGAGCTGTGTAACAATATAAAAAGAGTAGGTGTTGCAATATAGACAAGATTTTGCTTTTTAAAAGTTTACCTCTGCAAAGTTTGGGCCTAATATTACTCTGTCACTCTCTTTTGAATCTTGTCTGCTTTCCCAGATTTCTGCTATGTCATCGAGCACCCTCTTTTCCATATGATGTGGTATGTTCGTCTGTGCTGGTCTTGGACCAAATACTGCCTTCAGTTGGGCTCCAGTAAGTTGCGTGCTTTCACTGTCCCTACGGATGCGCCTAAATATAGTTTTGCTGCGACAGGGAGATAAAATAATTTTGGAGGTCGCGGTCAGTAAGAAACAGATTGTTACATTATTTTTCGCCTCTGTCCAACTATTTTGATGTGCAATAGAAAACAACTCACTTTTTGTATTCCTCCTGCCAGCTGTCGCTCATGACTAGTTGGAAGAGGTCAGACGCCTCCTTTGTGTGTTGGAAGCAATGAGAATGTTTTCGGTATGCACTGGTGCTTCGTCCTTTTTTCCGTTTTGTTTCATCTGTTTCTGTCAGCAGAAGCAGATATGTAATATGTAAGCTCTCGTGATACGAAAGACATTGGTCAACCGTGGGATGGGTAGGTCATTACAAAAAAAAGATAACCAGAAATGATTTTCTTACCTTTGTTGGTGGAAAAGAAGTTTGAAGTTTCTGGTTCGAATTCTTTGATTCTTCCAGGTAATTGCTCGCACTTTACTTGGTTTGTTTCACCAAATATGGCTATAAAAAGGAACTCTGGTTTCCACTCGGCATCTATGTTGCTATGCTGCATGAAGGTCATCGGATATTCTTTTATTTTTCTTTCATGAGATAATTGAAGTATTCAAGTAGTGCTGCTTCTAAAAAATAAAATTGTTGCTCTCGTACTATTCACTTACATGGAAATCCTCATCATATTTTATGCGATCAATGCCATTCCAGTATTTTGCAAATTGAACCATGAAGTGTCCGCATTGGGTACCCTGCTGTTTTGACACACAAACTCTGCTAGGTGTTTCTGCTGTCCTCGACCAGTTCGGTTCGCTGTTGGCTCGTAGTTGTGCTTCGCCGTAATGCTTCTTCATGAGTGCGTGCATCCTTTTAATCTGTGATTACGGTTTGGTTTTATTGTTGGATTTTTCCATTAATAAAGGGAATGCAGGAATTGGAAAACCAATTAGAAAACCAAGGTTGAATTGACGTACCAGTTCTGGGTGATCCTTATGATGTGTTTTTCATGTATTTTTTGCTCCTCCATGTCTATAATTCAGTGAGTCAAGTATGTCGATGGAGCTCGTGTACTTTTTGAGCACGTACAGTGTAAAGTGTTTAGCTGTGTTGTGAGGGATCATAATCTGTGGTGTTTGGAGACACAGTAAGTTAAAGTTCATTCTTGTCAGGAGAATTAAATGACATGTAAATGTGCAATCTGTAGGAAGAATGACTTATGTTTGTATATTTCTATTAACTTATCAGCTTTTTCTTTAAAAGTTCCTTCCCTGTTACAAGGGGTGCAAACTGTTTCAATGCTTCATCCTCATTGAATTCTGCTAGTCCTCCTTCTTCACCAGTATTAACACCGAGCACAATCTACGACTAAAAAGTCTTCTTCTTTTTAGTTCAATCTTTGTAATCACTGAAATGATGCAAGTGTTTTTGTCAAATTGGACTTCATACGTTTGCAAATTCTACGGGGAGTATGGCTTTATCGGTTGTGTTGTATTGTTGCTGCACTGTCCATTCTTCGAGCAATGCGTTTGCGATGGAGTGCTCCATCTGTCATGTATCTCCTTTCTTTAGCTGTTCCATTATTTGTTTTCCTATAATCCAATCGGGTCGCTTAGAGCTAATATATACGTTTAGACTGCAAGCAGAAAAAGTTTATACGTTAGTTAGGTTGGTTTAAAAAGGGGCAACATTTCTTTGTTTTTTTGTTGTGAGAAGAGAAAGTACTTACTCTTCGCATTCGTCCCGTCCTTCTTTGCTGAATAGGTATTCATGAAGTGCTCTGGCTTTGTTCATAAATTTGAAATCTCCTGGGACAAAAGTAGGAATAATGATTTTTCCATGGAGCCTGCTTGAAGGCTTTACCGGCCTCTTCTTGACCGAGATTTTCTTGTCTGAGCTGTTTTTAGATGATTGAGGCATTGAATGTTCTCCCGATTCTTGCTGTAAGATTGTTAGATACGGCTTGGCATCTTTGTTGAATTCATAGCTTTCATAGTCATTCAGCCATGTTTTGATTACATCAAATTTAAAGCCCATCTTTACATACTCGTGGTATTCGTCTAGTTGGAGCAGGTTAAGGCTTAAAAGGAATTCATCAATTTCTTCATGCTTTTCCATTGTTTTGGGTTTTAGGAAGTCTAAAGAGATGGTGCTGGAGGTGCCTTGCTGATTGCTTGTCGAGCCTGTTTCTTCTTGAAGAAGAACAGGTTGTTTCTTTTGCTCTGTGCTTGGGATATTGCTGTTGATATTTTGCTCGTCCGTTTCCTCTTCAGTATGGTGTGGTATCTTGTCGTCTGGTGGTGGTTGATCTGGTTCTATTGGTGGATCCTTTTCTTCATGGTCTGTGCAAGATTTTTGGGCGACGGTGTGGCTGCTGACATCCATAATCTCTCTGCGTTTACTGGATATATTAATAACTTCATGCTCTTGTGTGGTTGTCGCATGCATAATATGTTCTTTTGGCTCGGGATTTGGCGGAAACTCTTCTAGTATGCAACATTCTTCCTGTTGCATTTCTTTGTCTCCCATATCGACTTCATACTTCAGCATATCTGTTAGAATCAAAAAATAATAATTAAAAAATATATTACTTCTTCTAGTGTGACAAAATTGTAAGTTTTGGTTTCTGAAAAGACTAACCTGTTGTACACTTGATTAGTGACAGTTTGGTATTCCCTCTGTGTTGACTGATTAGTTGATATATAATTTTTTTCCTCAACTCTGGTACTTGTTCTGGCTCTAAGGTTGCTGCTGTTCCATAATTGGAGTAGTGCTTCAGGTTCATGTACATATAGAATGCGTAGTCCATTCTGCATGTAGAGGAATGGTAGTAGTAAGATTGTTGCATTCAAGAAACGGAAAGTAGAGAAATGTTGGAGCAATGGTAGTGGTAATTGTTGCATTGAAAAGACGAAATAACATAATTATTTCAGTAATTGTAGTAGTGAATCTTGCATCTATTATATATAAAAAGTATTTGACGGGTTAACCATAAAAAAGAGAAATAGCTAGAAATTACCACAATAATTAGAAACATATGTCCGTCAATTTAATAGACAAAAGGTTTATAGCCATTAGATAAGATTTTAAGTCAGGAAATTACCCACTTCTGCCATTAATTATAATTATAATTATATTGGAAGAAAACGCTTTGCTTCAAAAAAAGAGTACGGGCGCTGCTGCATAAAGGGACATCAGATATTAAAAAAAAGAGTACGTGCCCAAGATGAGATCCTAGGTTAAAAGAAGAAGAGAAGAGATGAGATCCTTCCTAAAAATAAATGAGATCCTCCTTCACCATATGACGTGCTCACCATGCCCAAGATGAGATCCTAGGTTAAAAGAGAAGAAGAGAAGAGATGAGATCCTTCCTAAAAAAGATGAGATCCTTCTTCACCCTTGCTATGACGTGCTCACCAATTTTCTCCCGCGCATCATTTGTTTCTTCTCCTTCCAATCAAGATTTGGGGAAACAAAGATATGAGATCCTCCTTCACCCTGGCGTGGAGTCGGCTTTTGTCATCAAGTGATGCTAGGGAAAACTCTAGAGTAATTTCAGTGGTGGCGGGGTGTTTATGCCTGGCCGGACGGAGCCGAACACGGGTGTTCCGGTGGGCGACATTGCAGCTGCCATAATGTTTGCGCCTGACGGGACAGAGCCAACATGAGCGCGTTCCTGTAGGCGACATGGCGACTGACGTAGTGGTTGCTGTTACGGCAGCATCAACCTGATGATGAAAGCTGATGCGGGCATGCAGTCAGCTGCTGCCGTGCAAAGCGGTGGAAAATGAAACATCACGGAGCACCAGATCAGTAATTAGTACAGCAAAGCACCAAGACAAGAAGATGGAGCAATTGGCAGTCTCCACAGATCAGCAATTAGCAATTAGCGATTGGGAAGAGGATGCAATAATCAGTACAACGAAGGAGCAGGAGTGGGCGTCAAGGTGGAGAACCAGAGCACAGAGAGCACTCCAAAAGACTTTGTTAGGAGAGATTGTCAAGCTTTATAACAATTTTTGTAAATCTGCTTCAGCTTGCTAGGTGTACGTACAGAAAACTAACTTCAACCGTCATATCACACACACCTACACACAAGAACTAGATGCCTCAAAGCCGCAAGTGAAGCTTTTTTTAACCTAACTTATGAGAGTAGGGCGTGCCTGATGCCTTTCATATACATGCATGCGAGTAAGCATGCATCGACAAAAGAAAGTCCATGGATTGCCTTTGGATCCTCGGGTCAAATTCTGATCGGGAGAGCTATACCACCTCCTCCAGCAGTCTGTAGGGAAAGAGGCCGGGGAGTAGGCGTCGAAGGACAGGATCAGAGAGGTGGGCCGACGCCGGCGACATGGCTTTCAAAAGGATGATCGTTGGGAGTTTCCTTATGCTGATGAACTTCATTTGCCTCGGTGGTTGTGCCCGTTTTTTCATGGAGCCGTTTTGCTACCAGCCGGCTATTCTCCAGTTCCAACGTCGTTCCATACATGACGACAAGCAGCTGATGCCGTTCGCTTCGACACCTACGTGTTCAGAATAGAGTTCTGAACTCGTGGATCCAAGTATAATTTTGAGCGGAGATCCATCCACACTAAGATCGATCTTTTTTCTTCTGGTAACAAGACAAGTTCTGCTTTCTTTGAGGATCTTAAGGATTTCTACTTGTCTTTTCCTTCTATGAGCACAGTAATCCATATTTGTTTTGTCATCTTATTTTCATAATTTATGCATCCAGTTAGTTCGTCATATGTTTGGTCATCTGTGCAGATGTCCTACTGCTAAAAGATTGGTTATAACTTATCAGGTGTCTTCTAGCCCAGCTTATCAGGTGTTTACTATTCTTCCAGCCAATATATGTTTGTGTGTAATAGTTCCGTCTAGAGAAAATGGCATATACTATACATGTATGATACATGGTAATAATGTTGAGGAATTTTGGACTCAGTATGATGTATAATGAAAGCTGACTAAAAATGGGACTATTGTTACACACATGCACTTTGTAAATCATTATTGTTATTATTGTCAACATGTAGAGTAATAAAATTGGTTTTCTCTTCTTAGGAGTGTGCCATACATGGCTCATTACTGATCCACAAACAAAATGTTGTTTTGCCGCGTGATGGCGATTTGGATAATAGTCTATCTGTATTCACATTACTTCTGCACATTCGAACTCCCGCAAGCATAAATTTCAAATATGCCTTGCCATCGAGCATGATTATATTTATTTCCCTCTGTCCAGTGCCAAAAATAACAGCAGTTTGTTTTCCGTTTATGTTTTGGTACGCGTACATATCCTCTCAATGAAACATCAGACTCCATTTGGGTGCGTTATATCAGAACATTGCAGAAACGTCTTTTACCAATTTTTTTACATATACATGTGAAGCACTATATTTGTTGTTTAGCGGTTGGTTAGTGGAACTAAGTAATGTGGAATAATTATCCATGCATGCTATCTACTTAAAATGTTTTGATAACAAAGTTCATAACTAGGGGATGCTATAGACAACATTATTTCTTCTTCGAGGGAACACAGATAGACTGGGCGGAGATGTCTAGCTCACCATATCATCTCGTGATCTATTTTATTCATAGTAAGTGGACTTTTAGTTAATAAGATGAAAAGGTACCCACAAGATTTATTTGTGTAGATATTAGAGTGAATCATATACTATCAAGCTTTTGTAAAACAATTTGCTGATTTGCAATCTCGATGAAATGAAAAAAAAGGAACCAGAATAGCATTTTTAGGTTGTCAAAAAATGCTTGGGTTTGTTAAGTACAAGATACTACCATGATCCCCGAACGGAAATATTTAATTCTTATAGTTGTGCCCTATGTGATGTATAATGTTAGATATTTCTGTGATGTCTCTTTTGTCAATCGTTAGAATCTTGGCTTGCCTCTTAAAAAATAAAACTATTTGCCTCTTCTTTAGAGTGCACCATACATGGATCTAACTATTAGTGACGCACATACAAAAGGTTGTTTCTATTAGAGACAGAAATTTGCAAAATAGTCTACATGTATTGACATTACTTCGGCATCTACCAACTTCTCCAAGCGTAAATTTCAAAAATACCTTGCCACTTGACATTGTTATCTTTTATTTCCGCATGTCAAGTGCCACGAGTAAACAAAATTTGTTTTCCCTTATTTTGGAAAATATACATGGCTTTGCTATTTTTCCACAACTCGCAAATTACTTGTGACTTTCAAAAAAATTCAAATCTCAAAACACAGTTGAGTAATTGACATGCGAGTTTTATTTTTGTACTTTTTTTTGGACTTACTCATTTTTTCAAAGGGTTCATGTGATCCTGACACCAATCGAAGTTTCAAGATAGAACATGCCTTATTATTCCCTATCCATCTTAACGAACAATTTATTCTGCAATGCACTAGCATTGGAGTCGACATTAAAGTTTTAAAATCCTTTTGGCTCACTATATGTGCCCTCATGAGCGGTCGGCACATCCAATTATTATGTTGGAGCACCATTCATTGATGTGACTTTTCTAGATTTTCCATCCAAACTCTTAATATGTATGAACATGACTACAAGTAAACATATGTTAAATTAGTTTGGATCATACATGAGTTGTAACGTAAGCAAGAATGTCTTCCTAAATATTTTAGTATATGCTAGATTTAATAGATATGCATACATGCCTAACTTAAGTGGTTCTGGAAGATGAACCTGTACATGGTGCATTGCCTTTTATTATAACTGTTATTTGGTACAATTGTAGGCTCTTACTTGGTGTTGGGTGAGATTACAAAGCTTATTTGTTAAGCTAATATGATCCACTTTATAAAATTAAGTTCCCTTTGGATGATGTATGTTATTAGGTTACAATTGCACCCTCCCCCACATCTAGAGATTACTTGCAGAAATACGAAATAAATTTAGTATATTATTTCTCATATTATTTAGTTCACATGTGCATATAATATGCAGCCTTCGTACACCATTCTCTTAATTTTAGAGTCATTCTTGAAATGAACCCAAAACGTATTAATCTTTTTTTTGGCAGATTCGGTATCATAGTGGCCGAAATCATGCACGTGTTATGTCATTGTTATTATTATGATGGCTATCACATTGTGTGTGCTCAATCATGAGGATCGCACATTTGTCGATATTGGGTATCCATGTACCTTTTAGTTCTACAGAACGGGCCGAGCATCGAGCATCGAGCGGGCCACTTTGCTAGTTAAAAAAAAGAAAGAAGTGAAATGTTGGGAAGTGCTTACGTGTCTTCTCCTTGAAGTGGCACCTGCAGTTTGACCTTTTTGAAATGGTCGATGCTTTTTTGTGAAAGCTGTAGCTCTGTGCTTATGTGCTTCCAGATTTTTATTAATTTGCTGGTTACATTGTTGAAGAATTCTGTTGTGCCTGGATATGCAGTTGAAGAGTCAAGGAGTTCAAAGCGCTGTTTTTGCATGTTAACTGTAATGGTGAAGTAATGACTTATAGTTTCGTCTTGCTCAAACCCGCGCAACGAACATGGTAGAAAGAACTGCAAAACATGAAATAAAAAGAAAACATTTGGAAATCTTCTTATATTTAGAAACATAAAATAAAAAGAGAACTTTGCATAACATATACGCAATTGTGTTTTGTTTTTGAAACAGCTGATCTGCTTACCATGTTATAATCTTGCAGTTTTTCTTCTTCTTGCATGTTGAAAAATGATCTAAGCCTGGCAGGTGGTAATTTTTTTTCTAATATGTTGTTGATTATTATTTTTGTAGCACATTGGATCTTCGTCGTCGGCTTCATTTATCGAGTGCTGCTTGTTTCGTCACAGATACACAAAGGGAATTTGTCAGTTTAGTTATATGGGAAGTTTATCTATTTATAAAGTCATATTTATTGTTTTAAACGTGATTCTTTTGCCGTGATATTTACTTACAGTGTTGCTTAATGACAAAATCTTTCTCTCTGTGCCATTGAGTTGTTTTCTCAAGATTGTTAGCATGGGCTCGATTGCTTCGGTGCATAATGATTTACCGACCTTGAAGCTTTCGGCGACATGGCCTAGATTGACATCAAACTTGTCCGTTGTAATGAAAAGCTCATCCCTGCAAAGTTTATTTAGAAAAATGTTTTAGTTTACACATGATACAGTCAAAATGATCGTGTGTAAGAATGTGTTTTGTGTTAGTTGCATGAACTTACATTTCTCTCTTTGTCCATGGCTTGCATACAGCGTTGTACAGGTCTTCGATGGCTTTGTTGACGGAATCACTATCTTTGCCCTCTTTCTCCATTGTGCCTGTGATGATTTTGAATTTAATGTAAATAATTCCAAGTCACAAGATCACAAGATAGCAATTAATTTTCTATTGTCTTGCCTGCTTCGATGCTAGAAGATATGTCCTGTCCAATGTTGTTCGTTTCTTGTTCTCCTTCTGCTTCTTGCGGCATGTTATGTTCTTCTTTTTGCGTTGTACCCTTTTGTTCAGTTTCTGCTCCATCCTTATTTGAGTCGTCTGTGCTTTTCTTAGCATCATGTTTTTCCTTGTCAACCGTCATGTCTTGCCGGTGGTCTTTTCCGTCTTTTTTCCAGTCTCGACCTGGTTGGCACTGACCTCTCTGCCAGGGGAATTGGCATCGTACGATGGTGTAGGGTTTTCTTCGATAGTTTCTGGTTCTTTCTCTAGAACAATCCGTGTGTTTGCTTCATTGGTTGTATCTCCGTTGTTGCGTTCTTCGTGTTTCTGCGTTATCATTGAAAAAGCATTGAAATAATTTAACTTGCTACTTTATTTTAATTATAGCAACTGTTATGGGAAAATAGCGAAGCGTTCGGTGCGTGGTTTTAGGTATTTTGATTGTGATTAAGTCATAATTTTGTGGAAACACTTTGTGCAACTTCACCTGTTGAGCTATCGTCGGTGATGCTAACTGTTCCACTCGTTCTTCGTTGAGTGTAGTTTCTTGGGGATCCTCTTATTCTTTCTTTTGGTGTTCATCGTCACTGTCATGGTTTTTGTCTTGCAGCTGTTCAATCATAAAGGTGGCTAAGTTGGAGTGCATTTGAGTTCTCATGGAACTACTTTATATTTTCGTAGAATCAGCTTATGCAACTTTACCTCCTCAATCGTTGCTGCTTCTATTGTCTCTCCTACTGTTCTCGTTGCTGCAGCTGACTGTTGTGCTTGTTCTTTGTTGAGTGCAGGTTTTTGGGCATCTTCTTGTTCTTTCTTTTGTAGTTCATCGCCGCTGCCGTCGTTTTTGTCTTGTAACTTTTGAAACACACAGGTGGCTTAGTGGCAGTGCATTTGAGGTTCCACATAGCTATTTTATACTTTCATAGGATCAGCTTATGTAACTTTACCTTTTCAGTCGTTGTCGCTGCTGCCGTCTCTGCTACGTGTTTTTCGGTGAGTGAATATTTTGGGGCTTGGTCTTCTGTGACGTTGATGTCTGCCGTTTGAAGAACATGTTGCCCTTCTTCAGTGCCCTCCTTTTGCTCACTAGTCTCCTCTGTCTGCGATGCAAGAAAGTAGTGAAATGTCAAATGCGTATTTTTGAACTATAAGATCGTGAAGAGGTATTATGTGTTTTCACCTCTATATTTGTTGTTGTTACTGCTGATTGTTCTACGTGTTCTTCGTTGAGTGGTGGTTTTGGGTCCTTCTCTTGCTCTTTATTTTGCTGTTCATTGTCACTGACCTTGTTTTTTTCTTGCAGCTGTTCAAACATAGAGGTGGCAAAGTGAGAGTGCATTGGAGTGAATACAGATGTGGTAGGTTGGAGTTTATTTGATTGTGCACGCAGCAATTTTATAATTTAATAGTTGCAGGTTTCATAACTTTACCTTTTCAATCGTTGACGCTGCCGCTGTCTCTGGTACCTGTTGTTTGGTGAGTGAATTTTTTATGGCTTCGTCTTCAGTGGCATTATTGTCTACAGTTTGAAGAACATGTTCGGGTTGTTCATTGGGCTCGTCTGGTTGTGTTTGATGGTCTTGATTGTTGGTGCTCTCTTGAGCTTCTTGTGCCTGCACCAACACAAAAAATATTTAAGAAATGGGTGCATCTCTGACTGTTCAGTTGCAATTTTTTTATAAGACCTCTTTCTCTTGAGTTGCAGGACTGTCTACTGCTAGAACTACGGCTTCTCCTTGTCTCGTGTTGTCCTCTTGTTTTTCTTGTTCAATGGCAGAGCTTTCGCTTGCTTCCTCTTCCTGTTTAATAAAAATTGAAATTATAGATTGAACTTCATTTGTGTCTGAGCTTTGTAACCTCACCTCTTCAGATGTTGTTGTTTGAAGTTCTGTGTGTTTTCGAGTTTCCTTTGGTTGTGTTGCTTCTTGATCTTCGAGATCAACGTACTCGTTTGTTTCCTGCATTTGTTCAAAGAAAAGGGTGAGACATCCCTTATAATCCTTGTATTGCGGTGGCAGGGTGTATTAGGTAGTTCAGAGATCATAAATGTTTTGAAAAGGGGTTGTTGTTGTTGAATTTTTACCTCTGTGTTGATGACTGGGTTATTCGTGTCTGCATCGACTGTTTCTTTGTCAGGTATAACAGTCTCTAGTTTCTCATCGGCTGGGATGTCTTGGGCTTTCTCCTTTGTACTCGTGATGGTGATCTGCAATGTTGTGGCACTGGAAATCTCTTGTACACAAACTTCCTGTTCTGTGACGCCTTCGTCTGTTTGAGGTTCACTATGGGGTTCATTTTCAACACGGGTTGTCTCTTGGTCTTGCAGTGCTTGTGATACCTGGAGATCAAACAATATGAGTTTGTGGTTCACTCTCTTTCCCGCCATTATGAGTTTCCGGTGTGGGGTGTAGTGGGCTGTGGAAGTTTACCTCCTCTTCGTTGTTTTCTTCTTCTTTGTCGTTTGTTATGCTAACGGTTGATTGTGGGTCAGCCTCTTGCATTTGGTTGGCGAGACTGCTGACTTGATTGTTCTCTAGCTGAGCCTATATTTTGTTGGAGGTTTGTCAGTTAACTTATAACTCTATCCAGTTTTGAAAGGAAAAATGGATGTTCATACTGACCTCTTCACTGGTTCTGACGTCGATCGTATCTTGTGCTTGTGTTGGGGTAGTTGTTGTTGTAGCATTGTCTGTTGTGAGGTTGCTTTGTTTGTTGCGTTCATTCTTGTTTTTGGGGTCGTTGACTCCATCCTCCTGTTGGAGTTCATCTTGGCCTGGCGTGCTATTGGTACATTCCTGAAAACATTGAGACAGTTCTTTTCAGTTGAGGTATGAAAACAGGGGTTTGCTTTAGTGGGAGGATGGGACCATGCATTACTATTTATTTACCTGTTTTTGCCGCTTTATCTTCTTCTTATCAATGCCCATGTCCCTTGATTTTGTTCTTCTCTTCCTCTCTTCCTCTTCTTCTTCTTTCTTTCTTTCTTTTTCTCCTTTCTCTTGGTTCTGTTGTGGCTACGATTTCATTCGTGCGGTTGGCATCGACTAGTTTACTTGAGGCTGCAGGATCTGCTTGCTCTAGTGTCTGCAGGGTCGCGTTGTCTATCAGGTACCTTGTGCAAACTATGCCCTGAAATTCTCTGAGTTGTTCTAAAGAATCCATCAGGTCCCTTGTTTGTTGCACGACTGAGTTCTTGTTTTTTTCATCCAATCTCTCCTCTTTTTCGTTGCATTGGTGTTCAGCCCTGTTTGTGGTTACTGCGGGTAACTGTTTTGCTTCATGGAGCACATTTTCCAACAATTTCTTTATCCTTTGGAATCTTTCTTCTGGTTCTGTGCTGATGCTATTGTTTGGTTCCCTGCTTCCACTGGTGCCGACACGTGGTTCGCGCCGGCGTTTGGGTGGAGGTGGTAGCAGTTTGGTCGTGTGCTGGTGTTGCTGTTGTTTACGATGTTCTCCTGCTATCTGGTGAATTGAAGACGAAGTTGATGCTGTGCTGGTATAGAAGATCCTCTCTGTTGTTCCTTTCCATGTCTGCATCGTTTCGGTGGAATGGAGTTGATTAGAATGGAAACCGTATTTAAAAAGGGAAGGACTGATTTATGTACAACAGAGCTATGCATGTATCTTACCAAATTCATAGTCATCTGGTCGTGCTTTTCCGTCCCTTTTGATGTCTGCTCTAGCTATATTCGCTACGTCACTCTCTTTGAGATGGTTTGCTCGTGGTAATGAGGTCTTGTCCATTGTCTTTGCAATCTTCCGCATTTCTTTTGTGTCGGTTGGCAGCAACAGGGAGTCGAGGTACATGATTACTGGTCCCTGTGCCAAACCATTGATATGCTTTTTGTTCTTTTCTTCCTGAGGCAACATCCTGTGCTTCTGCCATATCTTGGCTCCTTCCTTAATACTTTCGACGATTACCTCGCAGAAATCCATCTTTGCCATTTCTGGATAGTCCATGTCCTTGACCATTATAGCTTGTTTACTGAACATAGCGGCGCTTGATCCGCAGACAACATTGTGGAAAAAAATAAGGAAAAATATTTGAAGTGATTTCCTGTTTGACTGTTCGTCATCTAGTTCCACCAATATTTCTAGCTCCTTGAACAGTTCTTTTGGCGTGAAATTTGTATGTTCGAAGCCAAGGTCTGACATCAGTTCTTTCATTGAAGTTGGGCTAGTCGTTGGCCTTGGTGCTGACTTTTGCAAGCCGTTTGGGTATACAAACACCTTGTGGATAGCTTCCTTGGTAATCTTGATTTTTTGTCTTCGGTACCGTCACCGAAGGTTATTGTCATGCTTTCTGTGTCCAGGTTGTCGTAGATGTGTGCTGCAAGCGATCTGCAGATGGAGCCTGTTATTTTGTAGTTTTCTATGCAGCCAAATCCTGCCGTCCTAATATCTTGCGTGTGACGGTCTTTAAGTAAATTCCATGCTTTCTTGACATGAGCGAATGCTGCCCCTGCCTTGATTTGGCATTTCTCTTCGTTTGTTTCTTGTTGTTCTTCGTCAACTATTGGTGCTACCAATTCTTTTCCGCTTGTCTTTCTCCTCTTTCTGTCCTTCTGGCTCATTTGGGCTGTTTCAGAAGAAAAAAAGAAAGGGTTTTGTTAGAAAGGAACGTTAGGTCCTGAGTGCTGAATAGTGGTATTCAAAATTAGTACATAAGTGTGTTTTTACATTGTCGTCATGTTCTGCGTCACTGTCGTGCTCTTCGGCATCATCGCCGTCTGTAGGAATGAAATCTGCATCATGTTGTCTGTCATCGTCGTCATCATTGGTATCTGAACCTTTGCTGTTGGTATCGTCTTGTTCTTTTTCTACCCTTTGTCGTTTGTTTTTCTTCTTGTGTTAACCTTGTTTCTTCGTGCCGGTTGGTGCTGTTGGCGGGAGTACCATTAGAGGTAATGGCTGATGCTGCAAGGTACTAGCGTCGACGATGTTTTCAGCATTGTCCTTTTGCTTTTGCCTTTTTGCTCCAGGAGTAAAAACAGTGCTGGTATCTGATTTTGTCTTTTGTTTGCTTGTTGCTAGATGTTTAATCCTGTTGAGCCTGGTATAAGTTACCATTTCTGCCGCAGGTGGTTTGTTCTTCATGTTTTGTTCTGTGTCCTTTTCTGACGAATGTGGAGACATGTTGTGTGTTTCTGCGCTTTCAATATCACCGTCTTCGTGTCCTGCATAATGACCAGGTAACAAAAAAGGATATTCTTTTGTCCGAAAATAATTGATACACATTTAAAATATATATCTTCCACGATTATGCATAAGGAATGTGAAACTCCCAAAGGGGATTTTTAGTTTCCCTTTTTTGGGTTAAGAAAGGTTATTACTACTATTACCGATTGAGCTAATCAGGGGATGGAAAAAAATATTAATTATGGTTATAAGTGCAGCTGGGGAAGTGAAGTTAGGGTGAAGCATTTTCTGAGACAAAAATGCACTCTGCAGGTGATATTTCATAATGGGAGGAATATCATCAAGGAGAGTTGAAGATTTATTGGGTAAGTTAAACTGTTTTTGAAATTAAAATAAGATAGTGTGCGAACATTTTTAATGTTTTCTATAAAGAAATATATAAAAAGTGGCAGGTAGTTTTATTTGTAGACATAGTTAAGTTATTGTTGCCAAGGATAGCAGTTAAGTGATTAATGTCTCAATATAGTTTTTTGTAGATTGACAGTGGACACTTCTGCTCAAACCTTTGACAGGAGCTTGCTGGATTGCATGCTCTTCAGCAGGGTCTTCGTCAGTATTTTGCTAGGTTTTAGCTTCTCCGTGAGGATTTCTCATTGCTGCATAAAAAATGGGCAGGTGTTAGAAGCAGAGTCGAGTGTCACAGAAAAAAACCCTGCATGGCGTGAAAACAAATTTGTGTGGATAGAGAGGCACGGGTTGTTTTACCCTAGAAGCACAGGGTACACCTATTCTTTGTTCACGGTTTTTCACACCAGAGGCACTTAATTTGAAAAACGGTTACATTGAAGGGACAAGGGATGCAGAAAATCTCGTATGGTTATCAGGTTTGGCCTCTCAGGATACTTGCGGGGTTTGGATCTATCGACATATTCTAGTTAGTGATGTTTCAGGTTTAGTACCTTTGAGCACATATCGTATGGCAAAAATTCCAAGGCGGAGAGCAGTAGCATTTCTATTAAATCTCATCTCTGCGCTAGTTCAATTTGTTAGACAAATTGATTTAGGTTATTGGAAAACTCCTTGGTTGCGGTGGCTAGGGTTGTTGTTCCTAGAAGTGGAGAAATCACTATGATCTACCCGGTGGAATGGAGTGGGATAGAATGATAATTACCTTCAATTACTTGTGCGGTGTTCTTCGCTTCCATTAGTTTATTGTGTCGTTGCTCTTTTTTTGTTGCGATTTCCGCCGCCGCTGTTGAAGTCCCCGCCATCGGTCGCCGCAACCAGCGGGGTTATTGGTGTTGTCGCGGGAAGTGTGTGGCTGTGTGTATGTCGGATTGGAGGGTGGTTTGCGAACGCGGTGGCGGTTGTCCGGTGATGCGAACTCGATTTCGAATTTGTGTTTGTGTGCAGAAGGAAGGAGGAGAGCGTGCGGGAGTGATGAAGGTTTCGAGATTTACTTTGCGGAAGGGGAATCAAGCTAGTAGAAGAGGGAGGGAGAGATGGAAACCATCGAACCGTCTCTAATCTTCAACCGTCCGTTTGAGCATCAAGATTCGTTATGCTTGGCATGGTTTTTTTTCTTTGCTACAATATTTTTTTAGTGTTGAGACTGGTAATGCTGAAGTGGAGCCTCTCTACAGGCATGTGGATGCAGGCACACGAGGCACGGAAGTGCAGGTTCTACAGGCACGTAGATGCAGGAACAGAAGGCACGGAAGTGTGGGTTCTACAGGCAGTTAGAGAACCATGGGACAGGCAAGTGTCGCGTGAGGCACGTGGATGTAAGCATCGGAGGCACGGAAATGAAGCCAACACAGGCATAGACATGCTGCTTCTCGAGGCATAGGTATCAACCCTGTGGATGTACAAGAGTGCGATGGCAGAGGCATGTGTTAGAATGCTTGGTTAAAGAGGCACGGTTGTGAAGTCTCAGGAGCGACGTGCGCGTGGCAGTGGGACCACGTAAGAGTCACGGCACATCTTACGTTAGGCACGTGTGGCATGTGGGTGCAGGCACGGAAGGCAGAAAAGGTGAATCCACAACAGGCACGTACGTGTGTTTTCTCAAGTCACGGGTGTGCACTCTCTGGATGCACAAAAGTGTGGCGGCAGAGGCATGGGTCCGACTACTCGGTTAGAGAACCACGGTTGTGAAATCACGTGGGTGTGGCAGTACGTGGCACGTAAGAGTCTCGGCAAGTGTCACGTTGTGCACGTGGGTGTAGGTACATAAGGCACTGCAATGAAGGCACCACAGGCACGTACGTGCACTCTCTGGATGCACAAAAAGTGTGGCGGCAGAGGCATGGGTTCGACTACTCGTTTAGAGAACCACGGTTGTGAAGTCACGTGGGTGTGGCACTACGGGGCACGTAAGAGTCGCGGCAAGTGTGACGTTGCGCACGTGGATGTAGGCACAGGAGGCATGGCATTCAAGGCAACACAGGCACGGACTTGCGGCTTCTCGAGGCACGGGGTATCAACCGTGCGGATGCAAAAAGAGTGTACTGGCAGACGCATGTGTCAGAATGCTTGGTTACAGAGGCACGGTTGTGAAGTCTCATGAGCCACGCATGTCACGTTGCGCACATGGGTGGAGGTACGTAAGGCACAGAAATGAAGGCACCATAGGCACATACGTCACGCTTTGGATGCACAAAAGTGTGGCGGCAGAGGCATGGGTCCGACTACTCGGTTAGAGAACCACGGTTGTGAAGTCACGTGGGTGTGGCACTACGGGGCACGTAAGAGTCTCGGCAAGTGTCACGTGAGGCACGTGGGTGCAGGGACGTGAGGCACAGAAATGAAGGCACCACGATTGTGAAGTCACGTGGTAGTGCTGAAGTGGAGCCTCTCTACAGGCATGTGGATGCAGGCACACGAGGCACGGAAGTGCAGGTTCTACATGCACGTAGATGCAGGCACAGGAGGCACGGAAGTGTGGGTTCTACAGGCAGTTAGAGAACCACGGGACATGCAAGTGTCGCGTGAGGCACGTGGATGTAAGCATCGGAGGCATGAAAATGAAGCCAACACAGGCAGGGACATGCTGCTTCTCGAGGCACGGGTATCAACCCTGTGGATGTACAAGAGTGCGGTGGTAGAGGCATGTGTTAGAATGCTCGGTTAAAGAGGCACGGTTGTCAAGTCTCAGGAGCGACGCGGGCATGGCAGTGGGACCATGTAAGAGTCACGACGCATCTTACGTTAGGCACGTGAGGCATGTGGGTGCAGGCACGAAAGGCAGAAAAGGTGAATCCACAACAGGCACGTACGTGTGTTTTCTCAAGTCACGGGTGTGCACTCTTTGGATGCACAAAAGTGTGGCGGCAGAGGCATGGGTCCGACTACTCGGTTAGAGAACCACGGTTGTGAAGTCACGTGGGTGTGGTAGTACGGGGCACGTAAGAGTCTCAGCAAGTGTCACGTTGTGCACGTGGATGTAGGCACATGAGGCACGACATTGAAGGCACAGGAGGCACGGATGCATGTACAGGAGGCACTGAAGTAAAAACACTGCAGTGACGGACATGAGGCACTTAACTTGAAAACAATTACAATCAAGGGACAACGGGCAGAGAAAATATGTTGTGATTACCAAGTTTGAGCTCTCAGTATGCTCGCAGTATTTGAATCGTTTGAGGTATTCCAGTTAGTGATGTGGCAGGTATAGTACTTTTAAGCACATATCGTGTGGTGAAAATTCCGTAGCGGGGAGCAGTAGCGTTTCTATTAAATCTCGTGTGTACTGTACTTCAATTGTTTAGACTAGTTGATTTTGGATAGTGCAAAAATCGGCTTTTGTGTTGGCTAGGGTTGCTGTCCCTGGAAATGGACAAATCACTACGATCTACCTCGAGGAATGCAATGGGATAGATTGGTATTTACCTTCGATTGGTTGTGTTCAGCTTCTCGCCTCCATTGGTCTATTCTGTCAGTTCGACTTTTTTGTTGTGAACTCCGCCGGCGGTGTTGAAGTCCTCGCTTCGTCACCGTCGGGTGGGTACTTTGTGTTGTTGGGCACACCGTTTGACTGTGTGTATCTCAAAGTTGGAGGGTGGTTGGCGAAGCGCGGTGGCGGTTGTTTTGTGAGGGGAACTCTACTTCGAATTTGGGCCCGTGTACTGAAAGGAGGAGGAGACCTTGTGTGAGTGCGGAATGTTTCAAGATTTATTGTGGAAGAGAGGAAGAAAGAGAGTAGTGGAGGTGGGAGAGATGGAAATGATGGAACCGTCTGTAATCTTCGACGGTCTGATTTTAGCATCTAGATTCGTGCCGCCTGGCTGTTTTTTTTGTTCGCTATAGCATCTTAATAGACGTGTGAGGCACGGAACACCAGGCTCTACAGGCACCGACGTTGGAATTATAGAGGCACTGGAATCAACTCTGTGGATGCACAAATGTGTGGAGGCAAGGGCATGCATCCGAAGACTTACTCAGAGAGTCAGGGTTGTGAAGTCTTTAGAGTTACGAGCGTGTGTCACCACGGGCACGTGAGAGTGATGCGTCGGGAAGTGTGGTAGTAGAGGCATCGGTGCGAATAGTACTCAGAGAGTATCGGTTGTGGGTCCACATGTGTGATGTCTATACAACATTGGTCGTGTGGTAGTAGCAGCGTGTGTCGAGGCAACCGCCGAGCAGTTCAACATAGTACGTGCTTAGTATATGAACGGAGTGCACACTATTTAAGCATGCCAGTGCAGTATGTGCTTAAATGGTTTATGCGAAAACATTTGTTACGTGCTTAATCGGACGCTTTGACGATTGCTTTTTCCCGGCAACCGCGAGCACTGCCACTCGGCGGTTGCCCCGACGCATAGCAACGACGAGCGCATGTCTACCGCCCTCACTACCACGACGAGGCTGCGTCCAACCGCCTCCTCCACGACCCAAACCTTGCCACAAAAGGGCAACTGCGCTTCCATAGCCGCTCAATTCCGAAAACACTATTGCCGCTCCATCTCAACTAGCAACTCCTCACAATCTCTGTGTCAAGGCCACCATCGCTGGAGGAGCGTAATGGCGGAGGAACCATCTGCCAAGCGTCCCCGTGGTGATACGTCCGACCAGAGCACCGAGGTCGACGATGTTTAGGTCCCCGGTCAGAAGCACGACTACAAAAGGCACCTCAAGGAGGTTGACATCCACGGCAAGGAAAAGCTGGATGTCGTATGCACCAGCAATGTTGACGAAGCCGACAAGATGATCAGCAGGATCCTGAAGAGGGTCTGTGGCTTGTACCCACAGTACATCAGCGTTGATGTTGAGTATACCAGGGAAGACGAACCTCCGCAGAGGGCAGCGGTTCTGCAGTTATGCGTGGAGGAACTTTGTCTGGTATACCACATCACCGTGGCAACAAAATGGTGAACCATCCTACAGTTTCAACCTCTCCATGCTTCTGTTTAATTTGCTATTCACCCTGAAATTTCATTAAATTGGTTTATTGACTTGATGTATCAGTGAAGTTTCTGAAGTAGATACAGCAGAATAGATTTTGAACTTGACTCACCAGATCAGTTTATGTATTTGATGCACTAGATTAATTTATGAATTTGATGTACGAGATTATTTTCTAAACTTGATGTTCTAGTGTAGTTTCTATATTTAATGTTCTAGTGTAGTTCAGTTTCTTGAATTGATGTGTTAACGTGGCTAAGAAGTAGATAGGTCATTGATTCAGTGTAAATACCAAAAATATAAATAACATGCTGTGCTTGTATTTTATTTCTAAACTTTGCATAGCAGTTTCTGAAATTTTCTCGTCCATGAATTATACGTACTATATAAGCATGTACTTGATGGATCCACCTTAAATGTGTCATCCCCCTTGCAGGCCCAAGAGCCTGCGCCCGTTCCTGAAGGAGGACAGGTTCTACACCTTTGCCGGCTTCAGTATTGAAGGTGACAAAGAGATGCTGCGAAGATCTGGTTTCGAGATCAACCCCGACAAGTACATCGACATCCAGCGCAAATGGAGAGTTTCGTTCAAGGGAAGAAAGAGGTACCACTCTTTGGCTGATGTTGCAGGGAGCGTGATCCGCCCATTCTACAAACAGATGAAGGATAAGATTGACAGGGTTGAAGACCATAAACTGTGGGGGATCAGCCACCTGCCAAATTACCTCATCGAGTATGCAGCGATAGATGCGTACGCCACCTACGAGTCGTGGAAGAGAATTGAAAACATCAGAGAAGGTCTGGAGAGTGCAAAAGAGGCAGAGAAGAATTATGACGATCCTTACTACGGCTACTAGTGATGACGAAAACATAGAAAACTGGCCGTGGAGTTGCTTGTGTTTCTGCTTGTCCTTTCTATTGTTTCAGGTTCATAGTTTACTTATGTTAGAACGAAGCAGTTTCTAATGTCATCTGTATCAGGTTAAACAAGTTTGCTTATGTCAAGTTTATAGTTTGTTTATGTGATTGAACAAGTTATTTAGCTTGCTAAGTACTATGTTTATTCAGCAATCATGTGATTTTGAAGTAGTAATGTTGCTTTTTACTCTAAAAACAACAAAATACAAAGCAGTCTTTTTACGCTATGTAAAGTTTAGTTGTGCACACAAGCGCGGCTTCTTGAGGAGTGGCAGGAGTGGCATGGGTCGGAATACGCAGTTAGAGAGGCACATGTTTGCAGTCTCTAGAGCCACCGGCGTGTGTTACTACAGGGGCCGAAGGCATGGAATTGAAGTCTCTACAGAAATGAAGGCATCACAAGCATCCAGAGGCACGTGGACGGAGTAGGAGAGGTGAGCTCCGAATACATAGTTACAGGGTCACGGTTTGGAAGTGTGCAGAGCCAAGGGTGTGCGACACCATGGGGCATGTAAGAGCATGGAAAGTGTCATGTGAGAGAGGCACCTGGATGCAGGTACGCAAGGCACGGGATTGTGACTTCATTATGCACGGGTATCAACGTTGTCGATGCACAATAGTGTGGTGGCAGAGGCATGTGTCGGAATGCTCGGTTAGAGATGCACTGTTGTGACGTTTGTGAAGAGACACGGGCGTGGTACCGCGACCATGTAAGAGTCGCGGGGCGTGACATGTTAGGCACGTGGATGCAGGCACGGAAGGCACGGAGGTGAAGCCGCAAGAGGCACAGAAGTGGGGTTTTTGTTGTTACGAATAGCTATCAATCATGTGGATGTACAAAAGTGTGGTACCAGAGGCATGCTTCCGAATACAGAGTTAGGGAGTCACGGTTGTGAGGCCTCTAGAGAGTCACGCGTGTCTTTCATCACGGGCATGGAGTGGTGTGGGGTTTTGAGAGGCATCACTGGCCCTCAACCCTCTGGATGCATGATGGTGTGGTAGGAGAGGCTTGCTTACTAACACTGAGGTAGGGAGGCACCACTGTGGATGCACAGGTGTGAGGTCTCTAACAGCGCGAGTGGGTGGCACCACATGCATTTGTTCGAATACTCATTCAGAGAGTCACGTCTGTACTCACACCAGATGTATGCTATAGGTTGGTGGCATTCGGCAGCACACGGTTGCAGAGAGGGGGAATGTTTGTGGAACATCAAAGTCACCGGCGGTCACGCATGAGGAGTATGTAGAGTCACGGCGCATCGACATGACGCACGTATGTCTATGGACGGACTTGTGTTCGAATACTCGGTTATAGAAGAAACAAGGAACTACATGAATAAAAAGAGTCTGTTGCTTCATTATCACAGTATGAGTTGCTATTAAACTGTTTTCTGAGGTTTTGATGGAGCTAGGCTTGTTCGCTTATCAATAACTTTTACAATATGATGTCGTAGATCTTTCTAATCTCATCACCCATTGCGCTGGGATGGATTTCATTCTGATCGCTAAATAACAGCCTACACATTTGTTCTGCTTTCCATTGTTCTGTGTCATCCTACAAGAAGTTCAGCAGAACAAGGATAAAAAACACATCAGAATTAGTTCATGCAGTTGCATGACATCTACCAGATTTAGTGCGAATTTCCAGCGAAAACTTACGTCGAAATTATCTATCCCTTCGACGAAGTGGTTGCCATCAAAGAGATGCGCAAACCTTAGAACAACAAACGGAGTTTCATCTTTTTTTACCTTTGGAACGCCCTGTAAAAAATGAACTTCCCATCTAGTCTTTTCATTTTCGAATTTTTCACCGAGTAATATTTTGTATACTTCTTTAAACCTGGGTACCTGGGAATTGCATTTTGTTTTTTAGAGACACATGTGGTGTAATTTTGTAAAACTGAAAGATGATCTTATATACAATTCTTACCAGTTTGTCTTTATGGTTGTGGTATTTCTTATGCTCCTTTTCTTTGTTGGCTTCATTGATTTCCATGTCAGCAATTTGCTTACTTAGTTTGCCATCATGCACGTGTCGATCACGTTGATTTTTCAGGTATTCTTGCCTCTTCAATTCCTCAAGAGAGGTTTCTTCAGGTTAGATGATTTGAAGCTTCCTTCTATATCTGTCGAGCACGAATAGTGTGTATTGGTCTTCCTTTTCAAGTGGCATGAATACCTGCGGTACAAAAGTTTTATTGTTAGAGGAGAGCTTAGAATATAGTGTTCTGTTTGAAAAGCTTATTTTTTATTTTGTTGTATGGAAAACGCAATTACCATTTTTGCTATTTTGAGCTTCTCTGATTGACATTTCTTAAGGAACAAAGGAACCAAGATATCCTTCTCTCGTATGAAATCATCTCTGAAGTTCGTCATAGATTTTCTTTTATCCTTTAAACCCAGAATGTGCTGCAGGAGACAAATTAAAAAAGATAAAAATGAGTTAGAAAAAATAGATCGGTACCAAGAGGTTAAACAATCGTTGCAAAAAGATGAGTTTATATGATCATTGTGTTTTTTTTTTGAAATTTACCTCTGCAAAGCTTGGGCCTAATAATAGTCTATGTCTTTTGTGTATAGTTTGTTTGCTTTCCCACACTTCTGCTAACTCATCGAGCACCTTCTTTTCCATCTCTTGACATTTTTTCTTGTTTGCATGCCCAAATATTTCCTTTAGGTTTGATCCAGTAAGAGTTGTGCTGTTGCTCTCTGAATGATCTCTCGAGAATACTACTTTTCTGCTTACATATAGGACAGTAGAAGAAATTTTTGTTGAGAAAGTCATTAACTAAGCAAGCTGATAAATAGGAATTTAAGGTTCTTTCTAGTTTCCTGTCTTATTTGTGTGATTGCTGCCTAACTTTAACTAATTTCAGGAGTAAAAGGAACCAAGTTACCTTTTGAATTCCTCCTGCCGTGTGTCACTCATGACTATGTCGTAGAGCTCAGTCGCCTTATCCACGTTTATAAACGAATGCCGGTGTCGCGGGTATTTCTTGCTGCTCCCTGATTGATGCTGGTTTTTTTCGTATCGCTCTGTCAAAACAGATAAAAAATTATGGCTGTTTTTTCTAAAAGAAATATTTGAACCTTTAGTCATGTTGGCTGATGGTAAAAATGAAAATAATCATATTACCTTTCATGGGCGAAAAAAGGTTTGTAGTCTCTGGTTTGAAATCTTTGAGTTTTCCAGGAAGTTGATGGTGCTTTATTTGGTTGGTTTTACCAAATATGAGTGTGAATACGTACTCCGGTTTCCATTCGACATCGACCTTGCTGGGCTGCATGCATGTCAAAATGTATGGTTTATAGTTACGTGTTGTTCAGAATTGTTAATAAACTAATTACGGTAATAAAGAAATCAAGTTATTTGACGTGTATGTACTGGTAACTTACATGAAAATCCTCTCTCTCCTTGCCAGTTCTTTCCCATTATAGTATTTCGCAAATTGGGCCGTGAAGTGACCGCATTGTGTTCCTTCTTGCTTTGGTGTGCAGACCCTGTGAGGCCTTTCTGCTATCCTTTCCCAGTCTGGGTCATTCTTGTGTTTTAGTTTGTGGTACTTGTTCATCAGCACGGACATCCTTCTCATCTGTTATTGCATTATGGTTTTGTTGTTTGGGTGCAGCATTGAGAAAAGTAAGAGTATCATAGTATCATGAGGAAAAGAGTAAATCAATGTACAAAAAGTACGTACCAGTTCTGCTCGATGCATGTGGTGTTGACTCCAAGACAAATCAGCATAGTTTACATAGTTTAGTGAGTCAAGGATGTCGATGCTATCTCTGTACTTGTTCAGTACATAGAGCGTGTAGTGGTTGTCTGTGTGATGAGGTATCATGATCTACGTTGAGAGAGGAGATCATTGTTGATGTAAAAATTGAATTTCATTTAATTGTTGAAGCTCAAAGAGAATAGGTCATGTGTTCAGTAATAATACTGAACTTACCATCTTCGAATGCAGGATGTTTTTACCTCCCACGAGGAGTTCAAATCCTTTTAGTGCATCGTCCTCGTTGAATTCGGATAGCTCTCCTTTATTATAATTGAGACCGAGCACCAGCTTCAAGAAAGAGAGTGTGTGGTTTTAGTTAAATATTCTATCATAGTAATGATAGTGGTGTTTTTGTGGGTGAGGTATGCATACATTTGCGAAACCTGCAGGGAGTACAGTTGTTTCGTCTGGGTTGAATTGCTCTTGTTCTGTCCATTCCACCAGTAATGCGTTTAGCATGGAGCCCTCCATTTGTGTTTCTTCTTTTCCTGATTGTTCCATGAAGGATTTTGCTGAAATGCAGTCTTCTTTCTTTGAGCTTTTATATAGCGGTTGTCTGCAAGGAGGGTTCGGAAGTAGGTGAGTGAACGGTTAGTTGGCTGTTAGAGAATCTGCAGCTATCTATAATCGTTTCCATGGAACTAGGAGAATCTGCTTACCCTCAGCTATCTATAGAGTTGGATGGCCTTTTCTTTGTAAATGATATCTCCTAGAACAAGTGATGCAACCTTGACTTTCCCAGATTCCTTGATTGGTCGCTTGAATGGTCTCTTAATTGAGATTATGTTTGCTGAGCTAATCTCTGATGATTGAATCGTTGAGGGTTTTGGGGAACTTGTCTGCACTCTTGCAAGATGCCTTGCCTTTTTCTTGTCGTTACCGAACTGTGCCTGTTCGTTAGGCTGCCCAGATGTTGGCGTTCCCTTTTGTGTGTTGTTGTTTTTGATGCTCGGTTCTACTGAGACTATAGCATCGTGTTTCCTCTTTTGAAGTATCTTTTCTACTAAATCCTTCTCTTTCTGCTTCTTTTCTTCTTGTGCATGTTTCGCCTCGGGTGATGTTCCTGGTATACGATCTTCGTCAACAGGGTTCTTGTTCTGTTTGGAAAGCTCTTGTTGGCGAGTTGGTACGTTCTTTGTCATGTTATCACCTTCTAAAGGAGAGCCTGTTATGTCTTCTGTCTTTTTATCTGGGGGTGGTCTGTCTGGTTCTATCGGTGGATCTTTCTGTTCGTCTTCCTTTTGTAAATCAGTGTCTGGTTGCGCATGTTGTTCCCTCTGTAAACCAGCATCTGTCTGGCCATGTTCTTCCGTGAGTGCTTGTTCAAACACTTTGGTAGTATCCTTGCTGCTCACATGATAATCTTCTTTCTCCTCATTGCTGCTTGTGTCATTAATCTCAATAACTTTTAACTCTTCAGCGCTTGTCCCAATGTGCTCGGGAGTTGGAGGAATCTCTTCTTCTACTATGTCACAATGTATTCGTTGCATTTCCTTGTCTTCCATATCGACCTCACAGTTCAGCATATCTGTTAAAATAAGAAATAAAAACTTATTGGTGTGTCTCTGAAAATTAGATAAGTAAAATTTTACTTTGTTGTCTTTAGAAAGAGAAACCTGTGGTGTAGTTGATTAATGACAGTGCGGCCGTATCTCTGTATTAGCTGATTATTTGATAGAGAATTTTCTTCCTCAACTCTGGGACTTGTTCTTCTGTTAGTAGCACTGTTTCTCCACCGTCGGTGTAGTGCTTCGCGTTCATGAACATATAGAACGCACAGTCCAGTCTACTGGTAGAAGAATGATTGATTATTGTCGCTGTCCAAAGACGTTTGGGCAGTTTAGATGAAGTTGCCCTAACATTCTATGTTTTTTATGAATTGCATTAATAATTGTTACAGTCACTAAGTAAAAGGAGAAAGGTTTGTAGTGCTTACATTTTTCCCTGAAGTAGCACCTACATTTTGACCTTTTCGAAATGGTCAATACTACTTGGAGACAGTTGGAGCAATGGGCTTATTTGGTTCCATATCCTCTTTACTATGCTTGCTACTGTGTTGAAGTAGTCCATTGTGCCTGGATATTCATCTGTTGAAGAGTCAAGGGGTTCAAAGCGCTCTTTTTTCATGTTAATTGTAACAACAAAGTAGTGGCCCACAGGTCCTTGTTTTTGTTGAACACGCCCGCCTATGCAAACTGGTAGAAATAACTGCAAAATGCAAAATAAATAAATAAGGGATCCTTCTTGGATTTAGTCATGATTTGTTAATCGTTAGACGGAATTGTAGTGCCGAGATTGTATCTCTTATGTGTAACATCAGATGTGCTTACCATGTCGAAATCTTGTAGTTGCTCTCCTTCTTGCACATCAAGGAATCTTTTAAGCCTTTTAGGTATTGTCTTGTCTCTGACGTGTGCTTTGTCTTTATTTTTCAACTCCAATGGATCTTCATGGTTGGTTATGTGTATTGATGCCTGCTTGTTTTGTCACATGTGCGTAAAAGAAATTTGTAAATTCAATTGTATAGAAAGGTTGATTGATCGATAGAGTGATATTCATTGTTGAAGCTTGAGCTTTACTTACGGTGTTGTATACTGATAGAATCTTTCTCTTTGTGCCCCTGAGTTGCTTTTTCAACATCTGTAGCATGACTCCCATGGTTTCGCTGCACACTGCCTTTCCAATCTCGAAGCTTTGTGCCATGTGGCTGACCGTTACTGTTGACGTCTCTGTATTTATTAAAATCTCGTGCCTGCAACACACACACACACACACACACACACACACATATATATATATATATATATATATATATATATATATACAGATATACATATAAAATGTTTAAGGGAGGAAATCATTGGAAGAAAATAATTCTTTGGTGGTAACATGAACTTACCCTTTGTCCTTATTCGCTGTCATCACGTTGTTGTACAGGTGTACGATCCTTTCATCTATTGTGCCTTCCTTGATGGCCAGGTTTTGCATGTCAATGGTTCACGTTCTGTTTGAGTGCCGTCCTGGGTTACCGTCGTGTTTGTGGCGGCAACATGTTTTACAGCACATTCTTTCTTGTTTGATGGTGCGGCCCTTTTTTTGATGTTGTTTGACTCTCTCTGGAATATTTGCTGCATGATTTTCCAATGCACCGTGTCCCTTTGCTGCTTTGCTTGTGACCGTGTGCGTGTCTTGTTGAGGTTTCTGCGTTATCGTGCAAAAGCGTGGTTAAAAATAAATAAATAGGCTCGTTATTTTCATTGTAGTTTAGTGTCCGTTCCCTAAGAAAAATACTCAAATATTTAGTGTGTCTTTGAAGTTTTTTTATTGTAGCTTCACCTTTACAGTCGTTTCCGCCGGTTCTGCCTCTTCGACCTTTCCTTCGGTGAGTGGAGGTTTTTGGACCTCCCTTGGATCTTTTTCGTTTTGTTCATCCGTGGTGTTGTCGTTTTTGTCTTGTGGCTGTTTGAGACATAGAGGTAGGTAAATGAGATTGCATTTGTGTCTTTGTTCAGTCAAATTTGTAATTTCCTTAAAAGCACCTTATTTGACTTCACCTTTTCAATCTTTTGCGACGTTGCCATCCCTGTTATTTCTTGCTCGGATAGTGAAGGTTTTCTGGCTTGGTCTACAGTGGCGACGCTGTCTGCCGTTGGAAGAACTTCTTCTGCTTGTTCCATTCCCTTTTGTTGTTGTGTTTGTTGGTCTTGAATGTTGGTGCTCTCCTCTGTTTCTTGCATCTGTCGGAACGCAAAAAGTAATTAAAATGTTCTGCATTTCTGTTTGTGCATGTATTTTTTGATATATGCTAGAGAAAGAGGTTTTGTAGCTTGACCTCTACATTCATTGTCTCTGGTGCCATGCCTGTCACTTATTCTTTGTCTTCTGAAGTTTTTGTACATTGTCGAGCGGTAGCAGCACTTTCTATCTCTTCTTGAGGCACATCTTCTGCTTCATTTGTTTCTTTCTTCTGTTCAATCAAAAAATGTAAATAAAGTTTGGACTTCATCTGTGCATGCATAAATTTTTTGTTTTAACATTGTAGGAGCGGGTGCGTGTAACTTTACCTCGTTGGTCTTTGATGCTGGTGGCATCTCTTCTCGGTTGTGTTCGTCATGTGAAGACTGCTCTTTGGTCGGCATACTGGGTACCATTTGAGTCACCATTTTCCCTTGTTTTTTGGTTTGTTTCGTTTGTACTCCTTGCTGTTCTTTGGCATGACCATCCTCGTTTGTTTCCTGCGTTTCATGAAAAGGAAAAGCATGATTCATTCCTTGTAATTCTTGTATTACTATGACAGGTTGTACTGGGCAGTACATTTCTTATAAATTTTGGAAAAATGTTTCTTGTTGAATTTCACCTTTGCGCCGGTGGTTGGGATATCCATTTGTGCGTCCACTTTTTTTTGCTTTGTATACCAGCCTAGGGTGTGTCATCAGGTGGAGTGTCTGAGGCTTTCCCCCCTCTATCGGTCATCTGGAATGCTCTTGTGCTGAAAAGCTCTTGTCCATCAACTTTCTGTTTTGCATGGGCATCCTCTTCGTTTTGCTATGCTTTTAATACCTGATAGATGAAACAATATGAGTTGACGGTATTCGGCAAAGTGGGTTTGGAAGTTTTACATCTCCTTTGTTGTTTTCTTCTGGTTTTTGTGCCGTGCTGTTAATGGTTGATGGTAGATCAGTCCGTGCCTCGTTTGCGGGACCGTCGATATGATACTTGTCCGGCTGAGTGTATATTTTGTTGCAGATTTGTTCGTTAACTCAAAATCGTATCTGTTTAGAAAGAAGAGACTTATTAGAAAGAAGAGACTGATTTTTTATACTCACGTCTTTGCTGCCTCCGGTCCTGTTCGTCTCTTGTACTGCTCCTGTTGACGCTCTTGAGGGAGCATTATCTATTGTGGGGTTGCTTGTTCTATTGCTTCCATCCTCTTGCTCAGTGTTCTTGACGACATGCTGCTGTTGGCCTTTATGTTTTGGTGGCGTTCTGTTGTCGTGTCCCTGACAGAATCGAAGACAGATTTTTTAAGTTCAAGTTTGAAAGCATCGCTTTCGAGTCACATGGATGATGTATTTGTTCTCATATACCTGTTTCTCATCTTGATTCTCTGCTTCTGCATCTACTTTTCTACCTTGTTCTTGCTGTCCTTCGGCACTTGCTGTGTTGGTTGATACGTGCTCCTTGCTTTGCTCTTTTTGCACCTTGTTCTATTCTTTTGTCTCCCTCTGGCTAATTCTCGAGGTCTGTGTTCTTGATTTTGTTATTCTTTTATTCCCTTCTTGTTTTTTTGTTGGTCTAGTTCTTCCTTCTTTCTTTTTCTCCTCCCCCCTGGTTCTGCTGCGGCTACGACTTCTTTTGTGTAGTTGCCATGTACAAGTGCAGTTGTGGCTCCTGCGTCTGCTCGATCCTGCAACTTCAGCGTCGTCTCTTCTAGTAAGCTCACTCTGCAAATAATGTCCTGAAATTCTCTAAGTTGTTAGAGAGAATCCATCAGGTCCATTGTTTGTTGCACCACTGAGTTCTTCATTTTTTCATCTAATTTCGCCTCTTGTTCGCTGCATTGGTGTCCAGCCCTGGTTGTTATTCCGGGTATCTATTTTGTTTCATCGAGTACTTGTTTCAACATTTCTTCTATCCTTCCGAATATTTCATATGATCCTGTGCTGGTGCCTGTGACGGGTTCCTTGCTTCCACTCGTGCTGACATGTGCTTCGTCCTGGCGCTTATTTGGAGGTGGTAGCAGTTTGTTCGTCTGCTGGTGCACCTGTTGTTGTGCTGATATCATTTGTATTGAATACGAAGGTGTTGCTGTGCTGGCATAAAAGATCCTCTCTACTGTTCCTTTCCATGTCTGCATTGTTTCGGAAGAATGGAATTGGTTAGACTGGAAACCGTTTTTATAAGGGATAATGCATATATATTCAATAGGGCTATACCTTTATCTTGCCAAATTCATAGTCATCTGGTCGTGCTTTTCCGTCCCTTTTCATGTCTGCTCTAGCTATTTTCTTTAGGTCACTCTCTTTGAGGTGGTTTGCTCGCGGTAATGATGTCTTGTCCATTGTCTTGGCAATCTTTTGCATTTCTTTTGTGTCGGTTGGCAGCAGCAGGGAGTCGAGGTACATTATTACTGGTCCCTGTGCCAAGCCATTGAGATGCTTTTTGTTCTTTTCTTCCTGAGGCAACATCCTGTGCTTCTGCCATTTCTTGGCTCCTTCCTTAATACTTTCGACGATTACCTCGCAGAAATCCATCTTTACCATTTCTGGATAGTCCATGTCCTTGACCAGTATGGCTTGTTGGGTGAAGACAGGGGAGGTTGTTCCACAGACAACATTGTGGAAAAAAATAAGGAAAAATATTTTAACTGATTTCCTGTTTGATTGTTTGTCATCTACTTTCACCAATTTTTCTTGTTCTTTAAACATATCTTCGTGGTGGAATTCCATTTTCTTGAGGCGAAGTTCTGTGACCAGTTCGCTCATTGTATCGGTGGAAATCTGTGGCCTTGGTGCCGACTTTTGCGTACCGTTTGGGTATCCAAACACCTTGTGGATGCCTTCCTTTGTTATCTTGATTTCTTTCTGCTGATCAGCTTCACCGAACGTTATTGTCATGCTTTCTGTGTCCAAGTTGTCGTAGATGTGTGCTGCAAGAGGTTTGCAGATGGAGCGCTTTATTTGGCATTTCTCTATGCTTCCAAACCCAACTGTCCTAACATCTTGCCGGTGACGTTCTTCAAGTAATTTCCATGCTCTATTGACCTGATCAAATGCTGATCCTGCCTTGATTTCGCATTTTTCCTTATTTGTTGTTGCCGCCTGTTCATCATCCGTTGGTGCTGCCAATTCTTTTCCACTTGTCTTTCTCCTCTTTGTGCGCTTCCACTTTGGTTTTACCTGTTGAGAAAAAGAGGGTTTTGTCATAAAGGATGATTTGGTTTTCGTGGGTGAAAAGTGGTAGCAAAAATTTGTAGAGAGAATGTGTTTTACATCATCGTTGATGTCCTCTGCGGTGCCACCGTTGTTCCCTGTGGCGTCATTGCCCTCTGTACGAATGAGATCATCATCATGTTTTGTGCCATCATCGTCGTCGGCAGCATCACGCTCTGACTCTTTGCTGGCATCATCCTTGTCTTCGTCCAACCGCTGTCTTTTTTCTTCTTCTTGGCTTTAGTTAGTTCATTCTCGACGCCTGTAACTACTGGCGGGAGCACCATTAGAGGACTTGGCTGCTGCTGCTGCTGCAAGGTAGCACCGTCGCTGATGATTTGAGTTTTGTCCTTTCTCTTTTGTCTTTTTGCTCTAGGAGGAGCAACAGTCTTGGTTTCTGATTGCCTCTCTTTTCTGCTGCTAGTCACTTGCTTTTTGTTGCCGTCCCTGTTGGAAGCTAGTGCTGACACTTGCTCGGGTGCTTCGTTGTCCATGTTCTCCTTCGTTCTTTTTTCCGATGGGTCAGGAGAGATGACTGGTTGTTCTGGATATGCACTATTAAGTTCAGACAAAATCGTTTCAATATCTCCTCCTCCATCACCTGCACGATGATTATGTAACAAAAGGATTACGTAGTAACATCGAAATAAATGGGATATAGTTTTAAAACTATGTCTTCCACGACTGCACAAAAAGAATCTGAAACTTAATCTACATAGATTCATAAGATAGCCCTTTTCTTTCATTTCCTGACCTAAAAAGGCGATCAATCCATTTTTTTTGTTATATCAAGTCTTCCTCCTAACTCTTGGTTTGGTCAATCAGTGATAGAAATTAGGGTCAGGTGTGAGCAGTATGGTTGCTGTCAAGTCCATATTAGTGAGGGGAAGTCTTTTTTATAGGAAAAAATACACTACAAATGATATTTAGTAAATTGGAGCAATAATTGTAAGGTTTAGAGGGTAAGATAAAATGCTCTCGGATGAATAATAATACACATAGTGTGTGAAAATTTTCATCGAAGTGTAATTTCCCAGGATTGTGTGGACGTAAGTGGTTAACTTACTGCTGCTGCTACATAGTTTTTGTTATATGGATTGTTTAAGCCTTTTATAGTACCTTGCTGCACGGCAGGCTGTTCTGCAGGTACCCTGTTTTCCTTATTACCAGTCCTTGCTGCATAAAAATGCCCAGGCGTTAGCAGCAGTAGAAGCATAATTGAATTTCAGAGCAAAAAGAGGAGATGCATCCCGTGGACAAAAAAAGGCATTGTCGGAGAGGCACAAATTGTTTCACGCTATAAGCTCACAGCTAGATCTATTAATGGAGCACGGATGTTAATATGAGAGAGGCACATGATTTGAAACAGATACAATCAACGGATATATAGAATCTCCTGTAAATACTAGGTTTTGAATTTAAGGATGCTCTCATGGTTTGAATCTAGAGCGGTGTCCTAGATAGTTCTGGCATGCACAGTACGTTTTAGGCAAGTATCTTGTGAGCAGATTTCTATGGCGGGTAGGGGTAGCATCCTATTGCACGCATGTCTACCTTATTTCAATTTTGCAAGAAAAGTCTAAACAGACTTTTTGGAAACACGGTTTTGTGTGGCGGTTAGGGTTCATGTCCGTCAAAAAGGGGGAAATCGCTCTGATCGACCTGTGGTAATGGAATGTAATGAATTAATATTTTTTACCTTCGATTGCCTGTGAGGGATTCGTCGCATCCATCGGCTGGTTTTTGTCCTTTCTCTCTGTTGGTACCTCCGCCGGGAGCACGGGTCGTCGCCGTCAGTCGCCGCCGCCGCCGGGAGAGGTTTTTGATGCTTTCGCGGGCACCGACCGACTGTCTGTATCTCGAAGTGGATGGCGGCTGGTGGGTGAGGCGAACGCGATTTGGATTTTTGGTTGGTCTGCTGGATTGGACAATGGGGGCAGAAGGAGAGAGGAGGGTGTTCAAGAGAGGGAAACTGGTGATGTGTTCGAGATTTTCGGTGCGAAAGCAAAAGCCAGAAAGTAGTGGAGGGAGAGAGGGAAATGGTCGAACCGTCCGTTTGGACATCAAGATTGGTGCAACTTTCTGTGGGCTTCGATGGGCTTGTTTTTTTGCTTGCTTGCTCAACTGCGGGATCTTTTTTTATTTTAGTCTGGTGAAATCCACGGGGGCATGGTTTGGTGTTACCCAGAGTCACGTTCATGCCTACGCGTGTTACAGACGTTTTCTATGACGTTCCATAGTGAGGCGCATGGAAGTGAGGCCACCGGCGCTCACCCTCCTATGGAAAAGGCGAAGCGTCTCGAATCTTCGACCGTCCGTTTGGACATCATGATTGGTGCAACTTTCTGTGTACTTCGATGAGCTTGTTTTTTTGCTTGCCTTCTAAACTGTTAGTCGGTGGGATGTTAGCATTTTTGTATTTTAGTGTTGTTGTGTGATCCACAGGGGCATGGTTTGGCGTTACTCAGAGTTATGTTCATGGTTCTTTGTGTTCCAAATGGTTCCGCTCGCCTGTTCATTTGGAGAGGCATGGACATGAACTCAAGGGAAGCATGTTAACGCATTGGTCAGAGTCTCGTTACCATGGGTGTGCTTTTGGTATTTCCAAATGATTCCACTCACTCGTTCTCTTGGAGAGGTATGGACGTGAATCCGGCGGAGGCAAGTCTTCTTATTAGCCAGAGTCACGTTTCTCCATGCTTGTGTTACATGAATTTTCTCTGGCGAGTCATTGTGAGGTGCGTGGAAGTGAAGCCGAGTTGGCACTGTGTTACTAATGCAACAGGCACACTCCCGACGCTGTGTATGGAAATGTTTTCCTTGTCAACTCGTTCCTTTGTTGTGGAGAGTTGCGGTGGTGCGTTCCAGGGAGGCACTGTTTGTTATTAGAGAGAGTCATGTTTCATGGTTCTTTGTGTTCCAAATGATTCCGCTCGCCAGTTCATTTGGATTGGCATGGACATGAACTCAAGGTAAGCATGTTAACGTATTGGTCAGAGTCTCGTTACCACGGGTGTATGCTTTTGGTATTTCCAAATGATGCCACTCACTCGTTTTCTTGGAGAGGAATGGATGTGAATCCGGCGGAGGCAAGTCTTCTTATTAGCCAGAGTCACGTTTGTCCACGCGTGTGTTACATGCATTTTCTCTAGCGAGTCATTGTGAGGTGCGTGGAAGTGAAGCCGAGTTGGCACTGTGTTACTAATGCAACAGGGACACTCCTGACGCTGTGTATGGAAATGTTTTCCTTGTCAACTCATTCCTTTGTTGTGGAGAGTTGCGGTGGTGCGTTCCAGGGAGGCACTATTTGTTATTAGAGAGAGTCACGTTTCATGGTTCTTTGTGTTCCAAATGATTCCGCTCGCCAGTTCATTTGGATTGGCATGGACATGAACTCAAGGGAAGCATGTTAACGTATTGGTTAGAGTCTCGTTACCACGGGTGTATGTTTTTGGTATTTCCAAATGATTCCACTCACTTGTTTTCTTGGAGAGGAATGGACGTGAATGCGGCGGATGCAAGTCTTCTTATTAGCCAGAGTCACGTTTGTCCACGCGTGTGTTACATGCATTTTCTCTGGCGAGTCACTGTGAGGTGCGTGGAAGTGAAGCCGAGTTGGCACTATGTTACTAATGCAACAGGCACACTCCTGACACTGTGTATGGAAATGTTTTCCTTGTCAACTCGTTCCTTTGTTGTGGAGAGTTGCGGTGGTGCGTTCCAGGGAGGCACTGTTTGTTACTAGAGAGCGTCACGTTCGTGCCTGCGTGTGTTACGGACGTTTTCACTAAGGTGTCATCTAGAGACACGTGCAAGTAAATTCGTGGATATAGTAAGATTTTCATATAAATATCATTTCAAAACAGAAAATGGCAATGGATAATGGTATGAATTCGACAATAATTTCTCTGGAATACAGACAGACGTACACAGTAAGTTAACTGTGTTTGAGATGTTTTCTGTTGAATATATATGAACCATTAGAAAGAAGTTGAGTGGTTGTAGTGTGGACGAACGCACGGGACATGAGATGATAGTACTAGTGTTTCCTAGGCATGCAGAGTTCGAGGTATTTGAGAGAGACTATGAGAATTCGAGGCGTCGGTTATTCCGTTTGACCGTCTGACCGGTGTTCATATGTTATAAAAAGGTACCTACTCATGGAACACTCCACGTCCACAATTCTCCAGAGACAGGCACCTCTTTCTTGCTGGTAGCTCCTTGCTTGCACCATGGCCGGTAAGAGGGGTTCTGGGTGTTCAAGCAACTAGGCAGCGAGGAACAAAGCCGCGGAAAGAAGGGAGAGGTGCCGCCGCTACGCTGTAGCGGTGGCGGAAGGGAGAGGTGTCGAACGATCTCTCGCGTGGAGGCGATTTCTCCCACAAGCGCATTCGCCATGGAGACGATCTCGGCAAGATGGCAGTACAAAATTCCATAGCCAGCGACGACGTGCTCGATGAGCTAATTAAGCAGTAGTAGTTCATCGCTCGCTTGGAGAAGTTGGTGCAGCAGAGCAATGCCTCTGTGAAGAAGTGCTACCTCTTGAGCACTGCGTTGGTTTTCTCTTGAAGAGGAAAGGGTGATGCAGCAAAGTAGCGTAAGTATTTCCCTCAGTTTTTGAGAATCAAGGTATCAATCCAGTAGGAGGCTACGCGCGAGTCCCTCACACCTACACAAACAAATAAATCCTCGCAACCAACGCGCTAAGGGGTTGTCAATCCCTACACGGTCACTTACGAGAGTGAGATCTGATAGATATGATAGGATAATATTTTTGGTATTTTTATGATAAAGATGCAAAGTAAATAAAAGCAAAATAAAAACGGCGCCAGAAATAGCTTGTTGTCGGGAGATTAATATGATGGAAAATAGACCCGGGGCCATAGGTTTCACTAGTGGCTTCTCTCAAGAGCATAAGTATTTTACGGTGGGTGAACAAATTACTGTTGAGCAATTGACACAATTGAGCATAGTTATGAGAATATCTAGGTATGATCATGTATCTAGGCATCACGTCCGAGACAAGTAGAGCGACTCCTGCCTGCATCTACTACTATTACTCCACACATCGACCGCTATCCAGCATGCATCTAGATTATTAAGTTCATAAGAACAGAGTAACACTTTAAGCAAGATGACATGATGTAGAGGGATAAACTCATGCAATATGATATAAACCCCATCTTGTTATCCTCGATGGCAACAATACTATACGTGCCTTGCTGCCCCTACTGTCACTGGGAAAGGACACCGCAAGATTGAACCCAAAGCTAAGCACTTCTCCCATTGCAAGAAAGATCAATCTAGTAGGCCAAACCAAACTGATAATTCGAAGAGACTTGCAAAGATAACCAATCATACATAAAAGAATTCAGAAGATTCAAATATTGTTCATAGATAAACTTGATCATAAACCCATAATTCATCGGTCTCAACAAACACACCGCAAAAGAAGATTACATCGAATAGATCTCCACAAGAGAGGGGGAGAACATTGTATTGAGATCCAAAAGGAGAGAAGAAGCCATCTAGCTAATAACTATGGACCCGAAGGTCTGAGGTAAACTACTCACACTTCATCGGAGAGGCTATGGTGTTGATGTAGAAGCTCCGGAACAGGCCCCAAGATGGAATCTCACGGGTACAGAAGGTTGCGGCATTGGAATTAGGTTTTTGGCTCCGTATCTAATCGTTTGGGGGTACGTAGGTATATATAGGAGGAAGGAGTACGTCGGTGGAGCAACATGGGGCCCACGAGGGTGGAGGGCGCGCCCAGGGGGGTAGGCGCGCCCCCCTACCTCGTGGCTTCCTGCTTGATTTCTTGACGTAGGGTCCAAGTCCTTTGGATCATGTTCGTTCCGAAAATCACGTTCCCAAAGGTTTCATTCCGTTTGGACTCCGTTTGTTATTCTTTTTCTGCGAAACTCTGAAATAGGCAAAAAAGAGCAATTCTGGGCTGGGCCTCCGGTTAATAGGTTAGTCCCAAAAATAATATAAAAGTGAATAATAAATCCCAATAATGTCCAAAACAGAAGATAATATAGCATGGAGCAATCAAAAATTATAGATACGTTGGAGACGTATCAAGCATCCCCAAGCTTAATTCCTGCTCGTCCTCGAGTAGGTAAATGATAAAAACAAATTTTTTGATGTGGAATGCTACTTGGCATAATTTCAATGTAATTCTTCTTAATTGTGGTATGAATATTCAGATCCGAAAGATTCAAGATAAAAGTTCAATATTGACATAAAAATAATAATACTTCAAGCATAGTAACTAAGCAATTATGTCCTCTCAAAATAACATGGCCAAAGAAAGTTCATCCCTACAAAATCATATAGTTTAGTCATGCTCCATTTTCGTCACACAAGAATGCTCATCATGCACAACCCTGATGACAAGCCAAGCAATTGTTTCATACTTTAGTAATCTCAAACCTTTTCAACCTTGACGCAATACATGAGCGTGAGCCATGGATATAGCACTACGGGTGGAATAGAATTTGATGATGGGGGTTATGTGGAGAAGACAAAAAAAGAGAAAGTCTCACATCAACGAGGCTAATCAATGAGCTATGGAGATGGCCATCGATTGATGTTAATGCAAGGAGTAGGGATTGCCATGCAACGGATGCACTAGAGCTATAATTATATGAAAGCTCAACAAAAGAAACTAAGTGGGTGTGCATCCAACTTGCTTGCTCACGAAGACCTAGGGCACTTGAGGAGGCCCATTGTTGGAATATACAAGCCAAGTTCTATAATGAAAAATTCCCACTAGTATATGAAAGTGACAAAACAAGAGACTCTCTATTATGAAGATCATGGTGCTACTTTGAAGCACAAGTGTGGTAAAAGGATAGTAACATTGTCCCTTCTCTCTTTTTCTCTCGTTTTTGGGCCTTCTCTTTTTTTATGGCCTCTCTTTTTTTATATTCCTCACTTGGGGCAATGCTCTAGAAAAATGATGATCATCACACTTCTATTTATTTACAACTCAATGATTACAACTCGATACTAGAACAAAATATGACTCTATATGAATGCCTCCGGCGGTGTACCGGGATATGCAATGAACCAAGAGTGACATGTATGAAAGAATTATGAACGGTGGCTTTGCCACAAATACTATGTCAACTACATGATCATGCAAAGCAATATGACAATGATGAACGTGTCATGATAAACTAAATGGTGGAAAGTTGCATGGCAATATATCTTGGAATGGCTATGGAAATGCCATAATAGGTAGGTATGGTGGCTGTTTTGAGGAAGATATAAAGAGGTTTATGTGTGAAAGAGCGTATCATATCACGGGGTTTGGATGCACCGGCAAAGTTTGCACCAACTCTCAATGTGAGAAAGGGCAATGCACGGTACCGAAGAGGCTAGCAATGGTGGAAAGGTGAGAGTGCGTATAATCCATGGACTCAACATTAGTCATAAAGAACTCACATACTTATTGCAAAAATCTACAAGTCATCAAAAACCAAGCACTACGCGCATGCTCCTACGGGGATATATTGGTAGGAAAAGACCATCGCTCGTCCCAGACCACCACTCATAAGGAGGACAATCAAAGAACACCTCATGTTTCAAATTTGTTACATAACGTTTACCATACGTGCATGCTACGTGACTTGCAAACTTCAACACAAGTATTTCTCAAATTCACAACTACTCAACTAGCACAACTTTAATATCACTACCTCCATGTCTCAAAACAATCATCAAGCATCAAACTTCTCTTAGTATTCAAAACACTCATAAGAAAGTTTTTACTATTCTTGAATACCTAGCAGATTAGGATTTTTTTAAGCAAATTACCATGCTATTTAAGACTCTCAAAATAATCTAAGTGAAGCATGAGAGATCAATAGTTTCTATAAAACAAATCCACCACTGTGCTCTAAAAGATATAAGTGAAGTACTAGAGCAAAAACTATATAACTCAAAAGATATAAGTGAAGCACATAGAGTATTCTAATAATTTCTGAATCATGTGTGTCTCTCTCAAAAAGGTGTGTACAGCAAATATGATTGTGGTAAACTAAAAAGCAAAGACTCAAATCATACAAGACGCTCCAAGCAAAACACATATCATGTGGTGAATAAAAATATAGCTCCAAGTAAAGTTACCGATGGAAGTAGACGAAAGAGGGGATGCCTTCCGGGGCATCCCCAAGCTTTGGCTTTTAGGTGTACTTATATTATCTTGGGGGTGCCATGGGCATCCCCAATCTTAGGCTCTTGCCACTCCTTGTTCCATAATCCATCAAATCTTTCGCCCAAAACTTGAAAACTTCACAACACAAAACTCAGCAGAAAATCTCGTGGCTCCGTTAGCGAAAGAAAACAAAAGACCACTTCAAGGTACTGTAATGAACTCATTATTTATTTATATTGGTGTTAAACCTACTGTATTCCAACTTATCTATGGTTTATAAACTCTTTTACTAGCCATAGATTCATCAAAATAACCAAACAAGACACGAAAAACAGAATCTGTCAAAAACAGAACAGTCTGTAGTAATCTGTAACTAACGCAAACTTCTGGAACTCCAAAAATTCAGCCAAAATAGGAAGACCTAGACAATTTGTTTATTGATCAGCAGCAATTGGAATCAATATTTTATCACGTTCTGGTGATTTTTAACAATTGTTTTCGTGAACAGAAAGTTTCTGGAATTTACAGCAAGGTCAAATAACTATCATCCAAGAAGATCCTATAGGTTTAACTTGGCACAAACACTAATTAAAACATAAAAACACATCTAACCAGAGGCTATAACAAATATTTATTCCTAAACAGAAGCAAAAGGCAAAAAACTAAAAATAAAATTGGGTTGCCTCCCAACAAGCGCTATCATTTAACGCCCCTAGCTAGGCATAATAGCAAGGATAGATCTAGGTATTGCCATCTTTGGCTTTCAACTTTTTAGCGGAATCAAGCTCGAATCTGGGAGGTTCTTTACGTTTCCCTTCATATTCTGAAATTTTTAGATCTAAAGAATCCAACCGCTTCTTGCAAAGAGTAATCAACATATTCATGCGGTGAATATTTCCGCTAATGTTCTTAAGAGGTTCAAGAGACTTCTGTAAAATCTTAGTTACTTCGCAATTTTTTTCAAAAACTTGAGTCTCTTCCTGGGTATGATGAGGCCCCTTTTGTTGAGTTAGTGTTCCCACTATACCTTCTATAACTTCATGCGCAATATGGGGATCAATTTCAATAAAATTGCCTTTTGCAACGCAATCCAAGAGTTGTCTATGAGACATATTTAATCCAACATAAAAATTAAGAAGCAAAATTCTCAGGACTCCATTATTCTTACCCAGGCATCTTTTAAGTTTTCTCCTTGTCTTTGTTTGAAGTGAAAGACTTCAAACTCAGGGGACAAAGGAGTTGATAAGGGACTAGCCATAACGACAAGCAAACGGAAAAGAGGCAAACGGAAAAGAGAGGGCGAATAAAACGGCAAGGGTGAAGTGGGGGAGAGGAAAGCGAGAGGCAAAAGGCAAATAATGTAATGCGGGAGATAAGGGTTTGTGATGGGTACTTGGTATGTTGACTTTTGCGTAGACTTCCCCGGCAACGGCGCCAGAAATCCTTCTTGCTACCTCTTGAGCACTACGTTGGTTTTCCCTTGAAGAGGAAAGGGTGATGCAGCAAAGTAGCGTAAGTATTTCCCTCAGTTTTTGAGAACCAAGGTATCAATCCAGTAGGAGGCTACGCGCAAGTCCCTCGCACCTACACAAACAAATAAATCCTCGCAACCAATGCGATAAGGGGTTGTCAATCCCTACACGGTCACTTACGAGAGTGAGATCTGATAGATATGATAGGATAATATTTTTGGTATTTTTATGATAAAGATGCAAAGTAAATAAAAGCAAAATAAAAACGGCGCCAGAAATAGCTTGTTGTTGGGAGATTAATATGATGGAAAATAGACCCGGGGCCATAGGTTTCACTAGTGACTTCTCTCAAGAGCATAAGTATTTTACGGTGGGTGAACAAATTACTGTTGAGCAATCGACAGAATTGAGCATAGTTATGAAAATATCTAGGTATGATCATGTATATAGGCATTACGTCCGAGACAAGTAGACCGACTCCTGCCTGCATCTACTACTATTACTCCACACATCGACTGCTATCCAGCATGCATCTAGAGTATTAAGTTCATAAGAACAGAGTAACGCTTTAAGCAAGATGACATGATGTAGAGGGATAAACTCACGCAATATGATATAAACCACATCTTGTTATCCTCGATGGCAACAGTACTATACGTGCCTTGCTGCCCCTACTGTCACTGGGAAAGGGCACCGCAAGATTGAACCCAAAGCTAAGCACTTCTCCCATTGCAAGAAAGATCAATCTAGTAGGCCAAACCAAACTGATAATTCGAAGAGACTTGCAAAGATAACTAATCATACATAAAAGAATTCAGAAGATTCAAATATTGTTAATAGATAAACTTGATCATAAACCCACAATTCATCGGTCTCAACAAACACACCGCAAAAGAAGATTACATCGAATAGATCTCCAAAAGAGAGGGGGAGAACATTGTATTGAGATCCAAAAGGAGAGAAGAAGCCATCTAGCTAATAACTATGGACCCGAAGGTCTGAGGTAAACTACTCACACTTCATCGGAGAGGCTATGGTGTTGATGTAGAAGCACTCCGTGATCGATGCCCCCTCCGGCGGAGCTCCGGAACAGGCCCCAAGATGGGATCTCACGGGTACAGAAGGTTGCGGCGGTGGAATTAGGTTTTTGGCTCCATATCTGATCGTTTGGGGGTACGTAGGTATATATAGGAGGAAGGAGTACGTCGGTGGAGCAACATGGGGCCCACGAGGGTGGAGGGCGCGCCCGGGGGGGTAGGCGCGCCCCCTACCTCGTGGCTTCCTGCTTGATTTCTTGACGTAGGGTCCAAGTCCTCTGGATCATGTTCGTTCCGAAAATCACGTTCCCGAAGGTTTCATTCCGTTTGGACTCCGTTTGATATTCTTTTTCTGTGAAACTCTGAAATAGGCAAAAAACAACAATTCTGGGCTGGGCCTCCTGTTAATAGGTTAGTCCCAAAAATAATATAAAAGTGAATAATAAAGCCCAATAATGTCCAAAACAGAAGATAATATAGCATGGAGCAATCAAAAATTATAGATACGTTGGAGACGTATCAAGAAGTCCACTGGTCTCATATTTCGATCTCTGTGTGAGAATGAGAAGCTTCTCTACGAGCTCGACCAGAAGGATCAGGAGGCCGCCCGCTTGAAGAATCTGTATGAGCAGAGCCATGCGTTGGTGCAGAAGCTGTCGGGCGCAGCGGGGCAGCTTATGGATGAGAAGGCTGAGGTCCTCGTCAAGTACAAGAGCCTGGTTGAGGATTCGTATGCTGCTGTGAAGGAAGGTCATGAGGCGACGAAGAAGGAGATTGAGGATGCGCTCGCCCACCAACCGATCAAGAACGTTGCTGGAGTCTAGGCAGAGAGCTTGGAGCGTGTTTCTTCGTTGCGTCGGGGCATGTGGCATTTTGTACTACCATGGATCTATAAGGCATTTATGCGTTGCATTGTCGTCATGTTGTTTCGTTCGTTGGTACACGTAGATGAGTAGGCTCTGGGCATGGATGTCGTGTGTTAGCAGCAGGAGCACGGTTGTGCTTCCACTAGGGGCACTTCATGGGGCCGCAGGGAGGATGTATTTGTGACACGTGCGTAATTGTGGTCCAAATGATTCCGGTTGCTCGTTCACATGGAAAGGCACGGGAGTAGAGAGTTTTGAGTCATGTTTTTTTATTAGGCGGAGTCACGTTAGTGAGTGGGTGTGTTTACAGATGTTTCTCTGAGAGGATTCACTGTAAGAGGCACGGAAGTGTAGTCATACGAGCCACGGTTTTAATACGAGTTGGCGTTCCTCGCTTGTTAGGCGCACAGACGCGTGGATGTAGAAGGCACGTTTTTGAAGCAAAGAACACACATCACGGTGCCACGTTTTTCAAGCAAAACACGGACCTGAAGTCCGTATAGCCACGGTTCTGTACTAAGTAGCGTCATGACTTGTACTCATAAACGCGTGGACTTTCGTGGCTATGTGCAATATTTCAGGTCACATGCACTGGAGTGCAGCCCACAAAGGCATGGTGCGGTTTTATATAGTCACACTCGCCCGTGTTTCTGTTTCCAATGCTTCTGTCGACTCGTTCAGACGGAGAGGCATGGCCGGTCAGCCCGCAGAGGCATAGGGTTGCATTACGCACAGTCACGTTCGTTTCTTTAATTGGGGTAACCCAGCGGAATGGGTTCAGATGTGAACACTCACTGTTGAAGCTGTTTTTAAAAGCTTATTTCCTTGTTTTCAAGAGCACAATCACATTTCTTTATTGATGTTACGTGTATTACTCGATAAAGGCGTGGACTCGATCTGATGGAGAGGCATAGGCATGGTGTGGTATTATATAGAGTCACGCTCATCTGTGTTTGTGTTCAGAATAATTTCGTCGACTCAGTCAGACGGAGAGGCACGGGCGTTAATCGCACAAAGGCACAGTTTGGTTTGAAGTCATGGTGAACACTGACTGTTTACTCTATGAGGCACGAATGGCTTGTTCGAGAGACGCTGCTGTTGTATATTCTTTGCACGGTCGTGGTTCCCAGGAAGTCACGGCGTGGTATTGTGAAGAGTCGCGTTATGTTGTCTTCGTGTTCCAAATGATTCCGTTGAACTGTTAGCAAGGGCAGGCACATCCGTGCAGCCCGGAGAGGCATGGTTATTCTCTACCCATAGTCACATTCTTGTATTTATCACGAAAACCCAACGGTTCGAATGGCGTCTCCTCGTATTCGGGTGTGAACGCCACGTGGTGCCGCTCCGGAAACCCAATGGTCCGACGGGCGTCTCCTCCGGTGACGCCGCTCTGGCTCGTGGTCCGAGGGGAAGCTCTGGCTATTTAAGGCGGACGGACGGAGTCTCGAAACCCTAGCCACACCCTACTCCTCCCTTTGTCCGCCGCCAGGCCTTCCATTCCTCTTCCTCCTCTCTATTCTTTGACCATCTCCGCCATGGCTGATCAGAAGGGGACTAATCCGGACCGTCGTGCCCTATGGCGGGAGAAGATCCCGGCTGGCGAGGGTTCCTCGTCTGTAAGTTCACGCTGTCTCTGCTTTTCCTTCATTCATTTTTTCTTTCTTTCTGCTACTTGATTTAGTTTGTGAAACATGAATTATTGTGGTCAGCTGACTCCTAATTTGATGCGGGTGTGTGTTGCTGATACTGATTTACTGTCAATTGGAGCTAGGGTTAGGCTGCGTCGTTGTCTTGAACAGAACTCCCCTCCAGTAGAATTGGGGAGCATTTGTGGCTCGAGAAAGAAGAAGGGAATGGTGAGCGGGGCGGCGACGAGAATGTTGTGTGTTGTTTTAGTTGCAGAGGCTAACAAAACGTGCGGCGAGCTACTGGAGATCATCTACGGGTGGCAAGAGCTCTTCCAGGAAGCAAGGGAAGATTTGGAGAAGGCGAATGCCATGATCGTAGAAATTATGATTGAGAAGAACAATCTCCTTGAAGAGCACGTCCGGTCGTTGCAGGAATCGGTCGCAGCTGTGAAGCGACATGACGAGAATGTGAAGGCGCTGAAGAAGGAGATTGATGAACTCCGCGGGGAGCAAACCAGCAAGAAGGTCGGTGGAGCCTAGGTATATAGCATCGTCCCTGGCTGTTGTGTTCATCTGGTGTTGTTAGGCAATGGACTGGAGTTTCTTACCTTGTCTTGTGAAATTTCGTTGTCAGCTACTTTGTCAACAAAATGTACTCCAGCCACGGTTTCACAAGTACCCGAAGTATTTTGGTTTCGAGTATCATTGTAATTAGGCGCCGTTACTTATGAAGCACTGATGATGGCGTGGACGTTCTTGGCAGTGTTAAGGGTCACAGGCACGGGCGTGAAGTGCTAAAAGGCATGCTGCCGTCTAATATAGAGTCACGCTCCTGTGTGTTTGTGTTCCGAATGATTCCATCGACTCGATCAGACGGAGAAGCACGGGCGTTCAGCCCACAGAGGCACCGTTAGGTTTATTCTTTAATTGGGGAGACCCAGCGGAATTGGTTCAGATCTGAACACCCACTGTTTACTCTGTGAGGCACGGAATGGCCTATTCGACAGACGCTGGTGTGGTATATTCTTCGCACGGTCATGGGTCCCAGCAAGGCACGGCGTGGTATTGTGTAGAGTGACGTTAGTTTGTCTCGGTGTTCCAGATGGCGTGGTTTTCTATAAAGTCACGTTCGCCTGTATTTGTGTTCGAAATGATTCCGTTGACTCGTTCAGAAGAAGAGGCACGAACATGAATGCCCCGAGGGCATGGTTTGGTCTATCGGAGAGTCACGTTCGTACGTTTATTATGGAAACAAAGCGGAATGGGTTTAGATTTTAACGCTAAATGTTTACTTTGCGAGTGGCCGGTTCGAGAGTCGAGGTGTTTAAATGCCTAAGTTCCTTGTTTTTAATTTCCATGGCTCTGTGCTGAGTTGCGTCACGCTTCTTTTATTAGAAGCACGAGCGTGAAGTGAATACAGCCACGGTTCTGTACAAGGTAGCGACATGACTTGTGCACTGACGATGGCGTGGACGTTCTTGGCAGTGTTAAGGGTCACAGGCATGGGCATGAAGCGCTAAAAGGCCTGGTGCCGTATAATATAGAGTCACGCTCCAGTGTGTTTGTGTTCCGAATGATTCCGTCGATTCGATCAGACGGAGAGGCACGGGCGTTCAGCCCACAGAGGCATTGTCAGGTCCGTTCTTTAATTGGGGAGACCCAACGGAATTGGTTCAGATGTGAACACCCACTATTTACTCTGTGAGGCACGGAATGTCCTATTCGAGAGACGCTGCTGTGGTATATTCTTTGCACAGTCATGGGTCCCAGGAAGGCACGACGTGGTATTGTGTAGAGTGACGTTAGTTTGTTTGGGTGTTCCAGATGGCGTGATTTTATATAGTCACGTTCGCCTGTATTTGTGTTCGAAATGATTCTGTTGACTCATTCAGAAGAAGAGGCACGGACATGAATGCCTTGAGGGCATGGTTTGGTCTGTCGAAGAGTCATGTTCGTACATTTATTATGAAAACAAAGCGCAATGGGTTTACATGTTAACGCTAAATGTTTATTTTGCGAGTGGCCGGTTCGAGAGTCGAGGTGTTTAAAAGCGTAAGTTCCTTGTTTTTAAAAGCCACGACACTATGTTGAGTTGCATCACGCTTCTTTTATTAGAAGCACGGGCGTGAAGTGAATACAGCCACGATTCTGTACCAGGTAGCGACATGACTTGTGCACTGACAATGGCGTGGACATTCGTGGCAGTGTTAAGGGTCATAGGCACGGGCGTGAAGCGCTAAAAGGCATGCTGTCGTATAATATAGAGTCACGCTCCCGTGTGTTTGTGTTCCGAATGATTCCGTCAACTCGATCAGACAGAGAGGCACGGGCGTTCAGCCCACAGAGGCACCGTCAGGTTCGTTCTTTAATTGGGGAGACCCAGCGGAATTGGTTCAGATATGAACACCCACTGTTTACTCTGTGAGGCACGGAATGGCCTATTCGAGAGACGCTGGTGTGGTATATTGTTCGCACGGTCATGGGTCCCAGGAAGGCACGGCGTGGTATTGTGTAGAGTGACGTTAGTTTGTCTCGGTGTTCCAGATGGCATGGTTTTATATAGAGTCACGTTCGCCTGTATTTGTGTTCGAAATGATTCCGTTGACTCATTCAGAAGAAGAGGCACGGACATGAATGCCTTGAGGGCATGGTTTGGTCTGTCGAAGAGTCACGTTCGTACGTTTATTATGGAAACAAAGCGGAATGGGTTTAGATTTTAACGCTAAATGTTTGCTTTGCGATTGGCCGGTTCAAGAGTCAAGGTGTTTAAATGCGTAAGTTCCTTGTTTTTAAAAGCCATGGCTCTGTGCTGAGTTGCGTCGCACTTCTTTTATTAGAAGCATGGGCGTGAAGTGAATACAGCCGCGGTTCTGTACCAGGTAGCGACATGACTTGTGCACTGACGATGGCGTGGACGTTCGTGGCAGTGTTAAGGGTCACAGGCACAGGCGTGAAGCGCTAAAAGGCATGCTGTCGTATAATATAGAGTCACGCTCCCATGTGTTTGTGTTCTGAATGATTCCGTCGACTCGATCAGACGGAGAGGCACGGGCGTTCAGCCCACAGAGGCACCGTCAGGTTCGTTCTTTAATTTGGGAGACCCAGCGGAATTGGTTTAGATATGAACACCCACTGTTTACTCTGTGAGGCATGGAATGGCCTATTCGAGAGACGCTGATGTGGTATATTCTTCGCACGGTCATGGGTCCCAGGAAGGCATGGCGTGGTATTGTGTAGAGTGACGTTAGTTTGTCTCGGTATTCCAAATGATTCTGTTGAATCGTTTGCACTGAAAGGCACAACCATGAAGTCCGGAGAGGCACGGTTATGCGTTACACAGAGTCATCTTCGTGCGTTGATTGCAGAAACCCTACCGTTCGATGGGCGTCTCCTCGTATTCGGTGTGAACACCATGTGGACGCCGCTCCGGAAACCCAAGGGTCCGACGCGCGTCTCCTCCGGTGACGCCGCTCTGGAGGAGGTGGGGGTATTTAATAGAGTGAACGCCACGTGTTGGCGCTGCGGAAGCCAAAAGGACCGACGGCCGTCTCATCCGTTGGCAAAGTGAATGCCGCGTGTCACCGTTCCGGCTCCTCGCCCGAGGTCAAGGAGCAGCTATTTAAGCCGAGCGGCGTCCGCCACTACTAGACATCATCCTGCTTCTCCCTCTTTTGCCGGCAATCCTAGGAAATCATCCATCTTCCTCTTTTTGTTTGTTACGGCCCCCGCCATGGTTCGGCACAAGAAAGCTACTTACGCCATGCTTACTCCCGAGCGCCGCTTCCAGTGGCAGGAGGACATTGGTTCGAGGCACGCTGCTCGGGTCGCAGCGGGCATGTCTCCAGACTCGCCGGGGCCGGAGGAGATTGGGGAGGTGGAGGAAGTGGAGGGGGATGCGTCAGAGCTCATGCAGGGAGTTGATCCAGTGGGGGGAGATGCGATGGAGGAACAGAAGGGGGGTGACGAGGATGACAACGACGATGAGGAAGGCGGGGACGAGGACGACGAGGAAGGCGTGGATGAGGATGACGAGGACAATGAGGAGGGCGATGACGAGGATGACGAGGACGACAAGGAGGTGGATGACGAGGATGATGAGGACGACGAGGAGGGGGTGACGAGGACGACGAGGACGACGAGGAGCGGGGTGGCGAGGTTGACGAGGACGATGAGGAGGGTGGTGACGAGGAAGACGAGGACGACGAGGAGTGGGGTGACGAGGAAGACGAGGCAGAGTTCTATCTCGGTGATGCGGCCTTGATGGCGGAGCAGACCGCTATCCTGGAGTCCATCCAAGATGAGGCGTACGTGCAGTCCAACCGGCGCTTCCTCCGGGAAGAACAGGCGAAGACCGATGTGCTCTTCGACGAGCTGGATGCGGAGCAGGAGGCGGAGGCCGACGACGTCGATGTCAGAATGGAGATAGTGGACATCTCTGACGACGGGGAGTAGTGTAGTTTTGTTAGTAGATGTTTTCTTTGCATGGTTTTTATGCTTTCCATGTTTTGTATGCCTGTAAAGGTTGAACAATGTCAAGCAATCGTTGATGTCAGAATGGAGACAGTTTGGTTTCCATGTCAAGCAATCATGTTTTGTTCTTAAGTAGTAGTACTACCCCGTCCCAAAATAAATGTGTCAACTTTGTAGTAACTTCGTACCAGGCAGTAAAATTCACATTGTACTGGTTAGTACAAGGTTGAGCCAATTAATTTGTGATGGAAGGCGTATTGTTTATTACAAATTGCAGTTTCAAGTACCATATTAGCGTTGGAAGGCGTATGTTTTATTACACTGTATTGTTTGATTATAGATTGCAGTTTCAAGTACAAAATAAATGTCTCAACTGGGGCACATATTTGATTCTAGAGATTTCAGTGTGGTTAGATTTCAATATGGTTCCAACATGGTTAGATTCTGGAGAGGCACTCAACAACATGCGCAAAAAAGCCACAGATGTGCTTCTGAGAAGCACCGTCTTGCGTGGTTTTACCGCAAGATGGGATTCGACATTTATCGAGGACATTCCGGGTTTTATAAGTGTAGAAGGAATTTTTTTCACTTATATGTTATGTGGCAGAGGCACGGCTATTACTTTTGTGAGGAAGGAATGAACGTCGGAGGTACGTGACGCGAGGACTGACAATATGCGTCCGTTACTATTTTTCCAGAATGTTTTTTCAATTAACTGTGAGGGGCCTGAATGTGCCGACGGAACAGGCACGGTCACGTATGCAATAGGTGCAAGGTGGTCCCTAATGTCTCCTGAATGTATCATCTATACGCTTCACTGTTACAAGCACGATCGTCGTTCTTGTCGAGGCACGGAGGTGAAGGATGGAGCCTATGCCTCTGCGATAGTCACGTCCCATATTAAGAAGGAAGCAAATCTTCATAGACCCGGTACGTCGGAAGCTGGCTGATAACCCACAAGTATAGGGGATCGCAACAGTTTTCGAGGGTAGGGTATTCAACCCAAATTTATTCATTCGACACAAGGGGAGCCAAAGAATATTCTCAAGTATTAGCAGTTGAGTTGTCAATTCAACCACACCTGGATAACTTAGTATCTGCAGCAAAGTATTTAGTAGCAAAGTAATATGGAAGTAATGGTAACGATAGCAAAAGTAATATTTTTGGGTTTTGTAGTGATTGTAACAATAGCAACGGAAAAGTAAATAAGCAAAGAACAATATGTGAAAGCTCGTAGGCATTGGATCGGTGATGGAGAATTATGCCGGATGCAGTTCATCATGTAACAGTCATAACATAGGGTGACACAGAACTAGCTCCAATTCATCAATGTAATGTAGGCATATATTCCGAATATAGTCATACGTGCTTATGGAAAAGAACTTGCATGGCATCTTTTGTCCTACCTTCCTGTGGCAGCAGGGTCCTAGCGGAAACTAAGGGATATTAAGGCCTCCTTTTAATAGAGTACCAGACCAAAGCATTAACACATAGTGAATACATGAACTCCTCAAACTATGGTCATCACCGGGAGTGGTCCCGATTATTGTCACTTCGGGGTTGCCGGATCATAACACATAGTAGGTGACTATAGACTTGCAAGATAGGATCAAGAACTCACATATATTCATGAAAACATAATAGGTTCAGATCTGAAATCATGGCACTCGGGCCCTAGTGACAGGCATTAAGCATAGCAAAGTCATAGCAACATCAATCTCAGAACATAGTGGATACTAGGGATCAAACCCTAACAAAACTAACTCGATTACATGGTAAATCTCACCCAACCCATCACCGTCCAGCAAGCCTACGATGGAATTACTCATGCACGGCGGTGAGCATCATGAAATTGGTGATGGAGGATGGTTGATGATGACGACGGCGACGGATTCCCCTCTCCGGAGCCCCGAACGGACTCCAGATCAGCCCTCCTGAGAGGTTTTAGGGCTTGGCGGCGGCTCTGTATCGTAAAACGCGATGAATCCTTCTCTCTAATTTTTTTCTCCCCAAACACGAATATATGGAGTTGGAGTTGAGGCCAGTGGAGCGTCAGGGGGCCCACGAGGCAGGGGGGCAGGCGCGCCCCCACCCTCATGGACAGGTGGAGGCCCCCCTGACGTGGATTCTTCTTCCAGTATTTTTAATATTTTCCAAAATTAAGTTCCGTGGAGTTTCAGGTCATTCCGAGAACTTTTGTTTCTGCACATAAATAACACCATGGCAATTCTGCTGAAAACAGCGTCAGTCCGGGTTAGTTCCATTCAAATCATGCAAGTTAGAGTCCAAAACAAGGGCAAAATTGTTTGGAAAATTAGATACGACGGAGACGTATCACTGGCCATAAGGCATGCTCCTGCCACTGTGTTTTAGGTGACGTCACGTTTAGTGCCAGCGGGGTGGACGTAATGCTCGATTTTCTGATGTTTTTGTTGTCAGCAACTTTCTTAACATGTTACGCACGAGAGAGGTACGATTTTACCCGACGTAGAGGCACGCACGTGACGAACTGGAGGCACGGACGTGATTCTAAGGGAGGTACGGATGGGAAAGTATCGTGATGCAAGCATGTGATGGTGTGCCTCTTCTTTCAAGAAGCTTTCATTGACACGTTTTCATTGCGGGGGCTATGGACTATGAGCTCCATGTGTTTCCGAAGGCATTGGGCCTCATTAATGAACTTATTAGAGATAAGGTGAAGCTTTGGGTTGACGTCGATAATGTTGCGTAAAACGACGTGAAGCCGAGTTACGCACGGTCCCCTTGGTATCAGAGGCACAGAAGTGCCTATGTGGTGCACTAGAAATAAACTTGTCCAAAAGACATGTAAACTGCAAGCAAACTACAAGGTTATCTGCAAGCAAACTACAAGGTTATCTGCGACACAAGCAAACGGCAGTCTTGAGAGAAAGCAAATCTAATGAGAAATCTAGAATGGCATGAGCAATCTTCTAGATACTTTTCTTGGCCGGGACCACCTGCTTCAGTAGTCGTAGTTGCCACAGGACCTAGCACGCTTCCTGGTGTGCTCCTTGTCGACTTTTGCCCGGCGGAGCCCTTCCTGGACGATGGTGAGGCGGCTCCATATCTCGTACGCAGCGTAAGCGTCCTTTGCCGCGAACTCGATGTGCCTCATGGACAGGCACGCCCAGCGGCTGTGTTCTGCGTTGGTGAGTTCTCCGTCGTGGACAAGGATGCCTGAGACGTCCCCAAGGGAGTCCAGAGGCTTGGTAGTTGTAGGCACCCTCCATTCATTCTGGATGTCGACGAAGTGGGCAAGCTCCAGTCCGACGCGTCCAAGCATCTCTATGTCGCCGTCGATGGAGAAGCCAGCAAATGTGTACCTGGGGTCGGCGAGGAAGTTGTCGAACCTGGTGCAGTTATTGTCGGCGGCGCTCAGTTGGAAGAGCAGCACCGGATGATCCTTGCCGACGGAGAGCTGGACGAGGGCCGGTTTCTGATCTTCGCCAGCGTCGTTGGTGTACTCCACATCAACTCTGACGATCTTGTGGTGCTCGAATTGGAGGTGTCGGTCGTAGTGCTCGATGGTGGTCGCAGCTTTGTGCAAGTCGTTGGTGTCGATCACGTGCAACTTGGTGTTGCCGTGGGCCTGGACCTCCATGAATTCCTTGATGAATCCCATAGCCTGGAGAAGTTCGTCCTCCTGCAACCTGGTATTTCATGGGGAACAATGAGTGGGAGCGCAATGGCGATTTGTGTTGTTTGTGGGTGAGAAGTCCGCGGCGGAAGTCTAAATTTAAGGGCGGGGCAGCCGTAAAGGAGTGCACGATCTCACTGTCGATGCGGTTGTGCACATCGTGGGTTCTGGATCGTGGTTTCATTTCTCTGTGGGTGCGGTTGTGCACATCCTGTGTTTTTGATCATGGTTTTTCTTTATAAAAAATAAAAATAAAATCAGCAGTTATGTTTTTAACAACCGTTGTTTCTCCAGCAAGTCAGGGAGATGATCGTTGTCTTGCGTAGTTTGCTGTCAAATGTCAACTTTTACAATTTATCTCGTGAGGCATGCAGGGGCAGTATGTAGAGGCACAGGTCTCTGACCAAGAGAAGCATGCTTGAAGTGGTTGGTTTAACTCTCAGACACACGAGGGTGATACATTCACTGGGAGTGGCAATAGTTTTCAGTGATACATTCGCTGGGAGGAGCAGTGCTGTGTTTTTTCAGAGCCATTGTTGTGTGTCCATGTTGCAACTGACGCTACGAGATGGACAGAAAGAACGAGAAGCAACGAGAGGCATGGACATGCAGCCGCGAGAAGCACTTATACAACGAGAGCCGCAACTAGAGGCACAGATACGATGCTACGTGAGGCACAGACATGAAGCTACATGATTGCACGAACGTCAATTCGTGCTGTGGTGCTACGTGAGGCACGGGCACGAACATATAGCCATGCACTCAACTACATGCGCAAAAAGCCATAGATGTGTTTCTGAGAAGCACCAGTCTCCATGGTTTTACCGCAAGATGGGATTTGACATTTATCCAGGGCATTCCGGGTTTTACAAGTGTAGGAAGAATCATTTTTCAGTTATATGTTCTGTGGCAGAGGCACGGCTATTACTTCTGTGACGAAGGAATGAACGTCGAATGTACGTGACGTGAGGATTGACAATAGGCGTTCGTTACTGTTTTTCTGAATTGTTTTTCAATTAACTGCGAGAGGCATGAATGTGCCGACGGTACAGGCACGATCATGCCTGAAATAGTTGCAAGGTCGTCCCTAAGGTGTCCTGAATGTATCACCTATACGCTTCACTGTTACAAGCATGATCGTCATTCTTGTCAAGGCACGGAGGTGAAGGATGGAGCCTATGCCTCTGCGATAGTCACGTCCCATATTAAGAAGGAAGCAAATCTTCATAGACCTGATACGTCGGAAGCTGGCCGTAAGGCACGCTCCTGCCTCTGCGTTTTCGGTGACGTCATGTTTAGTGCCAGCGGGGTGGACGTAATGCTCGGTTTTCTGATGTTTTTGTTGTCAGCAACTTTCTTAACATGTTACGCACGAGAGAGGTATGATTTTACACGACGTAGAGGCACGCACGTGACGACCTGGAGGCACGTACGTGATTCTAAAAGAGGTAGGGACGCGAAGGATCGGGATGCATGCATCTGAAGGTGTGCCTTTGTTTTTAAGAAGCTTTCATTGACACGTTTTCATTGCGGGGGGCATGGCCTATGAGTTCCATGTGTGTCTTCGAAGGCATTTGGCCTCATTAACGGACGTGAAGCCAAGTTACGCACAGTCCCCATAGGAGTGGAGGCACAGAAGTGCCTCCGTGGGTGTTTTAAGTAGTTGGTGTTATTGACGGACAACCGTGCCTCTGTTTTCCGTAGAGTTCTTCTCTGAGGGTCACGGACGTAAGCAATGTTTTCCAAGGAGAATAAACACGTAACTACCTCTGTATTCAAAATGTTTTTCTAAAGTGTTCCATACGAACAATTTCTAATATCGTGTGTGAAATGGTTTGTTAGAAATTGTGCATTGCTTTTAGGAGCATTCTGTAATTGTTGTCCCTCCATTTCGACGCTGCATCCACAAAGGTACTAGTGCATTGCATGCTCTTCATTTTTGTGGACTGCTATGTGTACCTGCTCTGTGCGTTATGCTAATCGTATACTATTTGTACTGTGTTTATATTTTTCAGTTCACTCCAATATATTCTACTAATAGATAACTCCAACATTGCACTGGAAATAAACTTGTTCAAAAGATATGTAAACTGCAAGCAAATTACAAGGTTAACTGCGACATAAGCAAACCTTAACTTATAACAAGCAAACGACAGTCTTGAGAGAAAGCAAATCTAATGAGAAATCTAGAATGGCATGAGCAATCTTCTAGATACTTTTCTTGGCCGGGAACACTTGCTTCAGTAGTCGTAGTCGCCCCAGGACCTAGCGTGCTTCCTGGACTGCTCCTTCTCGAGTTTTTCCCGGCGGAGCCCTTCCGGATGGTGGTGAGGCGGCTCCATATATCGTACGCAGCGTAAGCGTCTTTTGCCGCATACTCGATGTGCCTCATGGACAGGGCATGCACGCCCAACGCTTATGTTCTGCGTTGGTGAGCTTCTTCTTCATGTCGTTGTAGTAGTCGTGGACAAGGATGTCTGAGACGTCCCAAGTGAGTCCAGAGGCTTGGTAGCTATAGGCACCCTCCATTCCTTCTGGATGTCGACGAAGTGGCGATCTCCAGTCCGACGCGGCCGAGCATCTCTATGTCGCCGTTGATGGAGAAGCCAGCAAACGTGTATCTGGGGTCGGCGATGAAGTTGTTGAACCTGGTGCAGTTCTTGTCAGCGGCGCTCAGTTGGAAGAGCAGCACCGAATGATCCTTGCTGATGGAGAGCTAGACAAGGGCCGGTTTCAGATCTTCGCCAACATCGTTGGTGTACTCCACATCAATTCTGACGATCTTGTGGCGCTCGAATTGGAGGTGTCGCTCGTACCGCTCGATGGTGGTCGCCGCCTTGTGCAAGTCTTGGTGTGGATCACGTGCAATTTGGTGTTGCCGTGGGCCTGCACCTCCATGAATTCCCTGGTGAATCCCATGGCCTGGAGCAGTTCGTCCAGCTGCAACCTGGTATTTCATGGGGAATAATGAGTGGGAGTGCAATGGCGATTTCCGTTGTTTGTGGTTGAGAAGTCCGCGGCGGAAGTCTAAATTTAATGGCGGGGAAGCGGCAAAGGAGTGCATGATCTCATTGTCGATGCGGTTGTGCACATCGTGGGTTCTTGATCGTGGTTTCATCTCCCGGTCGATTCGGTTGTGCACATCCTGGGGTTTTGATCATGGTTTTTCTTTATAAAAAATAAAAATAAAATCAGCAGTTATGTTTTTAACAACTGTTGTATCTCCAGCAAGTCGGGGAGAAGATCGTTGTCTTGCGTACTTTGCTGTCAGATGTCAACTTTTAGAATTTATCTCGTGAGGCATGCAGGGGCAGTACATAGAGGAACGAGTCTCTGACCAAGAGAAGCATGCTTGAAGTGGCTGGTTTAACTCTCAGACACACGGGCGTGATACATTCACTGGGAGTGGCAATTGTTTCCAGTGATACATTCGGTGGGAGGTGCAGTGCTGTGTTTTTTTAGAGGCACCGTTGTGCGTCTGTGTTGCAACTAACGCTACGAGATGGACAGAAAGAACGAGAAGCAACGAGAGGCGTGGACAAGCAGCTGCGAGAAGCACTTATACAATGAGAGGCGCAACTAGAGGCACAGATACGATGCTACGTGAGGCACGGACATGAAGCTACGTGATTGCACGAACGTCAATTCGTGCTGTGGTGTTACGTGAGGCACGAGCACGAACATTTAGCTGTGCACTCAACTACATGCGCAAAAAGCCACCGATTTGTTTCTGAGAAGCACCGGTATCCATGGTTTTACCGCAAGATGGGATTCGACATTTATCCAGGGCGTTCCGGGTTTTACATGTGTAGGAAGAATCATTTTTCACTTATATGTTTTGTGGCAGAGGCACGGCTATTACTTCTGTGACGAAGGAATGAACGTCGAATGTACGTGACGTGAGGATTGACAATAGGCGTCCGTTACTGTTTTTCCAGAATGTTTTTCAATTAACTCTGAGAGGCATGAATGTGCCGACGGAACAGGCACGGTCATATCTAAAATAGTTGCAAGGTGGTCCCTAAGGTGTCCTGAATGTATCATCTATATGCTTCACTGTTACAAGCACGGTCGTTATTCTTGTCGAGGCACAGTCTTGAGAGGCATGAATGTGCCGAAGCAACACGCACGGTCATGTCTGAAATAGTTGCAAGGACAAGATGGGAAGAAACAACGAGAAGCAACGAGGGGCGTGGGCATGCAGCTGCGAAACGCACTTATACAGCGAGAAGCACAGCTGGAGGCACAGGTACGATGCTATGTGAGGCACGGACATGAAGCTATGTGATTGAATGGACGTCAATCCGTGCCCATGTTCTGTCAAATGTTTTAAGTGACACTTTGTAAAGGCATGGATGTTTAAGGTGACAGAGCCATAGGGGAAGGCACTTGTTTTTTAGGAGAAGTGCTGTGCGGTTGACAGAGGTGTATAAATACTACTTGGCATCACGCTATTCTGCGGAGCACCATAGTGAAAATTATGTATACTACTGACGTGGGGAGCTAGCAACGTCACTAAACTATGCAGAAACATACTTCACCATGGCCATTCATCCTCCATTATTAGTCAGCGAATCTTTTTATTATTATCAGAGCTAAATAAAGTAAGCCACGCAAGTGTTTCACCTTCTTTGACCTGGAATTTTCACCACTGTCCTCTTGGACATAATTATATGCTCAGTTACATACCATGACATAACTAAACAACAAAACTGGTGTGTACAGCCTGTTCAAAAACTAGACATAAATTACTAAACTGTGATATCGGTAGTACAGCCACCGGCAACGCTCTATCAGGAAAGGTCGTTGATTATCATCCGCAGCAGCTTCATGTTTCCCAAAGTTGGCCACCGCTTTTCAATTGTGACGAGGACAATTGAACCAACCCTTAGTTGAGCTTCCCGGGCAAAATCTGAAAAGCCGGTCACCTCCATTCTGCCGTCGGTTCGTATGGAGTACGTTGTGCTCATGTCTATTGCACCATACACCTCTGTTAGGCTGATTCCACCGTTTTGAGGTAGATATCCTAGGTTCATCTTTAGAAGCCTCACAACGGCAGACGGGATTCTCTGCAAATTGTATCGATATTACTAGATAAAATCAATGTACAAGGACATAAAACATCAAAAATAACAAACAAAACCATGGCAGTGGATCAAAACAAATATTCAATGACTAACCAGATGACCATTTATGACATTGGTGACGTTTAGACGCTGCACAAAGGGTATGGTGGGGAAGTCGTCAGACTCAAACACAAAGTATATCATCTGTCCAAATTGTCTGTATGAGAGGTTTACGCCTCGACCAAACACTGTTTTCCCAATGTACTCCCTCTCTGAATAATTTAGAAAATCAAGAGCTGCTTGGAAAAAAATAACTCATTTTCAAACGAATTTGTTTAAACAAATGAACTCGCTATTAAAGTTTAAAAGGAGTGTTTAAATTCAATGCATGTGATCAAGTTGGGATGATAATCAACAGAATTGCATAAAATGTTTTGGAAATAACTTCCACTATAAGTATGACTTGCATTTAGTGGACATAGGTAGGAGCACCAAAGTATGCTGATAAACATCTATAGTTGATAAAATAGGATGGAAGTTGGTGCACTTACCTAGTGATGGTTTGGGAAGGGGCCTGTGACCTCCTCGAGAATCACCGAGTATCAGATCTATCTCAATGGACAGATTCCCAGTATTAGGGTTTATGATTATTAGATCTCGATAATGAAGATCGTAGTCACTAATTAACTTTTCCCACCTAGATCCATGAATTTTAGACCGGTTAGGTTCATCGGTGATGCAGATCTCATATGACAGATCCTCATTGGTGATTAGTACTGGATTCCTTTGTTTTCCTTCTTCTTGAAATGCTTCATCTTTCCACTGATGGATTGAAGAAGTGACTTGCTGCCTGCAATAGCATGGTACATACTGCGCAAGAAAAAAAAAACTTCAAACCGGCAAGAAGGAGTCCTTGAATACCGACATGTATAATCAAGACAGATAGCTTTTATCATATATCTACAAATTGTTTTCAACAGGTTGCCATTTGATAAAACAAGGTATATTGGAAAATTCAAAACATCTCGTTAAATGCTTAAATGTAGGCATTCCATTCCAATAATATGGGAGAAACTTTTATTTCGTGCCATCAGAAAGATACAGTAGTTGGTAGTAACTGATGGGCGGCATGGGGTGCCAAACATTTCTCCTTACTAGGCATGTCTTGTAGCATCGAGGAAGAGACACTGTTATCGCGCTGTGAAGAATGCCTGACTCCAATCCAGGGCAACCGAAGTTGGTACATATATCACAACACATGGTTTCCCCTGGAATACGTTGCAAAACAACGTTTATATGAAATTCTCAACACAAGGAAAATTATATTATCTTGAAAAACTATTGGGCTAAATGGGCACTTTTCATAAATAGTCGTTCACAAACAGTTTCCTAAAAAGACATGTGTAAAGCTTGATAGTTCTACAATGATAGTAAAAACAGATGAAATATAAATTTAATTAAATCAGTATTCTATTTTCCAAAAATGGTTGCTTAATTCATCACAATTCAGTATTAACTATTTTTAGAGCAGTTCACAATCTTGGCTGTCAATGTCAATCAGTGAAAGGATCTCTGCTGCTTGGTTATAAAAGCAGCTTTAGCAAATGTTTATTTCAAGACAAGGCAAGCAAAAAGCAGAAACAATAAACTATCACCAGGCGGCTCAAAAAAGTGTTTGTAACAATAATTTTTTTAATCTAAATTCGTCAAAGCTTCACCCAGCAACGTCGTCCGCAACCCTACCCTACCGTCGCCGACGCCAACCACTCGAACATGTGTGGCTAGGTGGTATTTGAAACGGGTGATCTATCAACGTTAACCTTGTCCCCAGCCTACAGGATCCCAAAGGCTGACTCCTAGTCAACAGCACCCCAAACGCGGACCTCCAGCGCCCTGTGGCCAGTTAAGCAATAAAGCGCACCGTCTGGCCACTCCCTTGGATTTTCGGCCCCCGCCCTTGTTTGCAAGACCTAACGGGCTTTAATTTAAACTACCAACCTCCCTCGGCGAAGTTCATCGCTCACCTGGGACTTGGACACCGCAGGTCGCTGCAGCTCGTAGCGTTCTCAAGCACAGACGCCGACTCCCAATCAACCCCACCCCTAAGAGGCATGGGTCGTGTACAGGTTCGGCCTTGTACTGTGCGGATTTGGTTTAGATCACAACGAATTTCCAGGCAATTCCTAGCATAACAGTGTAGATGCGTCGCTTTCAAACACGAAGAGACGAAACCAACAGAGAGGGAATTGGATCATAGCGACAAATTCACATAGAAATTAAGAGAAAATGGACTAACCCTAGATATAGAGGGAGAATCAAGATAGAAGAGACGATGAACTCTACAACGGGTGAGTGGGAGGGGGGGTCTGGGTTGGCACAAAACAGAACATACAGTTATAATACGCGCCTGCTCACTGACATGGGGCTACTGTACAGCGGCAAAGACAAGACTATTGGCTTATTGGAGCATAGAGGCATGGACTGGCGGCCCCAACACGCACGGATTTACATGCACATAAGGCACGGCTTTGTTTCTGTTTTCCAAATTTTCTCAGTGACGCGTTCATTGAGACACATGCGGTCTTTAAGCAGTCGTGGGACGGTTGTGCAGGTCCATGACACACGACCATGCCTCTGTTTTCCGAAGTATTTTTCCCTAGCACGGTCTCTCGAAGGGGCAGGGACGTGAAGCCACGATGCGCATCGTCCTGTAAGGATAAGAATGAGACGCATGGAAGGGCCTCTGTATTCTAAATGTTCTCAGTGACGTGTTCATTGACAGCCGCGCGGTCTTGAAGAAGTTGGCGCACGGTTGTACATGTGGACGACGCACGAACGTCTTTTGTGTTCTCCTAGTTGTTTTCGCATGACACGGCCACTCTGAGGGACAAGGGAGTGAAGCCACGGTGCGCACGGTTCTCCAAGGAGAAAATGCACTGAAGTGCCTCTGTTTTCGTAACATTTTAAGTTGCTTGTTCACTCAGCTAGGCACGGGTGTACGTTTAAATGACGCAAGACCGTGGTACTGTTTTCCGAATTGTTCTTTTCTCACACGGTCTCTCGGAGGGACACGGTGTCTGCAATTAAAAGGGGCACGGAATCTTTCTCTTTGATGAATTATTCGGATGCATCAGTTTTGTTCAATATGATAATGAGAATGGAAACCCAGCATCTAAAAAGTGATTGGAGGTTCGTTGCTGACCTTAAATCATTATCACAGCATTCCAAATGTTTTTAGCGACGCGTTCACACGGACGTATGATTTTCACAACCTCTTGATGCACGTTCGTTTCCTGTGGGGTGCACGGACGTCCTTCGGAGAGGCGCGGTTGCAACAGTTGCAGGTTTGCAGTGGACGCATGTTGCTTTTAAAAGACAGAATTTCATGCCAAGCAACTGAGATAAACAAGAGGATACTAGTTTGATTTTTGAGCATCTGTGTGAGCTGATTTTTTTATCATTGGGTCTAGAAACATATGATCGATATTGAAAACAGAAAGCATGTATGTAATTGATATCATAAATGTTCATATCCCTAATTTTAAAAATATGAGCTTACTGCCTAAAAAAAGCTTACATACGGTACGGTGCAAAACGAGTGAGAATTGTTTGACCATGTTTACACAATGCACTCATTCAATATAGCAAGTACATCTCTCCAGACCTATTTTCAGCATCCACAGTTGAATGGATCTGGCAAATCCAGATATTCAACACATGTGTTTTTTAAATCCATGTGCATATGCTTGCAAGTTGTTGTTAATTTAAGCTTGGCACAATTAGAAGCCCTTTTGTCCATCTGCAGTACCTCTTCTTGCCGTTTGTAAAATTCGCAAGTCAAATCTCTGCGCAGGCCAAACTTATGCCTGATGGTCAGTAGCATCGTAGCATTGAGAATAAAGAATGTCACAAATTCAGTGTTTGCATCTGTGACTTCATAGTCTTGCAGCGTTAATGTCCTCAAACAAATGTCGTGATTATTGAGAAACACCCGCTGCTTTTGGCGCCATTCATTTGTTATACCTCTTTGATCCCATCCCCCCCCTAAACACACATGAAGAGCAAACTAAGCAGTTAGTGCCAGTATATTATGTGTATTGTGCGTGGGCTTTCAACGTGTGTGAAATCATCACCTCGATAAACAAGTTCTACAAGCATTGAAAGCATCGCAGCAAGTCAACAATCTCATCGAGATTAAAGCATGTATGTGAGATAAACAAGGTCTTGATAGAATCCAGCACCGCGTGTAGGCTACTTATGCAGAGACCCTTCATTGAGCACACAACGTGATATTATTAGCTCATGGATGTGAATCTCAAGTGCTTTTGAATAACGCAGGCCAATGTAACGTGCAGAGGCAGTACCTGAATAACTGTAGACCCAATGACGATATTTGTTTCGTTGGGTAATTCAGAAATTTTTCCCAGTGTGTCCAACACAGGCGCGGACAAAACTGTTATTCGTAGTTGTGCATCTACAGAAACATGTAGCAGTCTCTGGAGGGAAGGGGCATCCTCAATGACCAGCTTTCCTCCGTCGGAATGAATGCCAATGCTTACAAGCCTAGCTGAGCTTATTCGTAGACAGCAGAATTTCTTGTTGCAAACAAGCAGCAGGCACTGCAGGGCAGGGCAACCGTGGTGGATGAACTTCCGCAAGGAGACATCCGATATATAAACCTCCACCAGCGAAAGTCTGCTGAGTAGTGGGAGGCAAAGCATTTCTACTAGATTGTCTTCTGTTTTGCACATGGCGAAGGTGACGGTGTGGAGAGACGAGCGAAATCTCGAGATGGATGCCGGTGGTGACGACATAGAAGAAGGGATTCTGCGTGCTTGCCTGGGCCCTGGGTAGAAGAAATTTGGGAATATATGATAGAACTCTAAAACCCGGAGTTGGTCCAGATTCTGAGACAGGAACAACTCATCGACGCTACAAGGTTGGCACTGGAGGTAGCTTGTCGGGATGCAGAGGCGGCGAATCGGGCCCTCGTGATTGGAGAGGATAGATACAGGAAGACTGAAGCCATCAGTGACATATTCTCCGCGGCAGTTGCAACTAAGATGTCGGCATTGAGTTCCGACGTATGTTTCCTGGATGATTTGCTTGCCCGGGAGAACGCGGATGATTTGGCAACAGATTTTTTCCAAAGATCTGGTAGAACGAGTATCAAGGATCACACGAAAGTCGAGATCGAGGGGTGCGGTGCGCCATATGCGGCGCCACCGAGATGCGAGAACTTGTGTGCGCATGCCTTCCTTTATGGACAGATGAGAGATGATCTTGCCAAGGATGGCGTCCGGGAGATCGCTGATGCGGTCTGGACCAGACTCAACTTGGTTCTCTGATCCAGTGGGCGGGCCACAATCGCTCCTCTTAACGAGCTTAGAGGGCACGGGTACAGCCGCGAACCTCGTCTTCTTGTTGCTAGAGGCACGCTTCTTCATCTCCATTGCCGAGCTCATGCCGCCTCCATTACAGCACTCTGTGCGGTGGATTTGGAGGGAGGGTTAGGGTTTTACGATTCACAAAGACGACAATATATATATACGTAAGATCTAGAAGATTTTGATAGACGTGGTGGAATAGTCATGGCTTCGACAAATGTGTGTCTTGATGAGGCACGGCTATCAACCGTCCGGATACACAGATGTTTGGTGGCAGAGGCATGGGTCGGCATACTCAATTAAGGACGCATGGTTGTGCGGTCTGTAGAGACATGGTGGTGTGGAGCCACGACACAGGGGCAAGTGTCATGTGAGGCACATGCGTGCAGGTGCTGGAGGCACCTAATTGCAGTCTGTGCAGGCACCGACCCGATTGAAGCCTCTACACACATAGGTATCAACTCCCTGGATGCACAAAAGTGTGGTGACAGAGGCATGGCTGTGAACTCTCAGTTGAAAAGACATGGTTGTGAAGTCTCTGGATCCACGTGCTGTGTGTCTCCAGGGGAACGTAAAAGCCACGGCTCGTGTCACGTGAGGCACAAGGGTGCAGACTCCAGGGGCACCGAAGTTTAGCCTCTATAGGCACGTATGATTGTCAACCATGTGGATGCACAAAATTATGGTGGCAGAGGCATGGATCCGAATACTCAGTTAGGGAGGTACGGTTGTGGAACCACATAAGGGCGTGGCATCACGGGCACGTAAGAGTCACGGCAAGTGTCATGTGAGGCACGTGGATTGAGACACCGGACGCACGGAAAGGAAGCCTCTTAGGCACGAGTGTGAACCCTCTGGATGCACAAAGGTGTGGTGGCATGGGTGAGAATACTCTGTTGGAGAGGCACCGTTGGGAAATCTTTGGACCCACGGGCGTCTGGCTGCACGGGCACGTAAGAGTCACGGCTTATGTCACATGACCCACATAGATGCAGGCGCCGAAGGCACTGTTGGGGAGCCAGTACACGCACGGGCATGGCATTTCTCCAGGCCTGTCTCGGCAAAAACCCTCTCTGGGTGCACAAAAGTGAGCGCAGAAGGCGCCGAAGTGAGGCCTCTACAGGCACGTGTACCGGCCCTCTGGATACTCGGTTAGAAAACCAGGATTGTAAAATTTCTACACATAGTCTGACCTTAAGACGAAGAACGGCCGTCATGTCACGAGAAGCACGGTTTTATGGGCGTACGAAGCACGGACGTGCTTCGGTATTGGAAAGGTTTCCACTGATGAGTTCATTATCAGGAGAATGGTCCTATGCTAACAAGAGTCAGGGTCGTGACTGTCAATACTCAGAATCTTTCCGCTAAAACATTCAGTGTGCAAGGCATGGACGTCCCGTGGTATGGAGCACGAGTTTACAACTCGGAATCTTTCTGCTCAAACACACTATGAGCATCTTGTTCGTTCTAACAACACATATATTTATTGTAGCTTCAATGTTTTTTTCCCTTCCGGCTGCGTACTGTTCTACTTCACAGAACCAATCTGGTAACATGATATAAATCCATATCAAATGGCACCATATTAAAATTGCTTACAGCTGGTGTCGCCTGTTAGAAGACAAGCACAGTTACAACACTTTCTAGCCAAGGATTGTTATGGCAAGCTTACAGACGGTGCAAAAAAGTACAAGGTTTGTCTGTTCATGTTTGGACAAAACGCACGTTCAAAAGGGAGCAACAACATGTAACCCTGCAACCTTGAACAACTAACTCCAGCTCTGTGTTCAGCAGTCATAGCTGAATGGGTCCGTCAAATCCAGGTATTCAACAGGCGTGAGTTCTAAATAAAAGAACTGGTGGTTGCACGCTGCTGATAATATAAGGCGAGCATGTTCAGAAGCCTTTTTGTGCCACAGGAAATCCTTTTGCTGCTTTTCGTAAAATTCTTCCGTGAAGTCTTGGTGAAAGCGATAGTTAAGCCTCATGGTCTCAAGCTTGCTTGCACTCAGAACAAATAACCTCACAAATTCAATGTTTACCAAGCAGGGTTCATAGTCATCCAGCGTTACTGTTGAAAGTGCGTTATATTGACTAGAGGGGGGGGGTGAATAGGCGATTTTTATAAATTCTTTACTGAGGAATTTGTGGGTGAGGAAATTCCTTAGCGAAGAACTACTTGCAGCGGAATAAGTACTCAAGATTAATCATAGCAGAACATAGGCATGGTCATCATGATGAAATGAAGACAAACACAGAGTACAGAAAGCATAAACACAGGATAGCACAGGATGAAGACAAACAGACTGAAGAAATTGAACTGAGGAAATTGAGAAAGTCTTCAGTCAAAGTCTTCAAACACAAATATGACAAGCACACAACACAGTAATGAGGAAATGGAAGAGTTGAGGAAATAGAACCAGTAAGCTCGGTGAAGACAATGATTTGGTAGACCAGTTCCAACTGCTGTCTCAGTTGTACATCTGGTTGGAGCGGCTAGGTATTTAAACCTGAGGACACACAGTCCCGGACATCCAGTCCTGAACACACAGTCCAGGACACCTAGTCCTCATGTATTCTCCTTGAGCTAAGGTCACACAGACCTCGCCCAATCACTCGTGGTAAGTCTTCAGGTGACTTCCGAACCTTCACAAACTCGGTCACTTGGCGATCCACAATTTCCTCTTGGATGCTCTAGACCATGACGCCTAACCGTCTGGAAGAAGCACAGTCTTCAAAGGTAACAAGCGTCGGATCCACGCAGGATCAATCTCTTTAGTGATGCTCAATCACTTTGGGTTTGTAGGTGTTTGGGTTTGGGGTTTTTCCTCACTTGATGATTTTCGCTCAAAGTCCTCGGAGGATGGGATGCTCTCAAATGACAAGTGTCAGTTTCTCTCAAAGCAGCCAACCAGCTAGTGGTTGTAGGGGGTGGCTATTTATAGCCTAGGGAGCAGCCCGCATGATAAGACATAAATGCCCTTCAATGATATGACCGTTAGGTGGGTAGATATTTTGGGACAGCTGGCGCATAGCACAGCAACGGTCGGAAATTTGAGGTTCAAATTCCTCAGGGCTATCATGTTCCTCACTGTGTAGGCAATCCGCACTGGCGAATTCCTAACTCCTTAGTCAGAATAAATTCCTCAGAGACCAGAAGAACTTCGTCTCTGTCACTGAAGAGTATGACTGAACTGTATGAGATTTCCAATGGCTTCACTCGAAGGGATTGGTAGGTGTAGGATTTTGAGTTGAGCATCACATGGAAATTTTTCCTTAGTATTTCCTCGACCCCCTTTAATAGTACGGTGTTTCCTATGACTCAAGAAAGAGAAAATGAAACTACGAAAACAAAAGTCTTCACGCTTCATATTCCTCAAATGAATACCAAGTCTTCAAGGTCACACCAATTTCTTCACCTTCAAAGTCTTCAGAAAGTCTTCAGTAATCCAAAGTCTTCAGTCGAAGAACTTCATTTTTAGGGGTCGACTTTCTCTATAATTATCAAACTCCTCATAGACTTATAGATCTGTGTACACTCACAAACGCATTAGTCCCTTAACCTATAAGTCTTCAATACACCAAAATCACTAAGGGACACTAGCTAGATGCACTTACAATCTCCCCCTTTTTGGTGATTGATGACAATATAGGTTAAGTTTTCAACGGGGATAAACATATGAAGTGTAAATACTGATATTGAGGAATTTCATTGCAAGATATAGAAGAACTCCCCCTGAAGATGTGCATAGTGAGGAATTTGCTTTTGAAGCAATGCACACTTGAAGAGTTGAATCATGAAGATCTCCCCCTATATCTTGTAATTCATACACGCATTTGACATAATATATGAAGAATTTGAAATGCATGATGAAATATGGTGACTGATGTAATTCAGCATGCATGCAATAACATTAATGAGGAATAAGCATGCAGAAGAAACAGCAAAAGTATCAGGTCACCATAGAGTTTAAGTTTACAACTCGATCCAGCAAAGTCTTCAAAAGAACGAGAGTTGCAACTTAGAAAAAAAACGCGCATATAATAGACCCGCTTGAAGACTAACTCAATTTTCCCCCCCTTTGTCATCAAATGACCAAAAGGGTCGAAAATGAGGACTAACGCCCCTGAAGAATATCCAGGTGATGAAGGAGCGTCAGCATTGTTGGGGTCGGTTGTTGGAGTAGGGCCTGCCGCAGTGTCATCCAAATCTTCATTTTCATCAGTGTCACGTGATGAAGAATAGGAGCTGGCCACCAAGGAAGGAACCTTGACCTTCTTGTACTTCTTCGGAGGAGGTGCAGCCCAGTCAAGATCGTCCTTGAGACCCATTGTCTTCAGATCTTCTTCACTATAGACTTGAGATAGAACAGCCCAGGTGCGGTTGAGGATTTCATGAAGGTAGTAGTGGTTTTTCTTCACTGCATTGTTGGTAGCAGTCATGTTGTGAAGAATTGAACCAAACTGACGCTTGACCCATTTATGATTGCGATCAACCTTCTGGTGAAGACTGAGGAGTAGCTCACGGTCAGTCATCACCCTGGGTGCTGTGCCTTGAGGATTTGCTTGGGTGCGTTGGCGGCAGAGTCATGGGTGGCAGAGTCATCATTGGTGGAGTAGAATGCAGCCTTGCGAAATTGTCCATCCAATGGACGACTGCCTTCATCAATTACAGCAGTAGCCTTGCCCTTTTCATCAGCTGAGGAAAATGTCCGTTTGAGGACTTCAATTGGGGCCAAGTAGCTGCAATGGTTTAGTGTATCAGCTTTATAGTTGAGTGAAGACCTTTCCTGATGAATCTCATAATCCAAGGTGCATAAGGCTTCAACTCGAATGGAGATATGGCGACATTAGCCAGAGTCCTCATGAAGAAATCATGGAAGTTGATGGGTATGCCATGAATGATATTGAAAAGCAGATTCTTCATGATGCCAACGACTTCTTCTTCATTTGAGTCGTGGCCCTTGATTGGACTCAATGTCTTCGTCAGAATGCGATAGACAGTACGAGGCACATACATCACTTCCTTCACAAGGAATTTTGTTCTTGAGGTCTGACCTGGCTTCAAAGGCTTCATCAGCACTTGCATGTAGTGATCGGTTAGCTCAGGTTCATTGTAGACGCAACAAGAACCTTCAAGGGGCGGACTGAGAGGTAAGGCACGAAGCAATTCAGTAGCTGGTGCCTTGTAGTGAGTGTTTTCAGACATCAAGTCCAGCACCCATGAATTCACATCTTCAGAATTTCCGGTGATGTGCAGCGTTGCATAGAATTGAAGAATAAGTTCTTCATTCCAATCACAGATGTCAGTGCAGAAATTTAACAGTCCAGCATCATGAAGAACACTGAGGACTGGCACGAAGCACGGCAGAGATTCCATGTCCACGTTAGGAATGTGCTCATGATCGAAGACTTTGTCTTTGTCGAACAGCACCGAGGAATAGAAATTTGCCTGGCTGGCAGTCTAGAAACCCCTCTTCCTTATGCGAGCAGAGTCATAAGGGTTGTAATCAGTGAAGAATACATGCTCGCCAAAGAAGGCATCAGTCTTGAATTTTTGCTTCCTGGAGAAAGGATCCTTTGGTTTGGGCAGAGGAGTGTCAGTGAGTTGCATCACAACCTCAGGAATCGCAATCTCAGGTTCTTCAGGCTGAGGAATTTTTGGTTCCTCTTCAGTGGCAGCCTGGTGCTTGAATTCTTCATTTTCAGTTTCTTCAGCACTAGCGGCTGGAATGTCTTCATGAGCTTCATCAGATCCCATTTGAACTGTAGTGACTGGGGACTGAGGAATTTGCTACAGTGGAGTGAAGAGTGGAGAATTGGGGTGCTGACTTTCCCAAAAGTCATCATTCATCATAGGTGTGGTACAGCCAATGTCCACATCTTCATCTTCAATTTCTTCAATGCCGGCCTCTTCAGCAGTAAACTGAGGCACAGGCGAGGAAACAACTGGGGTTGAAGGGATTTCATCCACTTCAATTTCTTCATCCATCTGCTCTGACGTAGCAGCAGAAGGAGTTTCTTCATCAGATCCGCTAGGGATCACATATTCTTCACCAAAAGGAACAAGGTCCTTTGATGACATGGTTGAGATTGGAATAGCATCAATCGGGTTTGCAAAAGAGCTGGTCATAGGCTTCATTTTCTTCGGGGCCGAAGAATCTGAAGAAGCTGATGCTTTCCTTTTCTTCACAGCTGCACGCTCTGCAGCCTTGGTCTTCTTCACATCAGATGCAGATGGAAGGATTGGAGTTGGAGTAGGCGCAGGAGGAGCAGAGGAATTTGGTTCAGTTTCTTCAGGCACAACTGATGCAGTTGCCCTGACCTCTTCATTTTCTTCAGGCGCACCGCTAGTGGGTGCCCTGGAACTCACATTATCTTCAGTAGCCTGATTGTCATTAGCGGTGCTGGCATGTTCTTCAGTTTGCTGAGCAGATGTTTCAGCCTGAGTGACTTCAATATGCACAGGGGCAGCGGCACTTGAAGTGAGTGTCTTCGTCAGATTGACGAACCTGACCTTGGCTCCTTTCCAATCAGCATAGTAAGCATTGAAATCATCGCTGATGACTTTGATTTCAGACTGGAGCTTTACAAGTTCATCAGTTGTCATAGAGACAACATTGTTCTTCAGGAACTTCTCCTTCCTGTACTGTGCTTTCTTGAGTTGCCTGGCCTTCTCATATTTCCATTTTTCTTCACTGATGAAATGGGTCAGCATGTGACTTTGGCCAGGTGTCAACTTGAAATCAGGCATAGGAGTGTTTGGGTACTTGTGCCAGAGATCAATGTAGTCGAGGATCAGCTTTGGATCCAAAAGCAGTGGCACTTCTGTGCCCTTGGCTCTAGCGGCCCTTACTTGCCTGTCTCTGATGATTTCAACAAGTTCTTCATCATCGGCTTCGTCTTCATCAGACGGTTCTTGGAAGGCGACCTGCTTCTTCTGAGGACTTGGGCGAGAGCCTTGTCCAGCAGTTGTCTTTGTCTTCAGCAGAGAGGGTCCTGTTGAAGACTTTGGTGCAGCTGAGGAACTAGCCGAAGCTCCTGAGGCAATAGAGATGCCTGTAGTCCTTTGGCACGTGGCAAGATGCATAGGTGCTGAGGATTTTGTCGGAGTAGCTGAGGACTTTGGAGGAGCAGGAGCGGCTTGAGGAATTGGTCGTGAGGGCTGAGCTGTGGAAATTGGCCGTGAGGGCATTGACAAAGAGGCACTTGGCTTGTGCGCATGCTTCTTTGCCATGGATTTCTTCGGCCGTACAGAGGCCTCAGCAGCAGTAGCAGCAGTGGAATCTTCGTTGAATTTCTTCACTGCATCTTTTGCCTGTTTGGCCAACTTGGCTTGGCGCTTGGCCCATTCTTCAGGAAAATCGTCACCGCGCTTGATGCTAGTGGGATCTGCATCTTGGCCAGGTGCCAATGGAGGTCTTGAGCATGGAGGAGTAACAGCGAATTTCTTCATGTATTTTGGAGTCACATATCTGTACTCCCTCCACTCTTTTGCCCATCTCCTTTCTATCCTCTGAATGCGCACCTTGCGCTGATTTTTATCTTCCTCAGGGGGTGTGCAGTATCCCGCATAAATGTCCTCAGGGATTTCAAAGGCAGTATTGACCTCAGGCTTCTTTCCTCCCTTTTGTGGCCTCTTTTCATTAGCCATTTTCTTCAGTTGAGGAATTTCAACAATTGATCTCTCTGAAGAAGTATGCAAATTTTCTTCAAGGAACGCTGCAAATGAGTTAAGTTGATGAGAACCTAGTGATTCAGCAGCGGACATGAGTACCTGTGAACAGAGTATAGTTGCGAGGAATTTGGAGAGGTCATATGCGTTCTCAGAAGGTTTTTCAATAAGAACAAGTTTGAGGAATTTGACCAGATGAGTCTTGAAGAATTTCACTAAGCGTTCTTTGTCTTAGGTTCTAGAGTTGTATAGATCGAAGATCCACACAATTGAGGAATCTTGAAGAAAAGTGATGCTTAGAGAAACGAATCAAGAGCGGATGACATGTGAGGTGTTTAGTGTGTGAGGATTTGAAGAAAAACACCTTTGAAGATTTTGTGGTAAACATTTGAATCAAAGTGGGCAGTAAAAGTAACTTTTAATTACCCTGAACAAAGAACACGACGAACAGGGATGTGGAGAAGTGAAGCTCGTCTGTGCAGATCTTCCATGCCCTAACTTGGCGGAGGAAGACGGCTACGGCGGCAGCGGAGTGAATATTTCCGTGGCCGGCGTGAGTATGGTGGCGACGAGGTCGAGGCAGTGAAGCTCTTCCTCATCGGCGACGATGATGTAGCGGCAGCGCTAGGGTTTGAGAAGCTCGAGCTGGAGAGAGGTCGAGCAGAGTAAAAGAAGCGAGGAAGGGGAGAGGGGGTATTTATAGCCACGGTGAAAAACGGTTCACCCGAAGAAATTGGACGAACGTGCCCCTGACCCTTCTCATTCGCATGACATGTGTCACCCACCTACTGAGAAGTGGAGATCGTGTTAGATCATGGGTGAATAGATAAGTATATCGTGGGAAGCGGAACGGTTTGAGCGGCAAAGCCAAAAATTTGGATAAGATAAGTTAAAAGTTCCGTTCGCAAATTCTTCAGCTGACAAGGACACAGTGAAGATTTTGAACGAGTTTCAAATAGAACGCACATGAAGAATTTGTGAATAGATTGAGTTGAGTATAGCATAGAGGGGAAGGGTCCGATCACATTCACTTAGCAGAAATAGCAACTTGAAGAATTAGCAATAAGTGAATGCTGTAGAGGACATAAACTCATATATATATATATATATATATATATATATATATATATATATATATATATATATATATATATAGCCAATGAAGAGAAACGACGGAAACAGCAAAGATTTTGCAAAGTTGAAGAATATGAACAACTGAGGAATTTCAAAACTGAGGAAAAACTCAAATTGAAGATTTTCAACTTTTGTGGTGGCGTGACCCACCGTATAAGAATGATGATTTCAGACACCGCGTAGAATTGTCGTAGGGTTCTGAGAATCAAATTCTTCATTAATTTCTTCACACTTAGAGTGTTATTCTTCATTGATTGAAGAAAAACGTTTCTTCATGTGTTGCACATCTAAGTCATCAATTTTGCGGAAGTGTTAGGATGAGTGTCCTTTTCAAAGAACATTAGAAGATTCTAAGATATTTAGCTCACACTGCAACTTGATAAATTTCTTCTCATCCAAGGGCTTTGTGAAGATATCGGCTAGCTGTTCTTCAGTCTTCACATGCTCAATAGAAATGTCGCCCTTCAACACATGATCGCGAAGAAAATAATGACAAATCTGAATGTGCTTTGTCTTCGAGTGCTGAACTGGGTTGTGAGCAATCTTGATGGCACTCTCATTGTCACAGAAAAGAGGCACATTCTTCACGTTGACGCCGTAGTCCTTGAGAGTTTGCTTCATCCACAACAATTGAGCACAGCAAGAACCAGCAGCAATGTACTCAGCTTCAGCAGTAGACAGTGATACACAGTTCTGTTTCTTCGAGGACCAACAGACCAAAGGTCATCTGAGGAAATGACATGTACTAGATGTTGACTTGTGATCCACATGATCACCAGCATAGTCAGCGTCCGAATATCAAACAAGATCAAAAGCCGAGCCCTTGGGGTACCATAATCCTAGTGTTGGTGTGTGACCAAGATATCGAAGAATATGCTTCACAGCCTTATGGTGTGATTCCTTCGGTGTAGCGTGAAATCGGGCACACATGCAAACATTAAGCATAATATCTGGCCTAGATGCACATAAGTACAATAAAGAACCAATCATGGAGCGGTATACCTTTCCATCGAAGTCAATACCATTTTCATCAGTGCACAGATGGCCATTTGTGGGCATAGGAATTTTGACGCCTTTGCAATCTTGCATGCCGAATTTCCTCAGTACATCCTTGAGGTATTTCTTCTGAGATATGAATATGCCATTGCGCTGTTGACGAATTTGAAGACCTAAGAAGAATTTCAACTCTCCCATCATAGACATTTGATATTCTTCACTCATCATATAGGCAAATTCATCACTATAATGTTGGTCAGTACAGCCAAAGATGATGTCATCAACATATATTTGGCATACAAACAATTCATCATCATATGATTTAGTGAAAAGAGTAGGGTTGAGTGAACCGGGTTTGAAGCCTTTCTTCATGAGGAATTCTTTTAAAGTATCATACCATGCCCGAGGGGCCTGCTTGAGGCCATAGAGGGCCTTATTTAGTCTGAAGATTCTGTCAGGATGCTTAGGATCTTCAAAACCTAGGGGTTGAGCAACATATACTTCTTCCTCAATCTTACCATTGAGGAATGCACTTTTCACATCCATTTGATATAAAGTGATATCATGATGGTTAGCATAAGCAAGTAATATGCGAATAGCTTCAAGTCTAGCAACGGGTGCAAAAGTTTCATCGAAATCAATTCCTTCAACCTGTGTGTAGCCTTGAGCTACTAGCCGTGCCTTATTCCTCACCACAAGGCCATTTTCATCTTGCTTGTTGCGGTAGATCCACTTTGTGCCAATGATATTGTGTTTGCGAGGATCTGGACGATTGACCAGTTCCCAAACGTTGTTGAGCTTGAACTGATGTAATTCTTCTTGCATGGCCTGAATCCACTCAGGCTCCAGAAATGCTTCATCTACCTTAGTGGGCTCTGTGATAGAGACAAAAGCATAGTGCCCACAAAAGTTAGATAAATGTGAAGCTTTTGAGCGTGTGAGAGGACCTGGTGCTTCAATGTCATTGATGATCTTCTCAACTTGCACTTCTTTTGCAACGCGAGGATGAGTAGGTTGTCATCGAGGAATTTGATCAGCATTTTCTTCAGCAATTTCTTCAGGTGCATTAGCTCGACGTTCTTCACGTTCTGGAGTGAATTCTTCAGCAGATTCTTCGGTAGGAATGACATCCTCAGTAGCCTTGAACTTGATAGTTTCCTCAGGTGCTGGTTCATCTATCACAGAGGGTAGGTGCTCTGTTTGCGAGCCATTAGTTTCATCGAACCGCACATCTACAGTTTCAACAACCTTGTGAAGAACGGTGTTGAAGACTCTGTAAGTGTGCGAGTCCTTTCCGTAACCAAGCATAAAACCTTCATGTGCTTTCGGTGAAAATTTAGCATTGTGATGAGGATCTCTAATCCAACATTTAGCACCGAAGACTTTGAAATAACTCACATTGGGTTTCTTGTCAGTGAGGAGTTCATAGGCAGTCTTCTTGAAGAATTTGTGAAGATATACCCTGTTGATGATGTGGCACGCAGTATAAATTGCCTCAATCCAGAAGTGACGAGGCGTCTTGTACTCATCAAGCATAGTGCGAGCCATCTCAACAAGAGTTCTGTTCTTGCGCTCCACGACGCCATTTTGCTGAGGAGTGTAAGGAGCAGATAAATCATGAGTAATACCAAGTTCATCAAGAACAGAATTCTTGAACTCAGTTCCATTGTCACTTCTGACGTGCTTGATCTTCACACCAAAGTTGGTTGAAGCCCTCGAGGAAAATCATTTGAAGACCTCCTACACTTCATGTTTGTAAGTAACAATGTGTACCCATGTGTAACGAGAGTAATCATCAACAATAACAAGCCCATAGAGAGATGCGTCATTTGTGACAGCTGAGTAATGGTTAGGACCAAAGAGGTCCATGTGAAGCAATTCGAATGGTCGAGTAGTGGTCATGATAGTCTTCGCTGGATCCTTAGCCTTGGTCATCTTTCCAGCTTCACAAGCTCCACATAGGTGATCCTTGAGGAATTTGACATTCTCAATACCAATGACATGCTTCTTCTTCACAAGCGTGTGCAAATTCCTCAAGCCTGCATGACCAAGTCGTCGATGCCATAGCCATCCTTCTGAAGCCTTTGCAAGTAGGCACACGGCTGGTTGCGGTCCTGTAGAGAAATCAACAATATACAAGTCTCCTCTCCTAAAGCCTTCGAAGACTTTGGAATTGTGAGCTTCCATAACCACAACACAACGATACTTGCCAAAGACAACTACCATATCAAGATCACAAAGCATTGAGACAGACATGAGGTTGTATCCTAAGGACTCGACAAGCATGACTTTGTCCATGTGTCGATCCTTTGTGATTGCAACCTTACCTAGACCCAATACCCGACTTTTGCCTTTGTCAGCGAAGATGATGTGCTTCAGATGCGATGGTGATAAGGGAGCATCAATCAATAGATTCTTGTCACCACTCATGTGATTTGTACATCCACTATCGAGGACCCACTCAGTGGCTTTGGGTTGATCATCCTGCAAATGAATTAGTGCAGCTTACGAACTTCATATACTTCATCAGTGAAGAATATGACATCAATTCATCAGATCAATTTCATCAAGCAATAGAACAGATAAAGCAGTATGAGGACGTGAGAAATGAAAGTTCATTTCTTCATGATTAGCCTGCGTCCTTTCAGGCAAACTTCAGGTCTCTAGCAAATTCTTCAGACGTTCAAGTACGTCTAGAGACCTGACCCTGCATAATAGATTAGTTCTTTTTCTTCACCACCCACATCTGAAGGGGTGGCAAAGAGTTCATCACTCTGCGAGGCTCCATACGAGAAAGGTGGCATAGAAGCCAATCCATTTCGTTTCACATAAGAGGAGTTAGGGTAAGCATATGAATAAGCAGAGAAATTCTTCGAGGACTGATGAACATAATGATTAGAAGAATAATGCTCATATTCATAGCCCTTAGCTCTTCCCTGCGAAACAGAGTTGTTAGCACGATGATAATCATATGAGGACTTTGATCCTTTTGAGGAATTTGATCCACGTGAGGAATTTGGTCCGTATGAGGACTTGGATCCATATGAAGAATTTGGTCCATATGAAGAATTTGATCTGGGGTTCCTATTCTTCACAGGTGGTATCATGAGGACATTCACCTGAAGACTATCAAGGCACCTTTTGGGAACACAGATTTTCTTCATAGGAGAACCGTTCCTGCAGTTAATGCCAACATATCTAGCAAATACTTCACCATTCTGATTTTTAAACAGTTTGTAGTTGGAGTCAAATGACTCATCAGAGGAACGATAAGATTCACATGTAAAGCCAGATAAATTAGATGGATCAACTGGAGGTCCCTTTGCAGCAACCCATGAGGTTTTGGGGTACTGCTCAGGCTTCCAATATGTACCATCAGCATTGAGTTTCCTCTCAAAGGCAATACCCTCTTTCCTAGGGTTTCTGTTGAGGATCTGCTTTTTAAACACATCAAAAAGAGTCTGATGCCCTTTGAGGCTTTTGTACATGCCTGTCATGTACAATTCCTTCAGGCCTGCATCGTCAGTGATACTAGCAATGTCCTCAGATGAGGAATTAGTGATAGTAGAGACAGTTGAAGAATTTGTAGCATTAGAAGCATTTGAACATTCAGGTGAAGAATTAGCAAATTCACGTTCAATGCATTTCAAACGTGGAGGAACAAATTCTTCCTGAGCAGCGCTGATTTCTTGAGCAAGTAATGAATTGCGCTCCTTCTGAAGATCTGCATAACTCACTCTTAGCTTCTCAAGATCTTGAAGGGTGTCATACTCAGTATGAAGTCCCTGAAGACTTTCAGCCAAAGCTTTTGACTGATCCATTTCTTCACCCAACATATCATTGCTCTTACTATGCATGTTTTGAACCTTTTCCAAAGCTCTTTGTTGTTTAGTGGCAAGGGAAACAAGCTTGACATAACTGGGTCCTAATTCATCATCAGATTCATCATCACTAGATTCAGACATATAGCATTCAGTTACCTTTTCACCATCTGCCATAAGGCATGGTGAGGAGGATGATGATTCTGGTTCGAATGTCATTGATTTGAGAGATTCCTTGAAGTCGTCAAACCAAGGATCATGACGGGTTGATGACCTTCATAGACATCAGAGAGACAGTCCTAGATAAGCTTCGCATGATCGAGATGCATAACGTTCCTGAACTGATTTTGAGATAGATAGGAGCAGATGACGCCCTTCGCCGTGAGGTTGAGAAGAGTGTACTTGCGAATGTCATCAGCTTCCGCCATCTTGCACAGATCGGTAAGACCAATCTCAGTGACGGTCCACAGTTCGTTGTTCATCGCCATGAGGCGCTTCTTCATCATGGCCTTCCACTTGGGATAATCATGACCGTCAAAGATGGGACATGTCACTTTCTTCATACCTGTGTTCGACATAACTAAAACTCTAGGTGGTTAAACCAAAATCACACAGAACAAGGGAGTACCTTGCGCTGATACCAATTGAAAGTGCGTTATATCGACTAGAGGGGGGTGAATAGGCGATTTTTATAAATTCTTCACTGAGGAATTTGTGGGTGAGGAAATTCCTTAGCGAAGAACTACTTGCAGTGGAATAAGTACTCAAGATTAAGCATAGCAGAACATAGGCATGGTCATCATGATGAAATGAAGACCAACACAGAGTACAGAAAGCATAAACACATGATAGCACAGGATGAAGACAAACAGACTAAAGAAATTGAACTGAGGAAATTGAGAAAGTCTTCAGTCAAAGTCTTCAAACACAGTTATGACAAGCACACAACACAGTAATGAGGAAATGAAAGAGTTGAGGAAATAGAACCAGTAAGCTCGGTGAAGACAATGATTTGATAGACCAGTTCCAACTGTTGTCTCAGTTGTACATCTGGTTGGAGCGGCTAGGTATTTAAACCTGAGGACACACAGTCCCGGACACCCAGTCCTGAACACACAGTCAGGACACCTAGTCCTCACGTATTCTCCTTGAGCTAAGGTCACACAGACCTCGCCCAATCACTCGTGGTAAGTCTTCAGGTGACTTCCGAACCTTCTCAAACTCGGTCACTCGGCGATCCACAATTTCCTCTTGGATGCTCTAGACCATGACGCCTAACCGTCTGGAAGAAGCACAATCTTCAAAGGTAACAAGCGTCGGATCCACGCAGGATCAATCTCTTCAGTGATGCTCAATCACTTTGGGTTTGTAGGTGTTTGGGTTTGGGGTTTTTCCTCAACTGATGATTTTCTCTCAAAGTCCTCGGAGGATGGGATGCTCTCAAATGACAAGTGTCAGTTTCTCTCGGAGCAGCCAACCAGCTAGTGGTTGTAGGGGGCAGCTATTTATAGCCTAGGGAGCAGCCCGCATGATAAGACATAAATGCCCTTCAATGATATGACCGTTAGGTGGGTAGATATTTTGGGACAGCTGGCGCATAGCACAGCAACGGTCGGAAATTTGAGGTTCAAATTCCTCAGGGCTATCATGTTCCTCACTGTGTAGGCAATCCGCACTGGCGAATTCCTAACTCCTCAGTCAGAACAAATTCCTCAGAGACCAGAAGAACTTCGTCTCTGTCACTGAAGAATATGACTGAACTGTATGAGATTTCCAATGGCTTCACTCGAAGGGATTGGTAGGTTCAGGATTTTGAGTTGAGCATCACATGGAAATTTTTCCTTAGTATTTCCTCGACCCCCTTTAACAGTACGGTGTTTCCTATGACTCAGGAAAGAGAAAATGAAACTACGAAAACAAAAGTCTTCACGCTTCATATTCCTCAAATGAATACCAAGTCTTCAAGGTCACACCAATTTCTTCACCTTCAAAGTCTTCAGAAATTCTTCAGTAATCCAAAGTCTTCAGTCGAAGAACTTCATTTTTAGGGGTCGACTTTCTCTGTAATTATCAAACTCCTCATAGACTTATAGATCTATGTACACTCACAAACGCATTAGTCCCTTAACCTATAAGTCTTCAATACACCAAAATCACTAAGGGGCACTAGATGCACTTACAACTGTCTTCAAACGAAAGTCATCTCGTTTGACAAACGGTCGGTGCTTATGACGCCATGTATTTGTTTCTCCGTAACAGAGTCCTCCCTGGATGTACATGGAGATTGAAAATACTTGAGCTCTAAAAACAGAGATTCTGTTCAAAGAGCAGATGAATGATTAATTCTTTTACCTCCGTCCTTGAAAAGATTTATTGGAATTTTTGTAAATACGGGTGTATGTAATACTTAAACATGTATAGCCACGGGTGAACCAATTGAGAGATGAATTTAAGACAAGCTTTTTAAGACATATAGTAGAAGTAATACAGTATGCATGTTATGGGCTTTCAATGTGTGTGAGAATCATCACCTCGATAAACAAGTTCTCAAGGCTTCGAAAGCATTGCATCAGGGAAACGACCACGTCCACTTCAAAACACATCCTGATGATCAAAGTCTTGACCGGTCAAAGCACTGTTGACAGACAGACTTCCGGCAAACCCTGCATGGCACACGCACAATGATTTTAAAAATTGAACAAAAGGTTCTATTACATGAAGCTTGTTTACCCGGACAAATGCAGCTGAAAACCAGGTACCTGGATAACTGTAGGGTTACGCGTGACCTTAGATTCAGAGAAAACATCATAGAATTTGCCCAGAGTCTCCAATTTAGGTGCAGACATGATAGTTATCTGCAAGTTGCTGCTGAGAATATCGTTAAGCAACCGCTGAAGTGACGGGGCATCCTCTATAACAAGTTCGCCATGTCCACAGCGAATTCCAATGCTTACAAGGTTACGTGAGTTTATTCTTATGCAACGGCTTTCCATATTCCAAGTAAGCAGTAGGCACCGCAGTGCGGGGCGACTAGAGTGGATCATGCTTTCAAGTGAGATGTCTGATATACCAACGTCCACAAGTGAAAGTCTCTTGAGCAGTGGTAGTTTAAGAGCCTGAACGTAACTGTCTGGTATTTGGCAAAGAGCAAAGGTGGTGGTGTGTAGGGAGGATGCAAACCGAGAGAAGGACGCTGGTGCAAAAGGCGCATATGATGGGTGTGTGAGTGGTCGTACGACACTCTCTCTCTCACGAAATCTGGGAACATGTAATAGAACTCGAGCACCTGGAGATTGTTCAGATTGGATGATTCCAGCCAGGCGTCGACGGCGGAGGGTCCGGACTGGAGGTAGCACGCCGGTATGCAGAGACGGTGAACTGCGCCCCCATGGGTGGAGAGGATGGCTTCCGGAAGGGTCGTATTGTCAGTGCCATATTTGCGAGGGCACCGAGTTCAGAAGTGCCTTTCACGGGCGAGCTCCCAGGTCGAGGCGCTACGGAGATTTTCTCGATATGAACTGTTCCTAGAGGCTTAAAAAGACGAGCGGCAGGGATCTCACGGAAGTCTAGATTCAGAGGAGTGGTGGGCCACAAAGGACGCTACCGACGAGCGAGGATTCGAGTACGGATGCTATCCAAGATGGGGATACGAGAGATGATCTCACCTAGGATGACGTCCGGGAGATCGCTGATGCGGTCCGGACGAGTTTTTTTCTCGTGCTCCTCAGATCCAGTAAGCGGACCCTCACCGGTCCCCGCCGGTACCGCCAAACACCCAGAGGAATGCGTCGTCGGTGGCACGAGCCTTGCCCTCTTGGTACTAGAAGCATCGGAATCCATCTAGGAGCGACAGGTGCGGTCGATCTAGAAAGACGGTTTGGAGGATGTAGGTGTTGCAACAACACCGTTTATAAAAAAAAGTAGTATTTTTTAACTGGTGTCGTTGCGAGAACAGTGACAATCGGACAGTGGCAACAAGTCGGACTCCATGCCTCCACTTGATTCACGCACATTCCTCTCCGAGCAACGTGTCACTACAAACATAGTGAACACAGCTGCACGATCACAGCTCTTCTTTTTGACATGGAACGCACGACCGCAAGTCTTCTTCCTAATATGGGACCGTGCCTCCACTTGCTCGACCGACGTGGCTATCTAAGTACACAACTCAGCTTAAATAATGACAACTGGGAGGCACGACCGTCACCTCTTATACTATATGACCGTGCCTTCACTAACTTCACAGTTGTGCGTCTCTTACTGCATGACTCAGCTAAGTTAATCGAAGCACAGAGGCATTACCATGAGTCTTCTTAACACAGGACAACACCCTGCACTAGGTTCAAGTGCCTCTCTGAGCAAACATGTCGAAGGAAACATGTTGAACCAAGAGACACACCCACAACAACAACTACAACAACCAGAACAACAACAACAACAACAACAATGAAAACAACCACATTTAGGATTGCATCTGCTTTCAGTACCATAGTCTGAGTAAGAATTTGAACTTATAAGTTCTATTAGGTATGTACTATGAGGATTTCAACTGCACTCATAATTTGAAATAACACACATACGATACTTAACTTAATACCATAGTAGTTAAAATTTATATGGTGTAATGCCATCCCTCCATCACCGTACACATCTTGCGTCATGCCCTTTTTTTGTAAAGACCGGTGATCACAAGTGAGAGCGAGTCCTGCCCGCACACAGTGTGCCACTAGATATTGATGAGTACAACACAGTCAACTGTCAGCCTAGCTGCATCTGCAAAAGCAGAAATCCCGGTGATCGCCATCCTGCCATCTTTGTGTATACAGTAGGTGCCAGGCAAATCAAGGCTGCTGAAAATTTGAACAAGCCTGATGCTGCCTTTGAGAGGCAAAAATCCAAGCTTCATCCAAAGATCATTGGTAACAATAGCTGGGATTTTCTGTCCAATAACAAATTATTCTGGCATTAGATTAGGAGGACACACATTTTGACGGTGGATTAGAGAAAGAAACAACGACGTACCAAACGGTCTGTGTGAACGTTGGTGAAACATAGACAATGCACAAAGGTAATGGCTGGGATGTGTTTAGCATTTAGGACTAGTTTAATCATGCATGCCATGTCGATATAGGAAAGTTTTATGCCCCGGGTGTAGACTGTCTCGTCTATGTAGCTCCTTTCCGATAAACCGAGGCCTTCAAGGGCTAAATAAATACAACCATGTATTTAGCCACTATGTGTGAAGTATTGAATAGAGCAGTTAAAACTAAAATAAACGAATAATGGGTTTTAAAAGGGAAATTACAGTTTTAAACTACATTGTGAGTACGAAGAAAGATTTAATACATTATATCACAGAGATTAAGCACATAAATATCAACGGCATGCCACAGTAAAATTATAATAGATAAATGTTAAACCAGAGCAAATATTGATAAGCGATCAGAACATACCAACGGAAGGTTTGGGAAACGCTTTGTGACCTCCTCGAGATTCACTCAACATCAAGTCAATGGGAAAGAAGAAATCTTCTCCTTGCAAATCAAAATTTATAATATCACCATAAAAAAGATCATAGTCACGTATCAACTTTTCCCATCCAGGTCCATGAAACTTAGACCTGTGTAAGACAATTCCTTAGTAGTGCTGAACACAAGGTCCAAATCTTCGTCTTCAAAACCATCCTTGAAAGCTTCATATTTCCATAAAGAGATCAAAGAAAGGACCTGGTTCCGGTAGTAGCATGGGACATACTGCATAAAAGTAAAATTAAGTGAAAGGTATATAAATGTTTTACTGATTTTTCAGAAAAAATGCATGAAAGTGTTTTTTTCCTTGAAATTTCTTGGCTTTCAGGCACGGACACAGGCACCATCTATGACATTTAATTAAACCTATACAAAACAATTGAGCTTCTAATTACATCAAGGCCTATAAAATAAAAACAAGCATGCGCAGTATAGTTCGTTCCGAAGGAATACGTGTGATTGCTGACTGCGGAATAAAGATAACTGCAACAAATATAGTGACGAAGGTTTTTTACCGCCACGTGATTGGTAGTAAAACTTACGAGGCATGACTCATAACAATGAGGCAAAGACACAATCAAGAAAGATTGTGCAACATCAGATTCAACACCGGGACGGTTGAGGTTCCTGCAAGCACCACACGCCATGTTTGTCTGCGAGATGTAACAATATATAAGACTCGGGTTCATTAATTATTAAAGAAAAATTTATTTCAACACTCCGCTAATGGTACAAAGAATTAAAGGACTGTAAATCACTGATACACGCTTGTTTCAACAAGTAAGATAGAGCGGAGCGAATGCTGATATGGTGATATCCCTTGATGTTAGTGTCTCTGTAAAAAATGAAAAACACGCACAGACCTCCTCAAATCTACAAGCTTGCAGGGAACTAGCTGGAAAAAAATCAACTGTTGTCCTCCAAGATTATTCCCCTATAGAGCCTCTTAAAAGGGGTAAGATATTAACACAAAAACTAAAATTAAAAGGGTAACATACAACAAGAATCCAACTAACAAAACACAGTGCGCAACGCGTAAGTATTAAGCAGAAGGGAAAAAATTACTGTATTTCAGAGCAAGTGGGTGAATCGTAGATCCATCTGTGTGGACTGTAGAGTGAGGAAGATGAAGCAAGAAAGACGGAAGGAACCAGACAAGAATGGGGAGCGGAAGAGCAAGTGACTCGGGAGAGAAGACGCACAAAACGATGTATTTATATGGAGTAATTATGGAGCGAGAGAGTAATTTTGTGTACTCGCTCGCCATAGCTGAAACTACTGACAATAGTAAATGGCTCCTTGCCATCCCAGCACAAAAAAGGGGCGGAGGAGGGGGTGGGGGTTTGTGGGTCTGGCGAGTAGGTGGAGTATTTGGTCGAGCCGGACCATGTCGAATTCCCTCGCTCTCATTTCCCCTCCCGCTCTCTCACTATATCTCTTCCTCTCTCTCTCTCTCTCTCTCTCTCTCTCTCTCTCTCTCTCTCTCTCTCTCTCCTCTCGAATTCGACACCGCCTACGGCACCACATCTGCTCACATCCTCCGGGCCATGTCGACACAAAAGTTCGGACAAGAGGGGAAGAAGGAAGGCTTGAACTTCCTTGAGCTGGATTTTGATTTCTATGTAGGTGATTTCCTGCTACACGCGGAGCGTTGAACTGGGGTTTGTTTTACCAAGAAAATATCTGAGCTCTAAACATTGATGTGTCCTTGTAGGAGAACCCTGATACCATCGAAGACCGTGATTTCTGTGGTGAAGAGCTCGACCGTCCTCTCTACTGCATTCTCCACGATACCAAGCCTTTCTGTGGAGGAGGTTCTATGGCTGTGATGTGAAAGTTAGTCACTTTCTAAAATCCAAGCTACTTTCTTGTTGCATCAAACTGTTTGGATATAGGACATGCAGTCTTCCAAATAAGACTGATTTCTTCTTGTGTTTCTCGGTTGATTGTAGGAAACATTGTGTAGTCATTTTACTTTACATAAAAGGTAAAGGTCACTACTTATTTTACATCACTGAACACAAAAGAAGTGATCTAGACACTCTAATGTTTGTTTACAAATGGGACTTCTGTTTAATGGTCAGTATATTCTTCCAAAAAACTCTCTAAATAAGTTGACTGCAGAGGTAGCTCCAGATTAATTCAAGCTGGCTTAAAAGAGACTAAGTACAATTATGAAATAACTCCACGGACAGGGTGGGCGAAGTACCATAATTAGTGATGTGGGTACCTAACCATTGACGTGCCACATTGCACAAACACGGTACATAGTTAGTTGAACGAGGTTATAAACCAAGTATATGTCAACTTTATTATATCCCAGAGCTTGTGCAGCAGGTAGGCGTGAACTATGGAGTCGTCGAATGGGTCGACCACCCATGGCCTATCATTATGCAGAGGTGCCTACTCAAGCTCTGGGCGATGTTGCATGAGAGCAATGATGATAGGCAAGCAAAGAATGAAGAGATAAGCAGGCTTAAAATGGATATTGAACAAGTGAACCTTAAGCTCGAGAATCTTGTTGCAGCTGCGGAAAGAACTAATGTTACTACCATGAAGATTGACAGGCAGAAGAAGCAGATGGGTATCGTTGATAAAGACGTCAAGTGCATTCAGAGGTCTCTCACAAGTGCCATTCAGAATCTTAAGGACGAGAGGGGTGAGATTAAGCTGGACAGGGATTTTCTGAAGGAGGAGGTGCATAAGCTGAAGGAGAATAGAAAGAAGATGCAAAGCGTCATCTGTGATCTTTTGGGACAAGGGTTTGCGAACACTGATGACCTCCTGATGATCAAGGCAATCCTCGAAGAATGATCATTAACAGTTGCCTTCTTTTGAAACGTTGCAAGGGATACTCGTCTAGTATAAGTTTATGCTTGGACATGGTTACTTGACTAAAGGCATGGTTACTTGGCTAAAGGCATGTATCTCATTTTTGCAATCTTTCAGAGGGCGTGTGATGGTCTACGCACATCAAATATTGATCTCCTGAGTATTTTATATTTCAAAGAAATGTGCTGCTAGCGAGGCGCATCCGGAAATCTTTCGTCTTGGATCGATCCACGAGACATGGGTTACTATAATCTAGCAAGGCACAGATGTCGCTTTGGCAGGCATGGGGAACCATGCCTCTGGTAACGTCGCACTGACTTGTCAAAGGCACAGTCCTATGTCACACAGGAGCATCGCACTAGCACTGACACACATAAAATCGACAATCTACAGAGTCGCGCTTACTCCTGAAGCCGACGCACGTCTGTGCCTCCATGACTCGATTGTTTGTACTCGGACGTAAACTCTTTAATGGACATGCGTTTTCATGAAAGGCACGTACAGTCTGAGGTCGCCGGGAGCGCGATTTGAGATTAAGCAAAGCCACGGCCATGTGTGTGTGTGTGCAAGGAGGCGGTGCCGTCCAGTCACTGCTGACGCACTGGTTTGCATGCACTAGATGCACGTTCATTGCAGAACAGGCAAGGCACTGCCTCTTCTCTTCCAAATGTTTTTGTTCCCTGGTCGACTACCGCACATGAATTTTTTTGTAGCATCACGACAGAATGACATAAAACTATCAAATTATCAGAAGAGCAGGTGCATAGCACAAAAGAATTGTTATAACAAGCTTACAAAATGGTGCAAAAGGCGAATGGATTGTTTGGCCATGTTTAGACATAACACAGTCTCGGATTGGCACAACAACATCTAACTGTACTAGCTTGAGGAACTAACTACAGCCCTGTGTCCAGCAGGCACAAGTGAACGGATCTGACAAATCCAGGCATTCAACACGCCTGTGTTTCAAATCCAAGCACAGGTGATTCCAGCATGCTGATAACTTGAGATGGGAGCGTATGGAAGCTTTATTCTCCCACGGGAACAACTTCTGTTGTTGTTCGTAAAATTCTCGCGTGAAGTCTGAGGGAAAGTGGAACTTAATCCTCATGGTCTCTAGCTCTGTTGCATTCAGAATAAAGAACCTCACAAACTCATTGTTCTTCCCGCTTTTTTCATAATCTTCCAGCGTTACTGCCTTTAAATGAATGATGTGTTCTTTGAGAAACACATAGTGCTTGCGACGCCAAATATTTCTTGCGCTATCAGGAATGAATCCTCCCTGAAAACGCATAAAGGTTGAAAGATACTCAAGATCTATGGAAGGAGAAAATGAACAATAAATTCCATGACCCCCGTCCCCAATCAGTTCGTCGAACATTTCCCTAGATATGGATGTATGTATAATAAAAAAACATGCCTAGACATAGGGTGTATCCATTGCAAACAAAATGTAAGACAAGCTTTTTGAGATGCAAGGAGTGCTGCACTATGCATGGTGTGAGCTTTTCATTGGGCGTGAGAATCATCACCTCAACAAACAAGTTCGATTCTCTAGATTTGGAAGGCACTTAATCAAGTGAACGACTAGGTCCACTTTCTAAGTCATTGCCAAAAACAAGGTTTTGACAGATTGCCGCATTGTAGATAGGCTGACCGTCGCCAAACCCTTCACATAACATAAAAAATAAAACATAAATTTATTAGAACAAAAGGTTGGATGACATGAAACTACTTTCTCAAACAAATGCAGCTGGAATTATTGTGAAATGTCAGTACCATAAGACCCGTGGAGCCAAGCAAGATTCTGAATTTTCCCAATGCTCCAGTTTAGGTGCAGAGACGATGAATACCTCGATGTTATTGCTGTGGAGATCATGGATCAACCTCTTAAGTGAGGGGGCATCCTAGAAGATGAATTTTCCTTTCTCACCACGGATGCCGATGCTTACAAGGTTAGGCGAATTTATTGTGATCTGATGCATTTCTCTATTGCAAACAAGCAGCAGGAACTCGAGTGCAGGGCAACTAGAGTTGATCATGCTTTGCAACGAGAAGTCTGATATATCAACCTCAACAAGCAAAAGTCTCTTGACCAGTGGTAGTTCAAGTACCTCTACATAATGGTCTGGTATCTGGCAACACGCGAAGCTGACAGTGCGCAGAGAACAGGAAAACCAAAAGACACACTTCGGTAGTGAGGGCGTAGATGAAGAGCATGTCTGTGATAGTTTGACAGTTTTTTTCACGAATCGTGGAAACAGGTAGTAAAACTCAAGTACCTGGAGATTGTTCAATCTGGGGGACTCAAGCCAGGCGTGGACAGTAGAGGGTCTGCATTGGAGGTAGCACGCCGGTATACAAAGGCGGAGAACTGCACGCACATGGCTGGAGAGAATGGACTCTGGAAGGAACGAACCATCATCAGTAAGTATTTTTCCCTGATGCCAAGTTCCGATGTATCGTATGCGAGCAAGCTCCTCGTTGTAGCAGAGGCCCTACTAATGATCTCGATATGAACTGTTTCTAGATGGTTAAAAAGACGAGCGACAGGGATCTCATGGCAGTCCAGATTCAGAGGAACGATGGGCCAAACAGGGCACCAACAACGTGCGAGCATACGGGTGTGGATGCCCTCCCTAGTGGAGAGACGGGAGATGACCTCACCGAGGATGGCGTCCGGGAGGTCGCTGATGCGGTCCGGACCAGACCGCTCTTCCTGATCTTCGAAATCAGTAGGCGCACCCTCGCTGCTTCCAGCCGCAGCCTCGAAACCACCGGAGGATGCTGTCGCCGGTGGCGCGAGCCTCGCCCTCTTGGTGCATGACGCACCAGAGTGGATCTCCATCTTCGTGTCCATTCCTGGGTTCCCGCCGCCTGCGAGCGCCGCTGTATGTGGCGTGGATCTGAAAAGACGGCTAAGCGTAACTGGGGACGAGAAGGAAGGGGAGAGGAGTGGAGGACAAGAACAAATGATCGAACTCCTCTCTTTGAATTAGATGAAGTGCTATATATATCACTGGAACCAGCATTTTCAAGGGGCATCGGTTCGGACGGAACCGACGCGTTTGCAGAAAGGAACCGCCGTTATAAGCGGGAATTAATCCCTTAACTACCATGTTAATTAATCTTAACAGGTTCGAAGGGGCGGTTGGAGAACAGGTATATTATTAGTATTGATATTATTTCCCCCACAAAATAATAAATATTGAAATTATTTCTTTCCTGTTTGAGGAAGGAAACAAGGCACAAACTTTTAGAATAGGGGAGCACTGCCCTGCATGCAATAGAGGCACGCTCGTCGATCGGAGTAGCAAGAGCAGGTTGTACATACACCATGCTTCTCTGCAGTGCAACGTTACTGTCATTAAGTGTTGTAGAGTGACAGCCGACTGTCAGTGTTACAATTGTTTTCGTTGTAAGATTTTAACTCAAATGCACAAGGGCGACTTTCTATGTTTAGTAGCGTCACGGTCCTTTACACATGAAGGCAACTTTCTATGTGTCAGTGTTTCAGGTCACAGGCACGGTTGTCAAGCCCACAAACGCATTGACCTGTTATTATCCAGAGTCACATTCGTGTCTCTTTGTGTTCCAAATGATTCCGTTGACTCTATCACCAGGAGAGGCACGGTATGGAGGCCCAGAGAGGCATGCTTGCGTTTTACGTGGGGTCACATTCGTGCGTTTATAGCGGAAACCCGCGGCAGTCGCCTCATCTTTGATTCAGTGTTTCGGGTCACAGGCACGGGCATAAAGCGCTCAAAGGCATGGTCGGTGGTATTACATAGAGTCACGCTAGCCTGTGACTCTATCAGACGGAGATGCACGGGCATTTAGCCCACGTAGCTGAACCTTTATCTTACGCACAGCCACGGGCGTTTACTCTGTGAGGCACGGATTGGCCTATATGAGAGACGCGGTTTTTAAAAGCTTATTTTCTTGTATTTAAAAGCACGGACGTGCAGTCCATGGTATGTTATTCGAAAAAGGCGTCGATGTTCATGGCTATCTGTGTTTCAGTGTCAAGGGTCACAAGCACGGGCATACAACCCTCAAAGGTTTTCTAATTATATAGAGTCACACACAGAGGTTTTCTAATTGTATTCCGAATGAGTGGATAGACTCAGTCAGAAGGGGAGGCACGGAAGTCAAGCCCATGGAGGCATGGTTTGTTCTTACCCGGAGTCAAGATTGTGTGATTATTACGGAAACCTAATAGAATCGGGCGACTGTCCGTGTTACAACTATTTTTGTTGTAAGCTTTAAACTCAAATGCACGAACCATCGCCGAACCATCAAGTGTGTCGGTGTTTCAGGTTAGAGGACACCTTCGTGTCTCTTTGTGTTCCAAATGCATCCGTTGACTCTATCACCAGGAGTGGCACGGTCAGTGTGTCAGTGTTTCAGGTTAGAGGACACCTTCGTGTCTCTTTGTGTTCCAAATGCATCCGTTGACTCTATCACCAGGAGTGGCACGGTCAGGATGCTTAGGGAGGCATGTTTGTGTTTTATGTGGAGTCATGTTCGTGCGTTAATTGCAGAAACCCAACGTTTCGACGGGCGTCTCCTCGTATTCGGGTGTGAACACCACGTGGCACCGCTCCAGAAACCCAAGGGTCCGACAGGCGTCTCCTCCGGTGACGCCGCTCTGGCTCGTTGCCCCAGGCCCGGCTCCGGCTATTTAAGCAGGACGGGGTCTCGAAACCCTAGCCACACCCTCTTCCCCGCTCTGCCTGCCGCCAGGCCATCCATTCCTCTTGCTGCTCTCCTTCCTGACCCTCTCCGCCATGGCTGGGCAGGAGGAGACTACTGCGGAACCCCGTGTCTAGACACTGGAGGGGGTCAAGGCTGGCCAGGGTTCCTCATATGTAAGTTCACTCTGCTTCTGCTTCATTGCTTTTTTCTTTCCTTCGACTACTTGATTTAGTTGTGAAACGTGAATAAGCCAGACGGAATCTCGAAACCCTAGCCACATCCCCTTCCTCCTTTTATCCGCCTCCAGGCCATCCACTCCTCTTGCTGTTCTCTACCCTGACACTCTCCGCCATGGCTGTGCAGGATGACACTACTCCAGAGCGCCGTGTCCAGACGCAGGAGGAGATCTCGGCTGGCGAGGCTTCCTCATCTGTAAGTTCACTCTGCTTCCGTTTCATTCATTTTTTCTTTCTTTCGGCTACCCGATTTAGTTGTGAAACGTGGATCATTGTGGTTAGCTTCATCCTAAGTTGATGATAGTGTGTCCTGCCATCAATCTGACACGTTCTCTTTTGTCCAGGTGAAGAACCGGCTCGAGACTACGGAAGCTCACCTCTTGAAGATCGTGGAGATATCCATGAGGTTGTACGATCTTATGGATGAGAAGGCAAAGGCGAAGCTCAAACTTCAGTACGACAAGCTCAAGCTGGATACATACGTTATGATAAAAGAGATCAAGGAACTTCCGGCCCAGCTACCCTGATCATTGTATCTGAAGCTATTAAGCAGTGGACTAAAAGTTCTTATTTTGTCTTGCATTACCTCGTTGGCAGTAACTTTGATAACAAACGTGTTTTGGTTTCCTGGGTCACGGTCATTCCAAGTTTATGGATACATATGTGAACATTAACGTAATGGCCGATTCGAGAGGCACTGTTTTTAAAAGCACGGGCATGAAGTCTCTACAGCCAAGGTTCTTTGTACCAACTAGAGTCATGTCTTGTGCACACATGAAGGCATGGACGTTCCTGCCTTTCTTTGTTTTAGTGTATCGGGTCACACAGGCACGGGCATGAAGCGCTCAAAGGCATTGTCGGTGGTATTACATAGAGTCACGCTAGCCTGTGACTCTATCAGACGGAGATGCACGGGCGTTTAGCCCACAGAGCTGAACCTTTGTCTTACGCACAGCCACGGGCATTTGCTCTGTGAGGCTCGGAATGGCCTATGTGAGGACGCTGTTTTAAAATCTTATTTCCTTGTATTTAAAAGCTTGGACGTGAACTCCCTACGGACACGGTTCCGTATTGAGTTGCGTCACACTTCTTTCTTGATGTTACGTATATTATTCGATACAAAAGGCGTGGATGTTCGTGGCTGTCTGTATGTCATTGTTTCATAGTGAAGCACGGGCACAGTAATTTGCGAAGCTAGCGATGGCACGCTTTTAAACAAAGCACAAGCACAGTGGTTCCACGACAAGCACGTCTCGATTTACAGAAACAACATTGTCGTGGTTCTACAGGACGCTATGTTCTAGGCTGTGCAGCATGCATGTTTCCAACCAAACGTTCACCATAGGGTCATTGACATACACAGAGGAAGTTTCGTGCAGTGATAACAGACGCACAGTCTTACAGGTACAAGAGGCACGAGGAGGCATGTTGATTAACATCATCAGAAATGAAACAGATTATACATGCGCACGCATATAGAGAGATGCATAAAAAGTGGACTACAAGAGATAAACTAAGTTGGTAATAGTAAATGATCGATGGTATTAATTAATAATGGAACTTAACGACAGACATACAATATTAGACTCAAAATTACAGTAGAACACACACAGTAAATAGAAGTCTTGCTCATGACAGATCGACCGGGTCACTGAAAACTCAAAAGTAGTAGTAGCTAGCATAAATATATAGAACTTGCCTCCAAGCATGTGGGATGTGGCTTGCAGCAAATGAACGGAGAGCCAAGACAATGACCTAATCAAGGCGCCCGGGCTTGTGCCCTTGATGGTCCAGAGGTTGGACGGGAAGTGGGGGCGGCGTCGGCGAGGTGGATGTGCTCCTGAACGAGCTTCGCCAAAGTCTGCCTGTGGTCGAAGTAGGCCGCCATGGTCGCCTCGTGGACGGCGCTACAGGTGTCCTCGTAAACAATCTGTCCATAGATCTGGCTGAACTTGTCGATGTCGTCATGCATGATGAGGCGCTGCGCGGCGAGAGCGACCTCCAGGTGGTCCTCCGGCGGCGTACCGATCGGGAGCTGCAAGGCCATCAGCGCGCGGAAGAGATCGTTCCCATGGAGGCTGGCGAGCCGGGTCGCGGAAGCCGAGGTGGACGCTCGGCCTTTACGGAGGCGACGCATGGAATGGAGGCGAGCAGTCAGGTCCTTCACCTTGCTGTTGGCAAAGCTGAACTTATGGATGAAGTCTTCCAGTGCACCCTTGAGCCAGGCGGCGAAGCTGGCGTTGAAGAAGGAACGCGCCGTGGCAGACATGAGCAGCCCCTGGAGGCGCTGCAGTGCGTTGGGCTGCGGGTTTCTCTCCCTGACCAACTCGATAAGACGTATGGTGGTCGCCTGAATTGCCTCCATGGCAGATCTCTCACCGTCTCGCTCTTGCTCTGATGGCCAGGTAGTTGGATCGGAGTAGAAGAAGATGGAGGGTGAGCCGTGGTGAGAGAGTTGCGTGCTCTATACAGGAGGGTGTCGCTAGCTGCTAATTTGCGAAGCTAGCGACGACCCGCTTTTAAACAAAGCACAAGCATAGTGGTTCCACGACAAGCACGTCTCGATTTGCAAAACCAGCACTATCGTGGTTCTACAAGACGCTATGTTCTAGACTGTGCAGCATGTTTCCATCCAAACGTTCACCACAAAGTCACGGACATACACAAAGTAAGTGCCATGCAGTGATAACAGACGCATAGTCTTACAGGCACAAGAGGCACGAGCGAATCTATATTGTAAAATATTTCAGCTAACGAGTTATTTGGAGAGGCACGGCCATCACATCACACGTGACTGCGTCTTCCAGATGATTCTAGTCGCTCGCTCTATTCACGAAAGGAAATCCAAACTTACAAATGGTGCACAAAAACATGAAAACTTGATAGTTTTTTGAGCTTGTGAGTTGCTTCACAGCTGAAGAGCACAAAAACAAGTTCCTGACAACCTTACAGACAGTGCATAAAGTACAAGCTGGAAATCCAAACTGGAAAGCACGGAACAACACCTATCTCTAACAGCCGGATAACCGTTTTCAACAATCACAGGTCAATGGATCCGGCAAATCCATGATTGGACACTGGTTTGTCCAGATGTGTACTTTAAATCCAAGTTCATATGCCTACAATACCCTGACAATATAAGACAAGAACGTCTAGAAGCCTTGTTGCCCCATTGAAGCACCTCTTCTTGACGTTCATAAAATCCTTCAGTGATGTTGTCTGGGGGGGAGAGAAACTTAAGCCTCATAGTCCTTAACTCCTTTGCATTCAGAACAAAGAACGTTGCAAATTCAATCTTTTTCTTGCAGTGTACATATTTTTCCAGCGTTACTGTCTTCAGACGAATGTCATGCTGTTTGAGAAACGCCAGGTGCTTGTGGCGCCACATGTTTGTTACACCTTACTTGCGGCATACTCCTCCCTGAAAATGCATGAAGAGTGAGAATACTCGAGGACTACAAGGGGAAAGAGAGGCCTCCAATATAGTACACTATGCATTGTATGTGCTTTCAATGCGTCTGGAAACCGTTACCTCGATAAACAAGTTCTCTAGGCTAGAAAAGCATCGCATCGTAGCAACAACCTTGTTCAGATTTAATGACATGTGGATAAGCAGGGTCTTCACAGATTGAACCGCCATTGATAGGCTGACTACAGACAAAGCCTGCTGAAGGAAATATGCCCTAGAGGCAATAATAAAGTTATTATTTATTTCCTTATATCATGATAAATGTTTATTATTCATGCTAGAATTGTATTAACCGGAAACATAATACATGTGTGAATACATAGACAAACAGAGTGTCACTAGTATGCCTCTACTTGACTAGCTCGTTGATCAAAGATGGTTAAGTTTCCTAGCCATTGACATGGGTTGTCATTTGATTAACGAGATCACATCATTAGGAGAATGATGTGATTGACTTGACCCATTCCGTTAGCTTAGCACTCGATCGTTTAGTATGTTGTTATTGCTTTCTTCATGACTTATACATGTTCCTATGACTATGAGATTATGCAACTCCCGTTTACCGGAGGAACACTTTGTGTGCTACCAAACGTCACAACGTAACTGGGTGATTACAAAGGTGCTCTACAGGTGTCTCCAAAGGTACTTGTTGGGTTGGCGTATTTCGAGATTAGGATTTGTCACTCCGATTGTTGGAGAGGTATCTCTGGGCCCACTCAGTAATACACATCACTATAAGCCTTGCAAGCATTGTGACTAATGAGTTAGTTGCGGGATGATGTATTACGGAACGAATAAAGAGACTTGCCGGTAACGAGATTGAACTAGGTATCGAGATACGGACGATCGAATCTCGGGCAAGTAACATACCGTTGACAAAAGGAACAACGTATGTTGTTATGCGGTTTGACCGATAAAGATCTTCGTAGAATATGTAGGAACCAATATGAGTATCCAGGTTCCGCTATTGGTTATTGACCAGAGAGGTGTCTCGGTCATGTCTACATAGTTCTCGAACCCGTAGGGTCCGCACGCTTAACGTTACGATGACAGTTTTATTATGAGTTTATGTATTTTGATGTACCGAAGGAGTTCAGAGTCCCGGATGAGATCGGGGACATGATGAGGAGTCTCGAAATGGCCGAGACGTAAAGATCGATATATTGGACGACTATATTCGGACTTCGGAAAGGTTCCGAGTGATTCGGGTATTTTTCGGAGTACCGGAGAGTTACGGGAATTCGTATTGGGCCTTAATGGGCCATACGGGAAAGGAGAGAAAGGCCCCAAAGGGAGGCCGCACCCCTCCCCAGGGACTAGTCCGAATTGCACTCGGGAGGGGGGGGCGCCCCCTTCCTTCTTTCTCCTTCATCCTTCCCTTTTCCTACTCCAACAAGGAAAGGAGGAGTCCTACTCCCGGTGGGAGTAGGACTCCCCCCTTGGCGCGCCCTCCTCCTTGGCCGGCCGCCTCCCCCTTGCTCCTTTATATACGGGGGCAGGGGGGCACCCCATAGACACACAATTGATCAACGATCTTTTAACCGTGTGCGGTGCCCCCCTCCACCATATTACACCTCGATAATATCGTAGCGGTGCTTAGGCGAAGCCCTACGTCGGTAGAACATCATCATCGTCACCACGCCGTCGTGCTGACGAAACTCTCCCTCAACACTCGGCTGGATCGGAGTTCGAGGGACGTCATCGAGTTGAACGTGTGCTGAACTCGGAGGTGTCGTGCGTTCGGTACTTGATCGGTCGGATCGTGAAGACGTACGACTACATCAACCGCGTTGTGTTAACGCTTCCGCTTTTGGTCTACGAGGGTACGTGGACAATACTCTCCCCTCTCGTTGCTATGCATCACCATGATCTTGCGTGTGCGTAGGAAATTTTTTGAAATTACTACGTTCCCCAACAGTGGTATCAGAGCCTGGTTTTATGCGTTGATGTTATATGCACGAGTAGAACACAACTGAGTTGTGGGCGATATAAGTCATACTGCTTACCAGCATGTCATACTTTGGTTCGGCGGTATTGTGAGATGAAGCGGCCCGGACCGACATTACGCGTACGCTTACGCGAGACTGGTTTCACCGTTGCGAGCACTCGATGCTTAAAGGTGACTGGCGGGTGTCTGTCTCTCTCACTTTAGTTGAACCGAGTGTGGCTACGCCCGGTCCTTGCGAAGGTTAAAACAGCACCAACTTGACAAACTATCGTTGTGGTTTTGATGCGTAGGTAAGAACGGTTCTTGCTAAGCCCGTAGCAGCCACGTAAAAATTGCAACAACAAAGTAGAGGACGTCTAACTTGTTTTTGCAGGGCATGTTGTGATGTGATATGGTCAAGAGATGATGCTATATTTTATTGTATGAGATGATCATGTTTTGTAACCGAGTTATCGGCAACTGGCAGGAGCCATATGGTTGTCGCTTTATTGTATGAAATGCGATCGCCATGTAATTGTTTTACTTTATCACTAAGCGGTAGCGATAGTCGTAAAAGCAATAGTTGGCGAGACGACAACGATGCTACGATGGAGATCAAGGTGTCGCGCCGGTGACGATGGTGATCATGACGGTGCTTCGGAGATGGAGATCACAAGCACAAGATGATGATGGCCATATCATATCACTTATATTGATTGCATGTGATGTTTATCTTTTATGCATCTTATCTTGCTTTGATTGACAGTAGCATTATAAGATGATCTCTCACTAAAATTTCAAGATAAAAGTCCCTGAGTATGCACTGTTGCGAAAGTTCTTCGTGCTGAGACACCACGTGATGATCGGGTGTGATAGGCTCTACGTTCAAATACAACGGGTGCAAAACAGTTGCACACGCGGAATACTCAGGTTAAACATGACGAGCCTAGCATATACAGATATGGCCTCGGAACACGGAGACCGAAAGGTCGAGCGTGAATCATATAGTAGATATGATCAACATAGTGATGTTCACCATTGAAACTACTCCATCTCACGTGATGATCGGACATGGTTTAGTTGATATGGATCACGTGATCACTTAGAGGATTAGAGGGATGTCTATCTAAGTGGGAGTTCTTAAGTAATATGATTAATTGAACTTGAATTTATCATGAACTTAGTCCTGATAGTATTTTGCAAATTATGTTGTAGATCAATAGCTCGCGTTGTTGCTTCCCTGTGTTTATTCTTGATATGTTCCTAGAGAAAAATTATGTTGAAAGATGTTAGTAGCAAGGAAGCGGATTGGATCCGTGATCTGAGGATTATCCTCATTGCTGCACAGAAGAATTATGTCCTTGATGCACCGCTAGGTGACAGACCTATTGCAGGAGCAGATGCAGACGTTATGAACGTTTGGCTAGCTCAATATGATGACTACTTGATAGTTTAGTGCACCATGCTTAACGGCTTAGAATCGGGACTTCAAAGACATTTTGAACGTCATGGACCATATGAGATGTTCCAGGTGTTGAAGTTAATATTTCGAGCAAATACCCGAGTTGAGAGATATGAAGTCTCCAACAAGTTCTATAGCTAAAAGATGGAGGAGAATAGATCAGGCAGTGAGCATGTGCTCAGATTGTCTGGGTACTACAATCGCTTGAATCAAGTGGGAGTTAATCTTCCAGATAAAATAGTGATTGACAGAATTCTCTAGTCACCATCACCAAGTTAGTAGAACTTCGTGATGAACTATAGTATGCAAGGGATGACGAAAGTAATTCCCGAGCTCTTCGTGATGCTGAAATCGACGAAGGTAGAAATCAATAAAAACATCAAGTGTTGATGGTTGACGAGACAACTAGTTTCTAGAAAAGGGCAAAGGGAAGAAGGGGAATTTCAAGAAGAACGGCAAGCAAGTTGCTGCTCAAGTGAAGAAGCCTAAGTCTGGTCCTAAGCCTGAGACTAAGTGCTTCTACTGCAAAGGGACTGGTCAGTGGAAGCGGAACTACCCCAAGTATTTGGTGGATAAGAAGGATGGCAAAGTGAACAAAGGTATATTGGATATACATGTTATTGATGTGTACTTACTAGTGTTTATAGCAACCCCTCAGTATTTGATACTGGTTCAGTTGCTAAAGAGTAGTAACTCGAAACGGGAGTTGCAGAATAAACAGAGACTAGTAAAAGGCGAGGTGACGATGTGTGTTGGAAGTAATTCCAAGATTGATATGATCATCATCGCACACTCCCTATACTTTCGGGATTAGTGTTGAAACTAAATAAGTGTTATTTGGTGTTTGCGTTGAGCATGAATATGATTTGATCATGTTTGTTGCAATACGGTTATTCATTTAAATTAGAGAATAATTGTTGTTCTGTTTACATGAATAAAACCTTCTATGGTCATACACCCAATAAAATGGTTTGTTGGATCTCGATCATAGTGATACACATATTCATAATAATGAAGCCAAAAGATGCAAAGTTAATAATGATAGTGCAACTTATTTGTGGCACTGCCGTTTAGGTCATATTGGTGTAAAGCGCATGAAGAAACTCCATACTGATGGGATTTTGGAATCACTTGATTATGAATCACTTGATGCTTGAGAACCGTGCCTCATGGGCAAGATGACTAAAACGCCGTTCTCCGGAACTATGGAGAGAGCAACAGATTTGTTGGAAATCATACATACAGATGTATGTGGTCCGATGAATATTGAGGCTCGTAGTAGGTATCATTATTTTCTGACCTTCACAGATGATTTGAGCAGATATGGGTATATCTACTTAATGAAATAGAAGTCTAAAACATTTGAAAAGTTCATATAATTTCAGAGTGAAGCGGAAAATCATCGTAACAAGAAAATAAAGTTTCTAGAATCTGATCGTGGAGAAGAGTATTTGAGTTACGAGTTTGGCCTTCAGTTAAAACAATGTGAAATAGTTTTCACTACTCACGCCACCTGGAACACCACGGTGTAATGGTGTGTCCGAACATCGTAACCGTACTTTATTAGATATGGTGCGATATATGATGTCTCTTACCGATCTACCACTATTGTTTTGGGGTTATGCATTAGAGACAGCTGCATTCACGTTAAATAGGGTACCATCTAAATCCGTTGAGACGACATCTTATGAACTGTGGTTTGGCAAGAAACCAAAGTTTCGTTTCTTAAAGTTTGGGGTTGCGATGCTTATATGAAAAAGTTTCATCCTGATAAGCTCAAACCCAAATCGGAGAAATGTGTCTTCATAGGATACCCAAAGGAGACAGTTGGCTACACCTTCTATCACAGATCCGAAGGCAAGACATTCGTTGCTAAGAATGGATCCTTTCTAGAGAAGGAGTTTCTCTCGAAAGAAGTGAGTGGGAGGAAAGTAGAACTTGATGAGGTAACTGTACCTGCTCCCTTATTGGAAAGTAGTTCATCACAGAAATCTGTTCCGGTGAATCCTACACCAATTAGTGAGGAAGTTAATGATGATGATCATGTAACTTCAGATCAAGTTACTACCAAACCTCGTAGGTAAACCAGAGTGAGATCCACACCAGAGTGGTACGGTAAACCAGAGCGAGCCATTGAGATTAAATGGATCTTCAAGAGGAAGACAGACAGTGATAGTAGTGTTACTGTCTACAAAGCTAGAATTGTCGCAAAAAGGTTTTCGACAAGTTCAAGGTGTTGACTACGATGAGAGTTTCTCACTCGTATCTATGCTTAAGTCTGTCTGAATCATGTTAGCAATTGCCGCATTTTATGAAATATGGCAAATGGATAAACAAAACTGCATTCCTTAATGGATTTATTAAAGAAGAGTTGTATATGATGCAACCAGGAGGTTTTGTCAATCCTAAAAGTGCTAACAAAATATGCAAGCTCCAGCGATCCATCTATGGACTGGTGCAAGCATCTCGGAGTTGGAATATACGCTTTGATAAGTTGATCAAAGAATATAGTTTTATACAGACTAGCGGTGAAGCCTGTATTTACAAGAAAGTGAGTGGGAGCACTACAGCATTTCTGATAAGTATATGTCAATGACATATTGTTGATCGGAAATAATGTAGAATTATTCTGCAAAGCATAAAGGAGTGTTCGAAAGGAGTTTTTCAAAGAAAGACCTCGGTGAAGCTGCTTACATATTGAGCATCAAGATCTATAGAGATAGATCAAGACGCTTGATAAGTTTTTTCAATGAGTACATACCTTAACAAGACTAGTAGAACGCCCGTGCGTTGCAACGGGCTGTCTTAGCGACTTATTTTTTTACCAGCGCTCTCCTTTTCTTCCCTTCATTCTCCCCCAAATAAAAATGTTTCTTGGAATGATACGTAAAACATGTTTATCAAAGAATATTTCTGAAACATATTCGACATGAAAGTTATGGTGCCTGACAAATTGGAAACAAACTTATGGTGACTTACCACCAAATCTCATTGATATTTTAGAACATAGTTATCCTATCAAAAGTGACTTATTTTCACCCTTTAGCCACAATGGCTTTTGGATTTAATATATAAACAGTAGGAGCCTCTCCTGCTGTTCCCATTGCTAAAAAAATAGTTATCCTATCGACGTGTACATGCAAGTCTCTCTCTCTCTCCCCTCCCCCTCCCCCTTCCCTTCTCCCTCCCCCTCTCTCCCTCCCCCTGCCCCTCTCCCCCTCCCCCTCTCTCCCTCTCTCTCCCTCTCTCTCTCCCCCTCCCCCCCCTCCCCCTCCCTCTCCCTCTCTCTCTCTCTCTCCCTCTCTCTCCCTCTCCCTCTCCCTCTCCCTCCCCTCCCCTCCCCCTCTCTCTCCCCCTCCCCCTCCCCCTCTCTCGCTCTCGCGCTCTCTCTCTCTCTCCCTTCCCCTCCCCCCCCCTCTCTCTCTCTCTCTCTCTCTCTGCCCCTCCTCCCTCCCACTCCCTCTCCCTCTCCCTCTCCCTCCCTCTCTCTCTCCCTCTCCCTCCCCCTCCCCCCTCCCTCTCTCTCCCTCCCCCTCGCTCGCTCTCCCTCCCTCCCCCTCCCCCTCCCCTCCCCCTCGCTCCCCCTCTCTCTCTCCCCCTCCCCCTCGCTCGCTCTTCGTCTCTCTCCCCCCTCCCCCTCCCCCTCTCTCGCTCCCCCTCTCTCGCTCCATCTCTCCCTCCCCCTCCCCTCCCCCTCGCTCGCTCTCCCTCTCTCTCTCTCCCCCTCTCCCTCCCCCTCACCCTCCCCCTCGCTCGCTCTCCCTCTCTCTCTCCCCCTCCCCCTCCCCCTCTCTCGCTCTCTCTCTCTCCCTCTCCCTCTCCCTCCCCCTCTCTCTCTCCCCCTCCCCCTCCCCCTCCCCTCCCGCTCCCTATCCCTCCCCCTCCCCCTCCCCTCCCGCTCCCTATCCCTCCCCCTCTCTCCCTCCCCCTCCCCCTCCCCTCCCCTCTCTCTCCCTCCCCTTCCCCTCCCCCTCTCTCGCTCTCGCTCTCTCTCTCTCCCTTCCCCTCCCCCTCCGCTTCTCTCCCTCTCGCTCTCTCTCCCTCTCCCTCTCTCTCCCTCCCTCCCTCCCTCCCTCTCAATCTTTATAGTAAGCACCTCCGCCTTATACCCAAGGGCGATGTGCCTATCACCATCCCATTGCTCCTTTCACTTCTTCCTCATCACGCATCACATAGTCCTCACAAGACAACAACGAAGCATTCAATCATCAAGCCAATATGGAGTGCATTATCAAGCATAGCTTTCCTATTGATAGAAACAAGAAGAAGATGGTATACATGCCATTTATAGGATCCAAATGATACAATAATTATCATAAGTTAGTTGTCTCCGTTAATATTCTTTCATGAAACATACTCTCTCGTCCGGAATTATTGTAGGAGAAATGGATGTATCTAGACATATTTTAGTTCTAGATACATCCATTTTTGTCCATTTCTGTGACAAGTATTTCCATATGGAAGGTACAAAATACTTTGCATCTTTGGAACTCAATAGCTAATTAGCCAACGACACCTATGGATCTCAGGCTTGATTCATCTGAAGACTGCATCCAAACTCACATTCTTGTTAAAAAATAGAATTGAGCTCCCATAGATTAGAAGTGGCTCTAGATGTTTGGATCACCATTGAGTTTTTCTTTCTATGTCGGCTGGAAAGGGCGACAGCCATATGAGATTGAAGAGTTCTTGAGATCAATAAGCTGCCTGATTAAATCCACCTTAGCAGCTAACAGACGCACCCAAGAAACTTGAAATATATTTCTTTGCCACAGGGCAAGATAATGGACTCGGGCTCACAGGAAAAGATGGCATTGTGTATTTTTCTAATTATACCGCATTGTGTATGACAATGCGGAATAAGCTATTTGATCTATCACTGATTGATCGGATCATGCCAGATATTGTCTTCTTTCTCCTGGCAGAGTGGTTTCGGGGGGCTGGTTTTAAGCTTTCTAATACTCCTTTTATCTCCTCTTTGTCCTATACACACATGAATCAAGAAATGAAAATCAATTGAATTTGGAGGAAGCAATGATATTGGTATGTTAAATAACGACACAGTAAAGTTTCACGTGCCTTAGATTGAAAAACAACATAAAGCCTCGAATAGCCCATACGTTCGCATATTGTGAAAAGAGGCACCCTCATGCTTGCATTACCTCATAGCATTGTTTTTATACTCATTCAGACAGATGGTTGCAATAACCGACCAAAAAGATCCAATTTTTTCCTGAAACATAATAGAAACGCTGTCGGCTTTCTGATCTTTACCTGGAAAACAAATCTGAAATGTCATTTTAAATAGGGTCACCTACATCATTTTCTAATGAATATATGGGCGGCTCGTCCGCTTAAAATGTATAGAAATTCTAGAGAAAAACCAAGCATCTGTACCTGAAGGTGTGTACGAATCTTAGAAAGTTTTCAAGTTCGTGTACTTGGACATGGTCGTTGGTATTGTAGACTGTCAGGCCATCCAAGTTCATCAGCTTCAGAACCCCCTTTTGTGTCACATCTGCAAGTGTTGGATGCCATGATAAAAGCAATGACATTCTGGTCGTTGGTCGCCCACTGAATGTTTTCACTGTAGCAATGCATCCTTTAATCTTTCGCACGCTGGCTGCTTCCATATTTGGAGCTGGTAAAATGATTAAAAAGGGACTGTTATGAACAATAGAAGTAAGTCCATATAAATAACTAAAGAATAGAGTACTATTTCTTTTATTTAAGATATATAATGTCCAGGTTGTTAGTAGTTGAAATCATGCATTGCACAAGATACCTGTTCAAGTATTTGTTCGAATCGACAATTAAGAAGGTCTGAAGACAAGTTTACCTCTCACATCTACCAACATAGGCTGCCAAACAAGGAACCAATAGATATGAAACATCAAGATGCCGGATTTATTCATCTCCACACTGATTTTTTCTAGCTCATTTGCTGCTTCTTTATTGTACCAGATCAGTTGCTGATTAGATAATATAATCTTCATCAGCCTTCTTTTGTAACACCTAGAAACAACATGCATGTCTGGATGAATGTCCTAAAACGAAAACAAATGCTCCAAGCAAGTCTTGGGTGCAGACCTGATTTTATATGTACATAAACGAAACAACGGCAAGCGGGTGAATATTGCAAGAAAGCTCAGAATTCATTCATGTTATTTTCTTTCACTGGTTGGACATATATTAGTCTACCAATCTGCAGGAGAAAACACACATGAGTATATATACTAACAATGTATATCAAGATCAAGGGAGGAAACCAAATATTAGACGCTGCCATTGCTCCCTTTTCAACTGTTTACAAGCTGAGGTCAACTGTTTACAATCTGTATAACATCCAGGTCAATTTTTGACCAATTATTGCAACATAAACATTATTGAGTACACAAAGGGCCCCCTCCCCCTCGCACGCTCTCCCTCTCTCTCTCCCCCTCCCCCTCCACCTCGCTCGCTCTCCCTCTCTCTTCCCCCCTCCCCCTCCCCCTCTCTCGCTCTCTCTCTCCCTCTCCCGCTCCCTCCCCCTCCCCCTCCCCTCCCCCCCTCTCTCTCTCCCCTCCCCCTCCCCCTCCCGCTCCCTCTCCCTCTCCCTCCCCCTCTCCCTCCCCTCCCCCACCCCCTCTCTCTCCCTCCCCCTCTCTCGCTCTCGCTCTCTCTCTCTCCCTCCCCCTCCCACTCCCCTTCTCTCCCTCTCGCTCTCTCTCCCTCTCCCTCTCTCTCTCCCTCCCTCCCTCCCTCCCTCTCAATCTTTATAGTAAGCACCTCCGCCTTATACCCAAGGGCGATGTACCTGTCACCATCCCATTGCTCCTTTCACTTCTTCCTCATCACGCATCACATAGTCCTCACAGGACAACAACGAAGCATTCACTCGTCAAGCCAATATGGAGTGCATTATCAAGCGTAGCTTTCCTATTGATAGAAACAAGAGGAAGATGGTATACATGCCATTTATAGGATCCAAATGATACAATAATTATCATAAGTTAGTTGTCTCCGTTAATATTCTTTCATGAAACATACTCTCTCCGTCCGGAATTATTGTAGGAGAAATGGATGTATCTAGACATATTTTAGTTCTAGATACATCCATTTTTGTCCATTTCTGTGACAAGTATTTCCATATGGAAGGTACAAAATACTTTGCATCTTTGGAACTCAATAGCTAATTAGCCAACGACACCTATGGATCTCAGGCTTGATTCATCTGAAGACTGCATCCAAACTCACATTCTTGTTAAAAAATAGAATTGAGCTCCCATAGATTAGAAGTGGCTCTAGATGTTTGGATCACCATTGAGTTTTTCTTTCTATGTCGGCTGGAAAGGGCGACAGCCATATGAGATTGAAGAGTTCTTGAGATCAATAAGCTGCCTGATTAAATCCACCTTAGCAGCTAACAGACGCACCCAAGAAACTTGAAATATATTTCTTTGCCACAGGGCAAGATAATGGACTCGGGCTCACAGGAAAAGATGGCATTGTGTATTTTTCTAATTATACCGCATTGTGTATGACAATGCGGAATAAGCTATTTGATCTATCACTGATTGATCGGATCATGCCAGATATTGTCTTCTTTCTCCTGGCAGAGTGGTTTCGGGGGGCTGGTTTTAAGCTTTCTAATACTCCTTTTATCTCCTCTTTGTCCTATACACACATGAATCAAGAAATGAAAATCAATTGAATTTGGAGGAAGCAATGATATTGGTATGTTAAATAACGACACAGTAAAGTTTCACGTGCCTTAGATTGAAAAACAACATAAAGCCTCGAATAGCCCATACGTTCGCATATTGTGAAAAGAGGCACCCTCATGCTTGCATTACCTCATAGCATTGTTTTTATACTCATTCAGACAGATAGTTGCAATAACCGACCAAAAAGATCCAATTTTTTCCTGAAACATAATAGAAACGCTGTCGGCTTTCTGATCTTTACCTGGAAAACAAATCTGAAATGTCATTTTAAATAGGGTCACCTACATCATTTTCTAATGAATATATGGGCGGCTCGTCCGCTTAAAATGTATAGAAATTCTAGAGAAAAACCAAGCATCTGTACCTGAAGGTGTGTACGAATCTTAGAAAGTTTTCAAGTTCGTGTACTTGGACATGGTCGTTGGTATTGTAGACTGTCAGGCCATCCAAGTTCATCAGCTTCAGAACCCCCTTTTGTGTCACATCTGCAAGTGTTGGATGCCATGATAAAAGCAATGACATTCTGGTCGTTGGTCGCCCACTGAATGTTTTCACTGTAGCAATGCATCGTTTAATCTTTCGCACGCTGGCTGCTTCCATATTTGGAGCTGGTAAAATGATTAAAAAGGGACTGTTATTCACAATAGAAGTAAGTCCATATAAATAACTAAAGAATAGAGTACTATTTC